>NC_133331.1:280671826-281273909 GCF_042186555.1 Aquarana catesbeiana | reverse complement strand
TTTTAACAGTGAATCTCAACAGTGAATAGTGTAAAAAAAAAAATCACTGGTCAACCCCCCTAGAGTAGCACTGAATTGCTCCAATGAGAGTATGTAAAAGAATCTTAAAAAAAAAAAAAAAACTTAAAAAATAAAAATAAGTTGAAAAAATTAAATAAAATATTATTTAATCTTTTTTTTTTTTTTTTTTACATACTGTTAATAGGCGGTATCCTTTAGCACTGCCACACCAGTCATATGATGCTTTGCAGGGAAAAGAAACAGCACATCACTGTTGACAAGGACAGAGCTCTGCATTGTTTAAATATGCAGAGCTCTATCCTGTCTTCCTCCTCGACGATCAGCGGGTGCCTGTGTCCTGTCAGAAAGCCGCTACCCATCAGAATATGTAACAGAAGTGATGTTTCGGCACGGCCATCTTGGTACCTCAGCACTCGGCCGCAGTAAGCCTACAGTCAGAAGGCGGCAAGCGGAACGTCACTAAGGTTGCATTTTCTGATGGGTAGCAGCTTTCTGATAGAACACCGGCAGTCATCCATTGGCTGGCACCCGCTGATCGGCTTCTGCTGTGGCTAATCATAGCACAAGTGACGTGCGTGCCTCCTACCTGGAAGAGCAGAATCACATCTATACAGTATATACATGATTCTGCACAGCCGGCCCGCACTGTAGCAGTAAAGCTACAGTGCACGGTCGGCAAGTGGTTAATGTCCTAATAGATACATGGTATCACAAACAATTGCAACTATGCTTGGACATTTTAAGGCCAGGTCTTTCAAAGACTGTGTTCTATACATAATCAGTTACATTTAAAGAAATCAAGGACTTTTAAACTATGTATTTCCATTTAATGAGACAGAAGTTATTCCTTTGAAATTCTGATTTCCCTTTATGGCTGATTTCCTCCAGATGGACGACACGGCTGGGGGAATTGCTGGAAACATCCAATTGTCTCTCCAAATATGGGTACACAAGATGGAGACATTACAGCAGACACTTCATTATTAAACTGCATCCACCCAAATCGCTCTCCTGTAATTCAGAGCAAAGATCTGTTATCTGATCTCTCTACACATGAGCTGAGGTTTCCTGAACCCTCTAATACCATCACCCATCACACAGATTATAGAAGGGCTGAAACCCTCCCGTATTCACAACAATGTTTAACCCAGAGGGAGGACCTTACCACACACCAAGGAGGTCATGAAGTGGAGAAACGTTATTCGTGTTCTGAATGTGGGAAAAGTTTTGGCAAAAGATCTATTCTCTCTAAACATCTGGTGACTCACTCAGGGGAGAAGCCATTTTCCTGTTCAGAATGCGGGAAAAGTTATACCCAAAGATCAACGCTTGCTATACATCTGAGAAATCACACGGGAGAGAGGCCGTACTCCTGTTCAGAATGTGGTGACCGTTTTTCCCAGAAAGCCTGTCTTGTCTCACATCTAAAGGTTCACACAGGGGAGAAGCCGTATTCATGTGCAGAATGTGGCAAAAGTTTCTCTCGGAAATCCTCTCTTGCAAGGCATATAAAGTTTCATAAGGGGGAGAAGCCACATTCATGCCTGGAATGTGGGAAATGCTTTTCGCAGAGAGCCAAACTTAGTTTACACCAGCTAACTCACACAGGAGTAAAGTCATATTCATGTTCGGAATGCGGGAAATGGTTTTCCACTAGAGTACGCCTTAACTCACACCAGATGACCCACACAGGCGAAAAGCCTTTTTCCTGTTCTGAGTGCGGAAAATGTTTTACTGAGAGGTCGAACCTCATCTCACATCAGAAAATCCACTCGGGGGAGAAGCCGTTTTTCTGTTCAGAGTGTGGCGACAGTTTTGCCCGAAAATCGTCCCTTGTCAGACACATAACAATTCACACGGGGGAGAAGCCACATTCATGTACAGTATGCGGGAGATGTTTTTCTCAGAGAGCCAAACTTCTTTTACATCAAAGGACTCACACCGGGGAAAGGCCGTTTTCATGTTTGGACTGTGGAAGGAGTTTTACTGGAAAAGCATATCTTGTGAGGCATCAGACAACTCATAAAGAGAAGCCAAATTCCCAGGTAATGTCTCTGAATGGACATGAAAAAGTTTTCACGGGATAAAAAGAGGTTAAAATAAATGTTCAATACAACCTTCCATTTCCTTTTTTTAATTTTTACACACTGATCTTCTACTTCATCACCAAACTCTGTACATTCCATCAATGGATGGAACTTGGGCCAGAAATTTCGTTATCAAGGGGGCTTGGGGCAAAGATTTACGTACCTCAGCTGCGACCCTGTGCTAGAAAATGTTTGACACAACATTTTTGGAGTTGAACAGCCACTGGGCCTGTTCTCCTTGTCCTGAGGGTGGGCAATCCATCATTTAAGGCTTGTTTTTGATGTAACTGTGCTCCAGTTTGACACAATAACCGCACAATAATTTGTCAGGTTCTGTCAGTGGGTCCACTACCAGAGGGACGAGGTAATTCCTATAGCCTGTTAGACCCCTGTCACACTGAGTCGCTTTACAGGCGTTTTTAAATATAAAGTAGCGCCTCTTCTGCAGCCCCAGTGTGAAAGCCCGAGTTCTTTCACAATGGGGCGGTGCGTTTGCAGGACAGGTAAAAAAAAAGTCCTGCAAGCAGAATCTTTGGGGCGGTGGGGGAGCGGTTTATATACCGCTCCTCCACCGCCCCTGCCCATTGAAATGAATAGGCGCCGCTTTCAAAGCGCTTTGAAAGCAGCGCTAAGCGGACGCTTTTAACCCCTTCTGGGGGGTTAAAAGCACTGCTAAAACAGCATTAAAGTGCTGCTTAAACTAGCGGCGCTTTACAGCTAACACCTGCACCGCCCCAGTGTGAAAGGGGTCTTAAAGTGATGTTCTGTCAAGAGCAATGGCAAAACCATCCACCCGTCCCCACATGTCAGGGTGCTAGGTGTTATCCTGGATTCTGAACTCTCCTTTCGGCTCCACATCCAATCACTTTCCAAAGCTTGTCGCCTCAACCTCCGCAACATCTCCAAACTACATCCCTTTCTAACCAATGAAACCACAAAGCTCCTGATTCACTCCCTGGTTATCTCCCGCCTCGACTACTGCAACTCCCTCCTCATTGGCTTACCTTTAAATAGACTATCCCACCTTCAGTCCATCATGAATGCTGCTGCCAGACTCATCCACCTTACAAACCGCTCAGTGTCTGCTACCCCTCTCTGCCAATCCCTCCACTGGCTACCACTCGCCCAACGAATTAAATTCAAAATACTAACAATAAGTTACAAAGTCATCCACAACTCTGCCCCCAGCTACATCACTAACCTAGTTTAAAAATACCAACCTAATCGCCATCTCCGTTCCTCCCAAGACCTCCTGCTCTCTAGCTCCCTCATCACCTCCTCCCATATCCGCCTCTGGGACTTCTCCCGAGCCTCGCCCATCCTCTGGAATTCCCTACCCCAATCTGTCAGACTGTCTCCAAATTTATCCACCTTTAGGCGATCCCTGAAAACTTCAGAGAAGCCTATCCTGCCTCCATCTAACAACTGCACTATTTTCTCCATTAGCTCATCCCCCACAGCTATTACCCTTTTGTATAACTTGACCCTCCCTCCTAGATTGTAAGCTCTAACGAGCAGGGCCCTCTGATTCCTCCTGTATTGAATTGTATTGTACTTGTACTGTCTGCCCTAATGTTGTAAAGCGCTGCGTAAACTGTCGGCGCTATATAAATCCTGTATAATAATAATAATAATAATAATAATAATAATGTTCTGACCCACTGATTGAGGAACCAGATCTGGAACATATGGGAATGCCAGTGTGCCTGTTTGGTCATTGGAAGAGTTGAAGACAGTGTACCCAGGACACCCCGACTTCGAACAGTCAGAAGATGAACTGCTTCAGGACATTTCTCAACTCCTAAACCGTTTTTATTTATTTAACCACTTCCCGCCCGCCCTATAGCGGATTGACGTCCGGGAAGTGGTTGTGTTATCCTGACTGGACGTCATATGACGTCCAGCAGGATAACATGCCGCAGCGCGCCCCCGGGGGCGCGCATCGCGGCGATCGGTGGAGCGGTGTGTCAGTCTGACACACCGCTACACTGATCTTGGTAAAAAGCCTCCGGCGGAGGCTCTTTACCACGTGATCAGCCGTGTCCAATCACGGCTGATCACGCTGTCAATAGGAAGAGCCGTTGATCGGCTCTTCCTCACTCGCGTCTGACAGACGCAAGTAGAGGAGAGCCGATCGGCGGCTCTCCTGGCAGGGGGGGTCTGCGCTGATTGTTTATCAGCGCAGCCCCCCCTCAGATCACCACACTGGACTACCAGGGATGCCACTAGGACCACCAGGGAAGGGGCAACGTGGATGGCCAGGTATGTACCCCATGGCCATCCACATGTGCCCAATCTGTGCCAATCAGTGCCCACAAATGGGCACTGATTGGCACTATTATGTCCATGATATGCCCAGATCTGCCCAGCAATGCTCTATCAGTGCCACCTGTCATTGCCCATCTGTGCCACCTGTCATTGCCCATCTGTGCCACCTGTCATTGCCCATCAGTGCCACCTGTCAGTGCCCATCAGTGCCAATCTGTGCCCACCTATCAGTGCCCATCAGTGCCACACATCAGTACCACCCATATATACCAATCAATGCCACCTACGAGTGCCCATCAGTGCCGCCTATGTGTGCCCATTGGTGCCACCTATGAGTGCCCATCAGTGCCGCATATCAGTGCCCATCAGTGCCGCCTATCAGTGCCCGTTAGTGCCACCTCATCAGTGCCACCTCATTGGTGCCACCTCATCGGTGCCCATCAGTGCCGCCGTATCAGTGCCCATCTGTGCCGCCGTATCAGTGCCCATTATTGAAGGAGAAAGCGTACTTATTTACAAAAAAATTTAACAGAAACAAAGAAAAACTTGTTTTTTTTCGTAATTTTCTGTCTTTTTTTATTTGTTGCGCAAAAAATAAAAACCGCAGAGGTGATCAAATACCACCAAAAGAAAGCTCTATTTGTGGGAACAAAATGATAAAAAATTTGTTTGGGTACAGTGTAGCATGACCGCGCAATTGTCATTCAAATTGCAACAGCGCTGAAAGGTGAAAATTGGGCTGGGCGGGAAGGTGTCTAAGTGCCTGGTATTGAAGTGGTTAATCTATTTCAGGTACTTGTATAGCGCCGTCAATTTACACAGTGCTTTACACATATTTATTTTACATTAACATTATTCTGGGATTTTTTTTTTATCAGGAGGAAGCTTGACCAAATGCTTCTGGGTGTCTGATATGGTCGCCAATCTAACAAATTGGTCGTCTGTGAAAAGGCAGGGCATTGTGTGGAGGAAATACCGGGCAACAAGTATGACAGGAGCTGTGTGGGTGAAGATAGTGATAAACAGATAAATTGCCCAATCGGTGAAGAGTGCAGTGAGCGGCTGAATGTCAAATGCAAGTGCAGAGTGCAGCCAATCAGCGTCAGTGGACGCATGCAGCACATGGTTTTGACATTAATGCTTCGTACACACACATACACCGCCATTGCTAAGGAACCTGACGGCCATCTTAAAGAAGTCCAACTTGAACAAGTAAATGTAATTTATTTTAATTTGCAGGTAAAATTTTTCATTGCAGTCATAGTCCTTCTGCTGCACTCCTGAGTGGGGTGGCAACTCGGGAGCCAACTTCATGCTACTTAATTCCCCAAAATATAATATCCTAACATTTGTCCCTATGGAGTTCAGTGTTTAACCGTTTGCCGCCCGCCCAACGTCATATGACGTTGTCGGGTTTGAGTGGTGATATATGAATGATGCCTGCAGCTACGGGCATCATTCAGATATCTTCTTTTAGAGCTGGCGATTCCCTTCACCATAAGAATAATCATAGTGACAGTTCAGCCGCTTGATCGTCCTTACAGGCAGTGGGAGGGGACATCCCCCCCCCCCCCCCCTGCTGCTTCTACCAACTCGCCTGTGCGATCGATGTGCCAGAGAAGGGATCTGCTGGCGTCGGATGCTGACAATAAGATTTACGGAGGATCAGATGGTCCCCGGAGTCTCTATGGATCTCAGGCTTCCCAGCTTAGAGGTGAGATGTGGGGACTTATTGACCCCAGATCTCCCTGTAAAGAGGACCTGTCATGCCATATTCCTATTACAAAGGATGTTTACATTCCTTGTAATAGGAATAAAAGTGATAAAAAAAAAAATGTAAAAAGAAAGCATCAAACTAAAAAAATTAACAATAAAAATAAAATTTAAAGCATCCCTGTCCATGCGTGCTTGCTCGCAGAAGCGAATGCATACGTAAGTTGTGCCCGCATAAGAAAACAGTGTTAAAACCACAAATGTGAGGTATCATTGCGAACGTTAGAATGAGGGCAATAATTCTAGCACAAGACCTCCTCTGTAAAAACATAAAACCTGTAAAAAATGTTAAAGAGTCACCCATGGGGATTTTCAAGTACCGAAGTTTGGCGCCATTCCACGAGCGTGTGCAATTTTGAAGCATGACATGTTAGGTATCAATTTACTCGGCGTAACATCATCTTTCACATTATACCAAAAAATTGGGCTAACTTTACTGGTTTTTTTTTTTTTCAATGCATGAAACTCTTTTTCCAACAAAGAAAACGCGTTTGAAAAATTGCTGCGCAAATACCGTGCGAGATAAAAAGTTGCAACGATCGCTATTTTATTCTCTAAGGTTTCTTCTTCTAAAAAAAACATATATAATGTTTGGGGGTTCTATGTAATTTTCTAGCAAAACAAATGATTTTTACATGTAGGAGAGAAATGTCAGAATTGGCCTGGGAAGAAAGTGGTTAAGGAAACGCTCTCCCTTCTACACACTTTTCGAGCGCCGCCATCTTTAATCGAGAAACGGCGTGTGAATCTCTGCCAGACTTACTTTTCAAATAAATCGTCATTTTCACTTATATGGAAGGGGGAAGGAGGCAGGACCTTGAAAAAAAATGGGTAAATTTCCACTGTAAAGAGACCCTGTCACTTTGCATATTCCTTTTTGCCCGTGGAGTGTGTACACATGTGTGGCATCTCGCAAATGACCCCTGAGATAGTGACATCCCAGGAAGCACACATACATACACACAATGGGTGTGGGGAGAGTTTCATCATCCTGACCATATGTATTATAAGCCTGGAGGGAGGGAGGTAATTGAGGTGTTGTCAATAGCAACCAGACAAATCCTCTCAACCCTTAACCAGCATTAAAATAACTCCTGCTGATAATTGCTTGGCCATTTAATAATAATGCTATTTGATACGTTTTACATGCTATTACACTATTATTTTCATTACTAATAATTATAATTCTAACTCAAGCTCGGATCAGATACATGCAGACCATTCTCACACTCTCCTGCACCCTCCCTTTTCCAAACATATGAAAAGCTCCTCCCACTTCCGCCTAGCGTCACTCTGGCCTCTGTTGTGCGTTCCACGGCCGCACTTCCGTTACACTCTCTGACGGGTCGCCACTTCCTGGTTTCTATTGTGAAGTAGAGGCTGCGCGGTGGCCATTTTCTTGTAGCCGGAGTGCTAACCCTCTTTTGCTATATCCTTGAAAAGAGAGTACAATCATTCCTCTAAGCCCCCGAGTGCAGACAAGTTAATCCCTGATTAAATTTAGTGTCGGGGTTTATTTATTTGTTTTTTTTATTATAGTCCTCAGTGCCACAGGCGGCCATTTTTCCGTAGCCCAGGTGAGCTGTTGGGGAGGAGTTCTTGTAGTTTAGGAACTTCCTGGTTGGGGTGTGGGGCTGCAGAGTGTGTACACAGAGAGGAGGAGGAGGAGGAGGTAATAATGTCTTTTTTTGTTATGATAGATGGGGGTCCTAGTATTGTCTATAGATTGGATGGAGGGGGGGATGTGACCTGTTGGGTTGGGTGACATATCCTTTGTACAGCACACAGTCAGGGGTCAGCAGGCTCTGCACTGGGGGGAATTAGCCTCTGGTGTGTTGGGGTCTCTAGTGCTGGACCAAGGCAGAAGAGGTGTCCCCTTTGGGAGCTTTAGTGGGAGGGCGGCGCAAAACAGATGGTGCAAGAACTGCAACCTATGCTGCCGCAGTACTTAACAGATCATTGGGGGGGGGGGGGGGGGGCACTTTGACCTTTTTTGCCCCTGAGTGCTAAAGAAGCTTGTCCCGCCACTGGGGGGCACTATAGAGTTCAATATTTCTAAAGAGGACCTGTCACTATTGGACGGTGTCGTTTGGCACAAGGAATGCACAGGGTACATATTATGGTCTTGGTATAATTCATCCTCTGAGCACCCAAACCCAGGGTGTATATAGCATAACGATCATGGCTTCAACTCAAGGCACTTTCCCCTGCGTTTCGAAGTGCAATATGGCCGCCTCTGAGGTTTCTGCAGTGTGGATGTGCCACATACACTAATTCTCTCATCAAGATTCACAATCAGTAAAGGCCCTTACACACAATATGAAAATCGGAAGTAAAATTTCATCCGACAAACCAGCTGATGATTTTCGGATCATTAGTACTAAGGATGAGCTCAGGCGTGTTTGCAAACAGCACGTGCACAGCCCGCCAGGAAGTCGGCACTGCGGAGCGCTAATCACAAGCAGTGAGACATTGTCCCCATGTGCGGCTGCAGAGATCAGGAAATGTCTCACTGCCTGTGATTAGCGCAGTGCCGACTTCCTGGCGGGCTCTGCACGTGCTGTTTGCGAACACGCCTGAGCTCATCCTTAGTACGGTGCTTTCGACAGCCGATTCTCTTTTTTTCACCAGACAAAAGCTGGATGTGCAGACTATACCATTTTTGTCGTACATGAACTCAACATCCGATTTTCGTTTCATCAGTACGGTTTTCGTCCGAAAAAAAAAATAGTAAAAGCAAGACTACGCCTGCTCTGCGTCATTTCTGAAGTTGTATTCTGTCGTACGAGAATTTTCGTATGGTGAGTAACCTCTTCACTTTCGACCTGAGACTAGCATGCAACAAAAAATGGACGAACGGTGGTCCAAAAATCTGATCATGTATACAGGTCTTAAGAATAGGCTCGGGCGTGTTGGGATCGAACCCGCCAGGAAGCTGGCACTGCACACCGCTAATCATAGGCAACGTGTGTATGTGCAGCTGCTGGTCGGGAAATGCCTCACCGCCTATGATTGGCATTGTGCAGTGACAGCTTCCTGGAGGGTTCGATTCGAACATGCCCGAGTCCATCACTAAGAGCCCTTTCACACAGTAGCGTGTTCGCGGTAAAGCACCGTTAGTTCTAGTGGCACTTTTTGGCCGCTAGCGGCACGCTTTTAACCCCGCTAGCGGCCAGGAAATGGTTAAAAAAAAAATTTAGGTCCTGCAAGCGCACCGCCCCAGTGTGAAAGCACTGGGGCTTTCACACTGGGGAGGCATGAGAGACGCTTTACAGGAGCTATTTTTTCCACCAAAACGCCTGAAAAGCTTCTTCAGTGTGAAAGGGGTCTAACAATCAGAGGGAAAAACATGGACAGCACATTAAAGGGGTTGTAAACCCCCCTTTTTTTTTTTAAATAACAAAACTGTGCAGTTAGTTTTGCACAGAGTGGCCCTGATCTACCTCTTTGGGGGTCCCCCGGCGGCGCTGGTAGCTCCTCCCCATATCGGGTGTCCACGCTGGAGAAGCACTCTTGTTGGAGGACACTCGTGCGCGTGCGCTCCTGAGTCCTGCTTTTGTGTGTATTAACACAATGCAGGACTCGCCCCCGCGTCATTGGATTGATTGACAGGCAATGGCTGCGCTGCTATCAATCTATAAAAATCAGGACAGGAGACACCAGCTAGAGTTGGTGTGCTCATTCTTAGCCTGAGGAAGACAGCTTTCAGGTAAGGAGTGAGGGTAAGGCCTCGATCACAAGGGCACACTATAGTCTATGTCCATGCAAGGACTGTGTTTACCCATGTGGAGCTGCACAGGTGTTCGGTGCTTCTCCTTTTGTGTCATGTGGGATGCAGCAGCTGCACGGACACAGCCGATGGTCCCACCTGACCTGCAGACAGTGTGCATTCGGTGCTGTGCATCTGCTTTAAATAATACGCCCATGTGAACGAGGCCTAGGGCTCTGTTTCCACTAGTGCGACTTGTCATGCGACTTTGTACACATAAAGTTGCAAAACAAGTCATAGCCTATTTATTTCAATGGCACTTGCCCCAATCTTTGTGACCTAACCACTTATCCTTAGGTGGATGTCATATGACGTCCTGGACTTTAGGACTCAGTTCACACTGGTGCGATGCGGGAAACCCTATGAATCCAGTGCGGGTTCCCGCATCGCACCTGAATCACCGGTGGTTCACACTGCCCTATGCGAACCACTGAGAGTGGCAATACAAAGTTAACGATACTCCCAGATCGGTTTGCAGATCGCATTG
Source organism: Aquarana catesbeiana (assembly GCF_042186555.1). Lineage (NCBI taxonomy): Eukaryota > Metazoa > Chordata > Amphibia > Anura > Ranidae > Aquarana > Aquarana catesbeiana. The sequence continues at coordinate 281,263,504 of NC_133331.1, read as the reverse complement.
CGAAATGTGAATTCGGACAGAAATTGGATCGCATGGGTGTTCTGGTGCAGACAAAAAAGAGGGTCCTGCACGGGTTTGGTCCGAATGCAATGCAAATTCAGCCATACAATTTGTATGGCTGAATTTGCATCGCACAGACATCGCATGTGATCTGCACAGCAATGCTGTGCGAATCACATGTGATGTCTGACATCGCACCAGTGTGAACTGAACCTAAGTGGTGTTATCTGAATGATGCCTGCAGCTGCAGGCATCATCTAGATATCTTTTTTCAGCAGGTAATTCCCTGGAATGTAAAAGCAATCATATCGGCTATTTAGCCGCTTGATTGCTTTTGCAGAAGGGGACCACCGGTGCTGCTCGCCCGAGCGATCGTGGAGCCGGAGAATAAATCCGCTGGCGGTGGCGGTTTACCATAAAGCTAGCCGTGGTCCCCAGCCATCTCTATAAACCTCAGAGACCAGAAGAGATGTCATGACATCACTTCCAGCGCCGACAGATGTAAACTCTGCTATTTTTTTGCTGGAAAGCCTGAGATCGTTTTTTTTTTTATCTCAATCTCAGGCTTTCCAGCATAGAGGAGAGATGTGGGGACTTATAGACCCCACATCACCCTGTAAAGAGGACCTGCTATGCCCTTTTCCTATTACAAGGGATGTTTACATCCCTTGTAATAGGAATAAAACTGATTAAAAAAAAAGAGAAAGTGTAAAAAAATAAATAAAATAAACAATAATTTAAAAAAAATGTAAAATGCTTCCATCCCCTCATGCTCTTATGCAGAAGCAAATATATACGTAGGTCATGCCGCATATTTAAATGGTGCTCAAACCACACAATCATTCTAGCACTAGACATCCTCTGTAAACTGGTAGCCTGTAAGAATTTTTAAAGTGTCGCCTATGGAGAGTTTTAAGTAACAAAGTTTGACACCATTCCACGAGCACGTGCAATTTTAAAGCGTGACATGTTAGGTATCTATTTATTGTGTTTTTTTTTTTTCTTTTATATATATATACATATAATGTTTGTGGAGTTTGAGTGATTTTCTAGCAAAAGATTATGATTTTTACACGTAGGAGAGAAATGCCAGCATTGGCTTGGGCTGGAAGTGGTTAAAGTCCTTTGATGCAACTTTCTTGCGACTTGAGTGCCAGAGTTTAAAGTCGCACTCCAAATTTGCACTCGAAATTGCGCAAAAAAATATTCAGGTGGTTTTTAAGAGTATAGCTTTCCTGTAGGAATTAATGGGGCTGCGGGCTGCATGCACAGTACAAACTGGCCATTTTTAAAAGAAAGGCTGTGTGCTTCGTAGAGGGGCACACAGTCATCATCGCTGAAGGTATTGTACTTGTGGGATGCGCTCAGGGAGTATAGGAAAATTGGACAAAGGTAATGGTGTATATTAAGCTGGCCTTAGGTGGCGCAAAATCCAGTGGCAATTTGACATGTCTTGTGGCACCACTTGTCTATTGTTCATATGCGCCACACTCGAGTTTGAAGGTTATCTTTTTAATACTGACCCCATCCAGAAATATAAGCCAGAAGGACCTGGTTGCTTCTTATCACTCCCCTCTCTGCAAAGAATAGACTCAGCATTCCAATCTTTGCAATTACTGGATGTTTTAAGGCTCCTTTTAAATGTACATGTGTATTTGTATGGACACGTATGCTGTCTTGCATTTCTTATTATAATATGCGTTCTTATCTACATTTCACAAGGTATTTACTTTAAATAAAAACATCAGAGCTTTCTTCTATATATGTTTAAATATCTATTTTGTATTTGTTCTGGTTTTAGATTTTTCATTTTATGGTTCAGCTAACACAGCTTATTAGAAGGCCAAAGAGTTTACAAGGACGTGACTAAGGATGGAGAAGGACCAGGGTCACGTGTCTGAGAGGATAATAAACCTCACCCTGGAGGTTATCTACCTGCTGACTGGAGAGGTGAGGAGGATTCTGGGAGGTCACATGACATCACTTTTATCTCTAATAATAAAACACAGACCTGACCGGGGAGGCGAGGAGGATTCTAGGAGGTCACATGACATCACTCTTGTCTCTATTAATAAGACACAGACCTGACAAGAGAGGTGAGGAGGATTCTGGGAGGTCACATGACACTTTTTAATTACAAAATTACTTAGACTTTATTAATTGGATACAATAAGAATATTTAGACCTGAATGTTTTAATTTAAAAGTTTTGCTTTTGTATATAGAATTATATAACTTTCAAGTTATCTGATGGTTTGATGGCTTCCAACATGATGAAGACCCAAAGTCCCGGTATGGATCCTCCATCTCACTGCCTGAGAATGAACAAAAAGGTTGAAGAAGTCACCAGTGAGATCATTGAACTGCTGACAGGAGAGGTGAGCGGTGTCGGGAATTCTGGGACATTATCCAGTAACAGACAAGGGATGTGTCTGGATGGTGACTGTATCATTGTGTGTGTCAGGTTCCTATAAGGTGTCAGGATAGTACTCTGCTATTCTCCATGGAGGAGTGGGAGTGTTTAGGAGGACACAAGGATCTCTACAAACACGTCATGATGAAGAACCGGCCACCCCTCACATCACCGGGTAAGAGGGGTAAGGAGACTTTAATTTCTTGTAAAGGAGAGTAGATTATTGAGTATCCACTTAGATACACACATCCTCTGATATAAAGACATTGAAAAATCAGGGAATTTAACCTTCACCATTGGTGTGTGCCACTAAGCAGATAGACCTGTTTCAAAGTGAAATAGAAACTGGTGCATGGTCTGCACCTAATTAACAAAGAAAAGGCGTTAGTTTTCAAAATAGAAAACTGCTGTAAATTACCACCAGGTTGGACCTGGAATACGGAATGTGAGCTGTCACCAAATGGCTCACATCCCTCTCTCTGCTCCTGCAGTGATTACATTGCACAAGCAGAGCCTGCAGTGTTAACACCCTGCCTTTTCTCTCCTGCATTGAGCTGAGTGGGGGGTGAAGGGATGGGCAGAGGAATCCAGAGAATGCAGATCCAACTGTACTGCTGTCTGTGTTGTATCTATCAAAGGCATGCCATTGCACAGGTAACAGATTGATCATAATTAACAAATGGGGTTTGCGCCATTTTGTTAATTAGGAGCAGCTTCTGCTCTGATTTCTCGGTTTAGAAAAGTGGCACAGACATTTTATAATCCCCCCTTCTCCCATTGTATTTAGTCAGTGTATGTATTTCCTACAGATGGATCCAGTCTGTATCCCCCAGAGAGATGTCCCCATCCTCTGTATTCCCGGGACTCTACACAGGAACATCAGGAGATCCCTCAGAAGGATCAGGTAGATGAAACTAAACATTATATATTATTTTTAGAATTCTCAATCTGAAAATATAATAAATACTGTATCTGTGTTCTTTTTTTTTGTAAATGTAAGAATGAAGAGCCATATCTGAGAGTTGATGAACAATGGAGAGAAGAAAAAGCAGTAGAGCTGTATATGACGGGTGATGATCAATGTAGGGATGAGGAAGTTCCTCCAGAGATCAGCACAGGCAAGTAATTAAACACTAAATCCGGAGAGGAGTCCCAGATTCTCCTTGTTCAGTCACTACAACAATCTCTTCTTCTCCCCCCTCCTCTGTCAGTAGACAGTAATGGGGAGACAGTATGTGCCCAGTGGGGGAGTCAGGAGACATCAGCCTCTATTAGACTCCGGCTCTCCTCCTCCCATCATGTCAGTGTGTGTTACCAGCCAAGAGATGTGACCAGTCTCCCCCCACACACACTCTCTGGGGTCTCTCATACATCTCAGTACAGGGGGCTTCACTCTCATCTTTATTCACAGACCCCGGAGACATTCGGACAATTGTCAAAGTTGAAGAGGAAGAAGAAACACACTTGAAGATTAAAGAGGAGGAAATTCCTATAGAGATCTGTGTAGGTGAGTTCTGTTACAGGCAGAAGTCAAGTTTTGTGCTTATGAGCCTTGTGTTCCATATGGAGGCACCGATAAAGATCCTGTATTCATTTCAATGGACAATAAACATCCTAGCTGCATTAATCACAGATCTACAGTCCTTATCCACCTACCGACCAGCAACGTACTGGTACGTCGCTGGATTGTAAGGGTAATATCTCAGTCATCACTTCGCAGCTATGGCCGAAATATTATTTTTCTCAACTGCTAATTCTGAAGCTGGTAAAATGAATGATTACTTTCACAGGCGGTGGAAGGGGGTCCCTCCCTCCTGCCGCTGCCTTTACCGAGCTCTCCCGAGTGATAGGGGGGCCCGGTAAGGATTCCATCGGTGGCATCTGGTTCCTGAGACACAGTGAGAGGAACAGATGTCATTCCTCCCATGTGTGACGTCAGAAAAAAGGCAAGGAGGATCCTGGGAAGTCACATTACATCTCTCATCACTATTAAAGTGGTGTTCCGGACGAAATTATACTTTTTAAATAAAAATACCCCTATAATACACAAGCTTAATGTATTCTAGTAAAGTTAGTCAGTAAACGAAGGTCTGTTTTGTTAGTTTATAGCAGTAGTTTGTTATTTTAAATAACTTCCAGCAGGCCGTGGCCATCTTAAGTGTGGGCATCTGAAGCCAGACTGTATTTCTTCCTGGATCTCATCCTTGCAGATCTCGCACATGCTCAGTGCAGCACAAGCAGTGTAATAGGTTTCAGGTCAGGTTTCCATAGCAACGGCCGTTTCAGAGGAAGTTGCCGCCCCTTCCCAGAAGGCATTGCAAACAGGAAATGATGCGATGGGCCGCGGCCAGGGAGGAGGAAGTGAAAAATGAATACAACAGATATACAATAGGTGCTGAGAAAAAAAATTAAAAAGTATCCAATTTGTTTACAGTGCGCAGTTTAGTGAGAGATGCTGAGGAGTTGTAAAAGTGGGTGGAACTCCACTTTAATAAACACAGACCTGACCGGAGAGGTGAGCAGGATTCTGGGAGGTCACATGACATCACTCTTATCTCTATTAACAAAACACAGACCTGACCAGAGAGGTGAGGAGGATTCTGGGAGGACACATGACATTACTCTTATCTCTATTAACAAAACACAGACCTGACCAGAGAGGTGAGGAGGATTCTGGGAGGTCATGTGACATCTCTCTTATCTCTATCAACAAAACAGCTGACCGGAGAAGTGAAGAGGCTGTTGGGAGGTCACATGACATCACTCTTATCTCTGTTAATAAAACACAGAGCTGAACGGAGAGGTGAGGAAGATTCTGGGAGGGCACATGACCACTCTTATCTCTAGACATGTGCAATTCGTTTTGTAACTAACCAAAATTCGGACGAAAAAAAATTATGGATTTCAACTAATACGAAAGAATTTATAACGAAAATAACAAATGAATTTGGCAGGATTCGTTAATTCATTAAAGGTTTAATGAAACAAAAGGTCAACTCGGAGTAAATCTTACAGTCCATTAAGCAGATTCATTTTGTGCTGGAGGTTGGATTACTGACAAAGTGCATTCTTGAGAAGTGAGTGAGAAGGGTGTTGTATTGTATTTGAGCAGAGGAGAAGAGATATTGTCATTGTGTGTGTAAATGGATTCAATAAACAAATGACTTTCCGAACTACGAATCGTTATCATAAATATATATACATACATAAATAACAAATTATCCGAAAACAAATTAACTTAACAGAACAAATATAACAGAACAAAATTTTGTATTTTATGAATGAAAAATGAAACAAAACAACATTTTTCGCCGTGCACAAGTCTACTTATCTCTATTAAAAAAAACACAGACCTGACCATAGAGGTGAGGAAGATTTTGGGATGTCACATGACATCACTCTTATAAATTTGATTGGGCTCAAATCACACCAAGGACGTGCATGCAGCAATTTTGGAACTGCACTGCAACTGGATCGCATGGTTGTTTTGTACAATGCAATCTGGTGCCTGCAAGTGCACTGTGTTTGCGACCTGCGTTTGGGCTGTCGTTAGGATTGCACTGAAACCAACTGCAATTCGCAAGGCAGTGCAATTTGAATGCAGTGCAGAAAACACGCATGGATTGCTGTGTTTCCCGCACAGCATTAGTGTGAACCTAGACTGAATGTGTTGTGTAGCAGGTGTGCCTTGAACATGAGACTGGTTGAACAGAATTACAAGTGTGCATTTAAATGTTTGACAGGCAGTCCGCTTTAATGTGCACAACATGAATTATGACCAGATTTTTTTGTTGGGGAAAATCCAGTTAACAGTTATTCAAACACATCTGAACTTAAGATTAGAGCCTCCCGACTGATCCCACTCAGAGAACAGTTTAAATATTTCATAGCATGCTTGGCTCTTTCAGCATTATAGAAATATGATCCTTGTTATGATTCCTAGGTAGGTTCAGATTTAGAACATTTTTAAATACAGTATGTCTGGAGATGTTTCAGGAAATGCTTTTAAAAACAGTGACTTTGGTACTGTGAGGTATGTGGTTGGCAGTGTTAATTTTGACATTAAATTTCAATTTAGTTTTAGCCATAGTCTTTTGACTAAAATGCCATTTTAGTTTTAGTCTTATTTTGGTCATCTGAATTGTTGTAATTTTAGTCGATTAAAATAGTGTTCAGTTCATCAATGATAATATTTTCATTGACGAAATTAACACTGGTGGTTTAATGGCAATGTTCAAAAATCAGTTACATTTAGCAATTTTAACTGCTCCTCACCTATATACTTATTCTTCTCAATTTCTTATTCCTCTAGATAGACCACTTGACTGGAATAACCTGGCCAAATGTCCAGTTTTCTGCCCAAATGGTGAAGCTGATGGTGATAACATTACAACAGATTGTCCAGGAGAAGACCCCATTACCCAAAATTTCTGCGTAGTACTTAATGGTGAAGATCCATCATCTAATCCCTCTACATATGAGGGATCTTTTGCACATAACTCCACTCTCAATAGTGATCATATACCTCAGCGAATGGATGAATTGTCCCCATGTTATGAGTCTGGAGAATTTTTGGCCCACAGAGAAGAACCTTCCTCCCACCAGCAAGCTCAGGGATTGGAAAAACCATATTCATGTGTCAAATGTGGGAAATGTTTTCCTCAAAAACAACAGTTCATTAGACACTACAGGACTCATTTCGTCGAGAAGCCATTTTCTTGTTCGGAATGTGGCAAATGTTTCAAATGGAGGGCCCATCTGACTGTACATCAGCGGACTCACACAGGGGAAAAGCCTTTTCCTTGTTCCAAATGTGGGAGATGTTTTGCCGAAAGGGCTACCCTGGCCAATCATCAGAGGATACACTCAGGAGAGAAGCCATTTTCATGTTTAGTATGTGGAAAATGTTTTTCACAGAGGTCAAATCTCATTACTCACGAAAAAGTTCATACCGGAGAAAGGCCATTCTCGTGCTTAGAATGCGGGAGAGGTTTTACATCTCGAACCAAACTTACTGTACATCAGAGAACCCACACAGGAGTGAAGCCTTTTTCCTGTTTGGACTGTGGGAAGTGTTTTTCCTTGAGAGGAAATCTAATTTTTCATCAAAAGACTCATAAAGTGGAGAGGCCTTTCTCTTGTTCCGAATGTGGAAAGTGTTTTGTGGAAGCCACAGCTCTTGCTAAACATCAGAGAAGTCACTCGGGGGAGAAGCCATATTCCTGTTCTGTCTGTGGTAGGCAGTTTATCCGAAGGGAACACCTCATCTCACATCAGAGGACTCACACTGGCGAGAAGCCATATTCTTGTCTTCAATGCGGGAAATGCTTTGCGGAAAGGTCCACTCTGGCCAACCATCAGAGAATTCACTTAGAAGAGAAGCCCTTTTCCTGCCCCCACTGCGGGAAAGGATTTATCCGGAGAGGTCACCTTATTTCACACATGAGGACTCACACAGGGGAGAAACCTTATTCGTGTTCTAAATGTGGGAAGTGTTTTGCAGAAAGATCGACCCTTACCAATCACCAGCGAACTCACTTGGGGGAAAAGCCATATTCATGTTCTGAATGTGGGCGATGCTTTGCCAGGAAGGACAACCTTATTGCACATCAAAGAACCCACACAGGGGTAAAACCATATTCCTGTTCTGAATGTGGGAAGTGTTTTTCCCAGAAAGGCAACCTTCTGTTTCATCAGAAGAGACACTCTAAGACTTTTTCCTGTTCTGAATGTGGGAAATGTTTTTCTGAAAGGTCAACTCTAAAGGACCACCTTCTTTCACATCAGAGAACTCACCCCGGGGAGAAGCCATATTCATGTTCCTTATGTGGGAAATGTTTTGCTGAAAGGTCAACTCTGGCCAACCATGAAAGGACTCACTCACAAGAGAAGCCCTTCTCCTGTACTGAATGTGGCAAAAGCTTTATCCGGCGAGACCATCTTATTTCACATCAGAGGACACACACGGGTGAGAAGCCATTTTCATGTACTGAATGTGGAAAATGTTTCGCCGAACGTTCCACTCTTGCCAATCATCTAAGAACCCATTTAGGGCAGAAGCCGTTTTCCTGCTCTGAATGCGGCCGATGTTTTACACGGAAGGACAACCTAATTTCCCACCAGAAAACTCACACAGGGGAAAAGCCTTTTGCATGCCCCGACTGTGGGAAATGTTTTGCTGAAAAATCGACTCTTGCGAATCACCAGCGGACCCACTCAGGGGAGAAGCCATTTTCCTGTCTGAAGTGCGGAAAATGCTTTTCACAGAAGTCAAATCTTATCAAACACAAGAAGGTTCATATGGAGGAGATCCATGTTCAGAGTGGATAAGATTTTTTTAAAATCATCTCTTGCCACTCATGAAAAAACTTCATATGGGTTGGGGGGGGGGGGGCTGCTTTCATGCTGTGACCATGAGAGATGAATTTCCCACATAAAAATTATGTTATTTCCTAAAGAACCAAATACCAGGAGAATTCATATAGGTTCAGTGTCCGAATATGGAAAATGTTTTACCCGGGAAGAAAATCTTATGTTTTGTGAAATCCTGCAGTCAAGAAGCCATAAGGATATATTTTGTTACACCAGAGAACTCTTAGTGGGTAATATTAATTTTCTGAACATGGGAAATGTTTTTCTAAAAACAAAACCAAAATCTTAAAGTTGAACTACTAACAAACAGCTCAATACATGATTTAATTACAGAAAATACATACAAATTGTAAATATAAGCTGTTTTATCTGTAAATAGATTTATGTCTATCCAGTAATTGTACTTATGTCCATCTTGAGTATATATGTGTATATATATATATATATATATATATATATATATTTTACACACACCCCCCTACTAGACATCAGTCAGGTTGGTGACATCGGAGTTAGGTTCTGCTCTCTCCTCCTATCAGAATGTTGCTTTTCAGCTCATATGTATTGGCTACACCAGAGTGCCTGCCCCTTCCTCTCCCAGTTTAATTCTGTTCAGGGGATTACAAGATCACAGCAAGAGTGCCAGATTAAAAATTGACAATTAAAGGGATTGTAAAGCTTCATTTTTTTTTTTTTTAAATTTAAAAAAATTTTAAACAGGTAATACCTCCACTGTGCAGTTTGTTTTGCACACAGTGGCCCTGATCCTTGCCCTTGAGTGTCCACATCGGAGAATTTCACTCCCGAGCCCTGCATCTGTGTCAATTTACACAATGCAGGTCTCGCCACCGGCCCCCCTTACATATACCCAGTAAAGTGACTGGCCTCAGGTGATCCACAGAGATTAAACAAATCCTCCCACACAAATTGCACCTGTCCATCTGCAGTCTTCTCTTCTTTACAGCCGTTCAAAGTGCTGAATCCTAAAGCTTGTCCGAGAGTTCAGAAAAAGTGGGGGCAGAGAGCTGAAGTTACTCTCTGCAGAAGTCAGTGATGAGAGCTGATTGGAGGGAAGGGACACATCTTCCTTCACACAGCTCACAGGAACAGACCTGAGGCTGTCAATCAGCTGGAGTTCTCTCCCCTGTCACCATTTTTCTCTTGGTGTCAGAAGTGATTCATGCTGATAGCAGAGGAGCGAGGCAGCGGACAAAAGTAAAACGTAGTGCTCTTAATTGAGTGTTTTTTCATATTTCAATGTTTGCAATCCCTTTAACGTTTGAGGGCCGCTTTCACATGGCCATGCCTATGCGGTAAATACAGGCAGTGCAGTTGGCATGTGTACGATATTCAGTTATGTGACTGGTTAGCATGTTGGACAAAAATTTTCTGCAATTTTGTTACATGAGGATACTGCAACCTTGTCAATATGAAATAAAGACATTTCAAATTTCAGCATGTTGCTTGCCATTTCAGATCTTGAGAAAAGAGTACAGAAGGGTAATTTGAGATTAGAGAAAAGAAAGTAAAAAAAGGAGAAGAAGAGGGAGTAAAGTAGGGACAAAGGAGGAACAGGAAAAGGGGGGGGGGGGATGAAGGGAAGTACAGAAGGGAGGCCTGGTTTAGAAATGCATGATGGACACAGATAATCTTATTCTAGAGTAAGAAGCCTTTATGTAAAGTATTCTTTGAGTTTAGGTGTTTCATTAAAAATTGGGCCACAGTCACACCTGTGAATGGGCCTGATCACCTGTCAAGCTGTCTGCATCCAGGGGCGATCACTTGCAGATGATCGCTCCATGAGCGATGACATGCGAGCGGCTGCATTTAGTTGTGGGAGTCGGCACCCTCCCATTGCTTTCACCAGGGCTGCCTCCCACAGCTAATTGCCAGGAGCCCCACTAGAGTTATTGCATGCAGGGCCTGGACAACGGGGGGAGGGGGGGGGCACAACTTTATTATGTGGAGTGAACGCACTGGGAGCTTGCTGCACAGCACCTTTCCTGCCTCCTCTTTGGACCCTCCAGATGCCACCTTGTCCAGAGCACTGGATCAACACCATTGCTTACAACTGAGTCTATGTCTTACACCCCCTTCCTTTTCACAGCACCGTAAAACAGTGGGGCTCCCTTGCAGCTGCCAGCTTCTCCTCTCCCACCACCTTTGGGTGCTACAGGGGAGCCACAGGGGGATTTAAACCAGTTGTAAAGGCTCAAGGTTTTTTACCTTCATGCATTCTATGCACAAGGGTAGAAAACCCTCTGTGTGCAGCAGCCCCCTCCATTGCTTACCTAAGCCTCAATTCGATCCAGCGATGTGCATGAGATAGCAGCAGGAGCCATTGGTTTCCACTACTGTCAGTCAAAACCAGTGAACCAATGAGGAGAAATTGGGGTGGGGTTGAGCTGCAGTTCATGTATGAATGGTCACACGTAGCATCAGCTTGGGAGTCCCCATAGCAAGCTCCTTGCTGTGGTGAACTCGACAGGAGGAAGGGGCCGGGAGCGCTGGCGAGGGAGCCGAGAAGAGGAGGATCGGGGCTGTTCTGTGCAAAACCACTACACAGAGCAGGTAAGTATAGCATGTTTATTAATTAAAAAAAAAAAGAAAAAACTGCCTTTTAATATCACTTTAACTCTGCAAATAGATCCCCCACTGCTCTCACCTCCTGTGCACTGCCCTGCCCATCATTTCCCAGCACCCCCTCCCCGCAGAGCTGCTGGCCAGCTGCCCATCCTCCCTGCTGCAGAAGCCGGAGATCGATGTCAGGATCGAGAGCCTGGGGCCAGTGAACATGTCATGCTTACCAGCCCCTTCCTGAATGAATACAGTTAGCGACCAGTACCAATCGCTTCTGTGTTCATTCATCACTGAGGCATAGTAAGCTGTGTATTTTTTAATATGATTCAGTTTGTAAATGAACAGGAAGGCTCTAACAGATTCCTTTTCATACATCTCCAGTGCAGCTGAGGGTGCAGAGAAAAGAACTGAGGATCTCTGTCCTCAGTCCCTTTCTCTGTACCAAAAAAGAGACATCAGGGGTTACTTCTAGACACTCATTCATGGTGGAATGTCACAACCACTGCATACGTTTTAGCTTGGTGCTAAACATGCTGTTTTTATCCCACCCACTATTCCACCTGGGGGGGAGGGTGCGGACTGACATCTTTGCCCTGGACACCAGTTCACCTTGTCCCACCTCTGGCTGGGATCCCCTTCTCTTTCTTTTATTACCACCTCATTAGCAGCCACACAGTTTGACACACCAGGAAGTTATCAATATCAACATCTCCCTTCTTTTGCAGCTACAATAAAATGGCTGCTAAACCAACAATACTTTATTATAAAACGATTAACATCTGGCATTTGACAGAGAACTTAATATTAATAAAAACAATAATATATAATGTTAAATTAAAAAAAAAATATATCTTTGTTTATTTTCATTTCATAAATTGTTCTTTGCACTACAAGAAAATGTCCGCCTCGCTTCAGAAGAGGGAAAAGTTTAGCTATGTTTTCTAGCAGTCGTTCTGCGTGGAGAAGCCCAGGGGGCGGGGTCTTTCTTATAAGGCATACTAGAACCCCCAAGCTGTCTACAGCTTATGTTTCACAGGGTTGCTATGGAGATACTCATGCGCAAAGATAAAAGAAGCGTTTTGCGGCTATGGTCTTGAATCTTGCGCTTGCGTGGAGAAAGAAGGGACAGATGTGAGGCTGGGCGGTGTTTCGTCAGATTAGGTGACCCGTCAGAATTTGTAATGGAAGTGACGTTCCGTCGCCGCCATCTTGCTACACCCCACTCACCCACAGTAAGGATACAGTGAGAAGGCGGCAAGTAGACATCTTGTTACACCCACCAGAGTCTTGCACTTCACACTTATTTTTTTAACAGTAAACAGCTTTTATAGTGAAATACAGTATTTTGAAATCTGTCAGACTGTTTTGATGTTGATTTTTTTTAAAGCAGCAGTGTTCTGTCAGATTAGAAAACATGTGAGATCAAATTCTGATGGGTTGCCTCATCTGACGAAACAACTGAAGATTGACCAGTCTCTATGGGAAACAGAAAGCAGCTGGGAGGCCGTGGAATGCATACAGCGGAAGAGCGGGAGCCACAGGGCGGACGTGGGAGGAGAGGAGCCATGATAGAAAGGAGACAGAGCTGCTTTGGACAAAGCAGCAAGCCTGAGCTGGCTTAAAATTATACAAAAATATTTTATATTAAAAATATTAATAAATCCATTGTCCTATGCTGGAAGCGAAAGACTCCTCCCTCTATAGGTCTATGGAAAACATTTGTTAACAATGTGATACCCCTTTACAGGGACACCTATATACATAGAGGCTGTCCGAAAAAACATGACAGAGTCTGGAGTAAGTGGTTAGCGGAACCCTCTACTGTTGCAACAGATCAGGTGACCTCTCTGATATATGATGGCTCTCCTTGCCATCCTAATAGACCAGTCCGGGATAGCATGATAATTCAGGGGAGATAGCTCATTGTCAGTCCACCCCTGGAGCAAGAGCCATGACAGCCTACTGATGTTGAGACATTACGGTAGCCGTAGATATTCAAATGTTTTTTTGATAATGTAATGACACCTTATGACCCCTGCGTGGGTCCCCTTCCTGTTAATAGCCAGGTGATGGCTGTGCTGTTGTACGTCTGTATTGTCTATGTGGTTGTTTATTAAGAAAATTAAAAAAGTTAAAAAAAAAAAAAAAGAGATGTTCCCATTTGAGTAAATACAATAGACTAATATGTCCAGATAGGTGGAGCTGATGGGCGGTGCTAATTGACGGCACTGATGAGCAAGCACTGATGGACACTGATATGTAGCACTGAAGGACACAGACTGGAAGCACTGATTGGCGGAACTGATGAGCAAGCACTGATGGACACTGATATGTAGCACTGAAGGACACAGACTGGAAGCACTGATTGGCGGAACTGATGAGCAAGCACTGATGGACACTGATATGTAGCACTGAAGGACACGGACTGGCATCGCTGATGGGCACTGATTGGCGGAACTGATGGGCACTGAAAGGCAGCGGTGAATGGCATCAGTTCTGGGCACTGTTGGGGCTGCACTGATGATCCGTGCCTTAATTATCTGTGCAGATCTCCCCTGTGAAGAAATTCCATTGATCGGCTCTCCTCTCCCCACACGCTGTCAGTGTGAAGACAGGAAAGCCGATAGCCGCCATTTAACTTGATTGGACACAGCTGATCACATGGGTAAAGAGCCTTGTCATTAGCTTCATACCGAGATCGGCGGGCGGGAGGTGGTTAATGTATAAAAGATAATGGTTCTATTAAGTCATTTCACCATTGATTTAACGACTTATCTTAATTTTTCACATACATGTTAAAATTACAATTTTTTTTTTTGCTAGAAAATTATTTACAACCTTTAGACAATATACATTTTCTGAAAGCAGAAGCCCTGGAGAATAAAATAGTGGTGGTTGCAATGTCTTATATTTCACTGTATTTGCACAGTCATTTATTGAACCCAAATTTTCAGGAAAAAAAATACGCTTAAATGAAGTTTAGTGCACACAAAATAAAATATAATGCCCAATTTTTTGGTAAAATATGATAATGTTACATCAAGTAAATAGATACCGAGCATGTCAAGATTTAAGGTTTGCACATGCCTGTTAAATGGCGTCTTTTGTTTACCATTCAGAACTATGGTACTTAAAATTGCCTATAGGCGACATTTTAAAAGCATTTACAGGTTATTAGTTTAGAGGTAAACACAATCTCTGGCACTAAAATGATTGCTCTCCTTCTGATGTTTGCGGCAATACCTCACGTGTGGTGCGATCACCGCTTGCCTTTGCGTGTGAGCACAGGGGAAAGGGGTGCTATAGCCAGTGGCACCGATAATTTATAAAAACACGACAGAATGGTTGCACACAAGTTGTGTGATAGACTGACTTGTTCCCAACCAGCCTGCCCATATATGGATCGAAATGTGTCCAGTCCCTGTTGAACTGGCTGAATTTTGATCCATATATGGCCACCCTTAGTGTTTCCAAGTGCTTCCCTGTGGAGAAAGATTCCTAGTGTTCCCAAGTGCTTCCTAGTAAAAAAAAGATTCCCAGTGCCCCCTCATTGTTTTCTAGTGGAGATTCCTAGTGTTTCCAAGTGCTTCCTTGTTGAGAAGATTCCTAGTAGCCATGACTATGACTAAGGCTACACACCAATTGTATTATTCTGTACCACATCTGGATTAAAAAATGTGGTTAGATGCAGGAAGGTCCCAGCAAACAACCACCAGTGTTGACACAAACCATGCGCTTGCTCCAGTAATCTAAGGAAAACAGAACTTCCTCCTTCAGTGCTCACCCCCTCATCCTGCTTCCTGCCACACTGATAACCGGGACCCTGATGCAAGGAGGGACTCTGGGCACTCCGATTTCAGGTTATCAGGAAAAACTGTGCTTTTTTAGTACATTTTTCATGTTTTGTCATGGGTAGCCATAGTGGGGTGGGCTGGAAGAAGAAGTAACATTTTCTCTAACTAAGCCTGTTTCTACCACCTTTGGAGATTAGAGGTTGCATGAATGGATCAGAATACAGTGTTTAGGTTTTGCATGGCCTCTGGACAACTCTTCCTTAATCTGGCAGGCATGGATACAATTTGCTGGGACCCACCTGATGGAAGTGTTCCAAGAATAGACAGCGAACTTGTGTGTATGAGATTTGTAGTGAGATTGAGTATGTTAGCCTGAAAGGTAGATGTCAGGACTTGGATTACCTTCTGGTGGCACTGTGCTTCCCAGTGCAGAAAGTTGTAGTTCCGAAGTCAATCAGCGGGTGTTTTCCAGCAGGCTGCAGATCCCAGTAATAAGTTTTCACCTGATGCTAGCTACTGGAAGGGTATTTAGGCCCTCCCTTTCAGTGCCTCCTGTATTTTGTTTTGTTGCTGCTGCCAGATACAGTTGCCATTTATCCAGTTCCTGTTCTATACGCTGTACCCTGCTGCCATGAACCTGCTGTCCTGTCTCCCAGAAGCTTCTAGTAATCAGTTTCCAGCTGATGCTGGGAAGGTATTTAGTCTTTTCTCTGCTAATAAACTTCATGTCAGTGTTTTGCTTTGCTGTGCTAAGTCAGATGCTGTTTGCCATTTATCCTGCTCCTGATCTTGCCCTGCATGCTGTACCCTGCTGCCTTATATCTGCTCCCCTCGTTCATGATCCCAGTCCTGGTTCCCCCTTTCCTTGTATCTATGGTATTCCCTGTGACATTTGTTCCTCATATTGTATTAGCCCGGGTTCACACTATACCGGGCTGCGGATCGCACAGGAGCGCTGTGCGTCCCTGTTCCCAGTTTCAGGGACGAATCAGGGCCGATTCTATGCCTGAATTCGGCCCTGAAACGGAGCCAAAGATGCACAGCGTTTTTGTGCAGTGCGCTCCACAGCCGCCCTGGAGATATGTGAACTGGCTCCATAGGGAGCCAGTCACATTCTCCTACTATGCGAATTAGATGCGGGGAAACGCACATCTAATTCGCATAGGTGTGAACCCGGGCTTATAGTTAGGTGGTCAGTTATTTTGTCATTTGGTTAATTGTCGCTTATATCTTTCTCTTTGCTGGTTTTTGGATGTCTTTTGTTTACCATTAATAAACTCACTTTACTATATATATGCTTTGGTTTCAGTTTCCTAAGTGTAGTCATGCAGATCTGGCCATCCCTGCTGCTAATTCCTGATATCCATCACCACATTCTACGACCTTGTCATTTAGCAGTCATTGCTAGCTTTCTTCTAAAGATGCTTCTGGCCTGCCTGTGTCTGGCGTCTATACTTTTTGTGCCACAAGTTTTTTTTTTAAAGTTGGTGATTCATTTGAAAGAAAGCATTCAAAACCAATAAAAAAAAAAAAACATATTTAATTTTTTTTAATAACATCTGGACTTTTCCACTTTGAATACAAGACATCGATGTGCACCTCTCCAAACTTAGTTTTCTATTTACTGCCACCGGAAGCTCTTATCTCTTATGGGACCCAAGATGGGTATAAAAGGAGGACTTCTTTGAAAAGCCTTCCCCACACTCCGAACATACATATGGCTTCTCCCCTGTGTGGACTTTCTCGTGTCTGATAAGATTTGATTTAATGGAAAAACATCTCCCACATTCCGCGCATGAATACGGCTTCTCTCCCGTGTGAACTTTCTTATGTGTCAAAAGGGTTGACTTAAGGGAAAAACTTTTACCGCATTCCGAGCACGGATACGGCTTCTCCCCTGAGTGAACCTTTTCATGCGCGTCAAGGGATGACTTGTGTGAAAAACACCTCCCGCACTCCGAACACGAATAATGCTGGACCCCCTTGTGAACGTTTTCATGACTGGTGAGAGTTGATTTATGGGAAAAACGCTTCCCACATTCCAAACAGGAGTATGGCTTTTCAGCCGCGTGGGTCATCTGATGCGCGATAAGGTTTGGCCTGTGAGGAAACTGTCTGCCGCACTCAGAACAGGAAAAAGGCTTCTCCCCGCTGTGAATTTTCTTGTGCTTAAAAAGAGAAGAATTAAAAGCAAAACATTTGCCACATTCAGAGCAGGAATACGGCTTTGCCCCAGTGTGAACTTTTTCGTGCGTGGTGAGAGCCGACTTATGGGTAAAACTTTTCCCGCACTCTGAACAAGAGAACGGCCTCTCCCCTGTGTGAGTCATCTGATGTCCGATAAGGTTTTGCCTATTGGAAAAACACTTCCCACACTCGGAACATGAATACGGCTTCTCCCCTGTGTGGGTCATCTGATGTCCAATAAGATGCTGCTTGTGGGAAAAGCTTCTCCCACACTCTAGACACGAATATGGCTTCTCCCCTGTGTGGACTCTCTTGTGCTTAATAAGAGATGAACTAAAAGAGAAACATTTTCCGCACTCCGTACACGAGTACGGCTTCACCCCTGTGTGAATGCTCTGATGCTGGGTCAGTATCCATTTTTCAGAAAAAGATTTCCCACATTCCTGGCATACAAATGGCTGCTTGGTCGAGTGAGTTTTCTGGTGTCTTGTCAGCTGCTGTTTCAGAGAAAACAGTTTCCCGCATTCAGAGCATGAATATGGCTTCTCGCTGTTGTGAGTCCTCTGGTGGGAGAGAAGTTTGGTTCTCTGCAAAAAACATTCTCCGCACTCCGAACAGGAAAAGGCTCCACCCCTAATGGCTGCTGTATGAAAGAGACAGAAATAAAATATATTAAGCCTAATTCCAGGTTGAGCACCCCCCCTCTTCCCTGTTCTTACTCCGCACCCCATGTGTTTTTTGTTTTTCTCTATGCATACTATTTATTCTGAAATCTTTTGCCCAGTTAAGCACCACCATTAGACCTTTCCCTCCTCTAGCAATGAGTGGTCCTGAATTCTGCTGCATGTATAAGATATATGTTACCAGCACATCAACAAGCTTATTGTTTTGCTGGGGACATACCTTACCCATGCTGTACACCGTGCCCAGTTGGGAGTCACAGTGACCCCTGCACTGTGTACTGGATTTGCACAGAGCAGTCTGAATCCTCCTCATCTTGGGTCCCTCTTCAGTGCTCCTGGCCCCTCCCTCATGTTGAGGGCACCCGAAACCAGCCATAGCTCCCTGTGTCCATCAAGACACAGAGCTGTGGCCCGGCCCCGCCCCCTTTCTCTCCTCATTGGCTGACTGACATTGATTGACAGCAGTGGGAGCCAATGGCACTACACTGCTGTCTCAGCCAATGAGGTGGGGAGTCCTGGGCAGCCAAGACAATCCCACAACATCACTGGATCTAGGTGGGGCTCAGGTAAGTATTAGGGGGGCTGCTGCAAACAGAAGGCTTTTTATCTTAATGCATAGAATGCACCTTCTGCCTTTACAATCACTTTAAATGCCTTCCTGGAGAGTGCAGGGCACATGGTGATGTCTTGATAAGCATGTAGGAAAAAAAGGCCAGCACTTGTTTACAAAGCCTCCAACTTAGTATATAAGGTCATACATGCAAAAATCCAAATATATCATTCCAATGATATTTTGGGGACCCCCTTTTCTTAATGTGAACACTTCTCTGGAGTATTAAGTTAAGGCCTTTCCAGTGAAGGGTACTGTTATTACTACAGCAAACAATTGTGCGCTAACAACCTTGTTGCAGCAGTTTGGGGAAAGACGCTTTTCGGTTCCAGCATGACTGTGTCATGTGTACAAAACCAACTCCATATAAATATGTGATTTGATGCTTTTTTTTTTGTAAAAGGAACACAAGTTGCAACACACAGAGCCCTGACCTTAACCCTAGAGAACCCCTTTGGTATGAATTATAACACCAACAGTAGAACAGGTCTCATCAGTACCTGACCTAATCAATGATCTTTTAACTGAATTGGCACAAATCCCAACAGAAGCACTCCAAAGTATTGTGGAAAGCTTTCCCAGAGGGTCTTCTCATCCAACATCAGCATCTGAGCTGAACAGGCACAAATTTCTACAGACACACTTCAAAATCATATGGTATGGGGGGGATGTAGCTACCTGGCTAAAAAGTGAACCTTAAAAAACATATAAACACTCGTGCTATGTTTCAGTTTGTGCAAAATGCTGCAGCTGCTGTCCACCAAGTGCCAAATCACCTCACAAATGTAGACTCACTTATACAGTGCTTGCAAATCAAATTAAGTGCATATATGAAACCGTGCAAACAGAAAAAACAAACAAAATCTAAAGTCTTTCCAGAAATCTTCATATAATGTGCTCCAAATTCCATACAAAAGTTCTTAAAGTGATACTAAAGGTAATTTTTTTTTCTAAAAATAACAAACATATACTTCCCTCCACTGTGCAGCTCGTTTTGCACAGAGTGGTCCCGAACCTGGTCTTCTGGGGTCCCTCGGCGGCTCTCTACCTTGCGGGCACGCTCCCGCATCCAGCATTTGGCGTCCATAGACGCCGAATGCAGGACTCGACCCTGCCCCCCCAGCGGCCGTGTCATTGGCTTTGATTGACAGCAGCGGGAGCCAATGGCTGCGCTGCTATCAATCTATCCAATCAACAGCCGAGAACCCCCTAGCAGAGAGACAGTGCCTCCCCGTGGGACAAGTTTGAAGGTTCAGGTAATTAAAACGGGTAAATTGTCAGGTGTTTTTTCACCTTAATGCATAGGATTGCAGGGCGGAAACTGACGTTGGTTGCGTAACCGGAAATTACGTCAACGCATTTTGCCCCTCCTCCAGGGCATCATCAAGGACCTGTTTTTAGCTTTTTATTTATTTGGGCAATAACAAATTCACTTACAGGATAAAAATAGGTCTTTGATGATGCCCTGGAGCAGGGGCAAAACGCGTTGACGTAATTTCCGGTTACGCAACCAACGTCAGTTTCTGCCCTCCGTGGGACGCATGCCAAGCCGCGGCAAACCCGGAAGAGCCTCATGATTGTTTTATGCCCGTTTTTTACCTGGAATTCTGTAAGTGGATTTATATTATTGCACAAATAGTTTTTACAGTACTTCATTGTGAGTACCATTCTGTTTTATTGAGTTCAGTGGATATCCCAGTCGCCCCAAGATTAACATTTTGGAGACCCTATTGAGGATGCCAAGAGACCTAGCACTCCCATCACCAATTATAAGCGTGTTTCACCCCCCAGACTGAAAAGCTGAGGGTCAATTTTCTCTGGTGAGTGGGAATATGAGAGGGGAGTGTGGCACACTACACAGCATGTTTATGTGAAGCACTTTAGTATGGAATTTGGAGCACCAAGCACTTTATATAAAGATTTCTGGAAATACTTGATTTTGTTTATGCCTTTTCTGTTTGTACTGTTTCATATATGCACTTAACTTGATTTGCAAGCGCTGTATTATTGAGACTAAAAAGTGAATCTGTCACAATGGAGGTACTTTAGACCTTATTAATTTATTCTGTCACAATGAATGTGCTTGGAGTCAATCTCTGGTTTTGAAAAAAGATTTCTAAGGAGAGGGAATAGCCTGTCCCCCTGACGATGTCAGCTGTGATGAAACGCGTAGGTTGGGGCCTATGAAAAAGGCGCCATCATGCACACCAAGCTAATTGAGCATGAAGGGGTGACATGTCCTACATCTGTCTCGTTACCCTTTCTGGGTTTAGAAGTGTTGCCTTGGCACAATCAAACTGACCTCCTGGATTTACCTCCATTCCCTGGGCAAGAGGCCCTCTCTGCAATACTTCTCCCTCCCCCCTTATGCCGTTTCTTTCTTGCTCCGGGGTCATTTTATACCCTAATCCTTTTCCCCTCTGGCTGCTTTCCCTCCACCTTTCTGACTCAGTGATGGGCTATGTTGTTTAGATATGGTGTGTATCTCTGCATATATTTCCCCTTTTACAACATCCCACTACTGGGCTAGGCAGGCCATAGCGAAGCATTGTCTCTCATTATGTAAAGAGGTTCTAATCTAAGTTACTCCACTTTATTGTATCTTAACATACATTTTTTATGCATTCAAATATATATGTCCTGGGTCTTTCATATAATTGGTTGTTGGGTTCCCCAGCGTGATGCACTGACCACTATCTTCACAACCGTATTAGTTCTTTCTGACCACCTATACTGTGCAGCGCTGGGCATGTTGTTCTATAACTCTGCTTATGCGACCCTTTCTGTGCTATTTGACTGTGATGTTGGTTATCAATGCATACTTTGGCTGTTGACTGTAGCTTTCTTCGAAAAATAAAGGAATTTAAAAAATAAAAAAGTGTTGTCTTCTGCTCCTTATCTAGAGGCAGAACTGATAATAAAGTGGGCCAAATCTGCTCTGCCTGCCTAGAGAAACCCTACGGTTTGGGACAGGTCTTGGAGCTTGATTATTCTGTGAGTGCGCACTTTATTTTTTCAAATTAAATCATTTATACTGTATCACGCTATGGGATCACCCCTTATTCTTTGCTTTTGAGAGACATAGTGGCGGTACACTTCCCATGTGGTTTGTGGAGGAGATATGGTGATTAGTGGGAGACATTAACCTCTCATGTGCTGATTGACCATTTATAACAGTAATGGGCAATAGGATCTGGTAAGAATCCGGAGTTTGGGTTTCTGGTTCGGGTACACTGATTTGTTTTATTGCACACTGGTAAACACAACTTTCAAGATTGGATCAATACACTTTGGTTTTGTAGATTTTATATTGAATATATTGGGATTTGATAGGTCTATTAACAGATCATAGATCACTTGTTTTTGTTTAGTTTTTATATGATTATTGTACTGTTTGATGATTAATACCATTTAAAATCTTTATTCGCTGCACATTTTCTTTGCACGTTTATTGCAAATTTGGTATCACAAATTTATTGCGCTGGCAGCTTATCCCTGTAGATCACCTAAGGGAATACACCGATAACAGAGAAACCGAGCTAACCTGGATGAATTGTAAAACCACACAGCCTCCTCTCTTATGATAATCCAAGTCCACTTTACAATGAGTTCTGTCTTAACAAGGCTTCTAAACCCAGAAAGGGTGATGAGACAGATGTAGGACATGCCACCCCCTCTGGCTCTCTTCAGATTCATGTTCAATGGGCTTAGCTGTGTATTTTGCTAATTTTAAAGTAGTATGGCCAAAGCTCTTTTGGCTATACATCCCATGTAGGTCACAAGAGTGCACTTAGTTCTGCACTCTGACTCAGATTCAGACCAACAGCGGGCAATAGATCGCTATCAGCCGAGGGGTCCAGGCTCTAAAGGGACCCTGACAATAATGTCGGGTTCCACCCAGATGCCTGACCAGCAGCTGGCTTAGCCTCTCAGTGTGCCGCTGATAGCCTCAGCCAGCCGCTCCTGTCCCCTCTACTGCCTGGCGCTCCAGTGAACAAAGCAATTATTCCATACAAGTCACATATGTGACCTCTACCTCCGAGAAATACAGATGTACCATATGGGGAACAAAGAGGTCTATCATCTGTATAAAGGTACATTCCAAAAAGCATAAACTTAGAGCAAGTCTTTACAGTACCAGATTAATATGCAAGACATTACAAGCTCCCCCAATAAGAACACGAGTGGTAAGACTAGAGGTCTCCTCTATGGTCCTTAATGTGATGTAGCATGTTTTTAACACACACACGTACACAAACCAAGTATGACTTGCTACTCTAATGTGAAAATAAAGCGGATTCCAAAAAGGCAGCCTCAGGGCCAGTTCACACCATGAATCGTACAGGAACGCGCTGTGCATTCCTGTGCAATTCATATGTGATCCGGGTGCTATGCAATTTCACCCCATACATTTGAATGGGCTTAAATCGTGCCGGATCGCAGCAAGCACTACTTTACACAACTTCTGTAGCATGCGATCTGTGCATTTACAACCTGCATTGGGGTGTTAGCAATGCACCGATACCCACTACTGATCGCAAGTGCAGTGCGTTTTGAACGCAGTGTGGAAAACGTGCACAGAATCCAAGTTTCCTGCACCGCATTCTGGTGTGAACTAGCCCAAAAACCTCATTCTGCCACACGTCTCATCTACAAATAACTTGCTCCAGGGAGCTGTACTCCACAGATTTGGAATAAGGTGACCAAGGATACAGGTGTCAGCCCAGGGACAGACAGATACTTACTTTATTTAGCCGATTCTCATCTGCTCAGTTATGGCCACACAATTCTACATACATAGTAGGTGAGGTTGAAAAAAGACACAAGTCCATCAAGTCCAACCTATGTTGTTCTAACAGATGGAAATCATTTTCTTTTTTTTACCTTCTCAAAAAAAGGAAGGATTCATGGCATGAATAAGGAGAATCCGGGACTCTTCTCTGGATTTACTGTTTATTCCTTACCTGTGCTGATCTCTGGATGGATTTCCTCCTCCTTACACACATCATCACCCATCATATACGACTCTTCTGCTTCCTCTTTAACTTCAGCTTTAACCATATTTTCATTCTGAATAACACAAAATGACACAAAGCTCAAGGTGAATGTTTTGTTTGTGCAGGAAGAAAAAGAAATGAAAAGAAATAGCACAAGAACTGCATACATGGTCAGATGTGGTGACAGTACAACAGAAGCTATAAACATGACTTTCCATTTCTGATCATCTCAACAACAGGAAACATTATATTATATGTAGGCTCTAGTGTTGGCCGTTAGTGCATACGTAAGGGCAGCTCCATAGATCCCTGCCAGGGAAAGAAGCCACCCTGAATCTGGAAAGGGGGACGATGCTGAGGAGACCAGGTGATTGTGGGGAAAAGGTCTAATAAAAGAAGAAGCTGCATATGTTGTAAGTATTGATCTCAGCATTAGAATTTGCCCCCCCCAAAAAAAGATTTTTGACTTACCTGTAAAATCTGTTCTTGGAGTACAGTACAGGATAAAGGAATCCCTAGATGACTGGGTTATAAGTTGCTATCTTCAGGTGATTGAACACTGGCAAACACAAATGTAAGTACCCCTATATAACCCCTCCCACTGACAGTTATCCTCAGTTATGTAGTAAGCAATATGGACAAACAGGACCTGAGGGGGGAGGCTTGTGTCCTGTGCTCCAAAAAATGAATGTCAAAGATCTTTTTTTTTTTTGATCATACAGTACAGGACACGGTTATATTGTTAGATGACTGGGATCTCCAAAAGCAATACAAAAAAGAGGGGTGGGCAGCACAGCAAAGAAACTGCCAACAGGCCCCTAACCAGACAGCTGCTTGAAGTACCTTACAGGGGGAGCTGGGATCAGGAGAGGCTTGAACATCCTCCTGGTAAAACTTAGCAAAAAAGTGTGAATAAAGGACCACGCGACAGCCTTACAAATCTGTAAAACAAATGCTTGATGATGAAAGGCCCACCGACTATCAAGCCTCCAATAAAAACACGGCATGAAGAACACATAGGGGGTTATTTACTAAAGGAAAATCCACTTTGCACTGCAAGTGCACTTGGAAGTAAAGTTGCTGTAAATCCGAGGGGGACATGCAAGGAAAATAAAAAACAGCATTTTAGCTTGCACATGATTGGATGATAAAATCAGCAGAGCTTCCACTCAGTTCAGATCTACCCCTTAGATTTAGAGCGACTGCACTTTCAATGCAAAGTGGATTTGCCTTTCGTAAATAACCCCCATAGTGTGTCACAGTAGTGTCCTGTACCCCCCCCCATTCACATTACTACTCCCCAGTAGTGTCCCCTGCCCCCCTTCACATCACTGTACTGTAGTGTCCTCTGCCCCCCCATAGGAGTGTCCTCTGCCCCTTTCACCCCCCACTGTAGTGTCCCCTGCCCCCCTTCACATCACCCCCCACTGTAGTGTCCTCTAACCCTCCGCCTCCCCCATAGTAGTGTCATCTACCCCTTTGCGCCCCTATACAGTAGTGTCCGTCCTCTGCCCCTTTCACATCACCCCCTACTGCAGTGTCCCATTGACCCCCCCATAGCAGTGTCCTCTGGCCCCCCCGCAGTAGTGTCATCTGCCCCTTGGCACCCCCATACAGTAGTGTACCCTGCCCACCTTCACATCACTCCCCATAGCAGTGTCCTCTGTCCCCTTCACATCACTCCCCACTCTAGTGTCCTGTGTTCCCCCAAAGCAATGTCCTCTGCCCCCCTCAACTACACCCCCCCCTCCACTGTAGTGTCCTCTGCCTTCCCCCATAGCTGTGTCCTCTGCCCATAAAAAAGCATTGTCCTCCTTGCAAGTCAGTTCAGCTAAGGAAATGTAGGCCATGAGCAAAACTGAACCCGTGCCGGAAACAACAGCATCCATCACATTAAGGACACTAGCAAAGAACTGAGGGTAACTGTCAGTGGGAGGGGTTATATGGGATCTTTTCAGGTGCGTTTGTCATTCACCTGAAGGTAGCAACAAATAATCGAGATGTCCAAGACTATGCCTGTGACCAGTATTGTATGATCATGAAATAAGTTTTTAATATCACTTTATTACAGAATGTAAGATGATTTCATATCATGCAGACCTGTATGTTGATGTGATTTTTAGTAAAAGAGGGGAATAGTTTGCTTTATTTGCTTGCCGTCTGCTCACAGTAGGCAGCGGGCTGTGAGCGGGCAGCATAGCCAGGCATCGCAACGTACACGTATATCACAATGTACTTCCTGGTTTGGTATGCGCCCCCTGCTGACCTGTGATGTGATTGGAGCTCGGGTTTGTCAGCAGATTTGAGCTAATGATTTTGACTGAAATCTGCTGATCAGTTGTGGCCAATCACAGCACAGAGTTCTGCATTTACAAACGCACAGAACTCTATACACAGACAGTGATCTGTTTTTACTCATCAACTCAGAGTTCAGAGAGTAAAAGCAGCACACATTACACTTGCATAGCAACAAATGCCCTGGTCATGAAGGGGGTAAAACCTTCTGAAAGTCAAGTGGTTAACCCCTAAGCAGGTAGGCATTGGTGCAGAGAGGCCACATATTTGGGCACCAATTAGCAGACAGCTGTGCCGAGGCAGTGCGCCCTTCACGCTCCTGGCAGTTACCGGGGGCTAACGGAAAGTTCCTGATCACTTCTTACGATCGAGAGCTTTCCGATCATGTGACCGCTTTGACAGCCAATCACAGCAGTCACGTGATCATAAACCCCGCCTCCCGGCACTTGAAACCCTTTAAAGGGCCAGGAGGTGCTGGCACAAATGGGTTAAGTAACTGCTCAATGTTTAAGCTGATTTGCACCTATATAAATACTACAATAAAAAAAAGCAGAATAAATGGAGTGTGTTATTATTTATTATGTTCAGGCAATTAAAAAAAAAAAAAAACAAAATAAAAAAGATCCTTGATTGTTAAATCAGGTACTTATTTTAGCAAGTAAGTTCACATTCAGGTGAAGCACCTACTTGATCATCTTGTGGGATTTTATAGTCTTCGTCTTCAGAATCTGAGAAATATAAAGGACTGACACATCCCTCTACTATATGTTCATGACTTGGTGCCCCTGTAAGAAAAATACACGGAGCTGTTAAAAGATTCTGTCACTATGTCCATCCAAGGCAGAGTGACAACCGTTCTTTACATACAAGCAAGAAAATCACTGTAAAGGGACTCTGAATGGTACTATAGACCAGGGGTAGGCAATCTGCGGCCATCAAGCTGTCGTGGAACCACAAGTTCTATGAGGCTGGGTTCACACCCATGCAAATTGGATGCAGGTTTCCCCTGCATCCAATTTGCATAGCAGGAGGTTGTGACCGTCTCTCCATGAAGCCGGTTCACACATCTCCGCAAGGCTCCGGTGCAAATTACACAGGGGTCCTGTTCATTTTTGGTCCGTTTCAGGTCTGAATTCAGCTTAAAATTAGGGGCTGAAATCAGAAAACACCGGACTCCTGCTGTGAGCCGCTGCATGTTCTAGTGTGAACCCAGTAGTAAAAGGGTTTACAACCACTTTAAGTCCTGTCAGTTGTGAGGTGAGACCTTCATGGATCGGACTTGTTTTTCCAGCACATCCCACAATTGCGCTATTGGATTGAGATCTGGAGAATTTGGAGGCCAAGTTAACACCTCAAACAAATTCTATTGCTTCGTGATCCAGTTCTGATGCTCACCTGCCCATTGTAGGTGCTTTTGGCCGTAGACATGGGCCAGCATGGGCTACACATCCCCATACACAACAGACTGCGGTGCCCATTTTTTCTGCTTTCAACACATTAAAGGTTAAATAATCCCCAAGCATTAAAATCAGTCTGTATATGTATTAAAGCATGCTTGTTATACTCACTGTGGAACCTAAGGGGTTAATGCTCCATATTGTGTAAAAGTGCTGTTTGCTCCTGTGTACTCTGATCCTCCCCTTATTCCACAGTCCCCAATCCATCTGCTGATAGAACAGAGCCATGGGGGCACTCTGCACATTTGGTGTATATTGCTAGAAAGGGTTTTTTGTTTTTTTTGGGAGGGTCCGTGTGATCAGCACAATCAGAAATGTCTAGACAGAGTCAGGGATCCTGCAGCCTCATAGGACAGTCAGAGCAGAATGAAAAGTCCTCCTACAAGCTTAACCCAGTGTTTGGCTGGACACTGATAGAAGTCACAAGACTGCTATATACTGCTGATGAGAAAAAGTATTTAGCAGTTCATATTTACTAAAATAATTGCATTTCCATGTTCTGTGTGCTGTGGGAGACCAGACATAGTGCATGCAGGGTCCTGGGTTTAGTAACACATGATGGCTGTCAGTAATTTTTTACAAAGTTTACTACCGCTTTAACCTGTCAGTGAAGTTATGGCTGATCGGTATACATTTATGGGATTTTTTTTATACTGGACAAACATGGGGACACCTGGGGGTGTGTGGTTTTTCACATAACAGTGACCTGTGATGGTCTTTCCGTCTCACTTTTTAGGTTTAGGTAGTTAAAGTAAAGTGTGTGTGTGTGTGTGTGTGTGTGTGTGTATGTGTATGTGTATATATATATATATATATATATATATATATATATATATATATATATATATATATATATATATATATATATATATATATAAAATAAATGCATAGAATTAATGAATAAGGCGCACTGTAGGAGATTGTTATAGATTGCGGATGGTCATATAAAAAAACTTAAGGAACACAATACCCACTGGGACGGCTTTTGATATTGTTGTAGGATGGAGAGTGGCTTCCCTTATGCTCTTGTGGTTTTGAACACATTGGCGTGGGTTGGCCCCTGCTGGTTGGACAAAGCTGAGGATTTTACCCGGCATACAAGTAAGTTGTATTGGTACAACATGTAAAATTGTATTATTAATAATATGTACTATACTTCGAAAATGATACTGTATAGATCAGTGGTCTCCAAACTGCGGCCTGAGGGTCAAATGTGGTGCCTTGCTTGCCTTTATCTGGCCCTCGGACCACTATTTCATCAACTAACACTAATGACGGGACACCATCAATGGCACTATTCTTCCCATTGATACAAACAATGGGGCCTTCTTTTTCCCATTATAACCAAAAATGGGGCATAGTTTATGCTTAGTGATGCTGAGACATTTTGTACTCCCACTGGCCACCGCCCTGCCCACCCTAAAGCCTGAAGGACAGTAAATTGACCCTTTGTTTAGAAAGTTTGGAGACCTTTAGTATAGATTAGAACATTGTGTTATGTTGTTGTAGAATATCGCCTGCACTTACCTCCTGAAGAAGTGGACATATGTTCTGTGAAACATGTCAAGCCTGAACAAGCCCTGCCTTGATACTTTGTGGTTTAAACAGACATGTAATGGGCAAGTATGTCTCTGTTTAACTTAAAATAAGTGTTTGTAGCTGTCCCTTGAGCAAGACCTTTTTGGGGGAAATTTATTTTGATATGGATGTATCAATTATGCGATGATGGATATTTTATAGGTTTTAATATATATCTTTGAGAAGGATGTGCAAGAAGCAATACTTTTAACAGAATATCTTAGTCTATAACCTATGGAGTACCATAAAAAGTCCCTTTACACTGACTGTATTGTTTGTTTTATAACAAATTTGGGATGTAGGTACTGTTGATTAAAGGAGTTGTAAAGGCAGAAGGTTTTTTTTTTGTCTTAAAAGTGATCCTGTGTCACTGAATTTGATTGACAGCAGCGGGAGCCAACACAGGAGGACCCGAGACAGCGGCTGGAGCTGCTCTGCTCATCCCTGTCACTTGAACTATCGGGCTCAGTTAATAAAAAGGGAGGGTCTGGGGGGGTACTGCAGCACAAAAGGTTTTTCACTTTAATGAATAGAATGCATTAAGGTGAAAAACCATGAGGGTTTACAACCCCTTTAATGCATTCTATGCGCTAAGATAAAAAACCTGTGTGCAGCAGCCTCCCCAGCACCCCTTAATACTTACCCGAGCCCCATCTCTCTCCAGCGATGTCCATAAGTGTTTTAGCCATCCGGGACTCTCCTCCTAATTGGCCGAGACACAGCAAATGCGCCATTGGCTCCCACGTCTGTCAATCAAAGTCAGTTAGCCAATCAGAAGAGAGAGGGGGTGGGGCTGGGTCGGGGCTCCTTGTCTTAATTTACACAGAGAGCTATGGCTGGGTTCAGGTGCCCCCATAGCAAGCTGCTTGCTGTGGGGGGCATTTGACAGGAGGGAGAGGCCAGGAGCAGTGAAGAGGGACCAGAGAAGGGGAAGATCCAGCGAACAAATACTCTTGCACACAAGTGTGTTGATCAGGTGATATAAAGTTCAGGGTGGATAACGTCTCAGGCCTTGCTGCCCTCCAGGAGTCCTCAGAGCCTCTGAGGAAGAAGGTATCCCTTCGAAACGCGTCAGCCAGTAGTGGTTTTTATGTCCTCTCTTTCAATACCTATCGGGCCGATTGCCATCTTTTATATTGCCGGTTTCTGTCACATGCTTGTGAGTAATTTTCAAAAAATGTTTTTTAAATAAATCTATCAAAGGATAATGCACAAGGCTGGTGCGCCCTCTTTTCTCGATTTCTTTTAAGAGGAGGATCCAGGCTGCTCTGTGCAAAACTAACTGCACAGGAGGCAAGTAAAACATGTTATTTTTTTTATTTTATTTTTTAAACGAGATGTTACAATCACTTAAAGCAGGAGAATTGTACAGAACATGTATTGGGACAAGCTATGTATCTCTCCTGTGCTTAGAGTTACTCACCTGTGCTGATCTCTATAGGAACTTCCTCCTCTTTAATCCATACATGTCCTTCTTCCTCCTCCTCAGCTTTGACCTCTGTCTGAGTGTCTCTGGTGTCTCCGAGGTCTGTGAATAAAAGATGAGAGTGAAGCCCCCTGTACTGAGATGTACGAGAGACCCCAGAGAGAGTGTGTGTGTGTGTGGTAACCCCCAGCTCTGCTGATCCTCTGGTTTTCTGATCCTTCTGGTCACATCTCTTGGCTGGTAACACACAATGACATGATGTGAGGAGGAGAGCCGGAGTCTAATAGAGGCTGATGTCTCCTGACTCCCCCACTGGGCACATACTGTCTCCCCATTACTGTCTACTGATAGAGGAGGGGGGAGAAGAAGAGATTGTTGTAGTGACTGAACAAGGAGAATCTGGGACTCTTCTCTGGAATTAGAGTTAATGTGCATTAGAGCGTTAATCTGTGTCTTAGCACAGATGTAAAATGCAGGTCAATGCAAGGACAAAGGAAAAATACAAAACCAAGTATTGGACTGTTTCCTGACTCTGGGAGCCTGAGGAAATTTAACGTGCCTGGTTGTGCAGGATGGGGGGATCCCTTTTCACCAGCGGCTCCTACATCGGGTGCGCTACACAAGAAACACTCCAAAACACTCTCCAAAAATGAATAGGTCTAAAACGCCTAGCATTTTAACACGAGCTGAAACGCGCATCAAGGCACGTCAAAATGCGCATCAATGCAAATCAAGAAATTAAAGTGCAAATTCACACCTGTAAGCCGTGAAAACACAGAGAACCCGGAACGACTCAGCGCTCTGGCTGCTGTGTTGGCGGCTGGCTAGGGGGCAGTGTGGTGTGCAATTTAGCACACTGAACGTCCCTTTTTTGTTTTGGTTTGTGTACAAAACATACAATTCATTCACTGCAATGTCGGCGATGCGTTGCACTGCCTAAAGTTGTACTGCGATTTGAACTGCTGCCCCATGATAAAATACAGCATATCTACATTTTAGTGTGGCACTAGAATGCACTGCAGTGTAAATGGGACGCAATTGTTTCCTGTGTGTCCCTGTGGTGACAGACATTTTACCACGTGGTAAAAAGTTTGCCACCACAGATAGTGTGAAATGGCCCTTAAAACGCACGTAAAATTGATGGAAATGTACATCCATTTTCCCTGCACTTTACCGCAAGTCATTGTGAATTCAGCCTTATGCCTCGTACACACGATCGGACTTTCCGCCAACAAAACCATGAAATTTTGTCCGAAGGGTACTCAAACTTGTCTTGCATACACACAGGCACACAAATGTTGGCCAACAATTACGAACGTAGTGGCGTCCTAGATGTACTACGTGGTTTTTCAGCTCTTTAGCACAACCCTTTGGGCTCCTTCTGCTAAATTTAGTGTTAGTAGAAGTTTGGTGAGTGTTGATTCACGCTTTTCTTTTCGCGTTTTTCATTTAGCGCTTTTCAGTTCGTTTTTGAATGACCGTTCATCAACCAGAAATGTTGCGGAATCGGAGGAGATAACGTGTTGTTTATTATTGGCCTTGGAGTTATTGCTTTGACATTATTTTTTTGGTTGAATAATGATTTGATTTATTCTATTGGCAGATAGCATGTCTAATTTTTTTTTTTTTTTTTAATTCACAATAAAAAAAAATTGTGTAGAATAATACTTGGCTATGTATTTTACTTCAAATGACAGTTTGGGAGTCGGCAGTTACATTTAAAAAAATACAATGTAAAATTGCCAAGGGACACCAACATAGTTGTAGCTTTGTTCTTAAAAACTACGGGATAATGGTGTTGAAAATTTGTTTGCAATAACTCCCATCAGTATCACCAGCAAAGCAGCTTCATTATTATCCCATTAAAGAAGAAGAGAATTGTGCGCTGCATTTTGAGATTTCATAATTTGCCACGTCACGAATGTGAATTCTCCATCACGAACACTGATTTACAAGACCGACCGCTTCTGCTTCCGAGCATGCGTGTTTGTACTTTGGACTTTTGTCCGACGGACTTGTGTACACACGATCGGACAATCCGACAACACACATTTGTCCGCTGAAAATGTAAAGACATGCTAGCCAACATTTGTTGGCGGAAAGTCCGACAACAATTGTCCGATGGAGCATACAGACGGTTGGATCTTCCACCAACAGCCTGACATCCAACATTTCCCGTCGGAAAATCCGATCGTGTGTACGGGGCTTTAATGTTTATTACTCACCTGTGCTGATCACTGGTGGGATTTCATCCTCCTTGCATGGCTCATCACCTCCTATATACAGATCTTCTTCAGGTTCCACTTTAACAACAAACAGTCCATCAATTGAATACAGAGGATGGGGACATCTCTCT
Organism: Aquarana catesbeiana; assembly: GCF_042186555.1. NCBI lineage: Eukaryota > Metazoa > Chordata > Amphibia > Anura > Ranidae > Aquarana > Aquarana catesbeiana. The sequence goes on along the minus strand of NC_133331.1, from coordinate 281,230,757 downwards.
GGTGTGCTCCCATTACTGGATCCATCTGTAGGAAACAAACACACTGACTGAATACATTGTTTCTATGTCTTTATATCAGAGGATGTGTGTATCTAGTAGGGTTGCCACCTCATCCCTTTAAAACCAAACACATTAATTACACAGGTTCTATGGCTGATTAAGGTGGTAATTAAACTCACTTGGTGCCTTATCTGCATTAAATTAGCCTCAGAACCTGTGTAATTCATACGTGTTCGGGTTTAAAGGGATGAGGTGGCAACCCTAGCATCTAGGTGGATCCTCAATACTCTTCTCTCCTTTACAAGAAATAAAAGTCTCTCTTACCCGGTGATGTGAGGGGCGTCCGCGTCTCCATCCTCAAACAGATCCTTGTATTCTTCTGATTACTCCCACTCCTCTGTATATCTGTATATAGAATAAAGCTGGTTTATATTGTATCATTGTAATCAATTGGACATCATCTCACCAGAATCTTCTTTCCCTGCTTCTGCCTGTGTAGTAGAGCCCCAAGGACCTCTATGGAATGGCTTCTGCATTGGGAGATGACCCCATTGATGTTGGTATGCGGTTGTATTAAGCATCAGTGACTGACCTCACAAATGCACTTCTGGAAGAATGATCAAACATTCCCATAGACACACTCCTAAACCTTGTGGACAGCCTTCCCAGAAGAGTTGAAGCTGTTATAGCTGCAAAAGGTGGGCCAACTCATTATTGAACCCTATGGACTAATACCGCGTACACACGATCGGTATTTCCGACACCAAATGTTGGATGTGAGCTTGTTGTCGGAAAGTCCGACCGTATGTATGCTCCACTGAACATTTGCTGTCTGACTATCAGCCAACAAATGTTTCTTAGCAGGTTCTCAAATTTTCCGCTTTGTTGGTCGGAAAGTCCGATCGTGTGTACACAAGTCCGTCGCACAAAAGTTCACGCATGCTCGGAATCAAGCAGAAGGAGCCGCACTGGCTATTGAACTTCCTTTTTCTCGGCTCGTCGTACGTCTTGTACATCACTGCTAAGGATGAGCTCCGGGGTGTGTTCGCACAGCCCATGTGCAGAGCCCGCCAGGAAGTCGGCACTGCGCTGCGCTAATCACAGGCAGTGAGACATTTCCCGATCTCTGCAGCCGCGCATCGGGACAATGTCTCACTGCCTGTGATTAGCGCTCCGCAGTGCTGGCTTCCTGGCGGGCTCGGCATGTGGGCTGTGCGAACACGCCTGAGCTCATCCTTAGTCACCGCGTTCCCTCGTTCGTAATTGTTGGCCAACATTTGTGTGACCGTGTGTATGCAAGACAAGTTTGAGCCAACAACCTTCGAATAAAAATCCACGGTTTTGTTGGCGGAAAGTCCGATCGTGTGTACGAGGCATATGACTGGGATGCCATTAAAGTTCATGTGCATGTAAAGGCAGGTGTCCCAATACTTTTGACAATATAGCGTATGAGTGATTTTATTCCTCCTCCACTTGTTGTGGCTTTCCGGAGACTCTTTCCCAGCCGCAGCAGAGTTCACTAATGTTCCAACACATCAGACCACCTAAGCGTTTCGGTAACAAGGGCAGAAATACATGTTTCTGCCCACATATCTAAAAACAGATGAAAAATGCGGCAAAACAAGCATTGCGCTTGCACTGGCACCACAAACTGAGGAGCAGCCCTGCATTTTGCTGCGATGACAAAACGTGCAGCGCAAAAACACGCCTGGCTTGGGGTAAGAAAAAAGAAACATACGCTATTTGGTGCGTTTGTCACATAAAGGGCAGTTTAATTCAGGTAAGTGGACTGTCCTATGCTGTTGCATGACAAATGCACTTAAAAAAAAAACACCACAGTGTCGCAAAGGCGTGGATCCAGCCTCAGAGGACTTGCCAGAAGATGATTTGTGAGGTGACATGTTCCCCCTATTCATCCAGTCCACACAGTGCTGAGACCCCCTTCTCTCCTAATAAAAATATATCAACCATAATACCTCCTTCTCGTTGGGGACACGCTCTCCAACCTTATATCGCTACAGGAAGTTTTTTTTTTTTAAAGCTAATTTCCCCTGCTTTCTCCTCCTCTGGTCTCCAACAAAATGGCCGCCGCCCCTCATGTACTGAGGACACTTCCTCCTCTCAGACGGTGTTTCGTCAGATTAGGCGACCTCTCAGAATGGGTACGGTCGCTCTCTAGTAGGGAGGGAGGGTCTTGGCACTACTGTATCACTGTACAGCCTCTAGTTGTGTTACTGGGACAACCAGGAAGTGGCGGGGCAGCCGTGGAACGCAAACAGGAAGTATGGAAGCCATAGGGCGGAAATTGGAAAATAGTGATGCGATAGAGAGGAGACAATCAGTGGCTTAGGCTCTGAGATTGAGTAATAATTATCGTAACAGAATAATAAATGAGTTTAGAGTAACTATATTACATAATTGGAATTACTTTTTTTTTTTTGTATGTGAAGTTTTAGGCCTTCCTACTCATTTTCAGGCTTTAAAGTGGTTGTAAACCTACTTTTTTTTTCTTCAAACTAACACCTGTAAGACAAGGGCATAATGAGCTAGTATGCATAGCATACTAGCTCATTATGTAATACTCACCTGAGATCGAAGCCCCCACTGCGGTGCCCATTAGAGTTGCCACCTCATCCCTTTAAACCCAGACACATATAAATTACACAGGTTCTGTGGCTGATTAAGGTGGTAATTAAACTCACTTGGGGAATTATCTGCATTCAATTAGCCTCAGAACCTGTGTAATTCATATGTGTTCGGGTTTAAAGGGATGAGGTGGCAACTCTAGTGTCCGTACACCGGCGGCGCTGTGATTGGCCGGTGCCACAATGACGTCGCTCGCGGGAGCCGCCGGTGGCGGCACACTCACTGAAGCAAATGGCACGTATGTGCCGTTTGCTTCAGTGCGCATGTGCCGATGACGTCGTCACATGCAAATACAGGGGGTATCTTTTAAACCGTGCAGGTTCAGGAGATATCCGGGGTAGCTACAGGTAAAGCAGTCCATACACGGTCGAATTCCGAACAAATTTTCTTTCAAAATCAGAAATTTCGTTTTTTTTGTGATCCGATGACGCCACCATTGATTTTCGAAATTCGGCCGACCAAGCCTTCAATTTCACCGCATGTTGCTACAGAAAAGAATTTTCGTGGCCGGGAATCTTCTTTTCTCTCTGTAAATTTTCTTTTCTTATTACATTTCTCGCACGATTCTCCCATCATTGATTAGAAAATCGTTCGTTTTTCTAAAAATTTCCAACATGTCCGATTCCTCAAATTTGATTGCAGCACGAAAATCGGTCGTTGTTGCAGCCCACTAATGGTGCAAAATTCATACGAAAATTCTTTCATACGGTTTTCGAAAGAAAATTCCTACGAAATTCGAACCGTGTATGGCCGGCATAAGGCTTACCTGTAGCAAAAAGTGGTCTGTAAGGGTTTACAACCACTTTAAGTGCAACTTTACTCATAACTATTTGATAAAAAAAAAATAGTTATTTAGCCAGGAACATACATTCCACATTAATATGTAGGCTACCAAAATTAAAGTGTTTGTTAACGCAAAATATTAAAAAAATTGCCAGCCCCTCTATTAAAGGCAGGCATGCCACATTGTTTAAAGTGGAGTTCCACCCAAAAAAAAAAAAAATTCATTAATGTGCATGAAATAAAGATGTATTAAAAATTTGGGGATTTTTTTTTTTTTTACTCGCCTCTTAATGCCTGTTGCTAGGGAGTCCCTCGTAATCTGCCTCCTTACTCACCTCGGCTCCTTACGTCACTTCCCTCGGCGCCAGAAGGGAGATCAGCTCTGTCCCCTCCCTATAGACAATCATCTGTGACACGTCACAGGTCCCAGATGATTGCGCGGCCAGTCACGGCTCGCACATACGCAGTGGGTGCGCCGGGCGCCCACAGTTACAATGCCGGCGCCGCCGAGCGGAGGGGGAGACGAGCGGGGCTTCGATCCCCCGCATCGCTGGGCCCTGGGACAGGTAAGTGTCTGATTATTAAAAGTCAGCAGCTGCAGTATTTGTAGCTGCTGACTTTTATTTTATTTTTTTAAGCTGAACTCCGCTTTAAGTCTTTTCTAAAAACGAGACTTGTAAATATCTTTTTAGAGCAATCTTCACATGACTCGCAGGTGTTTTACAGCTTCGATATATATGGCTACTGCAGGAGGGACAGAGATCTCCCTCTGATGTCAGCCGGGGAGGTCACGTGGCCTCTCAGCCTCTTCTGCAGAAGCCCTGTCTTGGAGATGTAAAGCGGCCGTGAGTCACGTGACCGGCCTGAAGATAGCTCTAAAAATGTATTTGCAATCCTCATTTAAAAAAAAAAAAACGTACCCAGTGTGGTATGCCTGCCTATAATAGAGGGTCTGGCAGTGACCATTGTAAGTTTTATTATTTTTACTAATAGTGGTGGTGGTGGTGGGGGGGCAGAGACAGAGACACAGAACACGGAGCTGACAGGCAGGGAGGAGGGGGAGAGAGGAGAGCTGAGAGGACAGCTGCGGATAACAGAGGGACGTGCACTGATTACAGTGGTCAAGGCTCAGCAGCACTGATTATCGTGGTCAGCGCAGAGTGGGGACACAGGAAAGTGGCAGGATCAGCCAGGTTTTTATAGTTTAGAGGGGAGTAGATTACACAGCACAAACACTGTGCTGTTTAATCTGCTTTAAGGGAACAGGGTCTGAATTTTTTTTTTTTAGGGTCAACAAACAAAAATTGCCTCCAGAATGACTCCTGTCTCTTCTTGCTGAAGGCTGTCATTTTGCTGAAGCCCAGAGCCCCTGAACAGCAGTAAATAATAAAGTGGAACTAAACCCATCAATTTAATGGTTTAAAAAAACTGTTACATTAATGGAATGCCGGGATTGCTAACTGTCACATTTTCTTGTTTCCTCAACCAAACTGTCAAACCATCAAATGGCTGGTTTTATAACTGATCATCACGTGCAGCACCATGGCATTTGCAGATCAAACAGAAGCAGCTTCCTTGCCTATAAAGGATAGGAGGATTTCATTTTGCTTTATGGCTGTCAGCAGATCAGGCTCTACAAATTAGACAGTGCCTAAAATAGAGAGCAATTGAGCATGTGCAGAGCAGAGTAGGACAGTATATTGGATTTTAAACAGTATAGACACTTATTTTTAATGGTTTACACAGCTATACCTGCAAAAGAGAGCAAAGTCATCTAGCAGGACTTAATTTTTGGACAAAAAAAAATCCACCTTAACCACTTGCCGACCAGCCGCCACAGTGCAGCTCTATTGCGCGAATCGCCGTACCGGTACGGCGCTTCGTGTAATAGATACAGCGTGCCTGCTGATGCACGTGACCGGTGGCCGTGATGTCCACTGGCCACCCATAAGCGCTCCACAGAGAGGCAGAATGGGGATGTAAACAAAGCAGATCCCCGTTCTGTTAGGGGAGTACAGTGTGATTGTCTGTTCCTAGTGATTAGGAACAGCGATCTCTCTGTACTCCCAGTCAGTCCCATCTTCCCCCCACAGTTAGAAAACACCTCCCTAGGACACACTTAACCCCTTGATCGCCCCTGGTGTTAACTCCTTCCCTGCCAGTGTCATTCATACAGTAATCAGTGCATTTTTACAGCAATGATCGATGTATAAATGTCACTGGTCCCACAAAAGTGTCCGAACTGTCCGCCGCAATGTCACAGGCCTGCTAAAAATCGCTGATCACCGCCATTACTAGTAAAAAAAAAAAAAAATTAATAAAAAAATTCCATAAATCTATCCCCTATAAGTTATAACTTTTGCGCAAACCAATCAATATACGCTTATTGGGATATGTTTTTACCAAAAATATGTAGAACAATACATATTGGCCTAAAATTCGCAAAAAATGGCCTGGTCATGGAGGGGGTAAATTCTTCCGGGGCTGAAGTGGTTAAAGCTAACCTGCCTCTTCATAAAATCCCTAGAGCTCAGTTTACAGGGGACCAGGCCAATCCTTACTTGAGAACTTGCATCCTCAGCGGCGCGTGTGGCATGCAGCATACACATAGTTGCCAACATTGCAAAAAAAAAATTCGGGACACTTTTTTGCATGTAGGCGGAGCCTGCTGTAATTAGGGGGCGTGGCATTTGTTTGTAGGCGTACTGTAACAGAAAAATGTGGCGCGCAAAGCCAAAACTGGGCGTGGCTTGAGCGGAATAGCGGGCGTGTCTTAAATGGGCGTGGCTCGGAAGGGGTGTGGTATGAGATGAATGAGGAATGGAGGGAGAAAGAAAGAAAGAGGGAGAGAAAGAGAGAAAGAAAAAGAAAAAAAGAAAGAGGGATGGAGGGACAGCAGGCCCAGATCCTACACAACAGTAGAAATATGTGTATTCCAGAAAGTTTAACAAATCAGCAGATAAAGATACTCCAAACACCTGGTGTTGGCGCTTCAATCATCCCGGCACCAAGGTTGTTATGGTGTCAAGGTGATTGAAGTGCATTATTTCTATTATTACATTGTAATATAGAATGAAATTATTTAACTCACCATAATGCAGAATCAGTGGGAACCCTGAGCGTGTCACCTGCCACGTCGCCTGCCACCAGTGGCCATCAGGTGTCCCCAGTGGAGTCCCCCCTTACATCAGGCATTGCAGCGGAGTCCCCCCTTACATCAGACATTGCAGCGGAGTCCCCCTTACATCAGACATTGCAGCGGAGTCCCCCCTTACATCAGACATTGCAGCAGAGTCCCCCCTTACATCAGACATTGCAGTGGAGTCCCCCCTTACATCAGGCATTGCAGCGGAGTCCCCCCTTTCATCAGACATTGCAGCGGAGTCCCCCCTTACATCAGGTATTGCAGCGGAGTCCCCCCTTACATCAGACATTGCAGCAGAGTCCCCCCTTACATCAGACATTGCAGCGGAGTCCCCCCTTACATAAGGCATTGCAGCGGAGTCCCCCCTTACATCAGACATTGCAGTGGAGTCCCCCTTACATCAGACATTGCAGCGGAGTCCCCCCTTACATCAGACATTGCAGCGGAGTCCCCCCTTACATCAGACATTGCAGCAGAGTCCCCCCTTACATCAGACATTGCAGCGGAGTCCCCCCTTACATAAGGCATTGCAGCGGAGTCCCCCCTTACATCAGACATTGCAGCGGAGTCCCCCTTACATCAGACATTGCAGCGGAGTCCCCCCTTACATCAGACATTGCAGCGGAGTCCCCCCTTACATCAGACATTGCAGCGGAGTCCCCCTTACATCAGACATTGCAGCGGAGTCCCCCTTACATCAGACATTGCAGCGGAGTCCCCCCTTACATCAGGCATTGCAGCGGAGTCCCCCCTTACATCAGGCATTGCAGCGGAGTCCCCCCTTACATCAGACATTGCAGCGGAGTCTCCCCTTACATCAGGCATTGCAGCAGAGTCCCCCTTACATCGGGCATTGCAGCGGAGTCCCCCCTTACATCAGGCATTGCAGCGGAGTCCCCCCTTACATCAGGCATTGCAGCGGAGTCCCCCCTTACATCAGACATTGCAGCGGAGTCCCCCCTTACATCAGGCATTGCAGCGGAGTCCCCCCTTACATTAGCCACTGCCAGCAGAGTCCTGTCTTTACACCAGGCATCCCCCAATGGAGTCAGGCATTCCCAGCAGTGCAGAATGGGACAAAATAGCCGGGTGACTGCCAATAGCAATTGAGCTGCAGCGCCACCCACCCCCGCCCCTTCCCACATCAGGTCGCAGCGGGGCGGGAGGTGGAAGCGGTGCCACAGCTCAAATTCTATTGGCAGTCACCCGGCCATTACTAAATAGTAATTTGGCCTCCGGGAAAATGGTGAAGACATTGTCTCCATCGGCCACAGACCTCTAGCGGCGGGCGGCGGCGAAAAAAAACAAAAAACGGTAAAATTAGAATTTCCCGGGACATTTCCCGGGAATGGCTAAATCCGGGAAACGGGGCTAAATCCCGGGAATGTCCCGGGAAATTCATGACAGTTGGTAAGTATGCATACACACTGTAGTTGATTTACTAAAACTGGAGAGTGCAACATCTGGTGCAGCTCTACATAGAAACCAATCAGCTTTCATTTTTTTTATCAAATCTTTATTGAACAAGCTGACGTTAGAAACTGGTTGGCTACTATGCAGAGCTGCACCACATTTTGCAATCTCCAGTTTTAGTAAATGAATGCCATTATTTGAACACATTTCCATAGGCAGCTAAAGCTGTCTTTGTTTCTCTGTGAGATTCCTCGGGGGCGGGCCTCATTGCTGACTTTTCCAAAAGTCTGTGTTTGTAGGTATCACAGGACTTTGGCGGATCCTGCGGGTACCACAGAACACAGCCGGAAACCAGAAATCAGACAGATTTAGACATTTGGATAATTTTCCAGACAGTGTTTTTTCTTCACTATAGCAGAGATTAGGGCAAGAAATAGTAGTATTAAAGCAAAACTCCATCCAAAAATAACCAAATAAAAATTAGGGAACTGCAGAAGGCTGATACAATACCTGGTCAGATTCAAGTCCTTACATTCCTTTTATTTAAAAAATACATCTAACGATAGATTAATAATTACAGACAGTGGCGGCGCATCCATAAGGGCGCACAGGCGCCGCCCCCTCTCTCCAGCCACCCCCTCTATGACCAATGGACAGATTCATGCATTGCAGGAATCTATCCACGGCCACCGCTGCCAACCCCTATTCCTGCGCCCGGCCCCTTTTGTGGGTGCCGGGCGCCTGAATTACAGCGGCCAGGGGGTGTTTTTAAAGCACCCGATTAGAGCCATAGGCTCTAATAGGCATCAAAAAAGGTGACCTACGAGCGCCATGCTTGGCACTCGCAGTTCACCCAGGTGTGTTAGAAAAGCAAATGAATATTTGCTTTCCTAACACTGGACCACCTCTCCGCCAATCAGGTGCTTGGGTCTGTTACCTGTCATCTGAATGGCTGAAACGATAGGCACTGTGATTGGACGCCTGATAGGAGGAGAGGACGGGAAGAGACACATTGAGGACACCGCTCGCCGTCGTCACCCGCTGCCCCACCGAGACAGGGTAAGTGCCGGGCAGATGGCGAGCGGGCGGGGTTACAGTGGCGGCATTTCATGGGCAGAGTGGCAGCATTTGATGGCACAGTGGCAGCATTTGATGGGCACAGTGGCAGCATTTGATGGCACAGTGGCATTTGATGGGCACAGTGACAGCATTTGATATCACAGTGGCAGCATTTGATTGGCACAGTGGCAGCATTTGATGGCACAGTGGCGGCATTTGATGGCACAGTGGCAGCATTTGATGGCACAGTGGCAGCATTTGATGGAAACAGTGGCTACGTTTGATGGCACAGAGGTAGTATTTGATGGGCACAATGGCAGCATTTGGTGGGCACAGTGGCAGCATTTGGTGGGCACAGTGGCAGTATTTGATGGGCACAGTGGCAGTATTTGATGGGCACAGTGACAGCATTTGATAGCACAGTGGCAGCATTTGATGGGCACAGTTGCAGCATTTGATGGCACAGTGGCGGCATTTGATGGCACAGTGGCAGCATTTGATGGAAAGAGTGGCTGCGTTTGATGGCACAGTGGCAGTATTTGATGGCACAGTGGCAGCAATTGGTGCGCACAGTGGCAGCATTTGATGGGCACCTTGGCAGCATTTGATGGCAAAGTGGCAGCATTCGGTGGCACAGTGGCGGAATTTGATGGCACAGTGGCAGCATTTGATAGGAACAGTGGCTGCGTTTGATGGCACAATGGCAGCATTTGATGGCACTGTGGCAGCATTTGATGGGCACAGTGGCAGCATTTGATGGCAAAGTGGCAGCATTTGTTGGCAAAGTGGCAGCATTCGATGGCACAGTGGTGGCATTTGATGGCACAGTGGCAGCACTTGATGGGCACAGTGGCTGCATTTGATGGCACAGTGGCAGCATTTGATGGGCACAGTGGCTGTGTTTGATGGCACAGTGGCAGCATTTGATGGCACAGTGGCAGCATTTGATGGCACAGTGGCAGCATTTGATGGGTACAGTGGCTGCGTTTGATGGCACAGTGGCAGTATTGGATGGGCACAGTGGCAGCATTTGATGGCACAGTGGCAGAATTTGATAGGCACAGTGGCAGAATTTGATGGGCACAGTGGCCGCGTTTGATGGCACAGTAGCAGTATTGGATGGGCACGGTGGCTGCATTTGATGGCACAGTGGCGGCATTTGATGGGCACAGTAGCTGCGTTTCAATTTGTGCGCCACTATGGACATGGTGCACGGCATCTCCAATTCAATATTGACAGAAGATGGAGGTACCAATATTATTTGGTGATGTGAGGAAGTTTAGTAACAACTGCCCAAGTAACAAATATGCCCAAAATAGAATAAAAAGGTACTTTTTCAAAGAAAGCCTGCTGTGCCTGCAAGTACATTTAGAACTGCGTGAGATCAATGTAAGCACTGCACATGCGCAAGCAGCTCTTGCGCTCATTGACATGAGTTTGTTCACTGCGCAGCCAAAATCTTAGTAAATGTCAAGCAATGTATATGCAATTGCACGGGATGATCAGGCGCACCTCTAAACTTGCACAATTTTTTTTTTTACGCTGGTTCACCTTTATGTATTTTTTTAAGGAGATTTGCACACAGGTCATGTTAGTATGTTACGTTGCCAACACGTGACATGCACCTTGTTAAAATTATGTAAAAAGACTCTCGCTACTCTAGCTCCTCCTAAAAGGCCATTTAACCTTCCCCCTCTAATGCATATGATTTCCTTTGGGCTAGCTTTTGCTTTTAAAGGGGAACTCCACACTCCATTCTCCAATGCTCTTGTCTCCCCCCTCTAACCCCTTGGATTTCCATGGGCTTACTTTTGCTTTTAAAGGGGAACTCCACACTCCACTCCATTCTCAAAAGGCTGTGAGCTGCCTTCACCAATCCAAACCACATCCTTTTTCATCTAGGAAAGGGGCAGGAAGAGCGATTGCCCAACCCCTTCCTGAACCATACAAGGCCACATGCACTCAACGTAGCTGGCTGAATTTGGGGCATTTTGGGCTCAGCTCAATACCAACCACAAAGCACCTTGTACCCACTAGTTTAAAGGGGCTTTCCACATTTCATAAAGCCCCCTTTCTGCAGCCCCCCACAACCCCAGCCTAGGGTTTGTATGGAAGAGGGTCTTGTCCCCTTGAATATGGGAACAAGGTGGTTGACTTTTGGGGTGCCCGAGCCCCTCCTGCCCCCAAGCATCCATCCCCTTTCATGGGCTGGCTTGCTGTGTGTTTGGCTAGGGGTTTGTTAGTGTGTGGGAGGGGCACAATATTTTTTTTTTCATTTGTGGTGGTATTTTTCACGTGGGGGGGGTTCTCATTTTAAGCCTTAACAGACCCAAATGGCCACGTATGTATTGGGGAGGGGGCAGGCTATTTTTTGTTTTGGGTTAAAATCTTGCAGCTGCAATGTAGATTTGTAAGTTTTCCCTAAAGCCGTACATCTCTGAAGCAGCATTTTGGATACATTCTACAGATGCACCACTTTACAGGCAGAGTAAGCCCCCCTTCCCCAAGTAACTAGTTTTTAAGCAATTTTACATTTTTAAAGGCACTTCTCCTTGTTTCGTTTTTTGGGGTTGTCCAAATTGGTGACATTGATATATGTCCCTCACAGTGGGACCTGGGCTCCTATACCCTTATTAAGGCCAATAACTAGAAGATAAGCCAGCCAAGTGGGGACTCGCAAAATTAACAAGTCAGTTCCCATAGACTGCAATGGTATTTGTTGTATAACTTTTGCCCATGGGGGGCTCTTTGTTTGCCCCCCTGGACCGGATTTTGTAGCATGCTGGATGATGAGCTTAATGTGTGTGTGTGTGTGTCTCAAAAGAGTACATTTGGGTGTCCTTATAGAGTTTGTAACAGATGTATTTCCTCTTTGTATTTTGTCTGTTATGTCTTTGCAAAACAGATGTGTTTTAGAGCAAGTATTTTTTACTTTTGTTTATTTTTTTTATTTATTTTTTGGGGGAGGGATATTTTTCCATGAAATATTTTTGATGTTGTCAATGTGTGTTGTTTTGTAGGTTGTTAGTTACACTTTGATTTAATTGTCTGTGCTGCATTATTTTGCAAAATCTCCCTCCAAGATGTTGTGTCTAATAAATGTTTAAATCTTTAAGAGACTGTCCGATAATGGGCGCAGTCCTTTTAACTCCAGTTAATTTCCTCGCAAAATGGTCAGACCTCAAAACCATATTCTGTTAGTGTCTCAAATAACCATACATGTGTTTTTTTTTTTTGCTTTCCTTGCTCTTTCCCAAGTCCTGTTTTGTTGATCAATAAAATTTGTAGCATATTGTTATGTTTTATGTGTTTTGTTAATAATTTGTTTTGCAGATGCATGCTCAATCCAAGTAATGAATTTTACACTCGCGCCCTTCCCCCCCCCCCCCCCAAACAATTTTCAAGCAACAGATTTCCCAGCTGCAGCTTAACTAGGCTGATTGGCATGGCAAACCAAAAAAAGGTGTGATTTGTCTAAAAGCTACTTTCCTGGTGCCTTCATGGTAGCATATGCATGGATTGTGCGTATGCTGCCATGGATAGGCACCAGGAAAGGAAAATTACAGAGAGGTAAGTATTCCATTTTAGCGCAGTGGTTCTCAGCCTCAGTCCTCAAGTACCCCCGACAGGACATGTTTGGGGAATTTATCTTAGCTAAAATAATAGCTGTCCAAAATACCAAGCCATTGACTCTGATTTAAAGCACCTGTGCAAGATGAAGGAAAACCTGCAAACATGGCCTGTTGGGGGTACTTGAGGACAGAGTTGAGAACCACTGATTTAGAGCACTGAGCTCAAATCTAGCTCAAGGCAATCCTATTCTAATTGTGGGCATTTGAGGGAAACCAAGTGAGTGTTAGAACCCCTGTTTATCTTTTTTAGGTTGGGCTTTGTGTCCCTTTTCTGAAAATTGGCTTCACTTCCTGTCACATAGCCAAACAGGAAGTAAGGGAAAAAACACTACCAATGTCTTCCTTGGGGACACACAGGTCAATCTAACTAGTCTTCCCATTAAGCAAATTGCACTCTAGCACTTTGTTGTGTACACCTCAAATTATTAGGTATTTTGGGGTTTTCTTAAAGGCAAATCCACTCTGCAATACAAGTCTACTCGCTGTAAATCTGAGGGGAAGCATTGGTGATTTTATCACCCAATCGTGTAGAGGCAAAGATGCTGTTTTTTTCTTTTCCTTGCATGTCCCCCTCGGATCTCCAGCAACTGCACTTCCAAGTGCACTTGTAATGCAAAGTGGATTTGCCTTTAGTAAATAAACACCCAAAGTCCAAGATACCTAATAATTTGGGGTGTACAGAGCAAAATGCTGGAGTGCAATTTCCCTAATGGGGAAACTATTTAGATTGACCTGTGTGTCCCCAAGGAAAGACATTGGTAGGGTTTTACCCTCACTTCCTGTTTGGCTATGTGACAGGAAGTGAATCAATGTGAAGGAGAAACTAGCAAAATTTGGGCGTGGTCTTGACCCTATCAGGGGTGCAGACATCCCCAAAAACTGACAAGACTTCTAATCCCTCTGCACTCTATCCCCAAGCAAAAATAAGAAAGGATTTCATTTAGCTTAACTTTGCAAAGACACATTCCTTCAACTGTGATGCAGTCAAAGGTCGAAAGGCCCATTTCGACCTTGTTTAATAGAAAACACCAGTTGCCTTTCACTATAAACATTTGTTGGTCCAGTCCTGGAAATCTGCATCTGCTTTACTATTAATTTCCCGAAAAATCGTGTTCCTGCATCTAGATGCGCCAAATGCCTCTAGACGCGTGACCGCTGTGTACGTGGGATCCGCAACTGCTGTGTGTGCGGAGGTATGTACCCATGGCTCATATTTGGTTCACAGAAGCGGTGGCCAGCACACAGGAATGACATCACGCCCCTACAGGAAGTTGCTTGTACACTGCTAATTTCTTCCCACCACCATGCCTGCTCACTGTTCTCTGAGGAGGAGATGATTCTTATTTGCAAATTAAGATAATTTTTGAATTATTTTTACATGGGGTGGTGTTTGTGTGGGTCATGTGTGTATGTCTAAATGATTTGGCCTCAAAACACACACCTACGTCCTGTGTACAGATTCACTTCCGGGCCAATGTATATTGCTTCCTGCTTCAGTGTGTGTGTATATATAGATATATCTATATATTTAACTAAAAAAAGAAAAAAACACATTTCAAATATATATTAGAAGTGATAGGAATGAGATTAGCATCAAAAGGGTTAATTAACTGAGAACACCTACTAATTGCCTAACAAGACACATCCAATGAGATGAAATTAACCATTTGTATTGGGCATGCGCTATTATCAATGGAAATGCGGGTATTTTTTTTTTAAATCAAATTCTTTTTATTTTTATATGCAAACATTAAAAACAATACAAATTATCTAAACAGAATCACATAAACCAAACAGACACTACATAAAAAAATATAAAATAAAAAAAAATAAGACAAACCCTCCCCCACCCCCACCCTATTTCTTGGAGTATATAAAAAAAAGAAAAAACCTTTAATGCTTAGAAGCACTGAGGATGCCAACAAAATATATATGTTTTTCAAATATCATAATCCTATTAAGGTCTGAAATCCAGTCAGATACAGTCGGTGGATGGGGAGAGGTCCACTTAAGGGCAATCTGTCTGCGGGCAACAAAGAGTGCTCACCTAATAGCGTTGCTTATAGAAAAAGTATAAGTAGCGATATCACAGTAGCCCAATAGGCACATAAGTGGTTCAGCCAAGATATTGAAATCCAGTAGCCCATTTAATGTACCAATCACCTCCGCCCAGTATCTCTGGAGTTTAGGACACCGCCAGAGAAGATGTATCAACGTTCCTGTGTTACCACATCTAGCACAGGCTGGCTCAGATCTCAAGCCAATGGTATGGTAAAGTTGAGGAGTTCTATAAACCCTATGAAGAATAAAGATCTGGTTCAGTCTGTGTGATGGAGAGAGGGTTACTCGAGGCAAAGAACGGAGAACATCTTCCCAGACCTCTTCCGGAATGGGACCAAGATCCTGTTTCCATCCGGCCCTAGAGCGAATGGGAAAGTTCAACAGAAACCGATACAGCACCCTATATATCACAGAGGTAAGACCTTTTGTTAACCTTGCTTGTATGATCTTGTCAAAAACAGGGGTAGGGGGAAAGAGTATTTCAGCGGACAATAACTGAGCATGCAGAGCATGTCTCAATTGAAGGAATTGATAAAACCAATTTGATTGTAAAGGAAACTCTCCCCTTAACTCTTCAAAGGACTTAAGTAAACTGTTCTCATACAGCTGAACTAGTGTTGTTATTCTTGATTTTTCCCACCTCTGAAAGACTCTAAGAACTGAAAGTTGGGGGAGACTATAATTTTCCCATATCAGAATATAACTAGTGGGGTACAAAATACCCATCATTTTTTTTACTGTATCCCATATTTTACACATTAACTTACAGGTGGGCATATCTGTACAGGAAACACCCCTCTTACCCCGTCTAGAACATATAGTAGTGAGGATCCTTAAATACATAGGAAAATAATCGTCGAGCAGGAAGGGGTAGCTGTTCAAGCTCCCATCCAGCAAAATGCTGTAGTTGTGATGCAAAGAAATATATCCTTGGGTTAGGAACTGCCAGTCCACCCGCATTTTTGGGAAGTTGAAGAGTCTCCAATTTAATACGGGGAGTTTTACTCCGCCATATTAAACGCCTAAATATACTATTAATCTTAGTAAAAATCTGAAAGGGTATCCAGATCTGAGCATTATGTAGGAAATACAGAAGCCGAGGCATCCATATCATCTTAATTAGATTAATATGGCCTATTAACGAGAAAGGGAGTTTATTCCAGATTTTACTTTGATCTTGGAATCTAGCGAGTAGTGGAAGGATGTTGTCTACAATATACGACTGAAGGGAGTCAGAAATAGCTATACCCAAAAATTTTATGGAAGACACAACCCTGATCTGAGAAAGTGAGGATGGTAGTGGGTCCTGGGGAGATCTAAGGGCATCAACGTGGACTTCTCCCAAGTTATACCTAACCCGAAAAACCTACCAAACCCCTTAAGATATTTCATCATTGCCAGTAAAGATGAGCGGATATTGGTCAAAAAAAGAAGAAGATCTTCTGCATATAATGATACCTTTTCCTCCATGTCTACCCTAATCAGACCGGTAACATCACATGAAGCCCGCATAAGACAAGCCAGGGACTCTATAGCTCAGGCAAAGAGCAGGGGGGACAATGGGCACCCCTGCCTAGTGCCCCAGAAAAGTCTGAAACTAGAAGATTGGGGGCCATTAACCCAAATTGATGCCATAGGAGCTGTACATAACAACCGCACCCATTGGCAAAAATTAGAACCAAGCTCAAATTTTTTCCAGAATGGCCCATAGATAAGGTCATTCAACACTATTGAAGGCCTTTATGGCATCCAGTGCCAAAAAGGGACAATTTGGATGATCCGGGACGGGAACCTGCATATTTAAGTATGCACGTCTAATATTAACTGCTGTTGACATATTGGGCATAAATCCTACCTGATCTGAGTAAATAATATGTTTAATAACCTTGTTTAGTCTGGTAGCGAGTATTTTGGCAAGAATTTTAACATCTGTAGACAATAAGGGAATTGGTCTATAGGACTCAGGGTGTAACAGGTTTTTATCTTTTTTAGATATAACTATTATAACAGATTGACCCATACTGTCTGGAAGCCTACCTAAATGGAAAGCCTCAATTAATGTATCAAGAAGGGTAGAAAGCATCTCCTTATTATATTTTTTTTATAGATCTCTATAGGGAGACCATCAGTCCCTGGAGCTTTGGAATTAGAAAAACTAGCCACCGCAATGTCCAATTCCAATAGAGTAAGTGGGGCATTGAGGGTCTCCCTCTCTTCAATTGAAAGGGCCGGGAGATTAATGGTAGCCAGATAAATAGATAACTCGGCTAACGTATAATCTGCTCTAGAAGTATATAGATCCTGATAGTAGAACTTAAAGGTGGATACAATAGGGCCAGTCTGGTTAATAACCTCTCCTTCTCCATTCATTAAAGCCGAGACATGTGTGGGGTTGGATTGAGACCTTACTATCTGAGCCAACAATCTACCATTTGCCTCTCCCTCTGCCCAGCTAAGTCTCTTCTGAAAGAAAATGCCCTGGATTCCAACAGTTCATTCAGCCTTTTTTGAGATGAAAGCCATTCCTGTTGGGAATCAGGAGAGGGATCCTGGATATATTGGGCTTCCGCTGCAGAGGTATTGGCCTTTGCAAGTTTGAGCTCTCTACGGGAAGCAGTTTTAATGACACTAATTTTTTGGATCAACAGTCCCCGAAGGTAGGCCTTGAGAGCACCCCATACAACCCGTATGGGAGCAGAGCCCAAATTAATAGACGAAAAGTCCATAATGCAAGCAGCAAAAAATCCTCTTTGGGAAATAGTTCAAGCCAAAAGGGGTTCAACCTCCATGGCATATTGGACACCTGATGCCCTGATGTTAAGGTGACTATCAGAGGGGAGTGATCTGAAATTCCTCAAGGTTTTATACTAACATCTACTATGCATGGTACAAGCTCTGCCGAACAAAGAACTAAATCATTTCATGATAGTGAATTGTGTGTTTTAGAATAGCATGTATAAGCACATTCTTCAGGATGTAACCTCCTCCACATGTCATAAAGCCCTAATTCCCTACATAATCTTCCAAGAGGGGAAAGATGCTCAGAGGTCAGTGACCTTGGATCTGGGCATCTGTCTCGCTTCAGATCAATTACATTATTGAAATCTCCAAGTACCAATATTGGCATCTGGGAGGAGGACCCTGCAAATGAAATAAGCTGACAAAGTATTTCTGGATTATATGGAGGAGGTATATATATATAGCAGCCAGAATTAACTCAACTTCATCCAGCTTGCATTGTAAAAAAATATATTTGCCGTTTACATCTATCATAGTCCTACTACATGAGAACACTATGCCAGAGTAAACTAAAACAGAGACCCATCAATAGGGATGGAGGCATATGCTTGTTTGACCATATGCCTCATTCAAAGTCTCAAACCCACTCTCTTTTTTATAAGACAAGAATACTTCTTCTCCAATGGGCCGCCACCCGAGAGGTCCCACGGTGGCACTGGCATCCTTTTTAGGGCTTCTGTATGCTGGTCTTCAGCCTCTTTGATTAGCCAGCGCAGGAAGCCATTACTCACAGGAGTCATTTATCCCAACACTCTGGCACTGTGCTGGAAAAGTAAACTGAGCTGTGCATGCATAGCTCAGTGTACATTCTACAGAAGATTGTGAACAGGCAGGTAAGTTTATTGTATTGCAGGAGAGACATCACATGTCTCTTTTGCAATAACGAGCCAGCCTGTTTATATATTATTATTATTATTATTATGATACAGGATTTATGTAGTGCCAATAGTTTGTGCAGTGCTTTACAACATGAGGACAGACAGTATAGTTACAATACAATTCAATATAGGAGGTATACAGAGCTTACAATCTAGAAGGGAGGGTCAAGTGAAACAAAAGGTAATAACTATGGGGGATGAGCTGATGGCAAAAATGTATATACAGTTGTTAGGTGTGGGTAGGATAGGCTTTTTTGAAGAGAAGGGTTTTCAGGGATTGTCTAAAAGCTAATAGAGTAGGAGATCATTGGACAGATTGGGGTAGATTGGGGTAGGGAGATCCATAGGAATGGAGAGGCTCTGGAAAAGTCCTGGAAGCGAGCATGGGATGAGGCGAAGAGGGAGCTTGAGACCAGGAGGCAGGAGGCCTTGAGCGAAATGAAGAGAATGATTAGGTTGGTATTTTGAGACTAGGTTAGTGATGTAGCTGGGGGCAGAGATGTGGGTGGCTTTGTAAGTAGTTGTCAGTATTTAGAATTTGATTTGTTGGGTGAGCGGAAGGATTGACAGAGAGGGGTAGCAGTAACAGAGCGATTGGTAAGGTTGATGAGCCTGGAAGCAGCATTCATGATGGACTGAAGGGGGGATAGCCTATGTAGAGGTAAGTCAATGAGAAGGGAGTTGCAGTAGTCCAGACGAAAGATGACCAGGGAGTGAATTAAGAGCTTTGTTGTGTCATTGGTTAGAAAGGGCGTATTTTGGAGATGTTGCAGGGGTTGAGGCAGCAAGATTTGGACAGTGATTGGACGTGGGGCTTAAATGAGAGTTCAGAGTCCAGGACTACACCTAGGACCTTGGCATGCAGGGATGGGCTGATAGTTGTGTCATCGATTTTGACAGAGAGATCAGGGGAAGGGGGATGCGGAGGGAGAAAAAAATTATAAGTTTGGTTTTGGATAGATTGAGTTTGAGGAAGTGGTGTGACATCCAGACTGATATATCTGTTAGTAAATTAGTGATACGTGAGGAGACGGAGAGAGTGGGTTGAGGGGTAGAGAAATAGATTTTGGTGTCGTCAGCATAGAGATGGTATTGGAAGCCATGGGAGGCTATCAGCTAACCCAGGGATGAGGTGTAGATTGAGAATAGGAGAGGTCCAAGAACAGAACCTTGGTGGACTCCGACAGAGAAAGGAAGAAGAAAGGAGGAAGTACAATTGTAAGTACCACTAAAGGTGCAGTTGGAAATGTAGGAAGAAAACAACTGAAGAGTACTGTCAGAGACCAAAGGAGTGGAGTTTTTTAAGGAGAAGGGGGTGGTCAACCATATCAAAGGCAACAGAAGGGTCCAGGGGTAGGAGTACAGAATAGTGTCCATTGGTTCTGATCGTTAGTAGATTTTTTGTTAGTTTTAGGAGAGCAGTTTCTGTGAAGTTTTGAGGACAAAATCCAGACTGAAAGGGATCAAGAAGGCTATTCTCAGCAAGATGGTCGCTCAGTCGGTTGTAGACCAGACGTTCTAGGAGTTTGGATAAAAAAGGGGAGCAAGGAGATGGGGCATAGGCTGTTAAGATTGGTTGGGTCCAGTGAGGGCTTTTTAAGTATGGGGCTGACTAGTGCATGTTTTAGAGAGTTGGGGAAGATGCCAGAAGAGAGGGAGAGATTAAAGATGTGGGTTAGAGCAGGGATCAAAATTTTAAGTCCTGAGCTACCAGCCAGGCCTCAAGGGTTACTCGCCACCAGTTGCCCCACCCAACCCCGCCCCTAATCCCGCCCTAAACTCGCCCCTAATCCCACCCCTAAACCCGCCCCCATAAATTATCTCATGAATTGACACTTAAATGTTTTATGCAGAATTAACCAATGCAGCCTGCCCGTGTCCACCAATGCAGCCTGTGCCCACCAATGCAGCCTGTGTCCACCAATGCAGCCTAGGCCCACTAATGCAGCCTTTGTCCACCAATGCAGCCTGTGTCCACCAATGCAGCCTGTGTCCGCCAATGCAGCCTGTGCCCATCAATGCAGCCTGTGCCCACCAATGCAACCTGTGCCCAGCATGCAGCCTGTGCCCAATGCAGCCTGTGCCCACCATGCAGCCTGTGCCCATTGCAGCCTGTGCCCACCATGCAGCCTGTGTCCAATACAGCCTGTGCCTCATGCAGCCTACCTGTGGAGGGAAAGAGAGGGGAGTCGCCGGCCGGATGATCAGACTAGGGAACATCAGAGCTTTAATTTCAATAGCTGTGTGTTCCCCCGCCGTGCACCGTCACATAAGCCCCTC
This sequence comes from Aquarana catesbeiana, assembly GCF_042186555.1. Classification (NCBI taxonomy): domain Eukaryota; kingdom Metazoa; phylum Chordata; class Amphibia; order Anura; family Ranidae; genus Aquarana; species Aquarana catesbeiana. The sequence continues at coordinate 281,210,061 of NC_133331.1, read as the reverse complement.
CCCTTGTTTGGGGAACTTTGATACATATCACCCGTCCTAGGATTGGACAGGTGATCTGTCTGTCAAAGTCCCAGAAAAAGAGGAGTGGCTGTATGTGACACACACGGCGGAGGAACACGCAGCTATTTAAATTAAGGCTGTGATGATCCCTGCTCTGATCATCCGGCCGGCAGCCCCCCTCTCTTCCCTTCTGTGATCGGCGGTGCTCGCTCCTAGGCAGCCCTTCTTGCCAGCCCTCAAAATCCACAATGCAAGTGGGTGAGTGGAATTTTTGAGTGCTGGGTTAGGGAGTGTAAAATAGAGCCAAAGGGTGAACATAGCATTTGGGAGGGAACAGGATCCAGAGGGCAGGTAGTTAGCTGGACGTTAGCAAGTAGTTTAGCAACCTCGTCTATAGTGGTGGGGTTGAATGAGTTAAGTAATGATTGTACCTGTGGGCATGAAGTGTAAAGCATGGAGGGTACCTAAACAGCAGAAATCACCTCACAAATTGTATCAATCTTCTGTTTGAAGTGATTGGCGATCTCCTGGGCAGTGAGTTAGTTTGGCAGTGAGAAGGCTGGAATTGTATTTTTGGAGGGCAGATTAATATTTGTTGAAATCTTTCTGAGATTTAGTCTTATGCCACATGTGCGTAAGAGCGCGGCTATGTTTTTTTAGACTTCTAGTGTCATCTGTTTGCCAAGGTTGAAGGGGTCGAACAAGGTCAAGGGTATTGCCTTCAAAGTGAGTAGAAGCATGTATCCATTGCTTCAGGTCAAAGAAGGAAGTTAGACTGAGAATATATATATATATATATTTTTTTACTTTAGTTCTACTTTAAAGTAACACTAAATTCTGATTAAAAACAAAGTTCTATTCAAGTATGTTCCTTCTATTGTTCTCAGCCTCCTCCAAATTTCCACATTCCTTTTTTTTTGCTGCTGTGATCTCACTTCCCGCAAGAGAGTGGCTATATTTGTTCTCCATGATCCCACTGTATGTAGGAATATAGCCATCTTCTCTTGCTCACTCCCAAGATGGACACATGACTGCAAGTAACATATGCTCCCCCTCAGCTATGCCCTCCCCTTACCCTCACCCACCCGTGACCTGAACCCGACTCCAAGTATCTAGGGCTTTTCTGCGGCAGCCCCCACCACTCCTCTCCCAAATTCCTCTTATTTACCTCCACCCGCCTACTTACCATATGACCCTCCACACCCACCTATTCTATGCATTCCAAAACACACTCCAAATGATTACCCCTTTGACCCATGGGCACACACTTGCCCCCTCACAGATGTCTGTCTCACCACCATTGCCCCTCCTATATTGTAACATAAGCTTGTAAGCCCCCAATTCCCATGGGCATAGGGTTTTGGTTTTCTGATCCCATCCCACACCCAAATGCACTTCAATACCGTTTCACATTTTCTTGATTCTGTTGTAACAATGAAAATATATATATGTTATATTTTGAGCCTATTGTGTCTTTATGTGCTTGATGGACCATGTCAAATTATTATAAAAAGTCAGTTGGCTCTGGTCTATTTACATTCTTTAATTTGGGATGCAGATTCCAGAAACGTGTTGGTGTTCATCTGTCCAAAGTCCTCCTCCATTGAAACTGTGTTTGCTTGCAGCCTTATTGAGTAGAAGCACAGGACAAACCTGCTGGGACTGTCCTTGGGTGTCCCTGTACTGTGCTTGGTCCACCACTGCCAATACCAGTTTACCAGTTGAGCCTTAGTCTATATACTGTATATTGTGGAATTCGGGAGATTATACTTATGTGGTAGGTGCTTTTCCAATGAGTTGCGCTAGTCCCAACTGCATTTTAGGGTATGGCAGAACACTTTTATTAAATAAAGCAGAAAGTTCACATATACTGTACATCAGTTGCCCTGTAGGGGTTTTTCCACATCAATATGAACAGTCAAATAAAAATTCCAAGCCACCTGGCTCCCTTGTTAGCAGCACCACTGCTCTTCTTACCAGTTCCTCTGTGTTGTCCAGCTCTGCTGGTTCCCTTGGCACTCTTAGCCATTAGTGGCAGCGCCCTGCTGCATGGCCCAATCCTGACCTCTGGATAGGGGTTCGCCTGACACCTCAATAGGAGCCCATCTGACTCAAGGAATGAGACCTCCTATCTGGGGGCACCTCTGACCCCTGGATGAGACCTCCTGTCTCTTGACTCCTGGCTGGGGCACCTCTGACCCTTGTGTGTGACCTCCTGTTTCCTGGCTGGGGCATCTCTGACCCTTGTGTGAGACCTCCCGTCTCCTGGCTGGGGCACTTCTGACCCCTGGGTGAGACTTCCTGTCTTCCGGCTGGGGCACTTCTGACCCCTACGTGAGACCTCCTGTCTCTTGGCTGGGGCACCTCTGAAACCTGGGTGAGACCGCCTGTCTTCTAGCTGGGGCATCTCTGGCCCCTGGGTGAGAACTCCTATTTCTTGGCTGGGGCTCCTCTAGAGTTGCCACCTCATCCCTTTAAACCCGAACACCTTTGAATTACACAGGTTCTGAGGCTAATTAAATGCAGATAAGGCACCAAGTGAGTTTAATTATCACCTTAATCAGCCACAGAACCTGTGTAATTAATATGTGTTCGGGTTTAAAGGGATGAGGTGGCAACCATAGGCTCCTCTGACCCCTGGATGAGACCTCCTGTCTCTCGGGTTTTGGCTAGGGCTCCTCTGACCCCTGCATGAGACCTCCTGTTTCTTGACTCCTGGCTGGGGCACCTCTGATTCCTGCATGAGACTCCCTGTCTCCTGGCTGGGGCACCCCTGGATGAGACCTCCTGTCTCTTGACTCCGGGCTGGGACTCCTCTGATCCCTGGATGAGACCTCCTGTCTCTTTGGCTGGGGCTCCTCTAACCACTGAGTGAGACCTTCTGCCTCCCAAACTGGGAGCCCTAAACTATCCTTAGCTTTGAGTGTATTATGACCCTGCCCACCTGTGTACTAGTAAAATTTGGACACAGAATTGAAAATCCCCATCCAGAACTACAGAATTCAGAGAAAACCAAAATGAGCTTTTTCCACTCAGAAACAATACCCCGATACCTTGCATCAACCCTGCATCCAATTCGCATTACAGGAGAATGTCCCCGGCTCTCAATGGGGCCGATTCACACATCTCCGTGGAACGGCTTGCACAGGGGTCCTGTGCGTTATTGGCTCAGTTTCAGGTCTGAATTCAGGCAAATATTCTAGCCTGATTTGTCCCTGAAACAGGGAACAGGGATGCACCAGGACCCCGGCTGCTAACTACGTCCGCACAACAGTGTGAACCCAGCCTTAATGCGATTCCTGTGTCATATTCTCCTCCATTTTCATAGTGACAGGATCTCGCTCTGTCACAATAGATATATACAGTATATATATATATATATATATATATATATATATATATATATATATATACACATACACTGTATATACAAACACAGTTGCAGGTGTTATATAATGTTATTAGTATAGCCTAAACCAGGGGTGCCCAACTTTTTGAAGAGCGAGGGCCACTTAAGCAACTTGGTAACCGACCGTGTGCCACAATGAGCAGAGCGGGTGGATGACAGGTCTGTGTCCACTCCGCATATGTAGAGCAGACAAGACACACACAGCACGCTCTACTCTATGGGCCCTCCAATCCTATCCACCCAGACGGAAGCAGACTGATCCCCTTGTTTTTTTTTTTAGCGGATCAGAATGGAGGTAGGCGGGTATAAACGGACACAAATTCGTATACATCTGCTGCTCAATAGAGGTGAATGGAGGGTCCAATTGGGTTTGCCTAAAAAACAGACAGGTTTACCCGATTGGACTGATCGTGTAAAGGGGGCCTAAAGCCCCATACATACTACTAGATTTTCTGCAGATTTTTGTCTTCAAGAGAAGAAGAAGACTGCGTGGGACATTTTTATTTTTTAATAAAGGACTTGTCCCAAGCCGTGTCTTGTCATTTTTACCATTTTGACACTTTTTTTGTAAAATGGTAGGGGTACATTTGTACCCCATTGCCATTTCACATGGGGGGGGGGGGGGTCGGGATCTGGGGGTCCCCTTGTTAAAGGGGGCTTCCAGATTCCGATAAGCCCCTCGCCCGCAGACCTCCACAACCACCGGGCAAGGGTTGTGGGGGAATGAGGCCCTTGTCCCCATTAACATGGGGCCAAGGTGCTTTGGGGGGCTACTCCAAAGCACCCTCCCTATGTTGAGGGCATGTGGCCTGGTACGTTTCAGGAGGGAGGCGCCCTCTCGTCCCCCCCCCCTCTTTTCCTGTGGCCTGCCAGGTTGCGTGCTCAGATAAGGGTCTGGTATGGATTTTTGGGGGGATCCCCACGCCATTTTTTAAAAAATTTTGGCGCGGGGTTCCCCTTAAAACCATACCAGACCTGAAGGGCCTGGTATGGAATTTGGGGGGACACCCACACAATTTTTTTTTTTAAATTTTGGTTCGAGGTTCCCCTTAATATTTATACCAGACCCAAAGGGATTGGCAATGGACTGGGGTGATCCCATGCCATTTTTTTCAATGACTTCTTTTATCTGTATTGCTGGGACCGACAATTCATTATAGCTGGGAGTAGTTTTAAATGGCTTTTTTTCCTGTAGAAATGTCATTTTGTACAGGGACTGTTCTAAACACAGGAAACATGCACCACTTTACAGGCATACTATAGACACCCCCCAGGTATGAAATTTAAAGGAATATTACACTTTTATTGTTTCACTTTAAGCATTATTAAAATCACTGCTCCCGAAAAAACGTCCGTTTTTAAAACTTTTTTTTTGCATTGATCCATGTCCCCTGGGGCAGGACCCGGGTCCCCAAACACTTTTTATGACAATAACTTACATATAAGCCTTTAAAATTAGCATTTTTGATTTCTCCCATAGACTTTTAAAGGGTGTTCCGCGGCTTTCGAATTTGCTGCGAACACCCCAAATTGTTCGCTGTTCGACGAACACCTGATGCTTGAGTCGAACTTACGTTCGACTCGAACATCGGGCTCATCCCTACTGTTTACATACTGAAAGAATTTCTTGGGATTTTTTTTGCTCTCCTCCACTATGTTTCTTTCATGTTCTATCTTAGCCGTCCTTATTGTAGTGACAAGCTTCGTAAATGTATAGAAAATACACAGTTGGGTAACATAAAACATTCTCAATGGGGGGGGGTACGCAGGGGTGGTTATGGGGGTTTTTGAAATGTTAACAAGGGTCTATAATGTTGATGTTTGTAACTTTGGTATTTTTTTAATATAACATTAAAGATTAAAAAAAATAAATAAAACATTCTCAAGAAACAATCACAACTAGACACAGTGTTTTTTTCATGTTTATTGATCCTTTAATGAAAAAAATAAGGAGATGATCATCTGTAAAGCATCTATTGTTAGGATGGAGATAAAAAAAGGAAAATAGACGGCAGATCAATTACTATGAAAGTAAACTGCCCTATACAGGTTGATTTCAAGCTGAACAACGGGAAAAGTTCTACCTTGTAGTGGGGCTGCACCCATACTGCAAGGGTTAAATAAACATTTAGTCTATGGGACACTAAAAGCAGTTTTAAGTACTTAAAGCAGAGTTCCACCCAAAAGTGGAACCTCCGCTTTAAACACTCTTCACCCCCTGACATGCCACATTTGGCATGTCATTTTTTTTTTTTTTGGGGGGGGGGGGTTGTGTACCCTTTTTACGTGGGACTTACTGATTCCTATCTTCGGCTGCCTATGCAACTACTCCTCTCGCCCTAGGCAGCCCCTCCCTGCCAGCATTCTACTGGGACACAACTCAGGTCCCAAAAGATTGGCTGGCCAATAGGAGAGCGCAGTGCGCGCCCGGCAGTGAAGTCGTAAGCTAACCTCTGAAAAAAACTGTGAGTGGAATAAATGTTCCTAATGGAAAGATCTACCCTTTTCTCCTGTTCTAATAACGACTCTAAAACGTTTGAGTTCCATCACTTTTTGTACCGGGGCAGTGGTCACCAAAACAAATAGATGGTGAATCTTCCCGGTGGGTTTAGCAGCAGCCAGTGTAGTCTACATGTCCCTCTGCTATTATACAAGTCCTAAAGCGGAACTTTACCTATAACAACTTGATAAAACATAATGTTCTTCACCAAGAAACATACATTTCACATGTTCCTGCTTTTTCTTGCTGGAGGCTGACATACTTCCAAAGCCCAGAGCCCCTGAACAGCAGTAAATCTTTAGGTTGTCAGCATATGTAAAGGCCTACATTTTCAGCACAGTGCCAAAACATAGAAAGCAACTGAGCATGTGCAGAGCAGGGTGACGCAGTGTATTACTGGATTTTAAACAGTATAGGCATTTATTTGTAGAGTTTTACATAGCTATACCTACAAAAGGGGTCAGCCTGATGGCACATAGCAGGACTTAAAGCGGAGTTCCGCCTGGAAAAAAAAAAAAAAAAAGTCAGCAGCTACAAATACTGTAGCTGCCGATTTTTAATATATGAACACTTACCTGTCCAGGGAGCCTGCAATGTCGGCACCCAAAGCCGATCTTCGGATCGACTCACGGGTGCTGCTGCTGCCATTCCTGGTAAGGGAACCAGGCAGAGCGTAGTTTGCCGCACAATGTGCAGCGCTCTTTCGCCAGAAGTGGGAGTAAATACCTGGATTCGACAGGTATCTGCTCCCCCCTCCACACTGAAAGGAATCCAATCAGTGGAAGTTCCATTTCTGGGTGGAGCTCCGCTTTAAGTTTCTGACTAAAGTTTCACTTTAAGCGCTTACCTTTTCCTGTCCTCACCCCGTGCCTCATCACTCTTACACTATAGAGTATTCTTATTCTACCTTATTCTTCCCCTTCTCACCAACCCAACATAAGCTCTTTCTTCTGATACACCTACACTACCAGCAACTCCCCCACCAACCCTTTCTTGTCCACAATTTCCCCCCACCCTACATTGCACATTCCTACCTAGACCTAGCCTTGCACTTGACCCGCGGTCAGATGCATTGCTTCAGCCAATCAGGGCTTAGAATGCACTGTGCAGTGCATTATGGGGTGCTCGGCAGGGGTGAACATCCTGCCGAGCCCCCCGCTAATTCGGGTGTTCCCCGAACGTGCGAACAGGCGATGTTCAGGCCAAACTTATGCTCGGTCCGAAATGCTCTCCCAACACTACCCCAGGGATGTTAAAACGGTTTAAATAAAAGCATACTGGAAGATAAATGTCCAGCTCTGAGGAAGGAGGCCCCTGAAACCCCAAATGTGTTGGTATTTCCTTTTGTAAATAATACATTTTATCTGTATTATATGAACACCTTTTCTAACAATAAAACGCCTGACATGGGTTATAACTTTTCTCACAGCATACAAACCCAGGGGAAAAAAAAAATGGTTCAAGTTACATTTTCAGACCTGTATTTTTCTCTATGAACATAAGAGAGTTGAATACACCTACCCAAACTCATATTCCACCTTCCAGCAGCGTGGTCTCCAAACTGTGGCCTGAGGGCCGTATGCAGACTTATTTTTGCCTTTATGTGGCCCTTGCAACACTATTTCTCTCATTGATTCAAGGCATTGTTTTCTTCTGCTGACACCAATGATGAGGCATCATTCTTTTCACTGACACCAACAGTGGTTCATAATTCCTCTCATTGACGACAACAGTGGGGTTGTATTTCTTTCCACTGGCACCAATGGTGGGCCATACTTCCTTCAGCTGATATAAACATTGGAACACTATTCCTCCCACTAATATCAAAGATGGATCACTATTCCTCCCACTAATATCGACAATGGGGCACTATTCCTAAAACTAATACAGACAATAGGGCACTATTACTTCCACTGACTCTAATGATGGGGCCCTATTCCTTCCACTGACACCAATGGTGGGGCCCTATTCCTTCCACTGACACCAATGGTGGGGCCCTATTCCTTCCACTGACACCAATGGTGGGGCCCTATTCCTTCCACTGACACCAATGGTGGGGCCCTATTCCTTCCACTGACACCAATGGTGGGGCCCTATTCCTTCCACTGACACCAATGGTGGGGCCCTATTCCTTCCACTGACACCAATGGTGGGGCCCTATTCCTTCCACTGACACCAATGGTGGGGCCCTATTCCTGACACTGACACCAATGGTGGGGCCCTATTCCTGACACTGACACCAATGGTGGGGCCCTATTCCTTCCACTGACACCAATGGTGGGGCCCTATTCCTGACACTGACACCAATGGTGGGGCCCTATTCCTGACACTGACACCAATGGTGGGGCCCTATTCCTTCCACTGACACCAATGGTGGGGCCCTATTCCTTCCACTGACACCAATGGTGGGGCCCTATTCCTTCCACTGACACCAATAGTGGGGCACTATTCCTTCCACTGACACCAATGATGGGGCTCTATTGCTTCCATTGACACCAATGGTGGGGCCCTATTCCTTCCACTGACACCAATGGTGGGGCACTATTCCTTCCACTGACACTAATGATGGGGCAACTATTTCTTCCACTGACACCAATGATGGGGCACTATTCCTTCCACTGACACCAATGATGGGGCAACTATTTCTTCCACTGACACCAATGATGGGGCAACTATTTCTTCCACTGACACCAATGATGGGGCACTATTCCTTCCACTGGCACCAATGATAGGGCAACATTCCTTCCACTGACGCCGACGATAAAGCATTATTTCTTCCACTGACGCCAATGATGGGACTCCATTCCTCCCACTAATACCAATGATGTGGCAATATTTCTTCACCTGATGGTGCAGGACTCCCCCTCCCACTGACCAAAAGCACTATGTATTTTTTTTACTCTCACTGACCACCAAGCCCTCGAGGCATTTTCTACCACCAATGGCCCTCCTACAGTCTGAAGGAGACTAAACTGGCCCTTTGTATAAAAAGCTTGGAGACCCCGCTCTAGCACAAGAAGCCAGTGTCCCCTACAGGAACTGAGATGCGACATAAAGGAGGAATTCTTCTTGAATCGACAAATCGATTTGTGGACAAAACATTTCCCGCACTAAGATCATAAAACTGTCTTTTCCCCATTGTGAGTTTTCTTGTGCTTAAAAAGAGATGAATTAAACGAAAAACATTTCCCACATTCAGAACATGAGTACGGCTTTGCCCCAGTGTGAATTTTTTCATGGCTGGTAAGAGCGGACTTATGGGAAAAACATCTCCCACACTCTGAACATGAATACGGCTTCTCCCCTGTGTGAGTTATCTGATGTGCGATTAGATTTCGTCTGTTGGAAAAACATCGACCACATTCTAGACATGAATACGGCTTCTCCCCTGTATGAATTGTCTGATGACCAATAAGATTTCGTCTGTTAGAAAAACATCTCCCGCATTCTGAACATGAATACGGCTTCTCCCCCGTGTGAACTTTCTCATGAGTGGTGAGCGTCGACTTCTGGGAAAAGCTTTTTCCGCATTCCAGACATGAATAGGGCTTCACTCCCGTGTGAACTTTCTCGTGAGTCGTGAGAGTCGATTTTTGAGAAAAACATTTTCCGCACTCCGAACACGAATACGGCTTTTCACCTGTGTGAACTTTCTCGTGCGTGGTAAGAGTTGCCTTCTGGGAAAAACATTTGCCACATTCTGAACATGAATACGGCTTCACCCCCGTGTGAACTTTTTCATGAGTAGTGAGATTCGATTTCTGGGAGAAGCATTTTCCGCATTCCGAACATGAAAACAGTTTCTTCCCAGCGTGAGCCATCTGATGCCCGATGAAACTTTCCCTGTTGGAAAAACACCTCCCACACTCAGAGCATGAGAAAGGCTTCTCCCCAGAGTGAGTTCTCTTGTGCTTAGTCAGAGAGGAATTGAAAGCAAAACATTTCCCACATTCTGAACATGAATACTCCATCTCCTTCATGTGAATACTCTGATGTTTAGCCAGTATCCATTTTTCCGTAAAGCATTTTCCACGTTTCGTACATAAAAAGGGCTGCTCAGCCGAATGAGTTCTTTGGTGTCTAGTGAGCTTCACTTTTTGAGAAAAACACCTCCCACATTCGGTACAGGAATATGGCTTCTCATTTTCATGACCTCTCTGGTGGGAGGTGAGGTCCTCTCCCTGAGTAAAACATTCACCACATTCAGAACACGAGAAGGTTTCACTCTCTTTGTGAGCCCTAGGATGGGTTTTAGGGTCCAAGTCACCAGGAGAACCCCAGGATGTTAGATCTGCACTGAGAATAGCTGGGTTAACCGGAGGGTGTTTTGGAGAATCTGCTATCATGTCAACAGTTTGTATTTCACTTTGCTGAGAAATAGTGGAGCATTTTTCCCAGTTCTTAGTATTGTATCTACCATCTAGTAAAAAAAAAAAAAAACACATGGAAGGAAATTCAGGTATTTGAAGAAGGATTTTGGTCTTATTGAACATCAGTCATTTGTTTCAACTGGAACGTCTATTCTTTTTGAAAGCTTGATCTTAAAGTGCTTTCAGACTGATGCAGTGTGATTTGACTGCAACCTAGGTGCAGCAAAGCTTACCCATGTGTTTGGAGTGGGTTAGATGCGCTTTCCCATAGAGTTATTCAGAAAGTGCACCAAACCTGCAGGACATAGGAGGTGTGTATAAAAAGTTTGGTGAATGGTATTCGAAAACAAGAAAAAAAAAAAAAAAAAAAACAGAAGATACAAATAAATTACATTTATTGGCCTTCAAAATAGTCGCCATCCTTCACAACACACTTTTGGCAACATTCATAAAGCTTCTGGAAACTGTCAGCAAAGGACTCTTTAGGAATCGATTGCAAAACTGCTGTCACACATTCTTGGATTGCCGCCACGTCCACAAAACGGGCACCTTTCATAACGCTCATCAGGCAGAAAAACAGAAAGGAGACCCTTTTTGGGTCGAGGGGAAGACGGTGAATGCCATTCCATCCATTGCCACTTGGATTCGTAATGGAACTGGTAGAACCAGCTCTCATCCCCTGTGATGATGGTTGGCAGAAAGGTATTGGATCCTAATTACACATGGTAATGAGATCTCCAGAGGTTTCCATCCATTTTGTTTGTCTGTCAGCTTGTGGAACAAACCAGGAACAGATCTTCCGCTTACCCAAAACTTTGCGGACGAAGTTGCGCACCATGTCCTTGCTAATGCCCAATTCCTCATCAATCGTAGAATCAGACGCTGATCTTGTGCCAGCATTTGTCACATTCACTCAATCATGTCTGGGGCTCTGCTTATCGACAGCCATCCCGAACGTGGCTCATCCTCAGTCTTTTCCTTCCAATTGCAAAAGCGTTTGAACCAGCCGTAAAGACATTTTCTGCTCACGGCTTCCATCCTGTACACTTGCACCAAAATTTCATGTGTCTCCATTGACATTTTCTCCAAATTTGTAGTAGAACTTGATGTTCTGTAGTTGCTCCATTGCACTGTGACCCTACCTCTCACACTGACTACGTTCAACTGCCTGCAGCGGGTTTACCCTGACGGTCACGTGTACTCCACGCTAGGTGGTGCTTTTTGACGTGTCTCTGCATAGCCAGGTGCATGCGCATCTCGGAGATATCGGACCATTCACCAAACTTTTTAGACACACCTCACGTTATAACTCTATGGGAGACTGCAGCTAACCCATTCCAAACATAAAGGTAAACTGCACTGCATCCAGGGTGAGGTCAAACTGCACTGCATTGGTCTGAAAGTAACCAAAAGAGGAACTTCTTCTTTATGTCCTCCCCCCTCCTCTACTACATTTGGCACGTTATTTTTTTCTATCTATCATAACTAGGTTTTTCTTAGGGGGACGCTATATATACAATCAGAACCTAGGACCCTTTACTATATTTTTTTATTACGTACCTATTCCAATCTCTGGAGAGATTTCCTCCCCTTTACACAGCTCATTGCCTCTCACATACGGCTCTTCTGCTTCCTCTTTAACTTTGACGTTGAACAAATTTTCACTCTGAATAACAAACAATTATAGAAATATTCAGGGCTACAAATGAATTCTTTATTTGTGCAAGAAGCAAAGGAAATGGTGGTATAACTGGCATATACACTACATGGACAGATATGGTAAATATACTACAGGATCTATAAATAAGAGTGTTCAGTTGCTGATCATCTAACGACAACAGGGCCTAATATATTGTCTCATATGAAGAGCAATTGTCGGGAGATGAGTCTGACCGTCACGTTTTTATGAAGATGTAGTACATATAGAAAAAAAAACAGAGTTGACCAAACACAGTAGTCATGGGAGCGTGCTGCTGTGTGCCCCAGGGAGTTCGCCAGTGCGCCTGTGTCAAGCAACGTCCAGTTACGTTGCTTAGCCTGCAGCTGCTGTCCGCTCACAGTAAAAGTACTGAGGGCGGATGGCAAGCAGGTAAATAACAAACATGTTATACTTACCTGCTCTGTGCAATGCTTTTGCACAGAGCAGCCCCAATCCTCCTCTTCCCGGGTCCCCACTGGCGCTTATGGCTCCCACTGCTGTGTCTGTATGAAAGAAGGGGGGGGGAGAAACATTGGGACTTTAAATGGAACATGAGGGAAAGTTCACACCCCCATCCCTATACTATATGCAAAGAGGGGGGAGGTTGGGACTTTGAATGAGGTGTGCGTGGTGGAACCAAACAAATTCACATAGGTATAAACATCTGTGTTGTGGAAAGGGGGGGGGAAACACTGCGCTAAACAAGATGTGAACAAAAAAGCTGCTATACACTCAAACAGAGTTAAATAAGAATGGGGTAAAATAGTGTAGCGCTATAAGGTGTGTATGCCAAAATACAATGATGTGTGGCTGTACAAAAAAAGGGCAAATGCCAATACATGTGTTAAATTAGTAATATAAACCACACATTGTGACCAATGTGATTATGAAAAAAAGTGTGCAAAACACAGAGAGTACGTGTATCCAAAGGTGAGCAAGACTATAATAAGTCATATAAAATAAATTCCACAAAAAACGAGGGGTAGAGAAGATGTGCCTCTTCCTGTTGGGATGACACCAAAGCAAATAGAAAGGGAAACAAGTTGTCTGTAGTCACTTAAAGATAAGATGGGTACTCTTACTAGCTGGGGTGGCCACACATGTTATACAACAGTGGGTCAAACGAGCTTGTGATCCAGCAGTATCTAAATCAGGTGCTGTACACGGGAGATGAATCAGATGGGGGGGTCCTCTGTTTTCCAGCAGCGAACTCCAGAAACAATGTAGTGCACCCCACATTGCTTTTTATGTAGTTTTATGCTTTGTGATCACTTTTATTATTGTCAACTTTTTTGATATACATCAATAAACCTATTGGTTTGACCTGCACCATCTGGAGCCCTCCTTCTTTTCTTCTTTGCTATGTCCATTGGAGTCCACAAGGAGTTGTCTTGAGGTAGACCTTGCTGGATACTACATTGTTTCTGGAGTTTGCTGCTGGAAAACGGAGGACCCTCCATCTGATTCATCTCCCGTGTACAGCACCTGATTTAGATCCTGCTGGATCACAAGCTTGTTTGACCCACTGTTGTATAACATGTGTGTCCACCCCAGCTGGTAAGAGTACCCATCTTATCTTTAAGTGACTACAGACAACTTGTTTCCCTTTCTATTTGTTTTGGTGTCATCCCAACAGGAAGAGGCACATCTTTTCTACCCCTCATTTTTTGTGGAATTTATTTTATATGACTTATTATAGTCTTACTCACCTTTGGATACACGTACTCTCTGTGTTTTGTACACTTTTTTTCATAATCACATTGGTCACAATGTGTGGTTTATATTACTAATTTAACACATGTATTGGCATTTGCCCTTTTTTTGTACAGCCACACATCATTGTATTTTGGCATATACACCTTATAGCGCTACACTATTTTACCCCATAAACATCTGTGTGTTTATTAGTAAACCAATGATTGACATGACATAAAACAGTATAACATGTATGAAAGCATAGGAGATAACAATATACATAGTAAAATATATATTTAGCAGCATGGCACAAGCAAATAAAATTGGACATCATAATCCCCCATGTGAAGGATAAACCACATCAGAAAATGGGATCTAAGAGAGGGTAAAACCATCTAAAATTCTCGATATATATTGGATGCATCAGAATGAGCTTGACGCGTTTCATGGACTTTTATCCACTCATCAGGAGCAATTGCATTGATGTTCTGTAAAGGGATATAGATACCAATGTAATTTGGTGTAACTACCCACATGGGGAGAAGGGAGTAAATTAGAGATGACTAGCCATGTCGAAAAATACTCACATATAAACCAATAATGGGACTGTGCAATGCCACATACCAGGGGTCAGCCAAATGAGCCTGGCCCGGGACCTGAGGAAGGGACCCAACAGAAAAACTGGGAGCACACACACCATACCCCATGGAATGTCATGTGTGAAAAATCTTCATGTTGTAATGAATGGGACTTCTATGATGTATGAAATAAAATAAGTGGCAGGTATCCATGACAATGTACGTCAATGGGACAAGAATAGGATGAAGCCCATAGCCACGGTGAGAAAATGGTAAGAAACATATGGCCAAGGTGAAAAGAAGAATGGTGACCAGATCAAGGATAAGAAAAGTTAAGGAAATAATCACTTAAAAAGGAAAATAAAAGAGGAGAAAGGAAAACAGGAGTGAGTGAATGTTACAAATATTGGCTCAAAAAAATGCTGAAGTGAGAACAATGTGCATAAAATGCTCACTGTGTGTTTACCTTAGTGAATCCTAATGGATTAGGAGCCAAGCTGAGAAAACAGTGGTCTGGAAGTGCATGGGATGTGCTGCCTCAACAATGGAATACCAGTGAATGGGGACTAGGATGTGAGCCCAGCATAACTATCAGTCCCCCCCCCCCCCCCCCCCCAGCGTCACGCTGGCAAGGCACAAAAGGATAGACATCCCAGCAGAACGCCGGAGTGACGCCCCACATGTCAGCCAAGCCGATATACCAAGCGCGTGCGTGTGTGATCGGACGCCTTGCAGGACATCACACGTGTGTGTGCTCCCAGTTTTTCTGTTGGGTCCCTTCCTCAGGTCCCGGGCCAGGCTCATTTGGCTGACCCCTGGTATGTGGCATTGCACGGTCCCATTATTGGTTTATATGTGAGTATTTTTCGGCATGGCTAGTCATCTCTAATTTACTCCCTTCTCCCTATGTGGGTAGTTACACCAAATTACATTGGTATCTATATCCCTTTACAGAACATCGATGCAATTGCTCCTGATGAGTGGATAAAAGTCCATGAAACGCGTCAAGCTCATTCTGATGCATCCAATATATATCGAGAATTTTAGATGGTTTTACCCTCTCTTAGATCCCATTTTCTGATGTGGTTTATCCTTCACATGGGGGATTATGATGTCCAATTTTATTTGCTTGTGCCATGCTGCTAAATATATCTTTTACTATGTATATTGATATCTCCTATGCTTTCATACATGTTATACTGTTTTATGTCATGTCAATCATTGGTTTACTAATAAACACACAGATGTTTATACCTATGTGACTTTGTTTGGGTCCACCACACACACCTCATTCAAAGTCCCAACCTCCCCCCTCTTTGCACTGCTGTGCCTGAGCCAATGAGGAGAGAGAGAGCTAAAAGAGCTGCCACTCTTGTACACATCACTGGTTCGAGATTGGGCTCAGGTAAGTACAATGAGGGGGGGGGGGGGGGGGGGGCTGGGGAGGTAGCTGCAGAGGATGCATTAAAGTGGAGTTCCACCCACTTTTACAACTCTTCAGCATCCCTCACTAAACTGCGCACTGTAAACGAATTGGATATTTTTACATTTTTTTTCTCAGCACCTCCTGTATATCTGCTGTATTCATTTTTCACTTTCTCCTCCCTGGCCGTTGCCCATCGCATCATTTCCTGTTTGCAATGCCTTCTGGGAAGGGGCGGCAACTTCCTCTGAAACTGCCATTGCTATGGAAACCTGACCTGAAACCTATTACACTGCTTGTGCTGCACTGAGCATGTGCGAGATCTGCAAGGATGAGATCCAGGAAGAAATACAGTCTGGCTTCAGATGCCCACACTTAAGATGGCCACGGCCTGCTGTAAGTTTATAAAATAACAAACTACTGCTATAAACTAACAAAACAGACCTTAGTTTACAGACTAACATTACTAGTATACATTAAGCTTGTGTATTATAGGGGTATTTTTATTTAAAAAGTATAATTTCGGCCGTAACACCACTTTAAGGTAAAAAACCTTCAGCCTTTAGAAGCACTTTATCAGTTGTCTCAAAGAAGGTCAAAAAGCCTAATCATTAACGGCTTCAATACTGAGCATATTTACCCCCTTCCTGCCCAGGCCAATTTTTAGCTTTCAGCGCTGTCACACTTTGAATGACAATTGCTCTGTTATGTAACACTGTATCCAGATGACATTTTTTTATCAGTTTCTTCCTATAAATAGAGCTTTCTTTTGGTGGCATTTAATCACTGTTGGGTTTTTTATTATTTGTTGAAAAAAGATCAGAAATTTTGCAAAAAAAAAGTTCTTAGTTTCTGTCAGTAAATTTTGTAAGTAATTTTTTTCCTTCACTGATTTGCGCTTATGAGGCGGCACTGATTAGGTGGCACTAATGAGCACTGATAGGCGGCACTGATGAGACGGCACTGATTAGGTGGCACTAATGAGCACTGATAGGTGGCACGTATGGGCAGCACTGATCGGCACTGCTGGGGCTGCACTGATGATCGGTGTCCTGATTACCTGTACAGTCTCCCCTGCGAGGAGATGCCACTGATCGGCTCTCCTCTTCTCGCACTCTGTCAGTATGAGACGAGGAGGCGAGGGGAGCCGATAAACGGCACTTCCGTATATACATGTGATTGGCTGTGATTTTATTAATAGTAATAAAAATGCCATAAATTAGTTCCCATAGTTTGTAGACGCTATAACTTTTTGCGCAAACCAATCAATATACGCTTGTGATTTTTTTTACCAAAAATATGTAGAAGAATATATATTGGCCTAAACTGATAAAGAAATTTGTTTTTTTAAAAAGTTTTTGGGGATATTTATTATAGCAAAAAGTAAAAAAAAAATGGGGTTTTCTTTTTCAAAATTTTCGGTCTTTTTTTGTTTATAGCGCAAAAAATAAAAACCGCAGAGGTGATCAAATACCATCAAAAGAAAGCTCTATTTGTGGGAAGAAAAGGACGAAAATTTCGTTTGGGTAGAGCATTGCATGACCGTGCAATTAGCAGTTAAAACGACGCAGTGCCATTTGTAAAAAGTGCTCTGGTCAGGAAAGGGGTAAAATCTTCCGGGGCTGAAGTGGTTAAACAAACAATGTTAGGACATGGTCCACAGTTGTCACCAACAGGGAACCCGCTCTTGGGAATACAATACAACCATCACTGAAGTGGCTGCAGAGTTTACTTTTGCTTTTAAACCCAGTGTTTCACCTACCTGATCATCCTTGTGATCATCCTGTGTGGAGTCCCGGGGATACAGAGGACTAGGCCATCCCTCTGTTGTGTTCCGGGTCCTGAGTACATCTGTAGGAAAAAAAGACAAAAACGGACCTTTATATGTAATGACAGAATGTTTAGTAAGACTACTGATAAATCTAGGACAAGCAGAGCTCTGTGGCAGTCTGCAGGCAGAACAACCAATTTTTTATATAAAAAGTCAGTGCAATCACATGGAGTATCACAGGAAGACAAACTAAAAACCAAACATGTAATATATTGCAGATTACACACCAATCGTTTGGTGTGAGGGCTGCACTAGTTTTCTTTTTTACGTTTTTTTTCTTCTATTTTCATCTGGTGATCCAGCCAGTAAGTCTGTTTTTCACAACACAAACTTTCCAGCTGAATGTATTCGTTTACATGGATGAAACAAACCATTTAACAATGACAGGGGGGATTATAATGATCAGCTTTTATTTATTCACGCAAAACCTTTATCCCAAAAAAGGAAAAAAAAACTGTTTGCTGTAAATTAGTGGTGCACCGAAATTAAAATCCTGTTCTGAAACTAAAAACTCAGGATGCACTTGGCCGAAAACCGAAATGGACAGTTTTTAAATTTTAAGTTTAATAACCCCGACCGCCGCACAACGTCAATTTTGTTTGGGTGCAACGTCCCACGACCGCGCAATTGTCAGTTAAAGCGACTCAGTTCCGAATCGCAAAAAGTGCGCTGGTCAGGGAGGGGGTAAATCCTACTGGGGCTGAAGCGGTTAATGTATCTGCCGTTTTTGCATTGAAGTCAAAGGGATGCGATTTTGCGTTGAAGTCAACAGGGGGCGTATTTGCACTGAAGTCAATGGGACGCAATTTTGCACTGAAGTCAATAGGAGGGTACTACTGAACCCCTTTAAAACAAATAGAACATCAACACACACAGGGCACTTGTCAAGCTTCATTAAACCTTCAAAAAATGCATCACAGAAGCATTAAAAACATATCAAAAAAGCATTTTGAAACTGTTGGCGCTTTAACCACTTGCCGACCCCCCCACACCAATGCACGTCCCTAATTTGGGGATGGATATTGTTGTTATGGCAGCAGCTAGCTGCCATAACCCCGGTATCCCCATGTTCGGCTGGCAATCGGCTACAAGATAAAAGTGGTCTCTGCGGCAGATTCGCCGCGAGATCACTTTTATCGGTGGCAGAAGAGGGCCCCCCCCTCCCGCCGCGATCTGGTGTCCTCCGCCGCTCATCAGGGCAATCAGCAGCGGCAATCACGTCCTTTCACTTGCTGTGCATGGAGACGAGTGAAGGGAAGATGGCCCCCACCCGTCTCCATGATATTGCAGGCTGGAAGCGACTTCAAAACATCACTTCCGCCCATTCATCTTAAAAGGCACATTTTTTTTTTTTGTTTTTTTTTTTTAATTGCATTTAAGTCCAAATATGAGATCTGTGGACTTTTTGACCCCAGATCTCATATTTAAGAGGACCTGTCATGCTTTTTTCTATTACAAGGGATGTTTACATTCCTTGTAATAGGAATAAAAGTGACCCAAATTAAAAAAAAAAAAAAAAAGTGTAAAAATAAAATCAAGTAAAATAAATAAGAAAAAAACGCCCGTCCCGACAAGCTCGCGCCCAGAGCGAACGCATGCGTGAGTAGTGCCCGCATATGAAAATGGTGGTCAAACCACACACGTGAGGTATCGCCGCAATCGTTAGAGCGAGAGCAATAATTCTAGCCCTAGACCTCCTCTGTAACTCAAAACTGGTAACCTGTGGAATATTTTAAACATCGCCTATGGAGATTTTTGAGGGTAAAGGTTTTACGCCATTCCATGAGCGGGCGCAATTTTGAAGCATGACATGTTGGGTATCAATTTACTTGGTGTAACATTATCTTTCACAATATAAAAAAAAAAAAATGGGCTAACTTTACTGATGTTGTATTTTTTTATTCAAAAAAGTGAATTTTTTCCCCAAAAAAGTGCACTTGTAAGACCGCTGCGCAAATACGGTGTGAAAAAAAGTATTGCAATGACCGCCATTTTATTCTCTAGGGTGTTAGAAAAAAAGTGAGATGAAGAGGTGAGTTTTCCACCAAAAAATTGCATTGGCAATAAATTGCAGTTCTTTGAGCATTACTGCCACATCACACCCCAGATTGGAGGCTCCTGAACTACACTGACAATGAGGCCTCCCGAGTCCTCGTTCCTTAAAGTAGAACTATAGGTAAAACTTATTTTTAATTTTGGATAGTGTTAAGAAGGGTCATGACAGTTTAGTTTTTTTTTCCCCCATCTGTGTCCCACTGGGGAAGATTTCCCTTCACTTCCTGTCCCATAACCAAAACAGGAAGTGAGAGGAAATCCCTCCAAATGAAGGGAATCCCTTGGGGACCCCCAGGTCACCAGAAATAGTTATACCACATATATAAATGCAAAACTATTCTGCTTATTACCTTTGAATTACACGCCACAAAGACAAGACAGCTGAAGAATAGATGTACAGAACCAACCTGCCAAACACAATCAGAGTCCATAAATACTTTCTGTATTTAGAGTTCATTGCTCACCCATGCCGACCACTACAGGAACTTCCTCCTCTTTAATCCTCACATGTCGTCCTTCCTCCTTCTCAGATTTGACACCTCTCTGAGTGGTTCTGGTGTCTCCAGGGTCTGTGAATAAAGAGGGGTGTGAAGCCCCCTTCTGTACTGAGATGTATGAGAGACCCCAGAGAGTGTGTGTAGTAACCCCCAGCTCTGTTGATCCCCCGCTCAGTAGTAACCCCCAGCTCTGTTGATCCTCTGCTCAGTAGTAACCCCCAACTCTGTTGATCCTCTGCTCAGTAGTAACCCCCAACTCTGTTGATCCTCTGCTCATTAGTAACTCCCAACTCTGTTAATCCCCATCTTAGTAGTAACCCCCAGCTCAGCTGATCCCCCATTCAGTAGTAACCCCCAGCTCAGCTGATCCCCCATTTGGTAGTAACCCCCAGCTCGCTGATCCTCTGGCTTTCTGATCTTCCTGATCACATCTCTTGGCTGGTAACACACAATGAGATGATGTGAGGAGAGCCGGAGTCTAATAGAGGCTGATGGCTCCTGACTCCCCCACTGGGCACATACTGTCTCCCCATTACTGTCTACTGACAGAGGAGGGGGGAGAAGAAGAGATTGTTGTAGTGACTGAACAAGGGGAATCTGAGACTCTTCTCTGGATTTAGTGTTTATTACCTGTGCTGATCTCTGGAGGGATCTCCTCCTCCTTACATGGATCATCATCTTCCATGTACAAATCTTCTTCATCTTCAAGTTTTATAATAATCATATCTTCATTCTAACAATACAAAACAATACAGAAAATTACATTTATTAACCAAGATCCACAAAACTTTTGTATATGGGTTGCTGTAAAGCATTTAGGTCCACCTACCTGATCCTCCTGAGGGATCTCCTGATGTTCCTGTGTGGAGTCCTGGGAATACAGAGGACGGGGACATCTCTCTGGTGGGTTCCCATTACTTGATCCATCTGTAGGAAACACACACACTGACTGAATACATTGTTTCTATGTCTTTATATCAGAGGATGTGTGTATCTAGGTGGATCCTCAATACTCTTTTCTTCTTTACAAGAAATGAAAGTCTCCTCTTACCCGGTGATGTGATGGGCGGCCGCTTCTCCGTCATGACGTCCTTCTACAGATGTGTTCTTCTAGATACTTTCACGTCTTTGCATTTTACAGCTCATAATTAGAACACTGAGTGGTGTGTACAGCTAAATACATCTGAAAAACATCATCATGTAAAACTAATTTTAAAGAAATCTAAACTTCATCTTTATATTGATTTTTTTCAGTATCAAAATGTAAATATCATCATTTCAGAACATATTTTAAGAACTTTACTCCCGGCCATTCTGACACTTCTCCCATACATGTAAAAATCTACATCTTTTTGCTAGAAAATGACTTAGAACCCCCAAACATTATATATTTTTTCAAGCAGAGGCCCTAGAGAATAAAAATGTTGCTAATTTTTATGTCACACAGTATTTTTACAGCGTTTTTTTCAAACACCAATTTTTTTGGAAAAATACACTTTACTAAATTTTAATGCACAAAAACACAGTATAATACCCAATCATTCGATAAAATATAAAAGATGATGTTACGCCGAGTAAATAGATATCTAACATGTCACACTTTAAAACAAACGACGGTATTTTAAAAATCTCCGTAGGCGATGCTTTAATAGCCTTTACAAGGTTACCAGTTTGGGTTTCCACAGGAGCTCTAGTGCTAGAATTATCGCTCTCGCTATAACAATTTGCAGTAACACCTGACGTGTGGTGTGATTGCACATGAGCACGGGGGCGCTTTAAACATTTTTATTTTAAATTGATTTTATTTTTATTTTTTTGATGGTCTCTTTAATTTTATTTTTTATCACTTTTATTGCTATCACAAGGGATGAACAACATCCCTTGCAATAGCATAGGCAGTGACAGGTTCTCTTTACCGAGACATTTGGGGTCTATTAGACCCCAGATCTCTGCTCTGCCCTCAAAAGCATCTTATCAAATGGAGATCCGTTTGATCCAAGGTTTTCCCAAGCCAGTAATGGCTTGTTTACATGCTGGCAAATCCGAAATTGCCAAAATCCTTGCTGCTTCCGCTTTTCTTAGACCAAATGAGATGATCGGGGGTCATCTCTATGGTAAGCCGGTGAATTTAACCGCTTCATGGGCCGTGCTATAGCCAAAAGACGAATACACAAATTTCCGGGAGGGCGTCTATTGACATCCTCCTCCTGTGGCGCACATCAGCAGGGATCTGCGATTGCTGTGTCCTTTGCACACAGCTGATCACAGATCGGGGTAAAGAGCCAATCACAGCGGCACTTTAACACGTGATCTATTACAGTGTTAACAGGATTTGCAGGTTATCAGCATTCCTCTCCTCAAGCTGACAGCGCATAAGGAGAGCTGATAAGTGGCAATCCACACAGGGGACATCTTCACTGATAAACAGGGCACTGATCATCAGTGCAGCCCAATAGTGCCCATCAGTGCTGCCAGTCAGTGCCCATCTGTGTCGTCTATTAGTGCCCATCAATGCTCCCAGTCAGTGCCCATCAGTGCTGCCAGTGTCGCCTATTAGTGCCCATCATTACTGCCTATCAGTGCTGTCCATCAGTGCCGCCTATTAGTACCCATCATTGCTGCCTATCGGTGCCACCTACAGGTGGCCATCATTGCAGCCTTATCAGCGCACATCATTGAAGGAGAAAAATGGCTTATTTACAAAATTGTATAACAGAAACTAAAAAAAAAAAAAAATTATATATATATATATATATATATATATATATATATATATATATTAATTTTTACTTTCACCAAAAGAAAGCTCTATCTGTCTAAAAATATATAATAAAAATTTTGTTTGGGTACAGCATTGCATGACTGCGCAATTGGCATTCAAAGTGTGACAGCGCTGAAAGCTGAAAAGTGGTCTGGGCAGGAAGGGGGTGAAAGTGCCCGGTAGGCAAGTGGTTAACCTTCACATACGGAAAGGCTTCTTCACAGTAAGAGCTGTAAAAAAAGTGGAATATACTCAAGAACTATTTCTGGCCAGCTATATATTGTTTTAAAGAAGAGCTGGATGCATTCCTAAATGCACAAAATATAACTGGATAATATTTAGAGGGAATAGCACCGGGGATAGTTGATCAATGGAATATCTGATTGCCTTCTGCCTTCTAGATCATGCTTTACGCTTTTTGTTTTCTTTTGCCTTTCTCTGGATCAACTGCGGGTATAGGATATAGTGTACATGGAGGTTTTCTATTTGTGTTTTTTTTTTATTGGTTGAATTAGATGGACTAGTGTCTTTTTTTCAACCTAAGTATGAAACTATGAGGAAAAACAATATGCACGTCTGTTAAAGTGGAACTAAACCCTTCTCTCCTTTAAAGCCCTCTTTTTCGTCCGGCGGTCCAGTTTCCGATAATAGTGGTCTCTGCGGAGGATTCGCTGCGAGGTCACTTTTTTTTGCAGGTGGGAGAGGGCCCACCGCACTCAGGTGCCCTCCGCCGGTTACTGGTGCCTTTCGGCAGTGGCGGAGGCGATCGGATCTTCACCCTTGCTGGGTATGGAGACGAGTGAGGGGAAGATGGCCCCCACCCATCTCCATACCATAGGAGGGCGGAAGCAACTTCAAAACGTCACTTCCACCCATAGCTCTTAAAGGGTCTTTTTTTTTTTTTTTTATATTGCATTTTAGTGTAAATATGAGATCTGAGATCTTTTTGACCCCAGATCTCATATTTAACCACTTCAGCCCCGGAAGGATTTACCCCCTTCCTGACCAGAGCACTTTTTACAATTTGGCACTGCGTCGCTTTAACTGCTAATTGCGCGGTCATGCAATGCTGTAACCAAACGAAATTTGCGTCCTTTTCTTCCCACAAATAGAGCTTTCTTTTGATGGTATTTGATCACCTCTGACGTTTTTATTTTTTGCGCTATACACGGAAAAAGACCGAAAATTTTGAAAAAAAATTATATTTTCTACTTTTTGTTCTAAAAAAAATCCAATAAACTCAATTTTAGTCATACATTTAGGCCAAAATGTATTTGGCCACATGTCTTTGGTAAAAAAAATGTCAATAAGTGTATATTTATTGGTTTGCGTAAAAGTTATAGCACCTACAAACTAGGGTACATTTTCTGGAATTTACACAGTCTTTAATTTATGACTGCCTATGTCATTTCTTGAGGTGCTAAAATGACAGGGCAGTACAAAACCCCCACAAATGACCCCATTTTGGAAAGTAGACACCCCAAGGAAATTGCTGAGAGGCATGTTGAGCCCATTGAATATTCATTTTTTTTGTCCCAAGTGATTGAATAATGAAAAAAAAAAAAAAAAAAAATTACAAAAGGTTGTCACTAAATGATATATTGCTCACACAGGCCATGGGCATATGTGGAATTGCACCCCAAAATACATTTAGCTGCTTCTCCTGAGTATGGGGATACCACATGTGTGGGACTTTTTGGGAGCCTAGCCGCATACGGGGCCCCGAAAACCAATCACTGCCTTCAGGATTTCTAAGGGCGTACATTTTTGATTTTACTCCTCACTACCTATCACAGTTTTGAAGGCCATAAAATGCCCAGATGGCACAAACCCCCCCCAAATGACCCCATTTTGGAAAGTAGACACCCCAAGCTATTTGCTGAGAGGCATGTTGAGTCCATGGAATATTTTATATTTTGACACAAGTTGCGGGAAAGTGACAATTTATTTATTTATTTATTTTTTTTTTCGCACAAAGTTGTCACTAAAGGATATATTACTCACACAGGCCATGGGCATATGTGGAATTGCACCCCAAAATACATTCTGCTGCTTCTCTTGAGTACGGGGATACCACATGTGTGGGACTTTTTAGGAGCCTAGCCGCGTACGGGACCCCGAAAACCAATCACCGCCTTCAGGATTTCTAAGGGTGTACATTTTTGATTTCACTCTTCACTGCCTATCACAGTTTCGGAGGCCATGGAATGCCCAGGTGGCACAAACCCCCCCCAAATGACCCCATTTTGGAAAGAAGACACCCCAAGCTATTTGCTGAGAGGCATGGTGAGTATTTTGCAGCTCCCATTTGTTTTTGAAAATGAAGAAAGACAAAAAAAAAAATTTTTTTTTTCTTTTTTTAATTTTCAAAACTTTGTGACAAAAAGTGAGGTCTGCAAAATACTCACTATACCTCTCAGCAAATAGCTTGGGGTGTCTACTTTCCAAAATGGGGTCATTTGGGGGGGGTTTGTGCCACCTGGGCATTCCATGGCCTCCGAAACTGTGATAGGCAGTGAAGAGTGAAATCAAAAATTTACGCCCTTAGAAAGCCTGAAGGCGGTGCTTGGTTTTCGGGGTCCCATACGTGGCTAGGCTCCCAAAAAGTCTCACACATGTGGTATCCCCGTACTCAGGAGAAGCAACAGAACGTATTTTGGGGTGTAATTTCACATATTCCCATGGCATGTTTGAGCAATATATAATTTAGTGACAACTTTGTGCAAAAAAAAAAAAAAAAAAAATAATAATTTGTCTCTTTCCCGCAACTTGTGTCACAATATAAAATATTCCATGGACTCGACATGCCTCTCAGCAAATAGCTTGGGGTGTCTACTTTCCAAAATGGGGTCATTTGGGGGGGTTTGAACTGTCCTGGCATTTTATGCACAACATCTAGAAGCTTATGTCACATATCACCCACTCTTCTAAGCACTTGAAGACAAAGCCCTTTCTGACACTTTTTGATTACATGAAAAAATTATTTTTTTTTGCAAGAAAATTACTTTGAACCCCCACACATTATATATTTTTTTAAAGCAAATGCCCTACAGATTAAAATGGTGGGTGTTTTATTTTTTTTTTTCACACAGTATTTGCGCAGCGATTTTTCAAACGCATTTTTTGGGGAAAAAACACACTTTTTTACATTTTAATGCACTAAAACACACTATATTGCCCAAATGTTTGATGAAATAAAAAAGATGATCTTAGGCCGAGTACATGGATACCAAACATGACATGCTTTACAATTGCGCACAAACGTGCAGTGACAACAAAATAAATACATTTTTAAAAGCCTTTAAAAGCCTTTACAGGTTACCACTTTAGATTTACAGAGGAGGTCTACTGCTAAAATTACTGCCCTCGATCTGACCGTCGCGGTGATACCTCACATGCATGGTGCAATTGCTGTTTACATTTGACGCCAGACCGACGCTTGCGTTCGCCTTAGCGCGAGAGCAGGGGGGACAGGGGTGCTTTTTTTTTTTTTTTTTTTTTTTTTTTTTTCTTTATTATTTTTTTGCTTTTTTATCTTATTTTAAAACTGTTCCTTTCATTTTTTTTTAATCATTTTTATTGTTATCTCAGGGAATGTAAATATCCCCTATGATAGCAATAGGTAGTGACAGGTACTCTTTTTTGAAAAAATTGGGGTCTATTAGACCCTAGATTTCTCCTCTGCCCTCAAAGCATCTGACCACACCAAGATCGGTATGATAAAATGCTTTCCCAATTTCCCAATGGCGCTATTTACATCCGGCGAAATCTAAGTCATAAAATGCTCGTAGCTTCCGGTTTCTTAGGCCATAGAGATGTTTGGAGCCACTCTGGTCTCTGATCAGCTCTATGGTCAGCTGGCTGAATCACCGGCTGCATTCTCAGGTTCCCTGTTGAGACAGGAGAGCCAGAGAAAAACACGGAAGACGGTGGGGGGGGGGGGGCATTCTCTCCCACTGCTTGTAAAAGCAGTCTAGAGGCTAATTAGCCGCTAGGATTGCTTTTACATGAAAGCCGACCGCTGGCTGAAAAGAATGATACCAAGATGATACCTAAACCTGCAGGCATCATTCTGGTATAACCACTCAAAGTCGTGAATGCTGTACCTGAAGACAAAAATATGGTTAACAATAAAGCACAGTAAACGGTAAAGTATAAAAAATTGCAGACCTGAAAAGCAAACATGATAAAACATAATAACAATAAAACATTGCAGAATAGAATACAGTAAAAAAGAGCAGAACAATAGAGAGAATAGAGAGAGAGAGAGAGAATAGAGAGAGAACAATAAAACTACAACTATTATTTTTTATTTTATATTTTTGTTTGTGTTTTTTTTTTTTTTTTTTTTTACACTTTTTTTTGTAACTGTAACTTTTATAACTGTAACCGGTTCCAGGTTCGGGTCTCTCAAAATGCGATGGCATCTTGGGAGACCCTGTGAAAGTGTGTCCTAGTCTGTGCAATGCTGTACCCTACGCTAATACTCAACTAGTGAATGGTAGCGTTCAAAACATTCACCAATGCAAAGACCAGGATTGTCAGGACAGGAGGGACAATAATAGTGGGTGTCACGCCTATATCCGTGCTTGCTGCAGACACGACATCTTTTTTGGGGGGCGTTGGGTAGGGGTACTCGGGAGGACATAAAAATGCCTCTCATGCAGCCGACTGCATTTGGTTGGGGATGTGAATGGGGGAAGTACGGGCGCTGCAGAAGTGGTGGGTTCCCAATTAGGATTGGCGAATGCAGCAGGAAGGGCACTATGGGCATGACGGGCCTGTGTTTGTCTTCTTGGTGGCAGCGGGACACTATTTGTGCTTGCCACCTCACCAGCTTGAACTGCACTTATGGGACTCGCCACGTCACCAAGTGTTACTGCAGTGCTGGTTTGACTACGACCGGGGTGTACTAGGCCGCTGGCGCTTGCCAGTTCACCAAAACGCTACCAAAAAAACTGTTAGCGATCGCAGGGATCAGGCCTGACTCTGCGAACGCTGCAGTTATGCATTTAGTGTTTTGTAAGTGTCAGTGATCGATCGATACTGCACTTGGGTGGGCTGGGCTGGGCCGGGCGGAGGGGCAAAACGCAGGTGCTAGCAGGTATCTGGGCTGATCCCGCTGACACTGCGTTTTTGGGAACCCTAAACTGCTGGGGACGCCAGTATAGATCTGATCGGATCAGATATTGATCAGTTCAGATACTATACCACTAAGGGAGGTGTACGGTGCGTGCGTGGGTGTTAGCGCTACTGGCACTAACCTGACGCTGCCTGGGGCTGGTGCTTGCCAGTTCACCAAAACGCTACCAAAAAAAACTGTTAGCGATCGCAGGGATCAGGCCTGACTCTGCGAACGCTGCAGTTATGCGTTTAGTGTTTTGTAAGTGACAGTGATCGATCGATACTGCACTTGGGTGGGCTGGGCTGGGCCGGGCGGAGGGGTAAAACGCAGTTGCTAGCAGGTATCTGGGTTGATCCCGCTAACACTGCGTTTTTGGGAACCCTAAACTGCTGGGGACGCTAGTATAGATCTGATCGGATCAGATATTGATGCGTTCAGATACTATACCACTAAGGGAGGTGTACGGTGCGTGGGTGTTAGCGGTACTGGGACTAACCTGACGCTGCCTGGGGCTGGTGCTTGCCATTTCACCAAAATGCTACCAAAAAAACTGTTAGCGATCGCAGGGATCAGGCCTGACTCTGCGAACGCTGCAGTTATGCGTTTAGTGTTTTGTAAGTGACAGTGATCGATCGATACTGCACTTGGGTGGGCTGGGCCGGGCGGAGGGGCAAAACGCAGGTGCTAGCAGGTATCTGGGCTGATCCCGCTAACACTGCGTTTTTGGGAACCCTAAACTGCTGGGGACGCTAGTATAGATCTGATCGGATCAGATATTGATCTGTACAGATACTATACCACTAAGGGAGGCGTATGCTGCGTGCGTGGGTGTTAGCGGTACTGGCGCTAATCTGACGCTGCCTGGGGCGACGCATATCACCGTCGGGTGATCAGGGGGCTAAATCTTTATTCGGTAATAAACGGCGGGTGCCCTGACACTATAAAAAATAAACAAACTAACCAGCGTCACCCGTAACGGTTATACAGTGATCAGTGGTGAAAGGGTTAACTAGGGGGCAATCAAGGGGTTAAAACATTTATTAGGTAGTATATGGGGGTCCCTGTCGCTATAAAACGCTGACGGCGAACCTAAATATTTACGTCCCTAACTAGCGTCACCAGCGACACTAATACAGCGATCAGAAAAATGATCGCTTAGCGACACTGGTGACAGGGGGTGATCAAGGGGTTAAAACTTTATTAGGGGGGGTTAGGGGGGTATCCTAGACCTACAGGGGGCCTAACACTCACTGCCCTGACACTGTAACTGTCACAAACTGACACCAATACAGTAATCAGAAAAAAAAAAAAAAAAAAAAAACCTGCTTGGTGTCAGTTTGTGACGGGGGGGGGGGGGGTGATTGGGGGGGGATCGGGGGGCGATCGGGGGGGGGATCGGGGTGTTTAGTGTGCCTGGCATGTTCTACTGTGTGTGTGTGTGTTGTGCACTCACATTGCAGTCTTCTCTCCTCGGCCCGGAACGGAAAATACCGAGCCGAGGAGAGATGACATCATTTCCTCTGCCTCTGTGTACAATACAGAGGCAGGGAAATGATCCCATTGGCTGAGAGCGATCGCGAGGGGGGGGCCACGAATGGATGGCCTCCCCCTCACCTCCGATCGCCGGGGGAGATTTGCCGACCACCGCAGGCACCGGGGGGGGGTCCGATCGGACCCCCCACCCGCGGGCAGGCAAGGACGTACATACACGTCCTTTTGCCTGCCCGTGCCGCTCTGCCGACGTATATAGTCGTGCGGCGGTCGGCAAGTGGTTAAGAGGTCCTGTCATGCTTTTTTTCCCTAATACAAGGGATGTTTACATTCCTTGTAATGGGAATAAAAGCAAAACATTTTTTTTTAAAAGAACAGTGTAAAAATAAAAAATAAAAGGTAAAATAAATAAGAAAAAAAAAAAAAAAAATTTAAACACGCCCCGTAGCACCGAGCTCACGTGCAGAAGCCAACGCATACTTGAGTAGCACCCACATATGAAAACGGTGTTCAAACCACACATGTGAGGTATCGCCGTGATCGGTAGAGTGAGAGCAATAATTCTAGCCCTAGACCTCCTCTGTAACTTAAAACATGCAACCTGTAGAATTTTTTAAACGTCGGCTATGGAGATTTTTAAGGGAAAAGTTTGTCGCCATTCCACGAGCGGGGGCAATTTTGAAGCGTGACATGCTGGGTATCAATTTACTCGGCGTAACATTATCTTTCACGATATAAAAAACAAAATTGGACTAACTTTACTGTTGTCTTATTTTTTTAATTCAAAAAAGTGTATTTTTTCCCAAAAAGTGCGCTTGTAAGACCGCTGCGCAAATATGGCGTGACAGAAAGTATTGCAACGACCGCCATTTTATTCTCTAGGGTGTTAGAAAAAAAAAAAAGTATAATGTTTGTGGGTTCTAAGTAATTTTCTAGCAAAAAAAAAAAACAAAAACCTGTTTTTAACTTATAAACAACAAATTTCAAAAAGAGGCTCGGTCCTTAAGTGGTTAAATGAATGGGATTTTTGCTTGTTGGGCGTTTTTTGAGCTGCAAACGCTCAGGTGTGAATGCAGCCTTAAAGCAGTATTAACCATATCCTACGAAATCACATACCTGTAAGTCATTCTGCTTCAAGTGGTTGTCCCGGGTGATATGC
The DNA here is from genome assembly GCF_042186555.1 of Aquarana catesbeiana. Classification (NCBI taxonomy): domain Eukaryota; kingdom Metazoa; phylum Chordata; class Amphibia; order Anura; family Ranidae; genus Aquarana; species Aquarana catesbeiana. The sequence goes on along the minus strand of NC_133331.1, from coordinate 281,179,468 downwards.
AGCTGCGGCCATCACCCCGGTACCATTGGCCAGAGACCTGAACAAAACCCAGAATCGGCTTTGATGGGGTTTTTGATCTAGTAACCCGGAAGAAATGTCATGACATCAGTTCTGGTTTACTGGAGCCTTAAAGGCACCAGATTTAAAAAAAAAAAAAAATGTCAGTATTCATAACAGCCTTACTTGGCGTTTAGAATGATTTAAGGTGCAAAGAGGGATTTGGGGTCTTAGAGATCTCAGATCCCCCCCCAAAAAAATACCTGACACGTCACTATTACTGTCACAGGAGATGTTTACATCCCTTGTGACAGCAATAAAAGTGATAAAAAAAAAGGGACAATGTAAAAATAAAAAAAATATAAAAAAGTTAAAGCGCCCTGTTCCTCTGTGTTTGTGCACAGAAGCGTACACATACCTAAGTTGCACCCGCAAAAATGTAAACGGTGTTCAAACCACACATGTTTGGTATCGCCACGATCGTCAGAGCAAGAGCAATAATTCCAGTCCTAGATCTCCCCCGTAACTCTAACCTGGTAACCGTTACAATTTTTTAATGCATCGCCTATGGAGATTTTTAAGTACCGTAGTTTATCGCTATTCCAGTGTGCGCAATTTTAAAGCGTGACATGTTCGGTATCTATTTACTCGGCATAACATCGTCTTTCACATTATAGAAAAAAATTGTTCTAACTTTAGGGTTTTGTTTTTTTTTTTAATTCATGAAAGTGTATTTTTTACAAAAATAAACATTGCACTTGAAAGACAAAAGCTACGCAAATACAGTGCGGCATAAAATATTGCAACAACCTCCATTTTATTCCCTAGGGTGTCTGCTAAAAAAAAAAAAAAAAAAAAAAGTATATATATATATATATCAGAAACTCTAGGCAATAAAATGGAGGTTGTTGCTTCAAAATCATATATATATATAAAATGTTTGGGGGGTCAAAGTAATTCTCTAGCAAAAAATACTGAATTTTAACATGTAAGCAACAAATGTCAGAAAAAGGCTTAGTCTTCAAGAGGTTACAGCTAAAAGCAAACATTTATTATATAGCAGCTTACCAATTATTAGATGTGATGGCTGCAGTTGTTTTTTTTTAGGCTTTCTTTCCTCTATTTCCATCTGATGATCCAGCCAGCAAGTCTGTTGTTTTTCAGAAGCACAAGCTCTCCAGCAGAATGTATCAGTTTACATGGATGAGACAAACCATTTAGCACTGGTAGAGGAGATTACAATGATCAGTTTTTATTCATTCATTTGTATCCCAAGAAAAAAAAAAAAAATAGAAAAAAAAAAATAGTTCCCTGTAACTGCTTATAATGTGTGAGCTGGAGTTTGTTAGTGTATCTAATTCTGCTAGTACAGCTAACACTTCCCCAACCCCAGACTGACAATGCTGCTGTGCCTCCTGTGCGCCTTCATACAGAGTTGTGTCTCTAATACAGGAGGTGTGCTATTGGCCGGATCACCAGGTGAAAACAGGGGGGGGGGAGTCAAAGAAAACAAATGCAGCACATCTAAGCTGCAGTAGCTTACACTGTTGGTTTTGGGTGTACTGCTCCTTTAAATCGATGGGTTTAGTTCCACTTTAAGATTGTTTCAATTAAAAAATAAAAGTGATTCCGCCAGAATGTGTTTTTATTCTACGCCTCTGAGCAGAGTGGGGAATCTCAGAGACTCTCCTTCTATCAGTGTATTTGTTAATGTATTTCTATTATTACTTTGTAGAAAATACATCCCCCATCTTACCCAGCAGAGACCCCCTCCATCTAATGTTCTATACATCAGAGGACTTGCAGGAAGATGAGGATTGGATGAGGCTACATGAACACCACCACCCTTTCCACCATTCCCCATCCAGTCCACAGATAATGCTGAACCCCCTTCTCTAATAATAAAAATATATGAATATTATTATTACCACCTCCTCCTTGCTCTGCACACACTCTCCAGCCTCACACCCCCAGCAGGAGGATTCTGAAACAAATAGAACTACTTCCTGTCTTCAACTATAGACTACAACAAAATGGCAGCAATCCTGCCAGCTATAACTCAAGTACAGAATAGCTTCAAATTATCCTTTTTTGTATAGCAACAAGCAAGAAGAACGCAATATTGGTGTAACGTATTGATTAATAACCCTTTTTTGCTCATATTAATTTTGGCGAGGTAACACTCTGCGCGCTACAACAAAATGGCCGCCGCCCTTCCCACACTGAGACGCTTCCTGTTCGCCACGTTAAATCGTTAAATAGCACACGGTCGCCCTCTAGTGGTGGTTCTGGCTCACACTAGAACAAACCGATCGCTGCCCCGCCTGCCCGCTGGAAGATTGTCCAACCACACAGCTGGGCGTTACTATCCAGGAGGCCTTGAAACGCATACAGCGGAAGTGCGGCAGCCACAGGGCGGAAATGGGAGGAGATAAGTGATGATAGAGAGAAGACAGCGGCCTCTAGAGGGAGGAGGTGGTGATGATTGCAGGTGGTGGAATAGATTTCTGATAGTTTTCTTCTTTCAGATCAGCTGTTGTTGTTGCCTCAGTGGGATATGAAGGGGAATTCCAGCCAGAGACAATCATTTAATTAGCTGGATAGGTGGGGGAGGCACCTTGGGATCTTCTACTTACCTTCTTCCCATGCTATAATGGGGGAGGGGGCAGATATCAGTAGGTAGATCTGTGATCAAGAACTTTATTGATCCTTCTGTCCAGAATAAACTTCACTTATCATCTGGCAGAGTGACCTGATCAGAGGATGGGGGATGGTTGTTCTTTGTTTACACTTACGTTTACAATTTATTTACAGTTTTTACACTAGTGAACCAATCACAGCAATCAAAAGGTACAGAGCCACTCCGATTGGCTCTTGGGATTTTGTCTGTGATCCGCACTGTCAAATAACTGCCCGACTGGCACTTTAGATACAATGAGGGTTAAGGAAAAAGGGTCATTCTTCAAAGAACATTTTGACCATGCCTGTGCAATCTGGCATGGTCAATATGGCACATCTCCTTCTAGTGTCCATTGGGGTTGCACGTAACGGGGCGACAAGGCAGAAGCACAATTGTGGGACAGGCACAGAGCATTGCCACTCTATAACAGGAAGTGCCTGAACAAGGACCTTTATGGTAGGATCAACAACTTTTGCAATGACATTAAAGGGGTTGTAAAAGTTTCTTTGTTGAAAATAATAAACATGTTATACTTACCTCCACTGTGGAAGGGTTTCGCACAGAGTGGCCCCGATCCTCCTCTTGTGGGGTCTCCCAGCGGCGCTGCTGGCTCCTCCCCTCATCGAGTGCCCCCTCAGAGACCTACATTTCAAAGGGACACCCGTGCGGGCGTGCTCCCGAGTCCTGCTGCTGCGTCCATTGACACAGACAGCAGGACCCGACAACGCCCCCCCCCTGGATTTGATTGACAGCAGCGGGAACCAATGGCTCCTGCTGCTATCAATCTATCCAAGGAGGACCTGAGACAGCGGCTGGAGCAGTTGGGATCGTTCTGGTCACTGGAAAGATCGGGGTCAGGTAAGTAAAAAGGGGGCTCTGGGGGGGCTGCTGCAGCACAAGTTTTTCACCTAATGCATAGAATGCATTAGGGTGAAAAACGTTGTGGTTGTAAACCTCAGACATGAAATATGAACAAAGCATATCCCTCTATAGCAGGGATCTTCAAACTACAGCCCTCCAGCTGTTGCAGAACTACACATCCCATGAGGCATTGTAAAACTCTGACATTCACAGACATGACTAGGCATGATGGGAATTGTAGTTCCTGAACAACTGGAGGGCCGTAGTTTGAAGACCCCTGCTCTATAGTGTGTACTTGTCTCAGTTAAGATCACTAAGGCCCCTTTCACACTGGGGAGGTAGGGGGCGTCGGCGGTAAAACAGCGCTATTTTTAGTGCTGTTTTACCGCGGTATTCGGCTGCTAGCGGTGTGGTTTTAACCCCCCGCTGGCGGCCCAAAAAGGGTTAAATCTACTCGTATAGCGCGGCTATAGCCGCAGTATTGCCGCGGTATAGCCGCGCTGTCCCATTGATTTCAATGGGCAGGAGCGGTTTAGGAACGGTGAATACACCGCTCCTTCACCGCTCCAAAGATGCGGCTGACAGGAGATTTTTTCTTCTCCTGCCAGCGCACCGCTTCAGTGTGAAAGCCCTCGGGCTTTCACACTGAACAAACAGCGGAGGCTGTTTTGGGGCGGTATTTTTAGCGCAATAACGCCTGCAAACCGCCCCAGTGTGAAAGGGGCCTAAGGCTCGATTCACATCTATGCATGTTGCTTTTGAGCGTTTTTGGAGTTTTTTTTGTGATGCTTGCCACGTTTTTGAGCAGCGTTTTTACAGCGTTTTTGCCACGTTTTGCTTTTTTTTTTTTACAGTTTTTTTAGACTGTATACAGTCTAAAAAAAAAAAAGCCAAAAACGCATCAAAAACGCTGTAAAAACGCTGCACTTGCGTTTTTGATGCTGGTCCATTGAATTCTATTACATGCAAAACGCTGCATTTTGCACGAAAAAAAGTCCCTGACCCTTTCCAAAAATGCAGAGAAACAAAAAGGCATTGATGTGAACATGTTCCATAGGAACCCATGTTAAAAAATTCCCATGCATTTCTGCAAAATGCATCAAAAAACGTGCTAGTGTGAATGGAGCCTAAGTGTAATTTCTGTCTTCTACATTGTTCCTCTGCTATCAGCATGAATCACTTCTGACAAGTTTTCCTGACAGCAAAAAAAGGTGACAGGTGAGGGGTCTCCAGCACACAGCCTGTGATTGACAGCCCCAGCTCTGTTCCTGTGTGAAGGGGGTTTGTTCCTTCTCTCCAATCAGCTCTCAGACCTCTCCTCACTGAGCTCTGCAGTGTGTGACTTCAGCTCTCTGCCCCCGTTTTTTCTGAACTCTCAGACAAGCTTTAACATGCGTGGTGCGTTTTGCCACGATCGCAGTGCGATTTGGAATTGCAGGCAGAAAAATTGCAAAGAGTGTAAATGGGGCCTTTTTGTTAATGTTTTTTATGTGCGGCCCAAGAGAATTCCTGTCCCCTGAGAGTCAAAAGGTGGACGCCCCTGACATACAATAATGGAATTGAATTACCCTTTATCACAAAGACATACTTACAGTACTTCTCACTGGACTTTCCATACATTTTAAGACACTTAACAAGTCTTCAGCGCTCACCATTCTGTGATCTTCTAACAATCCATGAAGTCCCAGATCCACTATGATGGGCCCTACACATCAGAGGCGTAACTAGAATCTTCAGGGCCCCGATGCAAGAAACCATTAAGGGCCCCCCTGACCCCCGGACAGGGCTCTTTTCTCCGAGCCCGATGGCGGAACACCAGGGTCCGGTCGCAAGTGGGTCCCCCCCCCCCGCTTCTCCTCCTCTCCCTCCCACATGCATTCAGCGGCTGCAGGAGGAAAATGGAGAGATGGGTTCCTCTATGAGGAACCCATCGGTGTTTCTCAATCTTTTTCCAGTCAGGGCACCCTTGAAGTGGCTGCACTGCAACCACCCTGCAACTGTGTGCATTGCATGCAGTTGCAGCATAGTGATGATGCATTTAAGGGGTTAAAACAGGCGGTCAGGAGGCAACATATTGCCTCTTTACCGGCTGTCAAATGCCTCTGAAAAGCGATCTGGGCATGGATCACTTTTCAGAGGAACAACATTTTTTTTTTGCTGGTACTATGAACAAGCAAAAAAAAAAAAAAAATTGGTTCTAATGGGACACATATAGGGGGTCAGGATTAAAAGCGCATACATAAAATGTGCATATATACATGTAAACATGCATACATACACACACACACACATACATAAATACACACACACACATATAAACCAGTGGCAGATGGTGCTCAAAATTTTTTGGGGGGCGCAAGCAAACTGAAAAATTCTTTAAAAAACGCATCAATTGCAGCCTCACTGTGTTCATCAAACGCAGCCACTGTGCCCATCATATGCAGCCACTGTGCCCATCAAACGCAGCCACTGTGCCCATCAATTGCTGCCACTGTGCCCATCAATTGCTGCCACTGTGCCCATCAAACACAGCCACTGTGCCGATCAAACGCAGTCACTGTGCCCATCAAACGCAGCCACTGTACCCATCAAACGCAGCCACTGTGCCTATCAATTGCCACCACTGTGCCTATGAAACGCAGTCACTGTGCCCATCAAACGCAGCCACTGTGCCCATCAAACGCAGCCACTGTGCCCATCAAACGCAGCCACTGTGCCCATCAAACGCAGCCACTGTGCCCATCAAACGCAGCCACTGTGCCTATCAATTGCCACCACTGTGCCTATGAAACACAGCCACTGTGCCCTGAAACGCAGCCACTGTGCCATCAAATGCTGCCACTGTGACCCCCCTGCCCGCTCGCAGTCTGCCCGGCACTTACCCTGTCTCGGTGGGGCAGCGGGTGACGTCGACGAGCGGGGTCCTCCATGCGTCTACTCCCATCCTCTCCTCCTGATAGGCATCCAATAGTGGCGCCTGTCGTTTCAGCCAATCAGGTGACGTGTAACAGACCCGAGCACCTGATTGATGGAGAGGCGGTTCAGTGTTAGAAAAGCAAATAAATATTTGCTTTCCTAACACACCTGGGTGGACTGTGAGTGCCAAGCATGGCACTCGCAGTTCACCTATTTTGAAGCCTATTAGTGCTTTAAAAACACCCCTGCCGATGTAATTCAGGCGCCCGGCGTCCAAAAAGGGGCCAGGCGTCTGAATAGGGGGGCAATGGCGGCCATAGATAGATTCACAATATGCATGAATTTATCTATTTGTGATAGAGGGGTGCCTGGAGAGAGGGGGTGGCGCCCATGCGCCCCTATGGACGCACCGCTACTACATACATACGTACACACACACACACATACCTACATGCACATAAACACACATACAGTAGATAAAAAACGGCAGAACTTTACCTTAGCTCTTCCTGTCGGGTACTGCATTGTAGGGGGAGACAAAGAGCACAGCACACACTGCTTTCACTTTGTAATCAATGTGAGCAGCTCCCTGCACAGTGCCGAATACAGTTCGGCTTAGGATCGGGGAGCTTGTCTCCGCTCCCCTATCAAAGTAGTGTATACAAGGGGCCCTCAAGGGCCCCCTGCAGCAAGGGGCCCGGTCGCCATGGCAACCTCAGCGACCCCTATAATTCCGCCACTGCTACACATGTATAATATATGTACATGTCTCAGCATGGGCAATATGGCCTACAGTGGGGGTGGGGAGCATCGTAGAAGATAGCCACCCATAAAATCTGCAGAGAGCGAACATAAAACTCCAGTATATATATGAACATGGAATGAGCATAACCAAAGCAAAGAATTTAGCATTCTACTTTTTATTGACATTTTTTTTTTTTTTTAGAGTAACAGCCAAAAACAAGGGGAAGATTACCTTTAAAATACCCATCTAAGGCCGGGTTGGATGCGGATTTCTTGCATCCACTTCACAACAGGAAATTCTGACCGACTCTATGGAGCCAGTTCACATATGTCCACTGCATCTTTTGGTCCAGAGGGAACTATTCCTCTCATTAACACCAATGATGGGAAAATATTCCTCTCACTGACACCAATGATGGGAAAATATTCTTCTCACTGACACCAATGATAGGGGAACTATTCCTCTCATTGACACCAATGATGGGGCACTATTACTCTCATTGACACCAATGATGGGGAACTATTCCTCTCATTGACACCAATGATGGGGCACTTTTCCTTCCACTGATGCCAACAATAGGGAATTATTTTTTTCCACTTACACCAACAATCAGAAAAAAAATTAGACACTATCCTTCCTCACCGACGCCAACGATGGGGCCTGCTTGCCTTCATCCAGCCCTTGAGACACCATTTCATCCACTGACAACAATAATGGGGCACCATGCCTCCTACAGACGCCAATAATGGGGCACTATTCCTGCCAATGACACCTATGATGGGGTACACCAACAATGGGGCACAATTGCCCCCACTGACACCTACAATGGGGCACTGTGTAATATTTTTACTCCCACTGACCACCAAGCCAGAGGCATTTTCTACTCCCAGTAGCCATATTGGGCTACTGGTCTTCCTAAAGTCAGAAAGGACAGTAAACTGACCCTTTGTTTAAAAAGTTTAAAGACTCCTGGTCTGGATGAAGTGGACCTCTTGTTGGTATGCTGAGATGTCCCGAAGTGATAGATATTTTATAATTAGCTGAAATGTAACACAGATGTATGTCTGAAGGTCAGTTTAAAGTTTTGGTAAGTTAGTTACAAGTAATAGATGCCAAGTTTATCTCAAGGTGGCCGTTCCACCTTGTGGAGCAAGGCCAAACTCAAGACACTATGGGGTTTGTTTATCAAGGTTTTCACTCGAGACTCAAACAACTTTCACCCAAGATTCAAATACAAAGGTTCCTTCTTTCCTCAGAAATACAAGACAGGAAATTCAGCTTCCATCTCCCAATATAGGAAGTTCCTTCCTGTGGGAACTAATATGTGACATTAAAGAGGATTTCTTTGAGAAGCGTTTCCCACATTCACATGAAAACGGCTTCTCCCCTCTGTGAATTTTTTCATGTTCGATAAGATTTGATTTCCGAGAAAAGCATTTACCACAATCGTTACAGCAAAAGGGCTTCTCGCCCGTGTGAGTTCTCTGATGTAAAATAAGGTGGGTTCTATCGGTGAAAGCTTTTCCGCATTCCAGGCACGGATATGGCTTCTCCCCTGTATGAACTTTTTCATGTTTAAGAAGGTTGGACTTCATGGAAAAACTTTTACCACATTTGGAGCATGAAAATGGCCTTTCCCCCGTGTGAACTTTTTCATGCGCAATAAGATTTGATTTCAGGGAAAAACACTTCCCGCACTCCGTACATGAAAACGGCTTCTCTCCAGTGTGGACTTTTTCATGTCCAATAAGAGAAGATTTATGGGAAAAAGATTTCCCACATTCAGAGCAGGAATACGGTTTCACCCCTGTGTGAATTTTTTCATGGGTGGTCAGAGTTGACTTTTGGGAAAAACATTTGCCGCACTCCGAGCAGGAATACGGCCTCTCTCCCGTGTGTGTCATCTGATGTGAAGCAAGATTTCTTCTGTGGGAAAAACATCTCCCGCATTCAGTACATGAAAACGGCTTCTCCCCGGAGTGACTGTTCTGATGTTTAACCAGCATCCATTTTTCGGTGAAACATTTCCCGCACTCCAAACAGGAAAACGGCTGCTCAGCCGAATGAGTTCTCTGGTGTCTAACGAGTTGCTGTTTCTGAGAAAAACATTTCCCACATTCAGAACACAGAAAGGGCTTTTCTTTTTGCTGACCCCTCTGGTGTGCGTGGAGGTCCACTCTCTGGCCAAAAGATTCACCAGGCTCAGAACACAGGAAGGTTTCTCCTATGGGAAGTACCAGATGTGAACTTGAGACCACGTGGTTGCTTTCTGAAGATTCAGCTGTGATGTCATCATCTTCTATTTCCCCATTCAAAGATGAAACTGGATATTTCTTCACACTGTACCTTCTGTATCGTCCATCTGAGGGGTATAGGAAGGTTTAAAAGGACTCCAATCTCAAACAATAACTACATATTTTAAAAGAGAAGAATGGGAATTGAAAAAAACGAACAATTATACTTACCAAGGTGGATGCAGCATCTGTACTCCGCTGCCTCTAGGACCAAGAATGGAGCACCCCCTTAGTATCCTACAAGCTTTATTGCAAGTAGCAAACTCACAAGGCCAGATTGTGGCACACTGTTACACCGCCAGTCCCTCTCCTGCACCTTCAACACGTTTCACCCTAATAGAGCTTAGTCATGAAGGAGCGAGTCAAAAGAGTAGCAGAGGCTCTGGCAGTAAAGCGATGTGCCACAGTCTGAACTACTTTCAATAAAGCTTGTTGAATATCAGAAGCGCAGCTTGTATCTGGACAATCCAGGGAGCAACAGATGGTATTCACCCACGGCCAGTTGATGGCTCTTTGCTCTGCCCCTCCAGTGCTCATTGAGTGCTGGGCTGTGCAGGAGCAGCTGACTCAGTCTCCCATCGACTCGCTGAGAGGCTGAGCCAGCTACCAGTCCAGGCATCTGGGTGGATCCCGATATTAAAGTCGGGATTGATCCAGAGCCTGGATTAGCCTAGTGACGTCAGCCGACGTGGCCACCTGTCTTTCATCTAGACGTTTAGTCTCATTTTAAATTAGGTGTTGGAGATGGGTGTCAATGTTTTCTTATTATCTATGTGTTTGATAAAAGTTTTTGGATAATCAATAAATGATTTTTTGTACTTCACCGGCCTGTCCTCTATGAAGAAATTCTTTGGGTTTTCCAAATTTTTATACGACAGCAGACTTTAGCCTGCCGTTGGCTGAAAATGGATCACAGGAGTGCAGAACTAAGTGCACTCCTGTGACCCATGGGAGAAGTAGGGCCAAAAGAATTTTGGATATTTTTCTCCTTTAAAGCTGATGTTTAATATGCCTACATTTTGACTACTCTGATTCCTCTTTTCTCTCTTCATCAACATGCTAATGAAATTTTATTGTTTTTATTTGTGATATGGGGGTTGTTAGCTCTCATAGTAGACACATTTTTTTGAAGTGAGTTCATGTCAGTCTGAACTATGTTTAACCACTTGCCGACCATAGGATGTCCATGGACATTCTTAGGTTGCAGTGGCTATACCAGGATGATGTCTGCACCTGTATCAAAATTTGCAGCCAGAGTTTGCCTTCAAGGCAGAAGCGATTCAAGTGGCTGGGGGTCCCCCCAATCGTGGAGCCCGCAAGCAATGCACCCGGCGGTGACAGGGGCACTACACAGGGAGAGAGGAACTGACGTTGTTCCTCCCCTTCTCTGACCCCGGAAACAGAAGGCAACAAGGATTTAGTCACTTCCGGTTTTGGGTCTATGTTTACCTGGCATGACCAATCTGTGTCTAATCGGCTGAATTGGAGGCCACAGGAGAGATTTGGGGGTCTAATAGATCCCAGATCTCTTCATAAAGAGGACCTGTCACGGCCCATGCTGTCACAAGGGATGTTGTTCATCCCTTGTGACAGCAATAAAGTTAATTAAAAAAAATAAAAGAATTCCATGCTTACGTGCAAATGCGAATGCATACGTAAGTCAGTCCAGCACGCATATGTAAATGTTGATCGCACCACACATGTGAGGTACTGTCGCGAATGTCAGAGCAAGAGCAATAATTCTAGCACCAGACCTCCTGTGTACCTCTAAACTGGTAACCTGTAAAAGTTGTTTAAAGCATATGGAGAATTTTAAGTATTGTAGTTTGGCGCCATTTAATGGGCGGGCGCAATTTTAAAGTGTGACATGTTGGATATCTACTTACTTGGCGTAACATCATCTTTTATATTTTATAAACAAATTGGGTATTAAACTGTGTTTGTGTGCAATAAAATGAATTAAAGTGTATAGTTTCCAAAAAAATTGCTTTTGAAAAAAACACTGCGCAAATACCGTGTGACATAATAAATTGTAACACCCATCATTATATTCTATAGGGCCTCTCCAAAAAAATAGTTATAATGTTTGGGGGTTCTAAGTAATTTTGTAGCAAACAAAAGTAGATTTTTACATGTATGTGAGAAGTATCAGAATTGGCCAGGTCAGCAAGTGGTTAAGGGGCCTGGTAGCCCACTTTTATTAAAAAAGAAAACAAGTCTTTACAACAAAAAGGTTCCCAATGCAGGGGGCTTCAGCTTCACAAAAAAACAGCGTTAAATGGAAACGCAGACCTACCTGGTTCTTCTGTCAGCAGCGCCGCTGCTCTCTCTGGTCTCCCAGACCACGGGGTTTTCTGGCTCACTCAGCCTTGGTTGCAGCACCCTACTGTACAGGCCCACTCCTGGCCCCCTGAGAGGGTTCTCCTAACACTAGGGTTGCCACCTCATCTCTTTAAAATCGAACACATATTAATTACACGGTTCTGTTGCTGATTAAGGTGGTAATTAAACTCACTTGGTGCCTTATCTGCATTAAATTAGCCTCAGAACCTGTGTAATTCATATGTGTTCAGGTTTAAAGGGATGAGGCGGCAACCCTACCTTGCACCCTGGGTTCTCCCACTTTTCAAGAATATAGGACTCCCTCCAACCCTCTCTGTGGACTCGCTAGTCAACACAGCTTTCTCAGTCTCTCTAGGCCCATGTAGCTGTCCTAACTTTCCCAGTTTTTTGGGCAAGACGTCCCCCCAACATAGGGTCTCGTCTTCAGGGAAGGTCACCCCTCCTGGCTGGAGGACACCGATATCTTCACAGGGACGCTCTCTACAAATGGCAGCAACTGCCCTGAGCTATGCTCAGACCTGGCTTATATTGATCCTGCACACTAGGGATGAGCCGAACACCCCCCTGTTCGGTTCGCACCAGAACATGCGAACAGGAAAAAAGTTCGTTCGAACACGCGAACACCGTTAAAGTCTATGGGACACGAACATGAATAATCAAAAGTGCTAATTTTAAAGGCTAATATGCAAGTTATTGTCATAAAAAGTGTTTGGGGACCTGGGTCCTGCCCCAGGGGACATGGATCAATGCAAAAAAAAGTTTTAAAAACGGCCGTTTTTTCAGGAGCAGTGATTTTAATAATGCTTAAAGTCAAACAATAAAAGTGTAATATCCCTTTAAATTTCGTACCTGGGGGGTGTCTATAGTATGCCTGTAAAGGGGCGCATGTTTCCTGTGTTTAGAACAGTCTGACAGCAAAATGACATTTTGAAGGAAAAAACTAATTTAAAACTACCCGCGGCTATTGCATTGCCGACAATACACATAGAAGTTCATTGATAAAAACGGCATGGGAATTCCCCAAAGGGGAACCCCGAACCAAAATTAAAAAAAAAAAAATGACGTGGGAGTCCCCCTAAATTCCATACCAGGCCCTTCAGGTCTGGTATGGATTTTAAGGGGAACCCCGCGCCAAAAAAAAAAAAAAAAAAAAACGGCGTGGGGTTCCCCCTAAATTCCATACCAGACCCTTATCCGAGCACGCAACCTGGCAGGCCGCAGGAAAAGAGGGGGGGACGAGAGTGCGGCCCCCCCCCCCTCCTGAACCGTACCAGGCCACATGCCCTCAACATTGGGAGGGTGCTTTGGGGTAGCCCCCCAAAACACCTTGTCCCCATGTTGATGAGGACAAGGGCCTCATCCCCACAACCCTGGCCGGTGGTTGTGGGGGTCTGCGGGCGGGGGGCTTATCGGAATCTGGAAGCCCCCTTTAGCAAGGGGACCCCCAGATCCCGGCCCCCCCTGTGTGAAATGGTAAGGGGGTACAAAAGTACCCCTACCATTTCACTAAAAAACTGTCAAAAATGTTAAAAATGACAAGAGACAGTTTTTGACAATTCCTTTATTTAAATACTTCTTCTTTCTTCTATCTTCCTTCATCTTCTGGTTCTTCTGGCTCTTCTGGTTCTTCCTCCGGCGTTCTCGTCCAGCATCATCTCCGCGGCGTCTTCTATCTTCTTCTCCTCGGGCCGCTCCGCACCCATGGCATGGGGGGAGGCTCCCGCTCTTCTCTTCTTCTCTCGTCCCCCCCTCTTTTCCTGCGCCCAGCCAGGTTGCGTGCTCGGATAAGGGTCTGGTATGGATTTTTGGGGGGACCCCACACCGTTTTTTTTTTTTTTTTTGGCGCGGGGTTCCCCTTAAAATCCATACCAGACCTGAAGGGTCTGGTATGGAATTTAGGGGGAACCCCACGTCATTTTTTTTTTAAATTTTGGCCGGGGTTCCCCTTAATATCCATACCAGACCTGAAGGGCCTGGTATGGAATTTAGGGGGACTCCCACGTCATTTTTTTTTTTTAATTTTGGTTCGGGGGTTCCCCTTTGGGGAATTCCCATGCCGTTTTTATCAATGAACTTCTATGTGTATTGTCGGCAATGCAATAGCCGCGGGTAGTTTTAAATGAGTTTTTTCCTTCAAAATGTCATTTTGCTGTCAGACTGTTCTAAACACGGGAAACATGCGCCCCTTTACAGGCATACTATAGACACCCCCCAGGTACGAAATTTAAAGGGATATTACACTTTTATTGTTTGACTTTAAGCATTATTAAAATCACTGCTCCTGAAAAAACGGCCGTTTTTAAAACTTTTTTTTGCATTGATCCATGTCCCCTGGGGCAGGACCCAGGTCCCCAAACACTTTTTATTACAATAACTTGCATATTAGCCTTTAAAATTAGCACTTTTGATTTCTCCCATAGACTTTTAAAGGGTGTTCTGCGGCATTCGAATTTGCCGCGAACACCCCAAATTGTTCGCTGTTCGGCGAACTTGCGAACAGCCAATGTTCGAGTCGAACATGAGTTCGACTCGAACTCGAAGCTCATCCCTACTGCACACCTGTGCCCTTACACAGGCTGCAAGGAACTAGCAAAGCCTGGACATGGGATTGAAGGTTCTGTCCCACCCAAAACACTTTGGAGCCTTCAAACTTCTGGCCCTGATCCAGGATTACAAAACCTGGAGAAAACCTAAAGTACAGCTTTCTCCAATCATACAAAATGTCCTGGAGCTTGTCATTAAGCTTTAATACGAATAATGTGCCATTTTCACATAAATGCACATAGTCACACCGTCACACATTACATACCTTATTTTTATCTTATTCTCATCCGACTATACCCCCCAGAACAAAAATCCATGTTATTTTTAAAATGAACCTGACAGTTTAAAGTATAGTGCCCTTCCCTTGCTGGGAAAGATTGATGCGCACACGAGCACCTGTCACATTTTTCTGGAATAAGTGTTTGTTACCTGTGCAGATCTCTGGAGGGAATTCTTCCTCCTTACACGACTCGTCCCCTCTCACATACAGATCTTCTTCATCTTTTACTTCAATTTTGATGAAATCTTCATCCTGAGTAACACAAAATGATCCAAAATAATAAAGCAAGTGGTCATATAACAAACTTAGTCTTGCATGCCAGATCAATTTCTAAGTCCAGCAAATAGGCTGAACTATCCCATGGGCCCTATTCCTCCCTGCAGTACCCAGATACAAACAAACAAGGTGCCCTTATTCTTTTCTTAGTATCCTACAAGCTTTATTGCAAGTAGAAAACTCACAAGGTCAGATTGCGGCACACTGTTTCACCTCCAGTCCCTCTCCTACTCCTTCAATGAGTTTCGTCCTAATAGGGCTTAGTCATGAAGGTGCGAGTCGAAAGAGTAGGAGAGGGCCTGGCAGGAAAGCGATGTGCCACAGTCTGCACTACTTGCAATAAAGCTTGTTGGATATTAGAAGTGCAGCTAGTTTGTATTTGGACAATGCAGGGAGGTCCGATTGGGGCACACTGCTTCACCGCCAATCCCTCTCCTACTCCTTCAATGCGTTTCTTCCTAAAAGGGCTTAGTCATGAAGGTGCGAGTCGAATAAGTAGGTGAGGGTCTGGCAGGGAAGCGATGTGCCACGGTCTGCACTACTTGCAATAAAGCTTGTTGAATATTAGAAGTGCGGCTAATTTGTATTTGGACAGTGCAGGGAGGAACAGACAGTGTTCCCCCACGTCCGAAGGACGATCTGTAGGATCTCAAGGAAGCAAAGAAAGTGGTTTATCATAAAAAAGAGTACAACAGCACATACAAATGCAGGTGTCCAGTAACTGATCATCTTATTAATCACAGTAAGAATCCTATATCCTATAGGCAGCAAAGTTTTTGGCAACTGGATCTAAACAGCCCTCTACTACAATAACTGGCCTGTGTTTACACACAATATTAGGGGCATATGTATTACATAGAAGGCAGGGCTTGACAAATTTGCTTGGAATCTAGGAGCCAGCTAAAAAAGTTAGGAGTCCGTTCTGTTTTTAACTAACAACAAAGCTTTATTTTTAAACACAAATTTCTTTGCTGAGCAGGCCAATGACAGGTCTGTGTCCGCTATAAACAGAGACACAATCCTGCTCACCTCTATGGGGCAATCAGATGGAAATAGACCGCCTGTCCGTTTTTATCCAATCCGATCTGCCTGATGGATGGAAAATAGAACAATCATCCATTTGTTTTTAGCGGACAGAATCAGATCGGATGGAGGCGGGTGTCTGCTCCATAGAGGAGACTGGAGGGTCCGATCAGGTCCACCATAAAAACTGACAGGCGGACCTAATCGGACAGCCAATGTGAAAGGGGCCTTCAGCTGTTTGGCTGTGGCATGACAGGGAGAGAGTGAAAAACTGAAGAAAATGAAAAAACAATAAAAATTACTTAATTACTTTAATGAAAAAAATGTATTAATATAAAACAGTTTCCATCTTTGGGGGGGGGGGGGGTGTGTAAATAGAACTGGGGCCATTACAATCAGCTGCCCCACACTCCCTGTCCACTCACTGTTAAGCAAAGGGCGCCAGATCAATCCCGCAACACCTTCAACCTCTTCCCTCTTGGGAACGAGATGTAAGAGGTGGGTGGGCAGTGAGAGCAGGCAGGGGAAGCCCTCAGTTTGTTGAAGCCCCAGCCACCAGTAGAAGGTGCCAGTTCCCTGGCCAATGCAAGCATTTTACTCCAGCAGGCCTCAAAGCCGGGGCCTCAATTAACGGCCAGCGTGCCATCTTAGGCCGCACACCCACGGGAGGGGTCGCATGGGGACAAAACACCTGCTGCAGTGTAGCCCAGGCACCAGGCCGTTAATTTTAGTTGCCAATGTGATCTGGCCCCTTGGATTTGTCGAGCCCTAACATAAGGAAAAAGTCTTAATTTCAGTTCACTTCATGGTTTTTAGCTTACACTATTAAGTTCCTCTCTAACCTTCACTAGCTTTACAAAGTATATTGCTAGTATAAAAGCCTCCATTCAATCTACCTGATCTTCCTCAGAGATCTCCTGATCCTCCTGTGTGGAGTCCCGAGAATACAAAGGATGGGGGCATCTCTCCGGGGGATTTCGTTTATCGGATGTACCTTTAAGAAATTCACATACAGTCACATCAGTGAAAGAATATAACAGAACTGTATTTATTGCTGTAAGAAAATACATACACTTACAATGTGAAGGAACATCAGGAAATCAGACCTTTCACTTCATCGCTATGAGATAGAACAAATAACCTTCTATGGCGCAGCCTTTCCTAACCTTTTTACTCTTTTGGAACTCTTTAAACAATTTTCAGGCCTCAGGAAACCTTTACTTAAACCAATTCATTGGTGGTCAGTGCAAAGGTCAGTGATAGGTTAAAAGATCATTGGTGTCATGTTGAAGACACAACCGAATGAGAGATCAATTGACCACAGCTCAAGGGACCCCTAGCGATCTCAGGAGGAACTCTAGGGTTCTCTAGATCCCTGGTTGAGATTGGCTGCAATAATTAATCTGGCAAAGTTGTTGAATGGCCCAATTGATAACATGATACCTGTGTAGCTTATACCCCTTTGTTTCCTCTACTTAAAGAGGAACTTCACCCAGGTTCCAAAAAAGCAGCAGCTACAAGTACTGGGTCCACCATAGCTACTTTTGCATCATATCAATTTGCATTATTAATTTGGCTATTTTTTTTTATGAGTTGTATATCGATGGTCAATAAAGCAATATATAGAAGTCAAGGATGGTCAATAGCATTTGTACACCCATAGAGGGTGGCACCATTATTGCTAATAGTCCATTCACACACAGAGGGTGACACCATTATTGTTGTACATTTTTTTATTTATTGCACTTTTGTGTTTGGCAAGTATATTTATGGTACACCATCGGAGACACCTAGGCACAGAAGGTGCCAATATAACCTATTTACATTTGCAATATTATTTATAGAACTGGTAGATCTGCATTTTTTTCCTTTTCTGTTATTCAATTAGGTGTGGGGACTCATATCAATGTTGGCAGCTACCTATTCATTTGTCAATTGAGATTACTAGGAAGGCTTACGCAGTGGTTCATTTGTTGCAGTTGTTTGTACGCATATACAGTATGTGGCAGCCTGGAGTTAAAGCCCTCGGTTATGTTGCCACATATATGCATATGGCCGTCATTAAGGAGTTTAAGCGCAACCCCAGTAATTAGAAAAAAAAACTACCCTTGCAGTGGTGCCCACATACTGCAAGGGTTAAATGCTTGTTATGTCTAGGGGTGCCAGAATAAAGAGAAATACCTATTCCCCACTCCAGCATAGTCCCAACAGCACTGCAACTGGTCCCCCCCAGCCGCCACTCTAAGCTATGGTCTATGGGTGCTTGCCCCCACCATATACAATGCTGGACTGTATTGTATGTAATGATGCCGACCACCTACAGCCCAGAGCTTCAGGAAGAAGAGTGCAGAGCCAGCACAGGGGACAGGGTAAGTAATAATGCCGATTCCTCTACCCCCTAAACATAATGAGCATTTAACCCTTAAACTGCAGGGGGGCCCGTTTGCAGGTAGTTTTTTTGCTATTTTCTGGGGTTGGGCTTTAAAAATAGAAGTATGGGATGTAAAAAAAACCAAAAAACTATCAATTATACTCACCTAGGTGGATGCAGCATTGATCCGATGCTGCATCTCTCCCCTGCTGCCTCCAAGATAGAGAAATGAGTGATCGAAGACCACTGATTGCTCAGTTCCCAGTCTTCAGTGAGCAAACAGCAGGGACAGTCAGTCACTGGCTCTCTGCTCTTCCCCTCCAGCATTCACTGAAGCGCTGGGCTGTGGATGGGGCGGGGACAGCTGGCTCAGGCTCTCAGCGTCATGCTGAGAGCCTGAGCCAGCTGCCAGTCAGGTATCTGGGTGGATCCCAACATTAAAGTCAGAATCCCTCCAAAGTCTGGACCAGCTGAGTGACATCATCCGACAGTGGACTTTAGCCTGCTGTTGGCTGAATAATGCTCACAGGAGTGCAGAACTAAGTGCACTCCTGTGACCCAAAGGAGAAGTAGGGCCAAAAGAGCTTTGCCCCTTCTCCTTTAATATCCATTGTGACAGAGGTCAGTTGTGTTTTATGAAATTGACAGTCTCTAGTCCAAATGCCGTTTGTAACAAAGTCAACTTATCTGCATAATTTGGTTTGTGAGTTCCTGTGTCCCCACAAGGGGGTATGTCATGAAGCTGCACTCAGTAGGTAGTGCATACATTATTGTATACTGTAGCAGGAAAGAGCCAGACACCTCGGCACCACCTGAATTTGAGGGGAAGTCTTTGGCTAAATTCAAAGGACCCAGATAACAGAAGAGTGTCAGACTGTTAAGAGTTTCTTCAGTGATGGACGGAGGAGCTGATGGCTGCATGATGCTAGAAGACGCATGGGACTGTGGAGACAGTTCCATATGGGCTGTGCTTTGCTTTCTGCACTGCTGGGATTTGTAGTTCTGCATTGTCTGTGTAGCTTTCTGGACACTCGGACTTTACTCTATTTTCTGTCCTTCCTGCAACTGCTGTCTGTGTGGTCATGACACTGCGGCCAGTACAAACAGCCCTCTGAAGACCCATGATGTGCCTATGAAGCACCTCTACCCACCAGACTTCCTTTTCCCTGTCAAGCTGCCTAGACTTCCTCTGGTGAGGCCACTGTTGGCTGGTGAGTCCCTGAATTACCGCCCTAGACTTTGCTGTACTGGATTGTGTGCTGCTACTCACTGTGCCCGGAATGTGCCCGATCATTGTGGACTAAGTCCCTGCAGTACTAGTTTGCTGCCCTGTGCCTCTGGACTTATCCCTTGATGTGCTGTATTGCTACACTGTTATATATTTCTGCATGTCCCTCATGGTGTTGGAATTATTGCCCTGTGGCCTTCCCCTTATTTGAATACCTGTTTTTGAACCCCCCAAAATAATAACCCCTTGGTCAGGGGTCCCTGTTGATCTCTGCATGTGTTCTGTTCCACCCATACCTCCGTCACATCCATTTATGCCTGATAACAGCAACACAGGTGAATAATGGTACAGAACTAACCAGCCAGTAAAATGCAGCATCTGCGATTATAACCCACCTGTACTGATCTCTATAAAAATGTCCTCCTCTTTGATCCTCACATGTCCTCCTTTCTCCTCTTCGTCTTTGATGTCACTCTGAGTGTCTCCGGGGTCTGTGAATAAAGATAAGAGTGAAGAGGAGAAGAGATTGTTGTAGTGACTGAACAAGGAGAATCTGGGACTCTTCTCTGGATTTAGTGTTTGTTACTCACCTGTGCTGATCTCTGGAGGGACTTCTTCCTCCATACATGATTCATCACCACTCACATAGGATCCATCAGCTTCCTCCTTCACTTCAACTTTAATGGTAATCAGATTGTCATCCTTCCAAATACAAAACAATACAGATATTAAATTAACTAAACCTTTTTACAATAAATGTTAATAAATTGAGTTTCATCTACCTGATCCTCCTGAAGGATCTCCTGATGTTCCTGAGTGGAGTCCCGGGAATACAGAGAACGGGGACATCTCTCTGGGGGATTTCTGTTTCTGGATCCATCTGTAGGAAACACACACATTGACTGAATACATTGTTTCTATGTCTTTATATCAGAGGTAGAGATAAGCTCAGGATCCTTGTCTGAACCCATTTTGATTGAGCCTGCTGGGAAGCTGTCACCTGTACTACGCCAATGATTAACAGCCGAGGCATTCCCCGACCCACAGATGCTCAGCACAGGTGAAAGCTTCCTGGTGGGCTTGGCCATGTGAATTTGGACTAGGATCTGAAGTCACCTGAGCTCATCCCTAATCAGAGGATGTGTGTATCCTCAATACTCTTCTCTCCTTTACAAGAAATGAAAGTCTCCTCTTACCCGGTGATGTGAGGGGCGGCCGGTTCTTCATCATGACGCCCTTGTAGAGATCCTCGTGTCCTTCTATATATATTCCCACTCCTCATATGGGTAGTTTGTAAAGTTTTAACTGCAATAAATTTGTAAAATTCCATATGAACATTTCATAATATCTCAGAAAACGCCAATCGGTATAATGAACTTAATGATGAAGAAAGCAAACGTGACCTTTACTACAAACCACAAGCATTCTACCCCCTTCTACTAAAAACCTGCAGGAGCCACAAGCATATAGATAGGGGCATTTACAAAAATATGCCCAGAGGAGCCGACAATGTAATGTTATACACATCAGAGGACTGATGGAAGATGAGGATCTGTGGATCCCCCATTCAGTCCACACAGAGTGCTGGGAGCCCCTTCCTCATAAGAAGACATTATTACCTCCTCCTCACTTGGCACACATACTCCAGTCTCACACCCCCACAAGGAAGTTTCTTTAACCATTGAAGAAACTGCCCCCTCTTCCCCTGGTCTACAAGAAAATGTCCGCCCTCTTTGGTTTGCTAAAATGTTTCAAATACATAAAAATATTTTTTTTCCCCTAAAATTCAACAAACTTTTAATTAGTACGTGATTTATGACATTTCGGTTAGAAAGTATTTTCTAGTACATTGATTATAAACAGCTGGAATGAATAATTAGCAAACAACAGATAGCGGGCTACAATAAAATGGCCACCACCTCTCTTGTAACGAGGTCACTTCCTCCTCTAACACGGCAGGCGGCTGCCCTCTAGTGTTGGCTTTGGAAATAACAGGGTCTTGTTCACACCCCAGCTCCCATCAAAAGACATACATTTAACCCTTTTGCTGCCAGGGCTGTTTTTGGACACATGTTAACCCATTGGTGACGGAGGGTAAAAAACAAATGTTAATGTCTGAACACAATTTTGCAACATTGACACGTGTTAGTAAAACTGTACATATCATTACAACAACTTTGTGTATGCAGGTGGATTATACCTTGATTTTGTCAGGACTAATTGAGCTTTCTTTTGGTGGTAAAAAGTAAATGATTTTTTTTTTTTATTATCGAAAGAAAACTAGCCTAAAATAGTTAAAAAAAAAAATAAATAAATAAATTTGATTTAGCTGTATATTTCTTGCTATTACCATAACTGTCCACCAAAGAACAACCCAAAATAAACTCTCTTACTCCTGACAATCGCGGCGATCAGATATGTTATGTTATGTTATTTGTATCCATGGTACTGACCAGAAACAATAGTACACATATTTTATGTTTTTTTTATCCTACCTAAAACACACTAATTCCCCGTACACACGGTCGGATTTTCCGACGGAAAATGTGTGATAGGACCTTGTGTAGGCTCCATCACACATTTTCCATCGGATTTTCCGACACACAAAGTTTGAGAGCAGGATATAAAATTTTCCGACAACAAAATCTGTTGTCGGAAATTCCGATCGTGTGTACACAAATCCGACGGACAAAGTGCCACGCGTGCTCAGAATAAATAAAGAGATGAAAGCTATTGGCCACTGCCCCGTTTATAGTCCCGACGTACGTGTTTTACGTCACCGCGTTCAGAACGATCGGATTTTCCGACAACTTTGTGTGACCGTGTGTATGCAAGACAAGTTTGAGCCAACATCCGTCGGAAAAAATCCTAGGATTTTGTTGTCGGAATGTCCGAACAAAGTCCGACCGTGTGTACGGGGCATAACACTGATTTATAAAATATATTTTTTTTCAAAAAAACCCTACTCAAAATATATTGACCCTGAGCGTTGACCCTAAAATTAAGCCTGGCTCAACCTAGATTAACCTTAATCTAGCTGTTTTTCTTTTTTTTTCTTTCTTTCTTTTTTTTACACACTACAAGGAGAGAAAGATGCAATGTACAGTACCTGCTCGCAAGAATGTGTGGATCACGCTGGTTATCGGCGACAGGGTACTGTACATCTTGTGCTGGCTGCAATAGGAAAAACACATTTTCCTACTGCAGCCAGCGCGAGAAAGAATTCCCCTCCAAGAGTATACTAGGCCCTTAGGTCTCGTATAGATTTTAAGGGGAACCCCCTACGCCGAAAAAATGGCGTGGGGGTCCCCCCCAAAATCCATACCAGGCCCTTATCCGAGCATGCAGCCCGGCCGGTCAGGAAGGGGGGTGGGGACGAGCGAGCGCACCCCCCCCTCCTGAACCGTACCAGGCCACATGCCCTCAACATGGGGGGGTGGGTGCTTTGGGGAAGGGGGCGCCCCGCGTGTCAACATCAGAAGAAGAGAAGAGGAAACAAGACGACGGAGAAGACCGGGTCACCACTAACAAAAAGAGCGGCAAAAGAGCAGAAGATAGCGGAGGAGCCCGGCAGAAGAACCGGAGAGCGGGAGAAGAACCGGAAACCTGGAGAAGAGGCCGGAGACCGGGAGAAGAGGCCGGAGAGAGGGAGAAGAACCGGACACCGGGAGAAGAGGCCAGAGAGAGGGAAAAGAACCGGCACTGGGAGAAGAGGCTGGAGAGAGGGAGAAGAACCAGACACTGGGAGAAGAGGCTGGAGAGAGGGAGAAGAACCGGACACTGGGAGAAGAGGCGGAGAGAGAGGAGAAGTTGGAAGAGACCCCCGAAGTCGGAAGATGACCCCCGGAGCTGCCTAATAAATTACTTTAAAAACCTGTCTAGTGTGTTTTTTTATTGACACTTTTTTCCCCCAGGTGAATGGGTAGGGGTACGATGTACCCCATACTCATTCACATAGGGTGGGGGGGCCGGGATCTGGGGGCCCCCTTATTAAAGGGGGCTCCCGGATTCTGATAAGCCCTCTGCCCGCAGACCCTGACAACCAATGGCCAGGGTTGTCAGGAAGAGGCCCTTGTCCCACACGCCCCCACCCCAAAGCACCCACCCCCCGTGTTGAGGGCATGCGGCCTGGTACGGTTCAGGAGGGGGGGGGGGGGCGCTCGCTCGTCCCCACCCCCCTTCCTGACCGGCCGGGCTGCGTGCTCGGATAAGTGCCTGGTATGGATTTTGGGGGGGAACCCCATGCCATTTTTTCGGCGTAGGTGGGTGCCCTTAAAATCCATACCAGACCTAAGGGCCTGGCATGCTCTTGGAGGGGAACCCATGCCGGTTTTTTATTTAAAATTTGGCGAGTTCCCCCTCATGATTCATACCAAACACATGTCAGCAATGCTTGTCGCTCATCGGGAAAGGAAAAAAAACACGTTTCCTTTCCCGTTGAGTGAGCCAGCTCCGCGCTGGCTCCCGCAACGGAGCTCGTAGGTGTCAAATCTCGCCGATAACAGCGGCGAGATTGACACAATATCGCGGTCACCTACTGTATCTTTCTCTCCATTCAGAAAAGAACGAAAACACATGGGCACACTATACAGTGACTGATCACTGTGATAGCCAATCAGAGGTTATCACAGTGATCAGGTGGCCAGGAACTGATTGTTAGTCTTGAGGCCCACTTACGTGAGGCCACATATCTGCATACAGTCGGTGGAAAGGTGTTGAAATGCACCTTTTAGGTCTGAAAATACCCCCCTAAACAATATATATTTTCTGAAAAGGGTGACCCTTATTTATGTCAACTTTGCCTGCTCTTTGTGCAGCAGGGTCACCAACGAGAACCACTGGCTTGGAGTGTACAGGTGCTGATAACAAGAGGCTGGCTGGAACTCTCAGGGAAAAACACTGGTGCAGAGAGACTGACAAATGGAGTGCAGAGGGAGACACTCTTGTGAGGGAAGACTGGATGCAGGCAGGTGTGCACATGTTAACTGGAGGCAGAGGAACGTTGTGATCATACGGCTGAATGCAGGCTGGGCCATGATGGGAACACAAGTCTGCAATCACTAACAAAACTGGGAAGTGCTAGAGATCAGTGGAGCAGGGTTGCCAACCTCCCAAAGTGAAATTTACTGACATAACACAAAAAATGTACTGAAAGAAACAATTTTTTACCGACAGTTCAAAAGGTTATCAGTTTTCCATTTTCAGTTCAAATATCAACCATATTTTTTATGGGCAGCTGCTGCCCCTGACAGACATTTAAGGACAGTATGCAAAAGTGACGATTTTCAAAAACTGTCCGTAAATTAACTGGCCGTTAGCAACCCTGCACTGGAGTCACACAGAAGTGCAGGTTTTCCTTCATCCAGTAGGTAGCGTTGTGCCATCTTATACTGTAGATGGAGAAATTGTCCCACATGGACTTTGGTGGCCATATTGGGTGGGGAAACATTTTAAATAATGGCCCCACATCATTTTGGCAGGCTTCTGGCCAGTGGATGGCAGTGAGATTATTAGCTCAGGGTCAGGTTCCTGAAGGGATAGCTTCAGGAAGGCCCCTTCTTCACTACACACACTGGTACGCGGTGCAGAAACATGAAGGAACGAACATATACTGCCAAAGCTGGGTGTCTCTCTATTCCGTGAACTGTTGATATCAGTGCTGAAGATCAGTTTACCTGTTGCCACAAACCATCTGTGCAAGAGTTTTATAAAAGTCATTAGTGCCATATACACTGTGTGTATTTCCTCCCAATAAAAGGTACCCAACGTGGACCCCACCTACAGAGGCTGTGTACAGATTAGACAAACACTGCAAACACTAGAAGTCATTGAAATAACACTGGGAGGCATGGGAAATCACTTGAAAAGTCACTAGGGAACCAGTCCTGTAGCAAAAGCTTATAATCCTAGATTTTAGGTAAATAGGAAGTACCATAAGATGGCACATCTTACCGTCAGGCTTGGATCACATTGCTGCGACATGGGATCTGACTTGTGAGTCACATTGCATCAAATTCAATGTTTCCCTATGAAAGCCATCTTAACTGATACTACACAAGTCGTTCCCACTTTAGAAAAGGTTACTGCACTATTTTGGTCCGACTTGGGTGCAATTTCAGCCCTGGTACAAGCTCCTAAATAGCATCCAAGTCGGATCAAGTCAATAGGAAGTCGCAGGCAAAGTCGTAACATTTTTGCCGTTGCAGCAGTGTGAACCGAGCCTTAGGGTTACAGCAGAAACCCTCAAAGAGCTGCCACAGCTTCTGAAAGATCCTACAAAAACAATACCTTCTAAAAGTTGCTATTTGATTAGCAATGCCCCAAGAGCCCATGTAGCGTTAGTTTACAGGAGAAGTGAGGATAAGGATGAGCTTATCAAGCTGCAGCTGCTCCTTCTCTGTCCAATCAGAGCTCTGGTGACCAAGGCATGGCGACTAGTGGTTTAATGAGCAGCGGAACAGAGTATATGGAAGTGTTTGTGAACACCGGACCATCACATCTGTATGAGTTGAACTAGAAGACCTGGCTTGTAATCTACTTTCCAATTTATCCCAAAGGTGTTCAGTGGGGTTGAGTTCAGGGCTAAATCCAGCCCATTAGGGTTTCTTTACATCAGGGGTCTCCAAACGTGCTAAACAAAGAGCCAGTTTACTGTGTTTGCGACTTTTGGTGGGCTGGACTGTAACCACTGGGAGTAGAAAAATGCCATAGCATCAGTGGGAGTAGACGAAAATTCAGTCTTGGTGCTCAGTGGGAATAAATAAACCATACCTGTGGTTAGCAGGAAAAGGAAGTGCCCCATCATTGATGTCAGTGAGAGGAATAGTGTCCCAACAGTCCCATCATTGAAGTCAGTGGGAGGAATAGTGCCCCATCACTGGTGTCAGTAGGAGGAATAGAGCCCCATCATTGATGTTCGTGGGAGGAATAGTTCGCCATCATTGAAGTCAGTGGGAGGAATAGTGTCCCATAATTGGTGTCGCTAAAAAGGAACAGTGTCCCATCATTGGTGTCAGTGGGAGGAATAGTGTCCCATCATTTATGTCCGTGGGAGGAATAGTACCCCATCATTGGGTTGGTGTCAGTGGAAGGAATAGTGCCCCATCCTTGGTGTCAGTGAGAGGAATAGTGTCCCGCTATTGGTGTCATTGGTGTCAGTGAAAAGAATGGTGTCGCATTATTGCTGTCAGTGGTAGGAATAATGCCTTGTATCAGAGGGAGGAATAATGCCACAAGGGCCAGATAAAGGCAAGCAAAGGGCCACGTCTGGCCCATGGACTGCAGTTTGGAAACCTCTGCTCTACACTAAACTCATCAAACTATGTCTTTATGGAGCTGGCTTTGTGCACAGGGGCACAGTCATGCTGGAACAGGAAGGGGACTTCCCCAGACTGTTATCGCAAGGCTAGAATTCAAGAAGTGGAAACTTGGTATAGGGAACATCTAGAAATGGTTAGTTTGCCAAATCGTGACCCTAAAAATGTACCTTTGTGTCTTGAATTCACCCAAAGAAAATAGTAGTGCATTGCCTATGCCTTGTAGGACATTGCTGCCTCTGCCTGCTAGTCTCAGGGTATTTGGAGTGAGATTTGGGGATGTCACTACTGTGTTGTCCACTGTACTCCTTGATTGAGGCCAAGATATGAAGAAAGAGAACTCTGTCTCTACCAAGATGGTGGCCTTCACACAGAGCTACATAACAGAACAAGGTGTAGTAAGTTAGCAATGGGGGGGGGGGAGATAAGCTGCGCTTAGACTACAGGCAGTACTGGTGACTAGCCCTCTGCCATCTGCCTGCCTTTTTTGGGGGGCTTAGCTTTCAGATGCCAGCTTCTCTTTAACCACCTGCCAACAGCTTACAGTAAGTATACTGTGAGTGCGCAGCAGGTTCAGGCACATTCACATACCTGTATGTCAGCTTCTTCTTCCGGGTTCGGCGGTGCACAAGCGCGCACCCTCTGTCGACCCGTGCTGTGATTGGACACAGCACAAGTTTGGCAGCTGATTTCAGTCAATGTTTTTGGCTGAAGTCAGCTGATCGGCTGCGTCCAATCACAAACAGAGTTCTGTGTGTACAAAAACATGGAACTCTGTGTACAGAGAACAGCGATCTGGCTGTTTCTTCTCCCTGCAAAGCAGAAAGGAAAAACAGCCAGATCTGTTAGTAAAAGCAGCACCCATTACACATTGTTAGGCACACAGTAAACCCCTTTATTGCCCCTAGATGTTAACACCTTCCCAGTCAGTGTCATTAGTACAGTGACAGTGTACAGTGTTATCACTGTATTAGTGTCACTAGTGACCTCAGTGTCAATTAGTAAACCTTCCAGACAGTGTCAGTTAGCATCAGACTGAATGAAGGAAGAAATTGGCTGCACACTGACGTGATTAAAGTCCATTTATTGAATGTTCCATGCAAACAATGACACACACCACAGTTGCAGTAGCCGGAACAGAGGTGGACTAGTTTCGCACAGCTACACTGTGCTTACTCCTCACAAGTTAGTGTCAGATTGACCACCACCCTACCACAGTCATACTATAAGCCGTTGATCACTGGCATTACAGTATAGCATCTATAGCTGTGTAAATTCCAGTATCTATAACATGGTTTATAGACTCTATAACTTTCATACAAACCAATTAACCATTTGCCCATTGGGCACTTTTACCCCTTTCCTGCCCAGGCCAATTTTCAGCTTTCAGCGCTGTCGCACTTTGAATGACAACTGCGCAGTCATGCAAGCTGTACCCAAACAAAACTTTTATCATTTTTTTCACACAAATAGAGCTTTCTTTTAGGGGTATTTAATCACTGCTGGGTTTTTTTATTTTTTGCTAAACAAATGAAAAAAACTGAACGTTTTGAAAAAAAATAAACTTTTTCATAGTCTGTTATAAAATTTTTCTCCTTCAATTTATCTCCTTCACCGATGTGCGCTGATGTGGCTGCACTGATGGGCACTGATAGGCAGTATTGATGGGCATTGAGGGGCACTGATTAGGCGGCACTGGTGGGCACTGATGAGGCGGCACTGATAGACGGCACTTAAGGGCACTGGTAGGCGGCACTGGTAGGCGACACTGATGAGGAGGAACTGATAGGCAGTGATTGGCATTACTGGTGGGCACTGATTAGGGCCCTGATTTTCAGTGTACATGTCCCTTTTAGAGAAGCCGGTTATCGGTTCTCTTCTCCTATCCTCATGCTGTCAGCATTGGGAAAGGAGTGCTGATAACCGGCTTCTATTTACATCTGTGATCAGCCGCTGATTGGCTCTTTACCTCAATCTGTGATCAGCAATGTCCCCTGGACACTGTAATCACAGAGCGTGCCCACACACACACAGCGGGCGCAATCACGGGAGGCTGTCCTATGATGGCCTCCCAGAACTAGCTGTCATTCGGCTATAGCGTGAAATGTAGCAGAATACATTTGACCTCAATTTATAAAGAAATTAGATTTTTTTGATTGGATAGGTTTTATCACAGAAAATAAAAAATATTGTTTTTTTTTTTAGTTTACAGATTTTTTTGTTTATATAATAAAAAACCCAGTGATGATCACATACAACCAAAAAAAACCTCTATTTGTGTGAATAAATGATAAAAATTTTATTTGGGTGCAGCGTTGCATGACTGTGCAATTACCAGTTAATGTAGCGCAGTGCTGAATAGTAAAAAATGCTCTGGTCATGAAGGGGGTAAAACCTTCCAGAGGTCAAGTGGTTAAAGAGATGTCAGAGCCCCCTAAAGTCCCCATGAAAACCCCAGATTTCTAAAAGTTAGTATTTGAAATTCAATGCTCCCATCTGACTTGTATCATTAGCTTACAGGTGAAAGGAGTACAGAGATGACCTTATCAGCCTCCAGCTTCCCCTTCATTGTCCAATTAGTGAGCTGGTGACCAAGAAGTGACTAGTGATTTGATGAGCAGTGACAAAGACATGGAGGAACCGCAATGCCCTTATCAGTTTTCTGAGTTGGTGGCATAACTTGAACCAACTTTAATTTTACCGCGGCCAACATCTTGTGCCCCCTCAGTCAGGGATATAATAAATATATAAATATGCATGTTAAGAGCAATAATAAGGATAAGAACAACACATACAGCATTGGTTTATAAAATCATAAAGAACAAAAACTGCACCAAACTAAAAATTCCATCAAAGTACAAAGCAACATCTGTTCAATCAAATATTGCAATTAAAGGCTTTACTAATCATATCTTAAAATTAAATAATAATATTAATATTAAGAATGAAAAATTCCATCATGATTTAAAAGTACGACTTCTGCCCCCTGTGAACCCTTTCGTGTTCCATAAGAACTGATTTCCGGGCAAAGCTTTTCCCACAATCAGTACATGAGAAGGGCTTCTCCCCCGTGTGACCCCTCTGATGAAAAATAAGGTGGGTTCTGTCGCTGAAACCTTTCCCGCAATCCGAGCAGGAAAACGGCTTCTCTCCTGTGTGCACTTTTTCATGTTTTACGAGAGATGATTTGTGGCTAAAACATTTCCCGCACTCCGAGCAAGAATACGGCTTCACCCCCGTGTGAACTTTTTCATGTGTGATGAGGTTTGACTTCAGGGAAAAACACCTCCCACACTCTGTACATGAAAACGGCTTCTCTCCAGTGTGGACTTTCTCATGTCCGATAAGAGACGATTTGTGGGAGAAGCATTTCCCGCATTCAGAGCAGGAATACGGCTTCAGCCCCGTGTGAATTTTCTCGTGAGTGGTCAGAGTTGACTTTTGGGAAAAACATTTCCCGCACTGGGAACAGGAAAACGGCCTCTCTCCCGTGTGCGTCATCTGGTGCGAGATAAGGTTCCTTCTTGTAGAAAAATATCTCCCGCATTCCGAACATGAAAACGGCTTCTCCCCGGAGTGATTTGTCTGATGCTTAGCCAACATCCATTTTTCGGGAAAACATTTTCCGCACTCTGAACAGGAAAAAGGCTTCTCGGCCGAATGAGTTATCTGGTGTCTAACGAGTTGCTGTTTAAGGGTAAAACATTTCCCGCACTCTGCACATGAGAACGGCTTCTGCTTTTGAGGAACTCTTTGGTACGAGGTGAGGTCTGCTCCATGGGAAAAATATTCACTCTCGTTGATATGATGGTTGATGGAAAGCGTAGAGGGACCAGATGATGGATCTGCACTGTGAGGTGTTGGATAGAAATTTAGGGTAATGATGTTCTGTACTGAAGATTCTTCTATGATGTCGCCATCTTCTATTTCCCCATCTACAGAGGTACCAGAATTTTTATCCACACGATACCTTCTATATCGTCCATCTGGAAGAAAAAAGAAATTTTTCAAGAATCGCTGGCGATAAACAACTACTGAAGTACATCTTGGAAAATTAGGCACAATAAGGCCTGATTCACGAGGCCGACCAGGGCCATACCCCGCCAAGAATTAGCATAGATCTGTGATGGGGATCAAATGTGTGTGCGATCAGCTGCAGCCAGGAAGTCTGTACAAATCAGTAATAGGCGCCATGCTTGTTACATCAGGAGGATGTATTCAGAAGTACAGCAGGGAAGAACTATGGTATAATTTAAAAATAAAATACTGCGCTAACAATCTAAATATAAAAGGTGGAGCAGCGACTACAGTGTTATACAGCACAAAACAAGATATTAGAGAAAAAAGTCGCGCTAGTAAATAGTGAGGCAAAACACAAATAAGTGCCACAACCTAAATAATATAAATAATGAAAGGACCCAAAAGGTGTTAGATACACCTATGAGTCAAACACATAGTAATACAATATCCATCTAATAAGTCCACAATGAAGTGATTTAAAAATTGAATTAGTCCATTCATATAAAGGTATGAAAAAATTAAAAAAATTTCCAAAGTGATAAGTGATGAAAATTCTTGTTGTAGTGAACAAAAAAGTGCGTAGATAGGACCTCCACCTTGAAGAAAATACTGCCGCTTACCAGAGGGAATTGGTCCCTGGTTAGGGGGACCACACTGAGCAGACGGCTGTAACCCCAGCCCGGGATCTCACAAACAGGCACTAGATGGCATCACGTCCAACAGGCTCCACGTCATATATCCCAGAGTAGATGCAGAGTACCGTATTTAACATAGAAAACGACACAATGCTCCACATAGCGTAAAACCATAAGACATTTATTGAATAAAAACTTAAGCCAAATGGACACTTACGAATCAACAGCTAAATATCAGCATAAAGGAAAAGCCGGCCGGCTCCACATACAGCCCGTACCTTCCGGGACTCACGAATAGCGGTGACGTCAGGACGTGGCTCCTCCTCCCTACGTCGTTTCATCACAAGCGGACGTGGTCACGGGAATGTGAATGGACTAATTTTTATATCACTTCATTGTGGACTCATTAGATGGATATTGTATTACTATGTGTTTATGTGTTTGACTCATAGGTGTATCTAACACCATTTGGGTCCTTTCATTATTTATATTATTTAGGTTGTGGCACTTATTTGTGTTTTGCCTCACTATTTACTAGCGCAACATTTTTCTCTAAGAACTATGGTAGGCCATATCATTTTAGAACAGGGGTAAAAAAATTGTAGCAACTGAACAAGGAGAATCTGGGACTCTTCTCTGGATTTAGTGTTTATTCCTCACCTGTGCTGATCTCTGGAGGGATTTCCTCCTCCTCATATGGATCATCAACCATCAAAGATGGCTCTTCTGCTTCCTCCTTCACTTCAACTTTGAGGAAACTTTCATCCTGAATAACACAAAGTGATACAATAACAGTGGGACGGGCTCTAGAGCATTGGTTCTCAAACCTTATTGAGACCGGTGCCTATTAAAATGGTTGTAAAATCAGTTTTTTCCTTTTCTACTAAGAAAACATATTCCATCAAACAGTATATTAACTGCAATTCTAAATCGGTGGTTTATGTCATTTAGTGTAGTGCCTGCAGCCTGCAATACGTTGGGTGCACTATACGCCCGTTGAGAGTTAGACTCTCAGAACATGTGAATGACACTACAAATATTAATTCTAAAAATATCTCAAATGTGTCAAAACATTTCCGAGAATTTCATCATGGTAATCTTGATACTCTTTCCTTTTTTGGTGCTGAACAGGTTAAAAAAACTCCCAAGAGGAGGTGGCACTCATCATATTTTGCTTAAGTGTGAAGTGTGGTGGATCCATACCCTCAATACTAGAAAATCGTATGGCTTGAATGATAGGATGGACATAAATCTTTTTCTAACATAATCTCATTGTTTTGATATATCTATTGTACCACTTTGAACGTGTTTTATTTGTTCATGATATTTCCTTCATATGCCTGCTGTGCTTCTTCCTTTCTTTTCTCCATGTGTTTTTAATTGTTTGATTGCTTCTGATCAGGATGCACCTGCCCCATTTGGAGTGCTTACTTTGTTACAAATTTTAGTTTTTAAATCAAATATGTATGCTTTGATGAAGGCTTCTTAGCCGAAACGCGTCAGCATATAGCCTGTACCCAATAAAGTACTTTTTTTCAAGAGCATCCGAGTTGCCAGCCCTTTTTGATTCAAGTATTGTATTTGTGGGGCCTGAACGTCCTGGCTAGAGCACCGGATCACAGCTTGTGGACTTCTATATTGGCAGTGGAGCTGGGGTAACATTTTGTTTCTCTTAAATTTGGGTAATGCCTGGACACTACCTTTAAGCCTGGGTTCACACATGTGCGGTGCGAACTGAAGCTCAGGTTTCACTGGGAAGATAAAAATCAGTTGTTCAAAGGTTCATCTGCGTTTTAGCTGCGGATCAGTGAGCAGGGAGAGGGGGAGGGAGAGGGGGAGGTGTAGTGAGGAGAAGGAGAAAATCCATGTTCAGAACGCAGTGCATCTGCGAATCAGATGCGTTCCCATAGGAGATAATGGACTTGTAATTCGCACCGCAATGCCCAAAAAACGCAGACGCTTTTTGTGCAATGCGCAGTGCGAATGCAACGCACATATGTGAACAAGATACATTCAAATTAATGTATTTTAAAATGTCCTGCGAATTGGATGCGGTGGAAGCCGCATCTAATTCGCATAGGTATGAACGGGGGCTGAATCACTGTGCGAATGGGGCAAAATGTAATGTTCTCCTTCTATTTCCTCTATTAGTCGAATTTTATTTATTTGTAAAAGGTAGAGTGGTTCAGGAAAATACTGCATTATGGACAAACAGATGGTGCAGTTTCGCTGGACGAAGAGGTATGTGAGTGGTTTAACCGCTTGCCGACCAGCGCACGCCGATTTACGTCAACAGAATGGCACTGGCAGGCAAAAGGGCGTACAGGTACGTCCCCTTTAAGAAGCGGTGTCGCGAGCTAGTGCTCGAGGGAAACTGAGGACAAAAATATTTTTTTTTATATATTTTTGGGGGATATTTATTATAGCAAAAAGTAAAAAATAATGCGTCTTTTTCAAAATCATCGATATTCTTTTGTTTATAGCACAAAAAAATAAAAACCGCAGAGGCGATCAAATACCACCAAAAGAAAGCTCCATTTGTGGGGAAAAAAAAAGGATGTCAATTTTGTCTGGGTACAACATCGCACGACCGCGCAATTGTCAGTTAAAGCGACGTAGTGCGGCATTGTAAAAAGTGCTCTGGTCAGGAAGAGGGTAAAATCTGAAGTGGTTAAAATACACCCCACATTGTAGATCCCCAGAGAACAATGTACCAAGGAAGGAATAACTGAGTGTGCAACTAAGACAACTATACTATCAGTTTGGAGCTTCTTTTGAACTTTCCCCTCTATTGTCCTAATGTCCTTTGTTTCATCACATCTACCTGATCATCTTGAGGGATCTCATCATTTTCCTCTTTGGAATCCCGGGAGTTATGAGGACCAGGACATCTCTCTGGAGGGTTTTGGTCATTTGATGCACCTTTAAAAAATCCACATATAGTCAGATAAGGACTTTATGTTATACCCACACAAGATAAATTTGCTGCCCACCAACTACACAGCCATTTTGAAAATATACACCATATCCTGCTCCAAATATTGTTATACAATGCATGCGAAAGATGGAGCACATGACACATTGCACCTTGTCTGCTGCATGCACTTACGACATTATACTCATCAGCAAAAAAACAAAAAACAAAAAAAAAAACCTTCTCTGGGGATTTTGCAAGATCTCGACAGCCATGTGTTTCATCTAGTACATGTGCAGTACAAAATATTGCAAGATCTAGTGATATCTCGAAGATTATGTACGAGATCTCTCTGAAGCCACTGAAGATGTTGCCTTTCCAGGAGACATCTGTACAGCCGGGACAACAACATCAGTGCGTTCAGGGAAACCAGAAAGTGTGTTCAAAAGTTGTGTTCCGCTGAAAAAAAAAAGGCCAGCAGCTACAAAAAGTGTAGCCGCTGACTTTTAATAATCAGACACTCACCTGTCTCGTGGTCCAGCGATGCGGCACACGAAGCCCTGCTACTTTCCGCGGCGCTGGCATTCTTACTGTGGGTGGCTTCACAGGCGGGCACGCACTGCACATGCATGTGCCCGGCTGCGCCCTGTGATTGGCCGGGCAATTTTCTGGGACCTGTGATGTGTCCCAGAAGATTGCAGGGAGGGAGGGGGGAGAGGAGAACTTCCTTCCGGCACTGCGGAGCCCCGGGAGGAAGTGGGAGCTGGATGCTTCTAAAAAGAGGGTATCCCCCCCCCCCCCCCCCCCCCCCGAAAAAATGACATACCAAATGTGGCGTGTCAAGGGGTCACCTACACTTAAAGAAAAACAGAAATGGAAGGCGCGCACACCTAGTGCATTACCAAAGATAATTTAATAATAAAAATGTTTTATATAAAAGTGGGTACTCACAAAATGCATCACCTACACTTAAAGAGGAGGTCCACCTTAAAAAAAATGATTAAAAGCCAGCAGCTACAAATACTGCAGCTGCTGACTTTTAATAAATGGATACTTACCTGTCCAGGGTGCCCGCGATGTCGGCAGCAGATGACGAGCAATCACTCGGTTCTCGGCTGCCATTCTCTGTGAGGGAATCAGGAAGCTTTACTGCCCGGTTCCCTACTGCGCATGCGCGAGTCGCGCTGTGCGTCTTCACTGGTCCCCGTTGTGTTGTGGGAACTGTGTGTTTCCCAGAACACAACGGGGGGCATCTGTGGCTAGCTATTCCCGGAAGTGGGTGCAAATATCTGTATTATACAGGTATCTGCACCCCCCTCTCCCCAAAAAGGGGCCAATTGTGGCATCGGAGGGGGGAGGAATCCGATGAGCGGAAGTTCCACTGTAGGGTGGAGCTCCGCTTTAAAGCAGAGGTTCCATTTTTGGGTAAAACTCTGCTTTAAGAAAATAAAACAATTACATTAAAAATGACATAAATATCACATTAAGGAGAATCTGGGATTCTTTTCTGGATTTAGTGCTCATTCCTCACCTGTACTGATCTCCATAAGATCTTCCTCCTCTTTAATCCTCACATGTCCTTCTTCCTCCTTCTCAACTTTGATGTCTCTCTGAGTCTCTCTGGTGTCTGTGAATAAAGATGAGAGTGAAGCCCCCTGTACTGAGATGTATGAGAGACCCCAGAGAGTGTGTGTGGGGGGAGACTGGTCACGTCTCTTGGCTGGTAACACACAATGACCTGATGTGAGGAGGAGAGCCGGAGTCTAATAGAGGCTGATGGCTCCTGACTCCCCCACTGGACACATACTGTCTCCTCATTACTGTCTACTGACAGAGGAGGGGGGAGAAGAAGAGATTGTTGTAGTGACTGAACAAGGAGAATCTGGGACTCTTCTCTGGATTTAGTGTTTATTACTCACCTGTGCTGATCTCTGGAGGGAATTCCTTCTTCTTATACAGATCATCACCCATCACATATGGCTCTTCTTTGTGTTTTGCTTCAACTTTATTATTAATCACATCTTCTTTCTTAGAAATACAAAAAGAGAAACATTATATTTATTATTAAAGCAGTTGTAAACCTCAGATATGAAATATGAACAAAGCATATCCCTCTATAGTGTGTACTTGTCTCAATCCAGAGCACTAAGTGTCATTTCTGTCTGCTGCTTCATTCCTTTGCTATCAGCATGAGTCACTTCTGAAAAGTTTTACTGACACCAAGAGATAAAAAGGTGACAGGGAGGGGGCTCCAGCACACAGTCTGTGATTGAGAGCCTCGGCTCTGCTCCTGTGTGCTATGTGGGGGGGTCCCTTTCCTATAATCAGCTCTCAGAGTTCTCCTTTCTCCTCACTGAGCTCTGCAGAGTGTTTTTTTCAGCGTTCCACCCATTGTTTTTTGACAGCTCGGGCACGCTTTATAAATTCAGCACTTTGAACGGATGTAGAGAAGTAAAGACTGCAGATAAAGAGGTACAACTTATTTTATGGGGATCTGTTTCATTTCTGTATATTACCTGAAAATAGTCACTTCACTGGGTATATGTAAGGATTTACAATCTTAGAGCAACTAAGCCATACTGACCTCTGGCAAGACTCCAGCTCAACCTACCTGATCCTCCTGAGTGGAGTCCTGGGAATACAGAGGACGGGGACATCTCTCTGGGGAATTTCTGGTACTGGATCCATCTGTAGGAAACACACACACTGACTGAATACATTGTTTCTATGTCTTTATATCAGAGGATGTGTGTATTATTATTATTATACAGGATTTATATAGCGCTAACAGTTTGCACAGCTCTTTACATGAGGGCAGACAGTACAGTTACAATACAATTCAATACAGGAGGCACCAGAGGGCCCTGCCTGTTACAATCTATCTATGGTGATCCTCAATACTCTTCTCTCCTTTACAAGATATGAAAGTCTCCTCTTACCCGGTGATGTGAGGGGCTTCTCCATCATAACTTCCTTCTACAGATCCTTCTAGATGCTTCCACTCCTTTCTACACCCAGTTCCATTCTTGGTATAAAGCTGGATTGTAAAGCGTCTCTGTAATACATCATTACAAACTCATATGAATATTAAAAGCATATCTAAAAATAAACCTGCAATTCTAGAAGTGAAGTATGAGGAAACTCTGAGAGATAAAAGTGTGTGATAATAAATACCCCAACCTTAGCTCAGTCACATGCCTCTGCTCCTAGGAGTAACTGTCAGTCTT
Organism: Aquarana catesbeiana; assembly: GCF_042186555.1. NCBI lineage: Eukaryota > Metazoa > Chordata > Amphibia > Anura > Ranidae > Aquarana > Aquarana catesbeiana. Next base: position 281,141,798 of record NC_133331.1, on the reverse strand, counting down.
CCCACCATGCCTCTGCTCCTAGGAGTAACTGTCAGTCTTCCCGTCATGCCTCTGCTCCTAGGAGTAACTGTCAGTCTTCCCGTCATGCCTCTGCTCCTAGGAGTAACTGTCAGTCTTCCCATCATGCCTCTGCTCCTAGGAGTAACTGTCAGTCTTCCCGTCATGCCTCTGCTCCTAGGAGTAACTGTCAGTCTTCCCACCATGCCTCTGCTCCTAGGAGTAACTGTCAGTCTTCCCATCATGCCTCTGCTCCTAGGAGTAACTGTCAGTCTTCCCGTCATGCCTCTGCTCTTGGGAGTAACTGTCAGTCTTCCCGTCATGCCTCTGCTCCTAGGAGTAACTGTCAGTCTTCCCGTCATGCCTCTGCTCCTAGGAGTAACTGTCAGTCTTCCCATCATGCCTCTGCTCCTAGGAGTAACTGTCAGTCTTCCCATCATGCCTCTGCTCCTAGGAGTAACTGTCAGTCTTCCCGTCATGCCTCTGCTCTTGGGAGTAACTGTCAGTCTTCCCATCATGCCTCTGCTCCTAGGAGTAACTGTCAGTCTTCCCGTCATGCCTCTGCTCCTAGGAGTAACTGTCAGTCTTCCCGTCATGCCTCTGCTCCTAGGAGTAACTGTCAGTCTTCCCATCATGCCTCTGCTCCTAGGAGTAACTGTCAGTCTTCCCATCATGCCTCTGCTCCTAGGAGTAACTGTCAGTCTTCCCATCATGCCTCTGCTCCTAGGAGTAACTGTCAGTCTTCCCGTCATGCCTCTGCTCCTAGGAGTAACTGTCAGTCTTCCCGTCATGCCTCTGCTCCTAGGAGTAACTGTCAGTCTTCCCACCATGCCTCTGCTCCTAGGAGTAACTGTCAGTCTTCCCATCATGCCTCTGCTCCTAGGAGTAACTGTCAGTCTTCCCATCATGCCTCTGCTCCTAGGAGTAACTGTCAGTCTTCCCATCATGCCTCTGCTCCTAGGAGTAACTGTCAGTCTTCCCATCATGCCTCTGCTCCTAGGAGTAACTGTCAGTCTTCCCATCATGCCTCTGCTCCTAGGAGTAACTGTCAGTCTTCCCATCATGCCTCTGCTCCTAGGAGTAACTGTCAGTCTTCCCACCATGCCTCTGCTCCTAGGAGTAACTGTCAGTCTTCCCATCATGCCTCTGCTCCTAGGAGTAACTGTCAGTCTTCCCATCATGCCTCTGCTCCTAGGAGTAACTGTCAGTCTTCCCATCATGCCTCTGCTCCTAGGAGTAACTGTCAGTCTTCCCATCATGCCTCTGCTCCTAGGAGTAACTGTCAGTCTTCCCATCATGCCTCTGCTCCTAGGAGTAACTGTCAGTCTTCCCATCATGCCTCTGCTCCTAGGAGTAACTGTCAGTCTTCCCATCATGCCTCTGCTCCTAGGAGTAACTGTCAGTCTTCCCACCATGCCTCTGCTCCTAGGAGTAACTGTCAGTCTTCCCATCATGCCTCTGCTCCTAGGAGTAACTGTCAGTCTTCCCATCATGCCTCTGCTCCTAGGAGTAACTGTCAGTCTTCCCGTCATGCCTCTGCTCTTGGGAGTAACTGTCAGTCTTCCCGTCATGCCTCTGCTCCTAGGAGTAACTGTCAGTCTTCCCGTCATGCCTCTGCTCCTAGGAGTAACTGTCAGTCTTCCCATCATGCCTCTGCTCCTAGGAGTAACTGTCAGTCTTCCCATCATGCCTCTGCTCCTAGGAGTAACTGTCAGTCTTCCCGTCATGCCTCTGCTCTTGGGAGTAACTGTCAGTCTTCCCGTCATGCCTCTGCTCCTAGGAGTAACTGTCAGTCTTCCCATCATGCCTCTGCTCCTAGGAGTAACTGTCAGTCTTCCCATCATGCCTCTGCTCCTAGGAGTAACTGTCAGTCTTCCCGTCATGCCTCTGCTCCTAGGAGTAACTGTCAGTCTTCCCATCATGCCTCTGCTCCTAGGAGTAACTGTCAGTCTTCCCATCATGCCTCTGGGAGTTTAGCTTGTAACTGTCAGTCTTGCAATGCCTCATGGGACTTGTAGTTACACAACAGCTGGAGGGTAGCAGTTGCCCCCCCCCCGCTAAATATAAACTCCATGGCGGGTTTTACCACCTTAATCCCATCCTAACCTCCTACAGGAGCTGCAAGCAATTCTATTCCTCGACAGACGTATTTCCATAAGATGCAGGTTGTGGCTTCCCATTGAATACGGCCCACAGAGCCCCACAGAGCCCCCCATCCCATGTTCTACACATCAGAGGACTTGCAAGAAGATGAGGATTTGTGAATACAGAGTGCTGGGACTCCCTTCTCTGATAATAAGAACACATTATTATTATTACCTCCTCCTCACTGGACACACACTCTTCTGCCTCATATCACCTCCAGAAGAACTCATGAGTTAAAATCCCCCTCCTTCCACTTATCGTGGTCTACAACAAAATGACCGCCGACCCTCCTGCGCTGAGGACATTTTTATCTCTTACACTAAAGATGCTCGCCCTCTAGTGGTGAATCTAGACTAAACGTCTCTCTGTCACTGCGCCAAACACTCGGTGGGCGTCACCATGGTAACCAGGAAGCGTGGAACGCACACAGCGGAAGTGCAGGGACCACAGAGCGGAAATTATGATGTTAAAGGCACTACAGTACACCTTTTTTTTAATCAAAAGTCAGCAGATACAAAATTCCAAATATTGATATAATGTTGTATTATTAAAATTGTAATGGCTAACTCAAAAAATCTGATACTTAGTCCCTGGAGCCCAGCACTGTCGTCCTGCGGCATCACAGCTGGCTCCCCACTGCACATGTGTGAGATCGCACAGCGCTGCATGATTAGGATTGCCACCTCATCCCTTTAAACATATGAATTACACAGGTTCTGGGGCTAATTTAATGCAGATAAGGCACCAAATGAGGTTATTTACCACTTTAATCAGCCACAGAACCTGTGTAATTAATATGTGTTCGGGTTTAAAGGAATGAGGTGGAAACCTCATGCGTGATGTGTCCTGGGCGGGTACCTCCTTCCCTCCCGGCTCCTGTAATGGAAATGGTGGCTGGCAGGAAATGGTTTCATGCATGCTGAGCGCCATGATGGCACATAATGCCCAAAGCGCATGCGCGCCAAAGACCGCTGAATGGCAATCGTCCAGCTTCAGCACTGCTCATGTGCAGCCCCCCCCCAATCGCTTATTGGTGGTTCTCGGGCTGACCTGGATGATCGGTAGCCCCGAGAACTGATCTGGCGGTTGTGGCGGCTGGTATGGTAGAGATGACCGGAGGAAAGATGGCCTCAGCTCATCTCTATGGCCTAGGTCTCCAGGAGGACCAGCACGACGTCACATGTAAACAAGGCCTTTTTTTAACCACTTAAAGGGGCTGTAAAGGTTCCTGTTTTAAAAAAAAAAAATAACAAACATGATATACTTACCTCCACTGTGCAGCTCGTTTTGCACAGAGTGGCCCCGATCCTCCTGTTCTGGGGTCCCTCGGCGGCTGTCTCGGCTCCTCTCCGCATCAGCTAACCCCCATTCTGGGGCACGCTCTCCCAAGGTGGTTAGCTTGCGGGTGCGCTCCTGTGCTACAGTTGGCGGCTTAAGCCGCCGACTCTGTCACTCAGCCCTGCCCCCCGACACGCTGCGTCATTGATTTGATTGACAGCAGTGGGAGCCAATGCCTGCGCTGCTATCAATCATCCAATGAATGAGCTGAGAAGCCAGTTGAGAAGCCAGCGCATTCACGACGCGGGACTTTCGAGGGCTCAGGTAAGTAACCGGGGGGGGGGGGCGCTAATCGTCAGATGTTTTTTCACCTTAATGCATAGAATGCATTAGGGGGAAAAAACATGTACCTTTACAACCCCTTGCAACCTTAAAGGAGTTGTAAAGCTTCATGTTTTTTAAAAAAAAATAACAAACATGGCATACTTACCTTCTCTGTGCAAGGGTTTTGCACAGAGTGGCCCCGATCCTCCTCTTATGGGGTCCCCCCATGGCGCTCCTGGCTCCTCACTGCATCGAGTGCCCCCTCGGAGACCCACTCTCCAAGAGGGCACTCATGTGGGCGTGCTCCCGAGTCCTGCTGCTTCGTCCATTGACACAGACAGCAGGACTCAACCCTGCCCTCCATGTCACTGGATTTGATTGACAGCAGTGGGAGCCAATGGCTGCGCTTCTATCAATCTGTCCAATGAGGACCCAAGACAACGGCTGGAACTGCTTTGCTCGTTCTCGTCGCTGGAACGATCGGGTTCAGGTAAGTAAAAGGGGGGATCTGGGGGGCTGCAAAATCGCATACCTGTACATTAACTTTTCCAGGGCTCTGGGGCACGTGTGCCGCCAGAGCCCTGTTTTTGCTGTGGTTGGACACAGCGGGAGCCAATCGGTGGGTCTGGCAGACCCGATGATTCCCAGAAAAACGGTTATTGTTTGGAGAGAGGCAGAATGATGGTCTGCCTATGTAAACAAGGCAGATTGTCGTTCTGCTAGTAAGAAAGATGGAGATCTTGTGTTTCTGTGTTCTCCCTCTGTTCTTCTTCCAATGTTGATACAACGCTCACTCCCCCTCTAATGCTGGGTGCACGGTGTGCCACTGCTTACATGATTGGCATGGGGCGGGGTCACTGGAGGCCCATCTCTTATGACATCACCACCCAGGGCATGTGGCCTGTTACAGTTCAGGAGGGGGGGGGGCACTCGCTCGTCCCCACCCCCTTTCCTGCTGTGTGCTCGGATAAGGGTCTGGTATGGATTTTAGGGGGAGCCCCACACAGTTTTTTTGGCGTGGAGGTTCCCCTTAAAATCCATACCAGACCGAAGGGCCTGATATGCTCTTGGAGGGGGAACCCATGCCGTTTTTTTTTTTTTTTTTTTTACATTGTGCATGGGATTTCTTTAGGAGTTCTCCCTAAAGATTCATACCAGACAGTGCCTGGTATTGTCGGGGATCAAAGTCGGATCCCTGTTCATTGAAGTCGAACGCATGTCGGACTTCAAGTCGCAGGGCAAAGTCGGATCCACAGTCGTACGACTGTCGTGTCGTACAAGTGTGAAAGGGGCCTGTAAAAAAAAATATATCATCTTTGGGGATTCTAAGCAATTTTCTAGCAAAAAACCCCCACAGATTTGTACATATATGAGAGAAGTGTCAGATTTGGCTTGGTTGGCTACCTATATTTTCTTTTCCCTCATTCCTCCTTGCACTCCCCCATCAACATGCTAAATGCATTTTTCAATACCTTTCTATTTTCATGGCATACCCGAAATTGGCAGCACTGGGTCTCTGTGCTCCTCTATGCAATCCAGACAGATCATGGCGGGCTGGAGGGGCCGGAAGAGGGCTGTACAAAGCTTCCTAAAAAAATCACAGCACCCTGCTTCAGTACTCCTCTGAAGAGCCCTCAGTCCTGATGCACGCAAGCTTCTTCAGGCATCAACTCAGGGTCACGCCGCTTCACAGATGACATTTTCAAGAAAATCCTGGTGCCTGTGCAGTTGTTGGCTGTGGTCACAAATGCCTGGCACAGATCAGCCCCAGACATGCTACAAAGTTATAATGTACAGTCTGAGGGATCACTGGGGGGGGGGGAGATTGAGGACATGCCCCCTCATGCCTGCAGCAGACTAACGGCATCATCTCAGCCTAGGCAAGTTGCTGACTTGAGCTCAAGTCCTGCCTTTTCAATCATAAAGGTGGAGCTGATATGAAAATGTATGTCGGGAATGTTTTTTTTTTTAAGATGTGTAGTTACTAAGCATTAAAAAAATCACACAAGCTTCCTTTTTTTTTACATTGCTGCAGCTGGTATTGGACCAACTGCTTCCCCATTTCCATCCATCTCTACTATGTTACCCTTGGATCTTTCCTGGCCTCTAGTTGGAAGAAAGGAGCCTTGCGATTGGCTGAATGGTCAGGCCGTGTTTGGGATCGTAGGGATTGATCAAGAGATGGCCTTTATGGAGAAGGCATGCTCATATCATACATGGACACGTGGTGCTGCCCACCTGTTCGGTTGATTACAAGGGATCAGTGTTTGGTCTAGAAGTTCAGGAAAGATCTCAGGGTACTATGTCACCTATAGATGTGGTAAAGGGATGGTTACAGTATCAAATGTGGACAGGGGGGGGTTCTAGAAAAACCTCCTTTCCAATCCCTTTTTTGGATCCTGAGGAAGTCTTGACAAATGCTTCGACATTTAGAGAAATCCCTTCTTCTAGCCTACGTGGAGGGGGGGGAGGGTTCTAGAAAAACTTCCTTTCCAATTCCTATTTTGGATCCTGACGAAGTTTTGACAAATGCGTCAACATTTTGAGAAACTCCTTCTAGCCTACGTGGAAAGGGGTGATTGAACACCTCTGGCGTGCACCGTTTCACTCCAGATCTCTCCCTTCCCACCTTAATGTCATAAACTCCCATTGGTAGCCCAAGTGTTGTCAGGATTGCAGAGAAGCCTACACCTTTCCATATACACCATCACCACCATGGTTCTAAGAAAACGTCCTTTTCCATTTCTATTTCTTTCTGTACACTGATGAAGTCTTGACAAAAGACAAAACACGTCAACATTTACACAAATCCCATCTTCTTGCCCACATAAAAGGTGGGGGTGGGGGGGGGGGGGGTGGGGGTTAATTGAACATCTGTGCCATGCAACGTTCCACTCCAGATGTCTCCTTTCCCCTTAGTCCATTTTTAACACGTAATGTAATAAGCTCCCTTTGGTAGCCCAAGTATTGTCAGGTGGGCCTATGCCTCCCCATATACACCATTACCACCATGGGTCTAGAAAAACTTCCTGGCCCATTCTTATTACTTTCTAGACACTAATGAAGTCTTGACAGAGGATAAGAAGTGTCAACTTTACACAAATCCATTCTTCTTACCCACGTGGAAGAGGTGGTTGAACACATGTGGCATGCACTGTTCCACTCCAAATCACTCCCTTTCCCTCTAGTCCATTTGTAACTCATGTTATATAATAAGCACCCATTGGTAGCCCAAGTATTGTCAGGATTGCAGGTGAGTCTACACCTCTACATTTACATCATCACAGTTCTAGAAAAACTTCCTTGCCCATTCCTATTACTTTCAAGACACTGATGAAGACTTGACAGAGGATGAACGTGTCGACATTACACAAATCCCTTCTTCTTACCCATGAAGAATGGGGAAGGGGTGGTGGTGATTGAAGACATGTCCTGGCCCATTCCCATTACTTTCTGGACACTGATGAAGTCTTAACAAATGATGAAACACGTTGACATTTCCACAAATCTCATCTTCTTGCCCACGTAGCATGAGGGGATGATTGAAGACCTGTGGCATGCAACTTTCCACTCCAGATCTCTCCTTTCCCCTTAGTCTGTAACATGTAATGTCACAAGCTTCCATTAGTAGACCAAGTATTGTCAGGATTGCAGGTGAGCCTACACCTCACCATGGTTTTAAAAAATACTTCCTTACTTATTTCTATTACTTTCTGGACACTGGTGAAGTCTTGTCAAAGGATGAAACATGTCAACATTACACAAATTCCATCTTCTTGCCCATGTGGAGTGGGGAGGTTGGAGGGTGGTTAAAGACATGTTTTGTGCAATGTTAGTCAGTGTGTAACCCATGTTATGTCCCATGTTATGTCATAAGCTCCCATTGGTAGCCAAAGTATTGTCAAGATTGCAGATAACCTTCACCTCTCATTATACACCATCACCACCATAGTTGTAAAAAATGCCTTGGCCCATTCCCATTACTTTTTGGACACTGATGAAGTCTTGAAAAAGGACAAAACGTGTTAGCCCATTCCCATTAATTTTTGGACACTGATGAAGTCTTGACAAAGGACGAAACGTGTTGACATTTACACAAATCCAATCTTCTTGCCCACGTGGAATGGGGGGAATGATTGAAGACCTGTGGCATGCAACGTTCCACTCCAGATCCCTCTCTCCACCCCATAGGCCTTTTGTACATAGGTCGTCCAGGTGCAGTGCGTCCCTCCTGGTGTTTTAGTGAGCCCAGGAGGATGGACAGGTGCAGCATCCAGCCCCATCAAAGTCTGAGGCAGGCTGCGGAAGGACAGAGATGAACGCTGTAGTGAGTGGGTCCTGTGTGATCAAGGACAAGGGTTTCTGCTCCTAGACGGCCCCATGTGCAAGGGGCCATAGAATGGGAATACAATATTAGGAAGATTACAGGAGGGGAAAAAATGGTGAGACCCACGGGGTCAATAAAATAACCATTACAGGGGTCCATGCCAGGTATCATTCGTACAAATTTGAAATTAAGATGACCTATCAAGGCTAAGGTGTGTCAGCCATCCATGCTTTAATATTAATGTTGCATAACATAGCGGTACCCAACACAATATATCGACTATATGATCACTTGGAATACTCCGCTCATGTGACAGGATGTATGTGTAAGAAAATTGTACAGCTATTCATCCTGCACAGCTCAATGTACATTTGTCCAGTGTGAAAGGGAAAAAATTGAATGTCATCTGGCTGTTTTCTCTCCAGGTCAAAGGTTATTCCCTCATAAAGCATTGAAACAGGAAAAAGTGAAACAGGAAAATACAGCATTATGACCAGTAGAGGGGAGCTAATGACCATAAGAAATACTTATTTACTTTTTTCTATTTTTTTTGCTTATCTGTTCTATTTATTTATTCTATTTTTTTCTACTCATTGAACTGTAAGACCTGTGTCTTTTTTTCAACTTAACTATGATCATCAGCTCCATCTAGTGGCCATAATAGGGTATTTCCCCAAACCACTTTAATCCAAGTATGAATAAATAACATTCGACCTGGACAGGAAAAAAGCCTGAGAACGTTTGATATTGCAAATGTTTCAGCAGTTTCACGGGATGAATGTGAGTTTTTTGTTTGTTTTTTCTATACGCCTCTTTGACCACACCGAAGAATATTTTCTCCTTTAATAGATTTCACCAGCTAGAGTGCATTGAATAAAGTTCTTTATCTAATGGCAGTTTGCATTCCAACAATTGGCAATCTATAAATATTTTCATTAATTGGATTTTACTGGTGTGCAGATATGGGACAGGTATATGGAATACCTGTATAGGGCACCTGCTATTGCTATTAAATGTGTTTTTAATACTTTATTGCATCTCTCATTTAGCCTATAGAATGGTATGTGTTATTACATAGTTAGCCTAATAGGATGTTTTTCTGCCTCCTTGTAATGTCCTCCATGAACTCCTGAACCTCCTCCTTTCCCCCTCACGTACAGTAATTTGGAATGAGCAGTGCTCTATACACATTACACATCCCATAGTTCATCTCAGGAGTTAGCAAGAAAGGGTGGCTATGTTTCTACATACAGCTGGGCCATGGAGAATGAACGTAGCCACCCTCTAACAAGAAGTCAGAACACAACAATGGCTGCCCCCTTCCTATTTATTCCTAAGGACTCATTCACACTAGCTGTTGAGGGGGAAGTAAAACCCTGTGATTTTACCGCTCCTTAACAGCGCCCCCCTTAAGCTGCAGAAGCAGCAGCCAGGGGTGGACACATGGCGCGGCCATGGCAGAAATGCAACTCATTCAAGCTGTTGCAGCGAGCTAAAGCGGGCTTCAAGGGGTTAAAGAAGGCAGTGAGGATGTGATACAACACCTTAGCAGCACCTGTCAAATGCTCTCTGAAGAGCGATCCAAATGCTGATCACTCCTTAGAGATCGAGGCATGCATGAACAAGCGCTAACAGCGCTCTTGCTTTTAGCAGCCAGTCAGAGCCCTTCTATCCACCACAGTGCTGCATGCACATATCATCTGCTGGCTGATTGACTCCCTGCATGCCGTTTACCCTTCGCCAGAGAGTGGGCAGTGTCCTGCAAGGGAGAATGTGTATCGCTGGCAATGCAGTTGGAAAAGGCTGTTCTGGATACTTTAAGGAATCACAGGAGGGTGCAAATGGCTAGTGCATTACTGCTACCAAATTTTATTTAGTAAAAATTGCCATAAATATACTCACATGAGAAGACTCAAGCACAGCAAATCTCAACTCTAGCTCAGGTGGTGCCCAAACTGCTGTGGTTGGAAAGCTGACGTGTTTTAGGTGACAAGCCCCCTTTCTCAGGTCTCTGAGGAAGGGGGCTTATCCCCCGAAACGTGTCAACTTTCCAACCACAGCAGTTTGGGCACCACCTGAGCTAGAGTTGAGATTTGCTGTGCTCGAGTCTTCTCATGTTTGTGTGTATGTTTTTGGCAATTTTTACTAAATACAATTTGGTGGCGGTAATACACTAGGCATTTGCACCCTCCTGTGTTTCTTTACAGTGTTACATGGAGTTTTTCCACTTGAGGTGGGCAGCATCAATTTAGACACTGTGCAGACACCATTGGATGCGTGACGGAGTGAGCGCTGAAGTTTTGTTACATTCTTGTGTTCTGGAAAGAAAGAATAGAGAATATACAGCAAGTTCCTGAAGGTCCTCGAAAATATTAGGGTCTAGATCTGTGGTCTCCAAACTGTGCCCTGAGGGGCTGGATGCAGCCCTTTGCTCACCTTTATGCGGCCCTTAAGGCATTATTCCTGCCACTAACGCCAACAATAGGGACCCCCCCCCCCACTTACACCAACAATGGGGCATTATTCCTCCCACTAACACCAACAATGGGGCATTATTCCTCCCACTGACACCAACATCGGGGCATTATTCCTCCCACTGACACCGACAATGGGGCATTATTCCTCCCACTGACACCAACAATGGGGCATTATTCCTCCCACTGACACCAACAATGGGGCATTATTCCTCCCACTGACACCGACAATGGGGCATTATTCCTCCCACTGACACCAACAATGGGGCATTATTCTTCCTACTAAAAATTACTATTTCTCCCCCCGATACCAAAGATGGGGGATTGTTTACTCCCAATGGGCACAATCTGGCCCCCTTAAAGTCTGAAGGACAGTAATCTGGCCCTTTGCTTAGAAAGTTTGAAGACCCCTGGTCTAGATACATGGCACAATCAGGAGCCTAGTTAAGTGTACAGCCCGGTGATATGAATCACATACAGTACATTTTACTGCAATCAGCACAACTAAGAATAAAATATTTTTCCACTTTTTAATTATGTTTTTTTTGCAGGCATAAAAAAATAAAACTGAAACTTAGACAGGAGTTTGAAGGGGCTCTAAAGTTGGTGGGGGCCCTTGGTATGGGTAAAAATGGGCACCTTATGGTGCCTGCTACAAAAGCTAAATATCTTACAGAGTACAGGCTTAATTGTCAATTATAAAGCACAGCATATATGGGAGGAGTGCCAGACTAAAAGAGTCCAAATTCCTTTATTGATATTATGATAAAAGACAGTCAACGCGTTTCAGGGGTCAAACGAACTTCCCTCTTCATTCAGTTAAAAATTAGAACCTTGAGTGGACTCAAAGTAAGACTTTCTTGTTTGAATCTGTGCAGGGAAGCAGATAACTGGATTAGGATTTCTGGCCAGCAGTATCTTCGTCAGCAGTCAAAATAAGAAGATAAAATAAGGTTTCCTATTTTGACTGCTGATACAGATACTGCTGGCCAGAAATCCTAATCCAGCAATCCGCTCCCTACACAGATTCAAACAGGAAATTCTAATCCATCAATCCGCTTCCCTGCACAGATTCAAACAGGGCATCCAAATCCAGCAATCTGCTCCCTACAGAGATTCAAACAGGAAATCCTAATCCATCAATCCGCTCCCTACACAGATTCAAACAGGAAATCCTAATTCAGCAATCCGCTTCCCTGCACAGATTCAAACAGGAAATTCTAATCCATCAATCCGCTCCCTACACAGATTCAAACAAGAAATTCTAATCCAGCAATCTGATCCCTACACAGATTCAAACAAGAAATTCTAATCCATCAATCCGCTCCCTGCACAGATTCAAACAGGAAATCCTAATCCAGCAATCCGCTCCCTACACAGATTCAAACAGGAAATTAATCCACCAATCCGCTCCCTACACAGATTCAAACAGGAAATCCTAATCCAGCAATCCGCTTCTCTACACAGATTCAAACAGGAAATCCTAATTCAGCAATCCGCTCCCTACACAGATTCAAACAGGAAATCCTAATCCAGCAATCCGCTCCCTACACAGATTCAAACAGGAAATCCTAATTCAGCAATCCGCTTCCCTGCACAGATTCAAACAGGAAATCCTAATTCAGCAATCCGCTCCCTACACAGATTCAAACAGGAAATCCTAATCCAGCAATCCGCTTCCCTGCACAGATTCAAACAGGAAATCCTAATCCAGCAATCCGCTTCCCTGCACAGATTCAAACAGGAAATCCTAATCCAGCAATCCGCTTCTCTACACAGATTCAAACAGGAAATCCTAATTCAGCAATCCGCTTCCCTGCACAGATTCAAACAGGAAATCCTAATCCAGCAATCCGCTCCCTACACAGATTCAAACAGGAAATCCTAATCCAGCAATCCGCTTCTCTACACAGATTCAAACAGGAAAGCCTTATTATGAGTCCACTCAAGGTTTTCATTTTTAACCACTCAAGCTTTGGAAGGTTCATAACCAGGCCATTTTTTTGTTTTTTTTTAGCACTGTGCTGCTTTAACTGGTAACTGCGCGGTCATGCAGCGCTGTACCTAAACTAAATACATTTTTTTTTTTTTTTCATACAAATAGTTTTTTTTTTTTTTTTTTTATGGTATTTGATCATCACTGCATATAGAGTTGATATAAACGAAAAAAGACAAAAAAAATTGAAAAGAAAAGTATGCTGACATACTCCTGCTGTGCACAATTACAGTGGGGTCGGCGGTGGGGGTGGGGACGCACATGCACACACCCTAAACCCGGAAGTAAGCAGTGACGTGCGGGATGCCCTCCACAGTACATTGCGGGTGGTCCAGAAGTGGATAACTAAAGCCCTGATGAAGGGGGAGTTCTTTTGATCCCCGAAACACGTTGGATGTCTTTTAACACATCAATAAATTATTTTGGACTCTTATCTTTTGGTCTGTCGCGCCTTCCCTATATGCATTTCCTAATAACCTGAGTACCCACTGGAGTGTAGCCTTGTCTGTTGTGAGCAGCCTAACCTGAGCCAGTGGGCTCTTCAAATGTTTCTGGCCCTCTCACTACCTTGTTTAAACTCATATCAAAGTCCCAGTTCCTCTTAGATGCCATTCTTTTTCCATTGGAATTATAAAGTGCGGGCACCCAAGACTTGCTGCCGTAACGATGAAAGCCGCACATCCGTCACCTATTTTATTATATTTCCAAAAGCTTTATTGGCATTTGGATATATGCACAGAATCAAGCCAGAGCACATAGCACCTTCTTCTCTGATGCGCTAAGGCTAGGCCCCTGTTGGGGTGAAATGCGTAGAAGGAGAAGGTGCTACGTGCTTTGGCTTGGTTTTGTGCATGTATCCAAGTGGCAATAAAGCTTTTTGAAATACAGAAAAAAAGGATGTGACTAGGAATGCACCGATATCGGTGCCGAGACCAAGCATTTGTGCAAGAATCGGTACTCGCACAAATGACCCTGATCTTGAAAACCAATACTTTGCAGTGCGAGTTACTTCAATACAAAATGAATGGGTGCAAATCGCACTTACAAAGAATCGCATGCGATTTCACCCACTGCTCGTGTGTGTGTGCATAGAAAGGGAAAAGCATCATATAATGGGCAGTTTATTAACCCCTTCAATACCGGGCACTTCCCCCCCTCCTGCCCAGACCAATTTTCGGCTTTCAGCGCTGTCGCACTTTGAATGACAATTGCGCGGTCATACAACACTGTACCCAAACTAAATTTTTATAATTTCCTTCCCACAAATAGAGCTTTATTTTGGTGGTATTTGATCACCACTGGGTTTTTTATTTTTTGCTAAACAAACTAAAAAAGACCGAAATTTTAGAAATAAAAAACTGATGGGCACTTATAGGCGGCACTGATGGCCACTGATAGATGGCACTGGATAGGCAGCACTGATGAGGGGCTACTGACAGGCATTACTGAGTGGCATCTGAAGGGCAATGACAGGCATTACTGATGGTGCACTGATTGGCACATTCATGGGCACTGACAGGCGCTGTTTATAGGGCACAGGCTGGCAGCTGATGGGCAGTGATTTGCAGCTGATGGGGCTGTGCTAATAATCAATGTGCTGATTATTAGCGCAGACCCCCGCTCTGACAGGGAGAGCCGCAGGTAAAGTTCAGACACTTTCTGGTAATGTCCAAGCCAGGGCTGGGACAAGGGGTGAGCAGGAGGGGAAGCTGCCCTGGGTTTAGTGGAGCAAGGGGACAGACAATGGACACAGGGCAGAAAAAACCCATTCTACGGCATGCATTAAAAATGGGTGAGGGGCGCATTCTTGCCCTGGGCGGTAGATGAACCTGTCCCGGTACAGTTCGAAGTTTGTCCACCCCATCAGCCTCATACTGTACATGTTTCGGTTGGCCCATTACTGTGATGGGCTGCCTTACTGGCCAATAGGAATGTGCAGATGGCAGGAGGAGGTTCAACAGTACGAGGAGCTTTGCCAGTCACAAGGGTCGGGCCTTCAGGTGGGACAACAAGGCTTGGAAGCTTTGAAATACTGTATATAGAGTAAATTTGACCTTCCTGTCTCTGTGATTGCAATGGATTGAAAGACATTAATAACCTGAGAGGGGGTCACAAGAAGTTTGGGCTGGGGCTGACCTTTAGGTCCCATGTACACGGGACGCTGAGGCAAAGTCCTCTGAACAAATTTTTTTGACACCTTGAAACCTGCGTTTAAAGCGCCCGTTTACCAGCGTTTGCGTGCTGCGTTTAGCCGCGTTTGTGTCTAGAAGTGTTTATTAAGATTACCTCATTTAAGACCCTCCCCAAGCTCAAAAAACATTGTTAGTAAACTATTTCAGCCATTTTCACCAGAATGAGTAGCAACAGCAAAGAGAGCAGTTGTCTACTTGTATTTTCCTCTATTTCTGTGCTTTTTTTTGCAATGGATCCAATAATGAGCATACGTGAGGAAATGCTCCTGGCATTGTTCTTGATGAGGCTAGAATGACATAGAAAATTGCGTGAGAGGTCCAGAGTCACCTGCCACAAGTTGTGGATTGTCCACTTGCCACGTCATTTGCCACGTCACCTGCCACAAGTTGTGGATTGTCCACTTGCCACGTCACCTGCCACAAGTTGTGGACTGTCCACTTGCCACGTCACTTGCCACGTCACCTGCCACAAGTTGCGGATTGTCATTTGCCACGTCACCTGCCATAAGTTGTGGATTGTCCACTTGCCACGTCACCTGCCACAAGTTGCGGATTGTCATTTGCCACGTCACCTGCCACAAGTTGTGGATTGTCCACTTGCCACGTCACCTGCCACAAGTTGTGGATTGTCCACTGGCCACGTCACCTGCCACAAGTTGTGGATTGTCCACTTGCCACCCACAAGTTGTGGATTGTCCACTTCCCACCCACAAGTTGTGGATTGTCCACTTGCCACATCACCTGCCACAAGTTGTGGATTGTCCACTTGCCACATCACTTGCCACATCACCTGCCACAAGTTGCAGATTGTCATTTGCCATGTCACCTGCCACAAGTTGTGGATTGTCCACTTGCCACGTCACCTGCCACAAGTTGTGGATTGTCCACTTGCCACCCACAAGTTGTGGATTGTCCACTTCCCACCCACAAGTTGTGGATTGTCCATTTGCCACGTCACCTGCCACAAGTTGTGGATTGTCCACTTGCCACGTCACCTGCCACAAGTTGTGGATTGTCCACTTGCCACGTCACCTGCCACAAGTTGTGGATTGTCCACTTCCCACCCACAAGTTGTGGATTGTCCACTTGCCACAAGTTGTGGATTGTCCACTTGCCACGTCACTTGCCACGTCACCTGCCACAAGTTGCGTATTGTCCACTTGCCACGTCACCTGCCACAAGTTGTGGATTGTCCACTTGCCACGTCACCCGCCACAAGTTGCTTGTTCAAATCTAATAAAATATGGGTCAAATTCCAATTATACTTCGGATAACAGCAATGCTAGTGGTGTATTGGATTGGATCAAGGGCTCATAAGGTTATATAAATGGTCTATGAATCATTGCAAGCGATCACAATTTTTTTCAAATTTTTTTTAATGTTTTTTCATTATTTGCCATCAATTTTGAGATTTTTAATGTAAAAAAAATAGGGCACCTTTTAAAAACGAAAATGCGGCTAAACACCGGTACAGCGTTTAGCCGCGTTTAGCTGCATTTGGTGTCTGAAACGTGGAAATCTTCTGCGTCTGAACCCATTTTTTTGCTCCCAAAGAAATGCTGTTAAACGCAACTGCAAAAAAACGTCAATAAACGAGACTGTGTACATGGACACATAGGATAACATTGAATGGGTTCAGGGGCAGTTGAAAAAAGCGTCCAGCTGCCTCTGAACGCGTGTTTAGCAGCGTCCCGTGTACATGGGGCCTTAATATGTTTATAAACCATTTGTGTGTATTTTTCCTATTTTTCAGCATCCATACTAGACCCCGAACTTAACTTCCCCCGCCCGACACAAGAAGATCTTGCCCCCTGTGGGAATTGAGATGAGACACAAAGAAGGATTTTTTTGTGAATCCTTTCCCGCAGTCAGAGCACCAGTACGGCTTCTCCCCCGTGTGGACTTTTTCATGGGTTGTAAGGTATGACTTTTCGGAAAAACATTTCCCGCACTCTGGACATGAATAAGGCTTCTCCCCTCTGTGAATTTTTTCATGGGCCACAAGATTCGATCTAACGGCAAAACACTTCCCGCACTCCAAACATGAATATGGCTTTACCCCGGTGTGAGTCCTCTCGTGCATGATAAGTTGAGCTTTCTGAGAAAAACATTTCCCGCACTCTGAGCAGGAATGCGGCTTCTCCCCAGTGTGGATTTTTACATGAGCGTTAAGAGACGATTTACAGGAAAAACACTTCCCACATTCAGTACACGAATACGGCTTCTCCCCCGTGTGGATTTTACCATGTACGATAAATGAGGACTTGTGCGAAAAGCACTTCCCGCACACATTGCACGAAAATGGTTTCTCCCCCGTGTGCACTTTTTTATGGGCGACAAGAGATAGTTTGTGCGAAAAACTTTTCCCGCATTCAGTACACGCATACGGCTTCTCTCCCGTGTGAACCTTTTCGTGGTTGATCAGAGTCGTCTTCTGGGCAAAACACTTCCCGCACTCCAAACATGAAAACGGCTTTTCCCCGGTGTGGGTCTTCATGTGTACAATCAGATTTCTTCTATGGAAAAAGCTTCTCTCGCATTCTGAACACGAGAAAGGCCTCTCGCCGGAGTGAATTCTTTGATGCTTAGTGAGAATACATCTTTCGGTAAAACGCTTCCCGCACTCCAAACAGGGATATGGCTTCTCTCCGGTGTGAGTTCTCTGGTGTCTAGTAAATTGCTGTTTTTCAAAATAACATTTCCCGCACTCTTCACAGGGATAGATCTTCTGCCTTTTGTGATTCTTCCGGTGTGAAGTGAGGTCCACCCTCCGTGTAAAACATTCACCACACTCAGAACACAGGAAGGTCTTACCCTGTCTGCGGCCTAGGCAATGGGTTCTATGAGGTGCGGGACACCTTGCATGAAGAAGTGATAATCTTTCACTGGGAAGTACCAGAGGGACAGCTGAAGTCTCGGTGTCTTCTTTTGAAGAATAAGATGCTGTCTCATTATTGTCTTCTAATTTACCATTTGGAGGGATCACGGTACGATTCTCTTGGTTAGTACTGCCATGTCTTTCCTCTGGATTAAATAAAAAACATTTAAAGTGGTTATAAACCTCAGACATGAAAGCATATCCCCCTACAGTGTGTACTTGTCTCAATCCAGAGCACTAAGTGTAATTTCTGTCTGCTGTTTCGTTCCTCTGCTATCTTCATGAATCACTTCTGACAAGTTTTCCTGACACCAAGAGAAAAAAGGTGACAGAGGAGGGATCTCTAGCACACAGCCTGTGATTGACAGCCTCAGCTCTGTTCCTGTGTGCAGTGTGAAGGCTGAGTGTGTCCTTCCCTCCAGTCAGCTCTCAGAGCTCTCCTGTAACTTCAGCCCACCCCCCCCTTTTTTTTTTCCTGACAGCTCAGACAAGCTTTATAAATTCTGCGCATTGAACAAATCTAGAGAAGACTCCAGATACACAGGTACAACTTATGTAGGAGGGTTTATACATCGCCTCAGCTCTGTTCATATGTGCAGGGGGTGTGTCTCTTCCCTCCAATCAGCTCTCAGTGAGCTCTGCAGAGTATCATTTCAGCTCCCGCTCCCTGATTTTTGAAAGCTCAGATGAGCGTTATAAATTCTGCACTTTGAACTGATCTAGGGAGGAGAAGACTTCAGATATACAGGTGCAAATTATGTAGGAGGATTTGTCGTCTATGGATATTATAATATACAGTGCATCCGGAAAGTATTCACAACGCTTCACTTTTTCCTCATTTTGTTATGTTAACCGCTTCAGCCCCGGAAGATTTTACCCCCTTCCTGACCAGAGCACTTTTTGCAATTCGGCACTGCGTCGCTTTAACTGACAATTGCGCGGTCGTGCGACGTGGCTCTCAAACAAAATTGACGTCCTTTTTTCCCCACAAATAGAGCTTTCTTTTGGTGGTATTTGATCACCTCTGTGATTTTTATTTTTTGCGCTATAAACAAAATAAGAGCGATAATTTCGAACAAAACGCATTATTTTTTACATTTTGCTATAATAAATATCCCCCAAAAATATATAAAAATTTTTTTTTTTTCCTCAGTTTAGGCCGATCGTATACTTCTACATATTTTTGGTAAAAAAAATCGCAATAAGCGTTTATTGATTGGTTTGTGCAAAAGTTATAGCGTTTACAAAATAGGGGACAGATTTATGGCATTTTTATTAATAATTTTTTTTTACTAGTAATGGCAGCGATCAGCGATTTTTATTGTGACTGCGACGTTATGGCGGACGTGTCGGACATTTTTGACACATTTTTGGGACCATTGTCATTTATACAGCGATCAGTGCGATTAAAAATGCATTGATTCCTGTATAAATGACACTGGCAGTGAAGGGGTTAACCACTAGGGGGTGGGGAGGGGTTAAGTATGTCCTAGGGGAGTGATTACTAACTGTAGGGGGGAGGGGCTGTGTGTGTCACTACGCTGATCACTGCTCCCGATGACAGGGAGCTGTGATCAGTGACACTTGTCACTAGGCAGAACGGGGAGATGCTGTTTACATCAGCATCTCCCCGTTTGTCCTCTCCGTGAGGCGATCGCGGGTATCTCCGCGGCGATCGAGTCCGCGGGACCCGCGACCCGACTCACGGAGCTCCCGGCCGCTGCGCGCGCGCGCCGGCGGCGGCGCGCACGCAATGGCACGGCGGGGAATTCAAATGGATGTACCTGTAAGTCCATTTGCCCAGCCGTGCCATTCTGCCGACGTACATCGGCGTGCGCCGGTCGGGAAGTGGTTAAGGCTTTATTCCAAAATGGATTAAATTCATTATTTTCCTCAACATTTTACAAACAATACCCCATAAAGACAATGTGAAAGAAGTCTGTTTGGAATCTTTGCAGATTTATTAAAAATAAAAAAAACAAAAAATGCCATGTACATAAGTATTCACAGCCTTTACTATGACACTCAAAATTGAGCTCAGGTGCATTCTGTTTCCACTGATCATCCTTGAGATGTTTCTACAACTTGATTGGAGTCCACCTGTGGATAATTCAGTTGATTGGACATCATTTAGAAAGGCACACACCTGTCTATATAAGGTCCCACAGTTAACAGTGCATGTCAGAGTACAAACCTAGTCCAAGGAATTGTCTGTAGACCTCCGAGACAGGATTGTATTGAGGCACAGATCTGGGGAAGTGTACAGAAAAAGTTCTGCAGCATTGAAGGTCCCAATGAGCACAGTGGCCTCCATCATCCGTAAATGGAAGAAGTTTGGAACCACCAAGACTCTTCCTAGAGCGAGCCGCCCGGCCAAACTGAGCAATTGGGAAAGAAGGACCATGGTCAGGGAGGTGACCAAGAACCCGATGGTCACTCTCACAGAGTTCCAGTGTTTCTCTGTGGAGAGAGGAGAACCTTCCAGAAGGACAACCATCTCTGCAGCACTCCACCAATCAGGCCTGTAGGAGACAGAATCCACTCCTCAGTAAAAGGCACATGACAGCTCTCCTGGAGTTTGCCAAAAGGGATCTGAAGGTCTCTCAGACCATGAGAAACAAAATTCTCTGGTCTGATAAAACAAAGATTGAACTCTTTGGCCTAAATGGAAAGCGTCCTGTCTGGAGGAAACCAGGTACCGCTCATCACCTGGCCAATACCATCCCTACAGTGAAGCATGGTGGTGGCAGCATCATGCTGTGTGGATGTTTTCAGCAGCAGGAACTGGGAGACTAGTCAGGATCGAGGGAAAGATGAATGCAGAAATGTACAGAGACATCCTTGATGAAATCCTGTTCCAGAGCGCTCCGGACCTCAGACTGGAGTGAAGGTTCATCTTCTAACAGGACAACGATCCTAAACACACAGCCAAGATAACAAAGGAGTGGCTACAGGACAACTAGGTGAATGTCCGTGAGTGGCCCAGCCAGAGCCCAGACTTGAACCAGATTGAACATCTCTGGGGAGATCTGAAAATGGCTGTGCACCGACGTTCCCCATCCAACCTGATGGAGCTTGAGGGGTCCTACAAAGAAGAATGGGAGAAACTGCCCAAAAATAGGTGTGCCAAGCTTGTACCATCATACTCAAAAAGACTTGAGGCTGTAATTGGTGCCAAAGGTGCTTCAACAAAGTATTGAGCAAAGACTATGAATACTTATGTACATGGGATTTTTTTTGTTTTTTATTTTTAATACATTTACAAAGATTGCAAACAAACTCCTTTCACATTGTCATTATGGGGTATAGTTTGTAGAATTTTGAGGAAAATAATGAATTTAATCCATTTTGGAATAAGGCTGTAACATAACAAAATGTGGAAAAAGTGAAGCGCTGTGAATACTTTCTGGATGCACTGTACATAGCTTGTCAGCCTTCCATGGGCATGCACAGTTTTAAAGCGTGACATGTTTGGTATCTATTTACTCGGCGTAACATCATCTTTTATTATTTTACCAAACAATTAGGTATTTTAACTTATGAATTAAAATACTTTAAAGTGTATTTTTTCCCCAAAAAACTGTGTTTGAAAAACCTCTACACAAATACCGTGTGACATAAAAAATTGCTACCGTAGTCATAAAAAACACACCTTGATACCTACATCTGTACAGTTACTATAATATATCACTACCACTTATAGAGGTATTTAAGGTGTAATTTGACTATTGTACTGTTCAAAAATGTGTTTAATTCTTTGTTTACTGGATATACGGTACATCATACTATGTAAACGTATGCTTCTTTTGTTTAATTAATTCATTGTGAAAAAAAAAATTTGCAACACCTACCATTTTATTCTGAGCTTGGGGTAGGGAACCTCGGCTCTCCAGCTGTTTTGAAACTACAAATCCCATCATGCCTCTGCCTCTAGGAGTCATGCCTGTGATTGTCAGGGTCTTGCAATGTCTCATGGGACTTGTAGTTTCAAAACAGCTGGAGAGCCGAGGTTCCTGGGCCTCTACTTAAAAAAAATATATTAAATGTTTGGGGCTTTTAAGTAATTTTCTAGCCAAAAATACAGATTTTTGCATGTATGAGAGAAGTGTCAGAAAAAGGCCTGCTCTTTAAGTGGTTAAAGTGATTGTAAAGTCTCATTTTTTGTTTGTCCGGGTCCCTCTTCACTGCTCCTGGCCCCTCCCTCCTGGCGAGTGCCCCCACAACACACAGTTTGCTATGGGGGCACTTGAGCCGAGCTGCAACTCTGTGTGTCCATTCAGACATGGAGCTGCTCTTCGGCCCCGCCCCCTATTTCCCCCGATTGGCTATTTGACTTTGATTGACAGCCGTAGGAGCCAATGGTGCCACTGCTGTGTCTCAGCCAATCAAGAGGGAGAGTCCCGGCCAGCCGAGGGACTCGTGGACATTGTTGGACAGAGATGGGGCTCAGGTAAGTATTAGGGGGTGCTGGGGAGGCTGCTACACACAGAAGGCTTTTTATCTTTATGCATATAATGCATAAAGATAAAAAAAAAACCTTCTGCCTTTACAACTCCTTTAAAGAAAACTTGTTTTTACTGCACACTCTATTTTAAACCCAATGATGTCATCACTGGATCTCTGTGCTTCACTATGCAGTGAATGCAGATTGTGGACGGAAGGGGCTATTGTACTAATACTCACCTGTGCTGATCTCTGGGGGGATTTTCTCTTTCTTAAATGACTCATCACCCTCCACATACAGTTCTTCTGCTTCCTCCTTCATTTCCACTTTAACAACAATCACATTTTCACCCTGCCCAAAAGGAAACAATACAAAAGATAAATCTGGAGATTTTGGAATAAACTCAGTCTGTGCTGGAACAATCTCAAAGTTTTGCATGTTCAGAGCTTATGATGGACACCTAGAACTGATGGTCTTGTTACGTGATAGGTATGTACAATTTACTTCCTACAGGCACAGTGACGAACCTGTACATCTCCGGCCTCATCCCGGTACCGGGTGCACAAGCCCGCCCCCACCTACCGACTCCCGCTTTGATTAGACACAGCGGGATTTTGTCAGAAGGTCCCGGCCAATGATTCCTTGGCCGGGACCTGCTGATCGGCTGTGTCCAATCACAGCCCAGAGCCCTGTTCATGGCCGAGACCAGCTGATCGGCTGTGTCCAATCACAGCCCAGAGCCCTGTTCATGGCCGAGACCAGCTGATTGGCTGTGTCCAATCACAGCCCAGAGCCCTGTTCATGGCTGAGACCAGCTGATTGGCTGTGTCCAATCACAGCCCAGAGCCCTGTTCATGGCCGGGACCTGCTGATCGGCTATGTCCAAACACAGCTCAGACTCCTGTGTCAATACTCAACACAGGGCTCTATACAGAGGGAACAATCTCTTTGTTTCTTCTTCCTACAAAGCATGGATAAGAAACAAAGAGATCTGTAGTAAAAAGCAGCACATAATACACACATTACACAGTGTTAGGCACACAGTTAACCCCTTGATTGCCCCCTGATGTTAACCCCTTCCCAGCCAGTGTATAATATTACATGGCTCCCAACTGTCCCTGAATTCTAGGGACTGTCCCTGATTTGAAACAAACTCCCTCTGTCCCTCTTTCCTCCTCATTTATCCCTCATTTTGGTCTGATCTATATAGATGTAAATAAAATGCACTACTTATCTACCAAAAAGTGTTTCCCAGTGCTAAACCTTTCAGAAAATGTCTACATTGTTGCATTTGTAAACTTCAAAAGATATAGTAGTGGTAAAAAAAAGCACTTGTGGGTTTAATCATCTTTTTTTTTTTGTATCTCTTTTAAGGGGATGTGGTAGGGGGTGTGTCCTATGCCTACGTACTTTTACTAATAGATGTCCCTCGTTCCCTCAAAAAGTTGGGAGGTATAGTATTTTCACTGATCACGGTATTAGTGTCACTAGTGATGTCAGTGTCATTTAGTCAGTTCCCACTACTGCCAGTTAGTATCCGCACTATCACAGTCCCATTGTAACTCGCTGATCACCGCCATTACTAGTATAAAATTTTTTTTTTCAATTCCAGTATATATCCCATAGTTTGCAGACACCATAACTTTCACTATAACCCATCAATATACACTTATTGGGATTTTTTTTACCAAAGACATGTAGCGGAATACATATTGGTCTAAATTTATGAATATATTTTATTTTTTCATCTTTTATATTGAATATGTTTTATAACAGAAAATAAAAAATATTTTTTTCTCAAGATTTTTAGTCTTTCATGGTTTATATAATAAAAAATAAAAATAAAAACTAATGGTGATCGAATGCCTGGAAAAAAAAAATCCTGTATATACACCATAGTTTGTAGACACTATAAATTTCAGGGCCAGTTCACACCACATTTTTTTTTTCTGCATCAAAAATGCATGGAACGTAAGTCATATGGTTTCCAATGCATAGTTCACAGCTGTACTGTCAGCTCCAGAAAAAATAAAAAGTAAAACATGCTGCATTTTTCCTGCAATGGACTGTACTGGAACGTAGTAAAACGCATCAGAAACGCACCAGAATGTACTGGAACGCACCAAAAATGCACCGGACCTTGGGTGGATGCCAGGAATCTTACCTTTTTAGTGGAAGCCATTACCCTGCCCTTGACAAGGGTTTGTGACCTACTCCCCTTCCTTCCTGAGAGACTTCATAAGAGTCATAAGATGCAGAAACACATCCGGATCTGGAGTGCGTTTTTGTGGCGTGAACCAGCCCTCACACAAACCAATAAAATAAACACTTTTTGGTATACATTTTGGTCTAAACTTATGAAGAACTTTTTTTTTTTTTTTTATTGAATATGTTTTATAACACAAAATATTGTTTTTCTTTTCTTAAAAAATTGTCGTTTTTTTTTTTTTCCGTCTATATAATAAAAGAATAAAAAAAAAACAGTGGTGAACAAATACCACCAAAAAAGAAAACTCTATTTGTATGAAAAATATATATATTATAGATTTCATTTGGGTACAGTGTTGCATGACCGCGCAATTACCAGTTAAAGTAGCGGAGTGCTGAATGGCAAAAAAAATGGCTTGGTCATGAAGGGGGTAAAACCTTCCAAAGGTAAACTGGTTAAGGGGAATGTCCCCACAGATGGTTGGAAAAAAAAAACTGACAGGGGTTTTAACCCCTTCTTTACTCTACCCCAAACTAAAAAAATAAATTGGCTTTATTAAATAGATTTTAGGACCCTCCGTTTCATCTACCTGATGACCTTGAGGGATCTTGTGAACTTCCTGTGCGGAACCCTGAGAACTCAGCGGACTGGGACGTCCCTCTGGTGGGTTTTGGTTACTGGGTTCACCTTTAAGAAATTGACATATAGTGACATACATTTATAATAAAATACTCCCCAAGACTGTATTTTGTACAATAAGACACTACATACAGTACAGTCACATCATGAAGCAATGAGAGGCAATGAATGAAATGATAGAAAAGCAGATTGATACTCGAAGCGTATTTGTCAATTGGCTGTGTTTTCCTTGTGTCCCCTGCTGCAATGCCTCTCCCCCTGGCCCCAAAATGTTTCGTTTTTGATGGACTGTGTAAGTGTTACCACCTCTGTTTCTATATATGTTGACTTCTTTGATGTACAGTATATTTTATAGCCCTGATGAAGAGGGTCTCTTGGAACCCCAAAATGCATTGCCCATTTCTACCAAATGAGACGACAAATAAAATTGTTCTGGACCTACATTTCTGGATTGTCACTCTCTTACCTTATCCTTTCACCACAATATTTAACCACTTGCCGCCCGCCGAACATTTACTGTAGACGGGCGACAGCTGCAGGCTAAGTGACACACTGGTACGTTGCTCAGCACTGGCGTGCCCCAGCAGCACGATAATGTAACACCACGGATCATGGTGCTCGGTACCCGCCCACTGTGAGCAGCTAGGGTATCTTGTGATCGCTATGTCCAATCAAAGCGATTACAATGGAACCTCGGATTGCAAGTAACGCGGTTAATGAGCGCTTCGCAATACGAGCACTGTATTTTTAAAAATCGTAACTCGGTTTGCGACTGTTGTCTCGCAAAACGAGTACGATTCAGGCCAAAGCGGTGTGCAGTACCGCTTTTGGCCTGAGGTGGGGGGCGGAGCCGAGCAGAGCCGAACGTCGTCGATCGCAGCCGATCATCGCTGTTCAGAAATGCACAGAAAGCCCAGAGGACAGCACGGCTGAACTTGGCAAATCTCAGGTAGGAAGTCTTTCCGAGGTTTGCTGAGGTCAGCCGAAGTGTCCTCGGGCCTTTTTGGCTGTTTCCGAGGCTCTCCGGCACCCCCTCCGCCTCTGCCCGCATGCGGTATTGGCAAATTATTTTCGTTTCCATTGACTTCAATGGGAAAACTCACTTTGATACGTGAGTACTTTGGATTACGAGCATACTCCTGGACTGGATTATGCTCGTAATCCGAGGTTCCACTGTACATGATTACATGTACGCAAAACTGTCATAAAATTGGCTTTCATTCAAGACAGCTTGCTTACTATTGTGATGCTGTGATTGGCCCACAGCTATCACGTGGTACCTGGGCCAATCACAGCACCCTGTACCATGTGATTAGCCAATCACAGTAGTAAGCAAGCTGTCATTAATGAAAGCCATTCATAACAGTTAAAACTATTGCTTAGAATAGTGATCATCACTGTTATAAGCAATAATAGTGGAAAAAAAATTCACTTACCCCCCCCCCTTATGAGACAACAAATAAAATTGTTCTGGACCTACATTTCTGGATTGGCACTTCCTTACCTAATCCTTTCACCACAGTATTTAACCACTTGCCGCCCGCCGAACATTTACCGTAGGCGGGCGGCAGCTGCAGGCTAAGCGACGTACTGGTTCGTTGCTCAGCACTGGCATGCCCCAGCGGCATGATAATGTGACATCGCAGATCACAGTGCTTGGTACCCACCAACTCTGAGCAGCCGGGGTATCATGTGATCGCTATGGCCAATCATAGCGATCACATGATTACATGAATGCAAAACGGTCAGGATTGGCTTGCATTCATGACAGCTTGCTTAGCATTGTGATGGTGTGATTGGTCGCAGCCATCACGTGGTACCTGTGCCAATCACAGCACCCTGAACCATGTGATTAGCCAATAGTAAGCAAAATTTCAGTATATTTTCATTTTTATAGCAAGGAACAAAAGCCCCAGTGGTGATTAAAAACCGTGAAAAGAAAGCTCTATTCGTGTAAAAAAAAAAAAATTATATAGATTTAATTTGGGTATGGTGATGCATGACCGAGCAATTGCCAGTTAAAGTAGCGCAGTGCTGAATAGAAAAAAAAACCGACCTGTTCATGAAGGGGAGGAAATCTTCTGGAGGTCAAGTGGTTAAAGAAGAAATCTCACTTTGATTTTCATTGTGTTCGGTCTCCCAGAGGACAAAGTACATGTAGTACTATGTTACATAGTAGGTGAGGTTGAAGTCCATCAAGTCCAACCTATGTGTGTGATTTATGTCAGTATTACATTGTATATACCTGTATGTTGTGGGCGTTCAGGTGCTTATTTAGTAGTTTTTTTTTAATTATGGATACTCCCTGCTGAAACCACTGCCTGTGGAAGGGAATTCCACATCCTAACTGCTCTTACATGCCATTGCTGAGCCTGTCATCTACTATGTGTTGTCCAAGGCTAGCTTTTAGGTCGAACAGTCCCAATAGCCGCTCAGCCACATAGCTAGCCTAGCAAAGAGATGGCTGTTTGGAAGATGGCCATTTTCTCCATTTCTAAGGACTTGCCTGAGAAAAGTATCTCAAAGAATGCAGTGGGAGGAAGAACTTTTCAGCAAAAATGTTCCAGGCAAGTGGACAAGTACTTAGAGATAGAGAAAAGTGCCGTCTGTCAAAGCAGCCATCTCTTTGCTAGTTGCGTTGTCAGATGACCATTGAGGAAAGGGGGCTAGGCTTAGACAGCACCTAGGAAGATGGGACATGTATTTTGTCACCTGGGGAACAGAACGCGTTAAAAATTGAGGTGAGACTTCTTCTTCTCCACTTCAGCCTCAGCAACGTACCCTAGACATGTGCAGGATGAAAAAATTTGTTTAGTTTAGTTTAGTTTCAATTCGTTATTTAACTTAATTTGTTTAGTTAAATTCGTTGCATTCATTACATTCGTTTTCGGAATTCGTTTCGTTTCTTATTCAAATTCGAAAAAATTCGACCGCATTCGAAAAAATTCGACCGCATTCGAAAAAAACGATCAAATTCGAAAAAATTCTAACACATTCGAAAAAAACTGTCAAATTCGAAAAAATTCTACCACATTCGAAAAAAACTATCAAATTCGAAAAAATTCTAACACATTCGAAAAAAACTGTCAAATTCGAAAAAATTCTACCACATTCGAAAAAAACTATCAAATTCGAAAAAATTCTACCACATTCGAAAAAAACTGTCAAATTCGAAAAAATTCTACCACATTCGAAAAAAACTATCAAATTCGAAAAAATTCTACCACATTCGAAAAAAAATGTCAAATTCCAAAAAATTCTACCACATTCGAAAAAAACTATCAAATTCAAAAAAATTCTACCACATTCGAAAAAAACTATCAAATTAAAAAAAAATGTTACTACATTTGAAAAAAATATTAAATTCGAAAAAATTCTACCACATTCGAAAAAAAACTGTCAATTCGAAAAATTTCTACCACATTCGAAAAAAACTATAAAATTCGAAAAAAACAATAACTGAATTTGAAAAAGTAAACTATATATAACCATTTTGCGAAATTTGAAATTCATATAGAATGAAATCGAATTCCAATAGAAAAGATTAGGATAGAATAGAAAGTATAAAAGAATAGCATAGAAAAACAATAGATCAGAATAGAAAAAAATATAATATATTGTATTCTAAGCTTTTCTATTTGAATTCGAATTCATTCTGTACCAAATTCCAATTTTGGAAGATGGTTAAATATATATATTATATTTTTTTTCTATTCTGTTCCATTGTTTTTCTATGCTATTCTTTTCTATTCTATTCTAAACTTTTCTATTCGAATTTGAATTAATTCTATGCGAAATTCGAATTTCGGAAGATGGCTTCTAAAATTAGAATTTCGTATAGAATGAATTCGAATTTGAATAGAAAAGATTAGAATAGAAATAGAATAGACTAGAAAAACAATAGAACAGAAGAGAATAAAATATAATATATATATTTTTTTCTATTCTGTTTCATTGTTTTTCTATGCTATTCTTTTTTATTCTATTCTAAACATTTCTATTCGAATTTGAATTCATTCTATACGAAATTCGAATTTCGGAAGATGGCTTCTGAAATTCGAATTTCATATAGAATGAATTTGAATAGAAAAGAATAGACTAGAAAAACAATAGAACAGAACAGAATAAAATATAATATATATATTATATCTTATTCTATTCTGTTCTATTGTTTTTCTAGTCTATTCTTTCTACTCTATTTTAATCTTTTCTATTCAAATTAATTTTATACGAAATTCGAATTTTGGAAGATGGTTTTATATATATAAAATTTTTTTCTATTCTGTTCTATTGTTTTTCTATTATTTTCTATTATATTCTGATCTTTTCTATTTGAATTCAAATTCATTCTATACAAAATTCGAATTTCAGAAAATAGTTATATAGAAATAGAATGAAATCAAATTCTAATAGAAAAGAATAGAATAGAAAAACAATAGAACAGAATAGAAAGAAATATTTTATATATATATAAAAATAAATAAAACCATCTTCCGAAATTGGAATTTGGTACAGAATGAATTCGAATAGAAAAGATTAGAATAGAATATTTTATATTTTTTTCTATTCTGTTCTATTGTTTTTCTATGCTATTCTTTTATATTATTTTCTGTTCTATTCTAATCTTTTCTATTTGAGTTCATTCTGTACCAAATTCCAATTTCGGAAGATGTGTGTGTATATATATATATATATATATATATATATATATATTTTTTTTTCTATTCTGTTCTATTGTTTTTCTGTTCTAGTCTTTTCTATTAGAATTCGATTTCATTCTATTTCATTCAGTTTCTGCATAACCATTTTCGGAAATTCAAATTTCGTATAGAATGATTTCGCATTCAAATAGAAAAGATTAGAATAAAATAGAAAAGAATAGAAAAGAATAGAAAAACAATAGACCAGCATAGAAAAAAAAAAAAAATAAAAAAAAAATATATAAATATATATACCGTATTTATCGGCATATAACACGCACTTTTTTCCCCTTAAAATCAGGGGAAAATCATGGGTGCGTGTTATACGCCGATCCCTTGCGATCCTGAGCTGACAGATCTTCAAAATCGCCGACCGCTATTTGAAAATGGCGCCGAAGTACACAGAGCCGGTTCTCGGCTCTTCTCGGCCACTTTCGGCTTCACTCGAGTGCCGCCCGAACCTAGCCGAGTGTACTCGGCTAGGTTCGGATAGCTCCGCTCACAGTCACGCCCATCCCGGGCGGGACTACGAGTGGAGCCGAAAGTGAATGAGAGCCACCGAGAAGAGCCGAGGACCGGCTCTGTGTATTTTGGCGCCGGCGGCACCATTTTCAAATCGCGGTCGGCGATTTTGAAGCTCAGGATCGCAGGGGATCACAGGATTTTCAAACTGCGAGCTGCAAGGCTGCACTGGGATAAGGCTGCAATGGACACTGGGAAGGCTGCACTGACAAGGCTGCACTGACAAGGCTGCACTGACAAGGCTGCACTGGGGCAAGGCTGCACTGAGAAGGCTG
Source organism: Aquarana catesbeiana (assembly GCF_042186555.1). Taxonomy (NCBI): domain Eukaryota; kingdom Metazoa; phylum Chordata; class Amphibia; order Anura; family Ranidae; genus Aquarana; species Aquarana catesbeiana. Next base: position 281,111,398 of record NC_133331.1, on the reverse strand, counting down.
CAATGATGGGCATTTAAATGTAAGTTTTTTTCCCTTAAACTTCCCTCCTAAAAGTTTTTTTTTCCTTAAAATTCCCTCCTAAACTTGGGGTGCGTGTTATACGCCAGTGCGTGTTATACGCCGATAAATACGGTAATTTTTTTTGTATTATTCTCTTCTATTGTTTTTTTATGCTTTTCTTTTCTATTATTTTATATTCTATAATAGTCTTTTCAATTCAAATTCATTCTATACGAAATTCGAATTTCGGAACATGGCTTCTGAAGTTTGAATTTCTTATAGAATGAATTCGAATTAGAACAGAAAATAATAGAAAAGAATAGACTAGAAAAACAATAGAACAGAATAGAAGAAAATATAATATATATATATATATTATATTATATTTTCTTCTATTCTGTTCTATTGTTTTTCTAGTCTATTCTTTTCTATTATTTTCTATTCTATTCTAATCTTTTATATTCAAATTTGATTTCGGTCTATATGAAATTCGAATTTTGGAAGATGTTTTATATATATATATATATATATATATATATATATATATATATATATATATATATATATATATAAAATTTTCTATTCTGTTTCATTGTTTTTCTATGCTATTCTTTTCTATTCTATTCTAAACTTTTCTATTCGAATTTGAATTCATTCTATACGAAATTCGAATTTCGGAAGATGGCTTCTGAAAGTGGAATTTCGTATAGAATGAATTCGAATTTGAATAGAAAAGATTAGAATAGAAAATAATAGACTAGACAAACAATAGAACAGAATAAAATATAATATATATAAAATTTTCTATTCTGTTTCATTGTTTTTCTATGCTATTCTTTTCTATTCTATTCTAAACTTTTCTATTCGAATTTGAATTCATTCTATACGAAATTCGAATTTCGGAAGATGGCTTCTGAAAGTGGAATTTCGTATAGAATGAATTCGAATTTGAATAGAAAAGATTAGAATAGAAAATAATAGACTAGACAAACAATAGAACAGAATAAAATATAATACATATAATTTTTTGTATTCTGTTCTATTGTTTTTCTAGTCTTTTCTCTTCTACTCTGTTCTAATCTTTTCTATTCAAATTCAAATTCATTTTATAAGAAATTCAAATTTCGGAAGATGGTTTTATATATATATATATATATATATATATATATTATACATGTACACACACACATATATATATATATATATATATATATATATATATATATATATATATATATATAATACATATACACACACACATATATATATATATATATATATATATATATATATATATATATATATATATATACATATATATTTATATATATATATAAAACCATCTTCCGAAATTTGAATTTCTTATAATATGAATTCGAATTTGAATAGAAAAGATTAGAATAGAGTAGAAGAGAAAAGACTAGAAAAACAATAGAACAGAATAGAATAAATTATATATATTATATTTTATTCTGTTCTGTTCTATTGTTTGTCTAGTCTATTATTTTCTATTCTAATCTTTTCTATTCAAATTCGAATTCATTCTATACGAAATTCCACTTTCAGAAGCCATCTTCCGAAATTCGAATTTCGTATAGAATGAATGCAAATTCGAATAGAAAAGTTTAGAATAGAATAGAAAAGAATAGCATAGAAAAACAATGAAACAGAATAGAAAATTATATATATATATATATATATATATATATATATATATATATATATATATATATAAAACATCTTCCAAAATTCGAATTTCATATAGACCGAAATCAAATTTGAATGTAAAAGATTAGAATAGAATAGAAAATAATAGAAAAGAATAGACTAGAAAAACAATAGAACAGAATAGAAGAAAATATAATATATATATTATATTTTCTTCTATTCTGTTCTATTGTTTTTCTAGTCTATACTTTTCTATTATTTTCTGTTCTAATCTTTTCTATTCAAATTCGAATTCATTCTATACGAATTTCAAACTTCAGAAGCCATGTTCCGAAATTCGAATTTCGTATAGAATGAATTTGAATTTGAATTGAAAATACTATTATAGAATATAAAATAATAGAAAAGAAAAGCATAAAAAAACATATATATATATATATATATATATATATATATATATATATATATATATTCTATTGCTTTATTATTTTATATTCTACCTTATTGTTTTTTTTTAGAAAAACGTTTTCTATTTTTTTTTAAATTTGAATTCGATTCGAATATGTTTTCGAATATGTTTTCAAATTCGATTCAAATATGTTTTCGAATATGTTTTCGAATTCGATTCAAATATGTTTTCGAATTCGATTCGAATATGTTTTCGAATTCGATTCGAATTCGTTCGTTTTTTTTCGGATTCGTTTAAATCCTTTACTTTTGTCATTCGGAAATTCGGATGCATCCGAATTTCCGAATAATGAAAAATTCGTCCGAATTTCGATTCGGAACGAAACGAAATGCACATGCCTAACGTACCCATACATCATTCAGGTTGAAGGGGTTATACCGGGATAATGCCTGCAGCTACAGGCATCATCCCATATCTTTTTTTCCAGTTGGTAATGGGATTTAATATAAAATGATCCTAGTGGCTAATTAGCCGATGGATTGCTTTTACAAGCGGCGAAAGATGGTCCCCCTCCCACTTTCACCAACTTCCCAGGGCTCTCCCGTCCCACTGGGGAGCCCAGGACTGAAGCCAGCAGTTCCATGGGCTGACTATAGAGATGACCAAGGACCGGAATGCCCCCAGTCATCTATATGGTCTAAACCGGAAGCGACTAGTATTTTGATGGTTTCGGTCTAATGTAAACAGGCTGTTACTGGCCTGTGAAAGCATTGGATCAAACTGATCTTGGTTTGATCTGATGCTTTTAAGGTCCGAGGAGAGATCTGGGGTCTAATAAACCACAGATTTCTCAGTAAAGAGTACTTGTTGTCACTGCCCATGCTATCACAAATGTAAAAAGACAGTGTAAAAATATATATTTTTTTAAATAAAATAAATAATAAAATAAAAAAAAATTGAAGTGCCCCAGTCCAAAGGTGAATGCATGCATCGATCGCGTACGCACATGTAAACAGTAAACTCACCACATAAAGTGGTACTCTGTAAAGGCTTTTAACCTCCCTGGCGGTATGATTATTTCGGATTTTAGGTGCTGAAAGCGGTACCATTATTTTGCATGGAAATTTGGCGTTTTATATTGTAGGTCTGTAAATCTTAACAATAACACACTTAAATCTGTCCAAACAAGAGTCTAGTAGATATCCCGGGTATGATAAAGTTTGAAACACAAAAACATAAATTATAATATAATAAATAAAAATAAATAATTAAAAAAAATTAAAAAAAATAGTAATAAAATAAATTTCCCCACAATTCACTATCGCACAATTCTGCAAGTGTTCTAATTTACTATCGCTGTTTTCTAGCTGGTCTAAAGCCACTTTTGACGTAAAGGGACACTTTTTGGTTGCTATGGACAATCTCCAGTTTCCAGGCAGAAAGAACAGTGTATATCATGTAAAACTGCATGCAGGGCATGGGCCAAAGCACTGGGGACAAAAGGGATGTGAAATCATTTCATACAGTACTGTAATCTGTAAGATTACAGTACTGTATGTGTTATGATTTTTACTTTTTTTTTAATTTGCCGCCAGGCTCCGCCCCCCTGTGCGTCGCGCCGCTCGCAGGGAACGGAGCCTGGCACGGAGAGGCTTCGGAGGAGGACAGAGCCCTCGGACACTGCGGGTGACATCGCAGGATCCCGGGGACAAGGTAAGTAACGCCGCCCCAGGATCCTGCAATGCGATCCCGAGTGTGGCTCGGGGTTACCGCTAATGGTACTGAATTTTAACCCCGAGCCACACTCGGGAAAACCGCCAGGGAGGCTACGGCATAACCTATGGTTAATTCAATGTACTGTAGTTTGTCGCTGTTCTACGAGCGTGTTCAATTTTAAAGCATGACATGTTTGATATCTATTTACTACCATTAACATTATTGTTTATATTTTGCCAAGAATTGGGTATTAAATAGTGTTTGTGTGCTTTAAAATAAAAGTGTATTTTTTCGAAACAATCTGCATTTGACATTGCATCATCCACCAGTTTATTCTCTAAGGCCTCTGCTTAAAGTATTTCTAAGCAATATTCTAGCAAAAAAATGTAATATTTTTATATATATGTGTGAAGTGTCAGATATGGCCGGGGGCTGGACTGGTAAAAACCAAGCAGAACTCCCCACTCCATCCAAAACCAAGTCAGTTTTTTTTGTTTCTGGATAAAAACCATTGGCCACATTCCACGCACCTCCTTACCTTCATGAAAACCAATGTGTTTAACTAGACTCCTTTTTCGAGCAAAACTCATCCCACATTCAGAACATGAAAATGGCTTTTCCCCCGTGTGGACTCGTCCATGTTTCGTAAGAGCGGACTTCTCTGAAAAATGTCTCCCGCACTCAGAACAAGAAAAGGGCTTCTCCCCGGTGTGGGTTCTCTGGTGTAAAACAAGTTTGGCATTTTGATAAAAACACTTTCCACATTCCGAACATGAAAAAGGCTTCTCCCCTGTGTGAGTTTTCTGATGGGCGATAAGTTGTCCTCGGAGGGAAAAGCATTTCCCACATTCGGGACATGAATACGGCTTCTCCCCTGTGTGGGATCGTTGATGCAAAAGAAGCTTGGAGTTTTGGTAAAAACACTTCCCACAATCCAAACATGAATACGGCTTCACCCCCGTGTGAGTTTTCTGATGGTAATTAAAACCTGACTTGTTTAAAAAACATTTCCCACATTCTGGACATAAATATGGTTTCTCTCCCGAGTGAGTTCTCTGGTGCTTGTTAAGACGCGATCTATCCACATAATGTTTTCCACATTCAGAACACGAGAATGGTTTCTCTCCCATGTGAGTTATCTGATGTGAGAGAAGATATTCTCTCTGAAAAAAAGATTGCCCGCATAGTAAACAGGAAAATGGTTTCTTTTCCAAGTGAGTTCTCTGGTGTTTGACTAGTTCCCACCTTTCAGAAAAACTTTTACCACATTTAAAACACGAATATGGCTTTGGAGCCAAATGAGTTTTCTGATGTCTATCAAGTTTTTTTTTCATACAAAAACTTTTCCCACAATCGGAACATGAATATGGCTTGTCTCTCTTATGGCCTCTCTTGTGGGAGGTGAGGTCCTCCCTCTTGGTAAAACGTTCACCACACTCAGAACATGAATATGGCTTGTCCCTCTTGTGACTTTTCTGGTGGGAGGTGAGGTCCTCCCTCTGGGTAAAACATCTGCCCCATTCAGAACATGAGAAGGCTTCATCCTCTCTATGATCTGTGTGAAAAGTGAGGGGAGGTGAGTGCTGAGGAAAATTCGTCCCATGTGTTGAGGGATCAGATGACGGATCTGCCGCAAGATGTGAAGGATGGAGATTCTGGGTAACGGGTTGCTTTTCTTCTGAAGCCTCTGCTGGGATGTCTCCATTTTCTTTTTCTCCTTCAAAAGCCTTAATGGGACATTTGCCCCAAGTATTCCTGTTGTGTCCTTCATTTAGAGGAAATGAACAAAGGTAAATCTGAATCTTTAAAACCAAATGCTTATTTTTAACAGCAGAAAAAACCTTAAAGCCAGACTCCAGGCAAAAAAATATGTTTTCCCATGCAGTGGGACTGTGCCCACACTGCACTGGTCAACTGCTCATTTTGTCCAGGGGTGAGAAGAAAGCTGTATACTCACCCAATCCTCCGCTCCACCAGCAAACAACGCTCCCCACAATCCAGTGGTGTTCCTGATGTCCTTCAGAGCAGGACTATGAGTGTGATGACGTCAGAAACAGTTCACAAGACCACTATACTGTGGCGGTGCAGGAGCCATAGGGGTCAGTCTTGTGCAGGGAGGATCAGAGGATTAGGTAAGTATGTTTCCGTTCTCCAATCCCCTAGACAAAAATGACCAGCTGACCCATGCAGTGCGAACACAGCCCTATTGCATGGGAAAACATTTTTTTGCCCAGAGTTGGTCTTTAAAGCAGGACTCCAGACACAAAATAAGAAGAAACAGCCCATTACAATGTACAGTAACAAATCCAGCTTTTGCTGCAATATTCACCATAAATCCAGAGATTTCCCCTGCAGTACTTTTTTTTCAGCCCCTAGATTTCCTCAGGCTGATGACCAGCTTCATTCAACCCACCTCTTCTGAGCCCAGGTCATCCTGGTCCTATCTCCCGACTGTGACTGGACCGAGAAAGTAGAAGCAGCACAGTGATGGGCTTATCTCTCATCTCTCTCGCACATGAACTTATTAGCTCCTTATTCTGCTTCTACTGCTTGTATTTAACCACCAAGGTGCATGGCATATGATGCCCTTGGATTAAAGTGCTTATATTGGAATGAGGGATATGGGATCCTGGTATCAAAATTTTCAGCAGCCAATGTTCTTAATGTAGAAGTGTTGGATGGGGACCACCTATAGAAGTGATCAAGTGGCTATAAAGCCACTTGATCACTTCTATAGGTGGTCCCCATCCACTGCTGCAGCCAACTTTCCCAGGCTCACCAATCCTATCAGGGAGCCCAGGACCTCTCAGACCAAGAAAGAGGAACTGGCGTTGTTCCTCCCCCACTGTGAGATCGGAAGCCGGAAGCGACAAAGATTTTGCCACTTTCAGTTTCGGTTTGATGTTTACTAACCGTTATCAGCTTGTACAAGGATCTGATCCATCTGATCTTGGTTTGGTCGGCTGCTTTGGAGGCCAGAGGAGACATCTGGGGTCTAATAGACTCCAGATCTCTCCACAAACAAGATCTGTCATGCTTATTGCTATCACAAGGGATGTTGTCCATTCCTTGTGATAGCAATAAAGTTGATAAAAAAAAGTGTAAAAAAATTGATTTAAATAAAATAAATGAAAACATTTTTTAGGTGCCCCTGTCCCTCTGAGCTCATGTGGAAATGAGAAGGCATATGTGAGTCCTACACGCATATGTAAACAGTGATCACACCACACATGCGAATGCCAGAGTGAGAGCAATAATTTTAGCTCCAGACCTCTTGTGTAACTCTAAATTGGTAAGCTCTAAAGGCATTTAATGCGTTGCCTATGGAGATTTTTAGGTACCGTAGTTTGAAGCCGTTCCACGGGCACATGAAATATGTAGAGCTTGACATGTTAGGTATCTATTTACTTGGCGTAATATCATATTTTATATTTTACAAAAAAATGGGTATTATATTGTGTTCCTGTTCATTAAAGTGTATTTTTCTTTTTAAATTGCATTTTAAAAACTGCTGCGCATATATCATGTGACATGAAAAATTGCATTTACCATTTTATTCTCTGGGGCCTCTGCTAAACAAAAAATATTTAATGTTTGGGGGATCTAAGTAATTTTCTAGAAAAAAATTAAAATAAATGGACTTTTGCATATGTGTTAGAAGTGTCTGAATTGGCCTTGGAGTCAAGTGGTTAAATAATACATTTAATGATGTATTAACCTCTTGTCGCCCGCGCTGTAGCTGAATGATGGCCACAGCGCGGACCTGAATTTCTGGGAGGCCTCCCCTTTGCATGTGCCTCGCGTGCGCCCTGCAGGCTGTGATCACCGAGTCACTGGGACTCGGGTGATCACAGATCGGCGTAAGGGGCCGATCCCGGTCCCTTACCACGTGATCAGCTGTCAGCCAATGACAGCTGATCACATGATCTAAACAAAAGCTTTGTAATCATTTTTTTTTCTCCTCACGCTGACAGTGTGAGGAGAAAAAGAAGCCAATCGCTTATCTGCAAGGGACATCGGTCCTGAAGAGGCAATTCTGCCTCATCTGTGCCACCAGTACCCCCTGCCAGTGCCACCTGCCAGTGCCCACAATGCCCACCAGTGCCACCCATAAATGCCCATGAGTGCCATTTATCAATGCCCACAAGTGCCACCTATCAGTGCCCACCAGTGGTGCCAATCGGTGCCACCTAGCAGTGCTTGCCTATCAGTGTAACCAACCAGTGCCAATCAGTGCCCATTATTGCCACATATCAGTGCCCATCACTGCCACCCATCAGTGCCTATCATTGCCACCTATCTATGCCCATCACTGCCGCCTCATCAGTGTACATCAATGAAGGATAAAAATTACCTGTTTGCAAAATTTTATAACAAAATATAAAAAAAATAACATTAAAAAAAAAAAAATCGGTCATTTTTAAATTTTTTAAACAAAAACTGCAGAGGTGATCAAATACCACCAAAAGAAAACTCTATTTGTGGGAAAAAATGATAAAAATTTGATTTGGGTACAGTGTTGTATAACCGCGCAATTGTCATTTAAAGTGCATCAGCACTGAAAGCTTAAAATTGGTCTGGGCAGGAGGGGGGTTTAAGTGCCCAGTAAGCAACTGGTTAATGATTACAGAGCTGATGTTTTTTGGATCTTTTCTTTTTTAACCTCATTTTACAATCCCTCCTTTGGGTCCCCAAACCTGGAGATTTGCAACCAGAAAACCTCCTGGCAGATGCCTTTGTTCTTATCAGTGTCCCATCAGATAGAGGTTATCCTACACCAATTATGAAGCCACCCATGGAGTGAGACCTGGGCTCGCTGCTCCAATGTGCCCCTCTTCCTTGGCAGAGGGGGGGGGGGGTTCTATGCAGGGGCGTAACTAGAAATAGCAGGGCCCCATAGCAAAATGTTGTATGGGGGCCCCCTGCAAACAGCCCCCCCCCCCCCCCACAGCTGCCCTAGTGTCAACGCAGCGTGACCCGTGCCCCATACAGTGTGACCCGTGCTCCATACAGCGTGACCCATACAGCCTGGTCTGCCTGTGCCCCATACAGCCTCACCTATGCAGAGGAAGAGGCAAGCCACCCGGATCAGCAGAGAGCGGGATTGCCCGCTGTAATAGCTTTAATTTGAATTTCCCGTCTTCCCGGGGCTCATTGTCACATAGCCTCACCTCTTGGCCCGACGCCTTTGATGACGTCACATGTCCCGCATTGGATCTGCGTTCTGTCTATCAAAGGCGCCGGGCCAAGAGGTGGGGCTATGTGACGTGAGCCCCGGGAACACTGGAAGTTCTAATGAAAGCTATTACATCGGGCAATTCAGCTCTCTGCTGATACGGACAGCACGCATTTTTCTCTCCTCTCTTCCCCTGGCTGGGAGACTGTGCCGGCGGTGCTCTCATCCTCACTGGGCCCCACTCGGCTGAGGGCCCCATAGCGCCCGCTTGGGTCGCTATGGTGGTAGTTACGCCCCTGGTTCTATGCCAATTGTCCATCTTTAGCTGAATCCTCCTTCCTCTCGATTCAGTAGAGTCAGCATTTTTGCCTTGAGAATATCATGGTGTCCACTGCAATTAGGGAAGTCTACCACCTACTGTCACCCTTCCACCGATTTTTGCCATCTGCTACCTGCCTGAAGAAGGGACAGTAGCTGCGTCCTCTTCCCCAACTTTGTTGTCTTTTTTATAAGCCCTGGGGATGATCCCTTCTTTCTCTACAACTGTTTCTGGCAGCCATTGTTGTTGGCTACACTGTTGGCAGGAAGTGGGCAAGCATGCTTTCCCTCCGTAGGCCAACTTCACCCTCATGGATTGTGATAATGTGCACGGTAACGCAACACGTGTTTAAGCACCATGCTGTATTTGTGCATTGCAGCCTTATTAGTTTTGAATGAACCTGCCTTGCGGTGTGAGGCAGGGTGCATCAGAAAATAGTGCAGGTGAGTTTTTTCCTCTGTTGTGCAGCACTGGCATAGGTTGCCTTAACTTAACACATGGTAATGCACAACAAAGGTGTGAAGCCGACCTTGAAGTGGTTGTAAACCCTCACATATACCCAAGGAAGTGAATAGCCTCAGATGATACGCAAAGATTAAACAAACCCTTCTACATAGGTTTTACTTGTATATCTGCTGTCTTCTCCTTTCTACACTCTTTAACCGGTTCCGGACATTTACTGCGGCAAAGTGGCCCGGCTACATGAAACGACATACCTGTATGTCACTTCGTGCAGTAGCCTTAGTAGTAGGGGGCGTGCGGGAGCCGATTGCGTAGCCTCAGTAGCAGTATTAGGGGGCGTGCGCGAGCCGATTGGACAGAGGGGGAGCCAATCAGCAGGTCTGGTGGACACAATGTCCGCTGGCCACCCGCAATCGGTCCCCAGAGAGGCAGAACAGCAATCTGGCTATGTAAACAAGGCAGATTGCCGTTCTGACAGGTGAGAACATAGAGATCTTGTGTTCCTGCTAAGCAAGTCAGAGCAACCCCAACACAACTAGAAAAGCACCCCCTAGGGACACACTTAACCCTTTGATCGCCCCTGGTGTTAACCCCTTCCCTGCCAGTGTCATTAGTACAGTAACAGTGCATATTTTTAGCACTGATCACTGTGTTAGTGTCACTGATCCTCAAAAAAGTGTCAAAAGTGTCAGTTAGGTGTCCAATTTGTCTGCCGCATTGTCGCAGTACCGCCAAAAATTGCTGATCGTCGCCATTACTAGTAAAAAAGAAAAATAAATAAAAATTCCATAAAAATATCCTATCGTTTGTACATGCTATAACTTTTGCGCAAACCAATCAATATACGCTTATTGTTTTTTTTTTTTATTGGATATGTATTATAGCAGAAAGTAAAAATAATATATATATATATATATATATATATATATATATATATATATATATATATATATATATATATATATATATATATATAAATATATATATAAATATTGGATTTTTTGCAAAATTGTTGCTCTTTTTTTGTTTATAGCGCAAAAAATAAAAACCCGCAAAGGTGATCAAATACCACCAAAAGAAAGCTCTATTTGTGTGAAAAAAGGACATAAATTTTATTTGGGTACAGCATCGCACGACTGCGCAATTGTCAGTTAAAATAACGCAGTGCTGTATTGCAACAAATGGCCTGGTCTTGGAGGGGGTAAAACCTTTGGGGGCTTAAGTGGTTAAAAAGTGCAGATAGTGTTAGAAATCTTTCTTCCTCTTTCAGCAGTGGGTGGGGAGTCTGGGCTTACACTGTGTGAGAGCTTATTGGAGGACACACCCCCTCCCCCCCTCCGCATAGGCAGAGGAACGAAGGAACATGCAGAACTGTAGTCTGAATAGACCAGCTCCCTGCTTATCTATCTCCAAGCTCCCTCCCTGACACCAATTTTCAGCTACTGTTATCTCGTGTGTTGGAGAATTTGTCAGAATTGACACTGCTGATAAGAGAGGAAGGAAGCACCAGTGAGAAATGGCACTCAGAACTTTGGAGGGAGATAAGTAAACACTACAGATATATGTGCCTAGGTCAAATTTCATGAATGGGGTTTACAATCACTTTAAGGTAGGGATTGCCAATCATAGAATGTTTTTTCTCTGTACTGCTGAATGGTACGATACACTCACTTACCTGTGCTAATCTCTAGAGGAATGTCCTCCTCTTTACACTGATCACCTCTCATATATGGTTCTTCTTCCTTTTTAACTTCAGTTTTATCATCCATTATATTTTCCTCCTGCATAATACAACACAAAGCAACTTATAAAGAAGGTGCTTGTGCAACACTTGGTCTTGTATGCTAGAACAGTCTTAAAGGTCTGCAAGTTCAGAACTTAAAGTGTACATAAACACAAGAACAGAAAAGTCATATATTTCAGCTTACAATCTGCTGTATTTGTTTTCATTTTTTGTCTTTTACCTCCACCTGATGATCCTGCCTCCAAAACACTTCCTGTCCTAGGGTGAAAACGTTCACTTACTGTATCTATGGAGGAGCAGTGTTGTCACCCCAGGACAGGAAGTGTATCGAGACAACAGAACTCCTCCTCCAGTTCGCTGTAACATGGGGGGAGGTGTTCTGTAGTTCACAGTCAGAAAACTGGCAGCAATGTAACTGATAAGAATGCAGCTCAGGATTCCAGGTACCCATCACTCTCAATATTTCTGGAAGGATCAACAGGTATGTTTGTCACATTTTTAACAAATATAACAAAACACTTTCAATTGAACATTTAACCACTTACCTACTGTGCTATAGCGAAAGACTGCTATTGGCTACAAGGCAGCTCTCCAGTTCGGGGAGTGCGTCCATGGACATACCCCCCCAGTACCTTGCCTTCCGCATACCCCTTGGGGCATGCATCAGGCGTGCTCTGTGACCACTATGTCCAATGGACACAGCTGATCACAGATCGTGGTAAGGGCCAATCACAGCTGGTCACATGTAAACAGACTTGACAGTCATTGGCATTTGTTTCTTCACACGTTGTCTCTGTGTGAGGAAAGGAGAGCCAATAACTGGCAAGGCTGACAGGGCACAAGGAGCAAATTATTTACAGTGATTATCAGTGCAGCCCCATCTGTGCAGATGACTGCAGGTTATCAGTGCCCATCTGTGCACATTGGTGCAGCGTATCAGTGCTCATTAGTGCTGCTTCATCTGTGCACATTGGCGCAGCTTATCAGTGCTGCCTCATCAGTGCCCATCTGTGCACATTGGTGCAGCTTATCAGTGCTGCCTCATCAGTGCCCATCTGTGCACATTGGTGCAGCTTATCAGTGCTTCCTCATCAGTGCCCATCTGTGCACATTGGTGCAGCTTATCAGTGCTCATTAGTACTGCCTCATCAGTGCCAATCTGTGCACATTGGTGCAGCTTATCAGTGCTCATTAGTGCTGCCTCATCAGTGCCCATCTGTGCACATTGGTGCAGCTTATCAGTGCTCATTAGTGCTGCCTCATCAGTGCACATCAGTGAGGAAGAAAAATTACTTATTTGCAAAATTTTATAACAGAAACTAAAAAAAAAACTTTTTTTTTTTTTTTTTACATTTTTGTTTTTTTCCTCGTTTGTTTAGCAACATATAAAAACCCACTGGTGATTAAATACCACCAAAAGAAGATCTAACTGTCTCAAAAAAATTATAAAAATGTCATTTGGGTACAGTTTTGCATGACCGCGCAATTGTCATTCAAAGTGCGACAGCGCTGAAAGCTGCAAATTGGCCTGCGCATGAAGGGGGTGAATGCATTCGGTATTAAAGTGGTTAAATGACCAAAAAGATGCAAAAAGTTAATTGACAGCAATTACATACACTTTAATGCAAAATCTGCATATTAAATAAGGCAACAGCAATAAAAGTCATGGACCGAGATGAACAACAACAGCAAAGGTAAGCCTGGAACAAATATACAGTTGTACAGGGCTGACCCTACATGACATTGAATGTCTCTGGTTTTGGTGTTTGAAAGATATATAAAGGGACCTACTCTGTTAAATTTGAATTTTGTTGTCAACTTCTATATGTACAGTGCCTTGAAAAAGTATTCATACCCCTTGAAATTGTCCACATTTTATTGGGATTTTATGTGCTAGACCAACACAAAGTGGCACATAATTGTGAAGTGGAAGGAAAATGATAAATTTTCAATTTCTCTTACAAATAAATATGTGAAAAGTGTGGTGTGCATTTGTATTCAGCCCCCCCGAGTCAATACCTTGTAGAACCACCTTTCACTGCAATTACAGCAACAAGTCTTTTTGGGGATGTCTCTACCAGCTTTGCACATCTAGAGAGTGAAATTTTTGCCCATTCTTCTTTGCAAAATAGCTCAAGCTCTGTCAAATTGGATGGAGAGCGTCTGCGAATACCAATTTTCAAGTCTTGCCACAGATTCTCAATTGGATTTAGGTCTGGACTTTGACTGGACCATTCTAACACATTAATATATGCTTTGATTTAAACCATTCCATTGTAGCTCTGGTTGTATGTTTAGGGTCGTTGTCCTGCTGGAAGGTGAACCACCAGCCAAATCTCAAGTCTTTTGCAGACTCTAACAGGTTTTCTTCTAAGATTTCCCTGTATTTGGCTCCATCCATCTTCCCATCAACTCTGGCCAGCTTTCCTGTCCTTGCTGAAGAAAAGGATCCCCACCACATGATGCTGCCACCACCATGTTTCACCGTGGAGATGGTGTGTTCAGGGTGATGTGCAATGTTAGTTTTCTGCCACACAAAGCGTTTTGCTTTTAGGCCAAAAAGTTCAATTTTGTTCTCATCTGACCAGAGCACCTTCTTCCACATGTTTGCTGTGTCCCCCACATGGTTTCTCACAAACTGCAAATGGGACTTCTTATGGCTTTCCTTCAACAATGGCTTTCTTCTTGCCACTTTTCCATAAAGGTCAGATTTGTGGAGTGCACGACTAATAGTTGTCCTGTGGACAGATTCCCCCACCTGAGCTGTGGATCTCTGCAGCTCCTCCAGAGTTACCATGGGCCTCTTGGCTGCTTCTCTGATTAATGCTCTCCTTGCACGGCCTGTCAGGGGTATGAATATTTTTTCAAGGCACTGTAGGCAGAAAGGTCATAGACCATTGCTGAATGTGAAAGTATGAACATTGGAAAACAAACAAAAAACATTTAAAAAAAATACCTTTAAAGTGGACCTCTATGATTTTCCCACCCCCTATGCCCCTCACATCCCTTAAAGTCTCAAACCAACTGATATGTACCTGATCCTCCTGAGGGATCTCCTGATCTTCCTGTGTGGAGTCTCGGGAATACAGAGGATGGGGACATCTCTCTGGGGGATTTCTGTTACTAGATCCATCTGTAGGAAACACAGATATAGAGTCTAATAGGTGCAATGATATGCGCAAACAGGGCAGATGGTGCTCCATTAGCTTCTTCCCCAGCCACAGCAGCCAGGGAAAGTGACAGTTCAAACAGGAAGTAATAAAATACAAGTAATTCTGGATTCTTTCTAGCTAGGAGAGATCAGTGAACAGGATGCAAATTTTGGGGTCTGTACAGCCACCGGATCGCTTCCACCTGAAAGTCTGACGTTCATTTTGTATACAGAAACCGAAGTGTGTGTAAAACTTACTGCTGTTGTCAAAGTATGACATATGTCTAGGGCAATAAAAGAATCAAAGTGTAAATCCCAGCACAGAAGTGTCTTACAGCCTACCAGTCTTTAGATGTGGTGGCTATACTTTTTATGGATGTGTTTTCCTTTATTTTCAATGGGTGATCCTACCAGTAACACACTGGTACAGTGTCAATGCTCATTGTGCTGCTTCTAAGAAGGAGTAGTGTTGTCAACCTGGAATAGGAAGTGTGTTAGGACTGTGGAAGGCCTCCCCCTCTCTATTACATGGGGGGGAGGGTGTTCTGAAGGTCACACAGGTAACCAAACGTGGGATTTCAGTGGAGCAGGGTGTGACGGACCACTTGGCACCCCACCTGGGTGCTTCCACCAAGATACATCTTCCTCCACTCTGGAACCAGGAACCAGGTATTATAGCTGGGAATTGCACTCAATAACTAGACAACGCTAGCTTAGGTGCAAACTGGAACTCTTCATTGTAAATTCACACAGAATATATACCACGCAAGATCAGATAAGAACTTGATCACATTATCCTAAACAATGTAAACTTTAAACAGTAATATCGGGTGTCACTGTCTCTGCCCCTCCTTGTCCCTTACACCCCAGAGAGCTGTCCCCTGCTGGGATCATTTGGAGTGGGGTTGTATTCCATTGTTTGTGTCTGCCTTGGAAGAAACGTATATTATGGGATGGATGTCCATGTGGAGGGAAGGGGAACTCCTTCAGCAGCCCCTGCTGATAAGCTTGAATACACCTGACCTGTGTGGCTATTGTCATTGGACAGTTTAACCCGTTTAAGTGGTTCAGTCATTCTGACTTGGCGTCATATGACATCCAGCAGGATAAGCCACGATTGTGTGCCCACAGGGGCGTGCGGCGATCGGCGGTGTGGTGTGTCAGTCTGACATACCGCATCTCAGATCTTGATGAAGAGCCTCTGACATAGGCTCCTTACCATGTGATCAGCTGTGTCCAATCACAGCTGATCACAGTGTAAATAGGAAGAGCCGTTTATCGGCTTTTCCTCCACTTGCACTGCCAGACCTGAGTAGAGGAGAGCCAAGAGGCTGCTCTCCTGACGGGGGGGTCTACGCTGATTGATTATCAGTGCAGCCCCCCCCCCCCCCCCCCCAGGATGCCCACCCAGGACCACCAGGGATGCCACTCAATGCCCAGTAGGGATGGCGCTCAGTGCCCATCAGTGATTCCTGCCATTGCCTCCTGATCAGTGCTGCCTAACAGTACCATCTATCAGTGCTGCTTATCAGTGCCGCCTATCAGTGCTGCATATAAGTGCCTCATCAGTGCCCATCAGTGAAGGAGAAAACATCCTTATTTACAAAGTTTTGTAACAGAAACAAAGAAAAACTTTTTTTTTTTTTCAAAATCTTCGGTCTTCGGTCACCAGTGGAGATCAAATACCACCAAAATAAAGCTCAATTTGTAGAAAAAAATGATCAAAAATGTTGTTTGGGTACAGTGTTGCATGACCGCGCAATTGTCATTCAAAATGCAACAGCGCTGAAAGCTGAAAATTGGTCTGGGCAGAAAGGGGGTGAAATGCCTGGTATTGAAGTGGTGAATAAACTGATTACACATAACAGTAGGAGACACCAGCATTGGGTTGTTTTAAACTGATCATATTAAAGCGGAGGTCCGCCCCAATTTTTTTTTTAAAAGTCAGCAGCTACAAATACTGCAGCTGCTGACTTTTAAAATAAGGACACTTACCTGTCCAGGGCGCCCGCGATGTCGGCACCTGAAGTCGATCTCTCCCTCTGCTCTTGGATGCTGCCGCCGCCATCTTCGGTAAGGGAATCAGGAAGTGAAGCCTTGTGGCTTCACTTTCTGGTTCCCTACTGTGCATGCCCGGAAGTGGGAGCAAATACCTGTATTAAACAGGTATCTGCTCCCCCCTGGTGCCAAATGTGACACTGGGGGGGGGGGTTAAGAAAAGTGGAAGTTCCATTTTTGGGTGGAACTCCGCTTTAACATCTATTCCGAGTCTCTCAGTCTAGGATGGGGGTGAAGCAGTCATCGCTGGTTTGATCACAGAGGCCCCAAATTGTATCCAGGTCCTAGGTTCCCAGAGTCAGTGTGTTTCGGGGAGACATGGATCCCAATCCGAACCAAAACCACTCCAAAAGCACCCCAGGCACACACCTCCCAAGGAACATAGCCCCCTCAAAAGCCAGGGCCCATAGTCAGTAGGCAAAAGGCTACCCTGCAGTCCCCTCCAAAAGCCCCTGTGCCGGTTGGGTCCGTCACACAGAAGAACTGTGTTCATAATTTACTACAGGAAGTTAGAGGCTCACTGGATGGATCAACATTGATTTATAATTAACTTACTAAAAAGATATAACAAAGCACTTCCAATGGTATATTTAACAGTCTATATAGGAGCAATAAGAGTAATTGATATCCAGGGTTTACATACACTTTAAACTTTGAGATGAATAAATCTCAAAATAGCGGGCAGAAATTAATATTGCTGGGCTCTTCCATTGCTCCCTTAAATAGAGAACTATGGAACAAGACAACAAACATTATCTGAATAAATAGAACCTGTGAATGTATTTTTATTGTTTATTCCTCACCTGTGCTGATCCTCATAGAAACGTCCTCCTCTTTAATCCTTGCATGTCCTTCCTCCTCTTCAGCTTTGACAGCTCTCTGAGTCTCTCTGGTGTCTGTAAATAAAGATGAGTGAAGCCCCCTGTACGGTGAAAATGGGCAGAGGTATCAGAGTATGCAGCGATATGTGCCTTGTCTGTTACAGACACAGCATAGAACAGGGAACGGATCACTCCTATTTAACAAAGGGGATTGTGTGCCTTTAGTTAAAATGGTTGAAAACCTAGTTACACCACTTTTTTACCTACAGGTAAGCCTATAGTAAGGCTTACCTGTAAGCAGGGCTTTCCTTCACAGAAAATAGGTACAGAAACTCAACCACAACCCCACAAAACCCCCCCCACACACATCCTCTAAACAGAATCAAATTGTGTGTGCGTGGTCAAATTTCACTAACAGTGGGAGGGTCTTAAAGGGGCAGGATGCAGAGAGACCATCACGTGGGGGTGTGGGCATCTGCATTGTACCCTGGGCACCTGCATCTCCCTTGCCCGCATCTTAGACTCAGTGGGAGCCATTGGGAGACAAACTGTCACTTGTAAACACAGAAGCCGGACTTCTGTGTTTACAAGCGATAGAGGTGAACAGGAAGCAGAGGGCTTGAGTCAGAAGTGGTGGAACTGAGTTCCACCAAGTTCCAGCTGAAAAAAAGCCCTGCCTGTACGTACTGGAAATATCTCCTAAATGTGCACGGTTTAGGAGATATTTACCATATACGCTTGCGCTGACGTCATCGGTGCATGCGCACTGAAGAAAGGGTATGACTGTGTCGCTTCTAAAGGGCCCGTGCGTTGACCGGCGGCTCTTAACCTCATGCGCGGGAGTGACGTCATGCGACTCCAGCCAGTCACAGAGCTGGAGACCACGGAGTAAGAGGGGTGAAGATGGATGTGGCCATCAGCGGGGACATTGCGGGCTTCGTTAAGTGCAACATAATGGGCTAGTATGTGATGCATACTAGCCCATTATGCTTTTACTTTGCAGGGGAAAAAAGAGGAAGTAAAACCCATCAGGGTTTACTTCTTCTTTAATTGGGGGCATCATCTGCTCCTTTATCTAATTTTAGAAGCATGGTGCAGGCTTTTTGCCTGCACCACTCTTTGTTAATTCCCTCCATTGTTTCCATGTCTTTATATCAGAGGATGTGTGTATCTAGGTGGATCCTCAATACTCCTCTCCATGACAAGAAATGAAAGTCTCCTCTTACCCGGTGATGTGAGGGGTGGCCGCTTCTCCATCATGACGTCCTTGCAGAGATCCTTGTGTCCTTCTATATGCTTCCAAATCTTGGTATGTCTGATTCCAAATTTAGAATAAACACTGTATTGCCAAGCCCACACTGCAATAAAATCAATATAATTAAGCTCACCTTAAAGTGTAACTTTAGTCAAAAATTTAAGTCCTGCTAGAGGTTATGTAAAACATTAACAATAAGTGTCTCATGGAGGAACATGCGCGGAGGCTCCTGTGATGGATGGCTAATTTAGGAGCTCCGTCCCACTCCGGCTGTTCTCCGCTCCTAAAGGCCACTTACACCCGGCGATCTCTGGCGGCCATAGGAGACAGATCGAGGGACAACGCCTGGAGCACCCCGGTATACCGAATACCGGTGTACACAGCTGGTAAACAAAGCACTTGGAGATCGGGACACAGCCGCTTAGCCCATTATGGCGCCTGCACCTCAGACACGTACGGCAGCCTAAGCCTCTCAATCCACATGCAGGGAGGATTTCTCCTCTCCACACAGGCGCTCGTACTTGGCTTCCGTCAGTGAACTAAGCACGGATCTCCTCTGCCAGCCTCCAGAGCTTCACAGCCCACTGACAGAGGATAACTTTCCCCATTACACAGGGACCAACAACCAGAGCCTGGAGATGAGGTAATATACTCCTCAGCTAGCTCCCTGAGCCTCACAGCCCGCAGACAAAAGGAAACTTCCCCCATTTTGCAGGGTCCATCGCAAGGGGATAAGGTGATATTCATCTCAGTTAGCTCCCGGTCCCTCACAGCCCACAGACTAAAGAACACTGCCATTTTACAGGCACAGATACCCGGAGCCAGGAGACAGGGTGTTATTCACCTCAGATAGCCCAAGGAGCCCAATAGCCCACAGATAGTGGGAGACGTCCCACAATTTACAGGGACCATTACCCGCAGCCACAGGTCGAAGTAACATTCACCTCAGCTTGCTCCCAGAGCCTCACTACCTTCAGACAGTGGGATTAATCCCTTATTACACAGACGCCCTCGGCCCTCAGGCTGACAGAGGATGGACATCACCCCTTCTTGCCTAATGTCACAAGGGACTGTAGGGAGAAATCTGAGGTCACAATTCACAGTGAGCGGAAACATTGCTGAACAGCACAATATGGAAGCTGTACCTCAGGTAATTTCTCCAGCTGATCTACACTCCCAGGGTCTCGGCCTGCTCCCAGACTCCCCTGCACCTAATCAACACCTGGGGTCTTTACTGAATAATCCTATTACTGGTTAGATCTTACCATCCTCCACAGAGTCCCTTATTGGACACACCATGGAAGAGATGTTGCTCTCCCCCCTGACACCAGACAACATGGTTGTTCCTTGCATGCAACCTCCATCGAACATGTCCACCGAACAACCTGCGGGTTTCACTGAAATGTTCAGTAAACTTGCGGACCTATTGGATTGTGACCTCACCAACATAGCGAACAAAATTACTAATGAGTTCAAAGGCGACTTCCAGAACCTCGGTGTGCACATGGAGGCAATTGAACATAAGCTGGACTCCACTATTTCCAAAACAACCAGAATGGGGATCGTATCCAGGACCTCCAATCCCAATTAGATACCACCCTGACCAAATTAGATGACCTGGAAAACAGGAATAGACGTTACAATTTTAGAATTAGAGGCATCCCTGAAACATTCAAAGATACCCTGGAAGTGGTACGATCCTTCATCAAAGACCTTATCCCGGAAATTCCTCAAAACAGATTGGATTTTGACCAAGCCCACAGAACCCTCGGTCCACCAAGAAAAGATGGTCTGCCAAGGGACATAGTCGTTAAACCACACTACTTCACAGTTAAGGAAGAAATTATGCAGAAGACACATTCCACGAAGCAACTACAATTCCAAGGACATGCTATTCAACTCTTTGCAGACCTTTCACCTACAACAATCCAAAAAAGAAGAACCTTCAAACCACTACTAACAATCCTAACTCAACGTGATATTAAATATTGGTGACTTTTTCTATTTGGTTTGAAACTCCTTTACAAGAACAAGCCATTCACCTTTGCGACACCTTTGGTCTCATCTCCCACGATCCTCCTCTGTCACCTCCAGGCTCCACTACTAACGCTACCAAATGCCAACTTCCCACAAGCCCTCTGACTCCACTTTGGAACACAGTCAAATCTAAGAAATCAAGGGAGGGTCGACCTCCCTGATTAACACGGCACAAAATATTGTTGTTCTGATAACTTAGTTCAAACTGGACTGTTCCTTGTTCTCTAAAAAAAAATGACGGAATACTTGTTCTAATAATCAACTATCTTGGGGCCTATGGGTCTCATTGAGCTTTAAATTATTTTTCTGTTTAAATAAGTTGATCCCTGTTACTCTAAACTATATTTTGTTCTTATGTTAACCCGCTAGGGTTTATTTCTGGTTCAACGGATTTGATTAGGCTCTACACCGAAATGTTCACTACAGGGTGTAACAATACTCCTAAAGGGATTTTTAATCCCCTATATCTTAACATCAACCAAGGAGTGGCTGAAGGACGGAGTGGTACTCATGTACCTCCACCTGTTTGTCAGCTTTGCGCTTCGACTCACTCTAAGACAGGTTAGTCTCCTCTCTAGAAGAGGTGACACAAATTCTTCTAACTTCTCCCCCTTTAGACCTGGAGGGAAACCACCCCCCAGCCTAGAGGTTATGTTTTTGACCCCCCTTTCTCCTACTGTCTGCATATGTTTGCTATCTGACCTTACCTGTGAAACTAAATCCCTTTCTCTTCTAGTGACCGTCCCTGGAGATCCCAAATCTTTCTTCATGGTACTTGAGATGTATCATTCCACCCATCAAACGCAGGAATCGGGGATATTTACATCTATGTGAAGCGAGATAATCCCCCTTTCTTGTTCCGTGGCCAAGTCCGATTTAGACTGACCTACTATGAAGGTAGTCACCCATATTGTACAGGGTCTAAACTCACCTATCAAAAGACGTAAGACCTTACAACATTATTATAGTCAGAAAACTGATATCATCCTATTGCAAGAAACCCATTTCCCCAGACATTATAAACCTTCCTTCCTTCATGCCAAGTTCCCAATCTTCTATTTAGCAAATGCTGAGGGCAAAACAAAAAGGTGTTGCTATAATATTCTCACATAAATGCAAATTTACTCTGATCTCGGAATTTAAGGACCCAGAAGGGAGATTCATATTGGTCAAGGGACTTATTGATGAGCAAATCTATACATTCATTTCATATTACTCTCCAAACACTGGTCAGGACAAATTCTTTCAACTTATGTTAAAAAACTAGGGCCTCTGGTAGAGGGCACGGTGATCTATGGGGGGAGACTCCAATGTGGCTTTTGATGAAGGTCTAGATAAAAATTAACTCAGAGGTGATCATCTTATACGACCATCGAAAAAGAGCTTGAAGATTGCTAAAATTATCTATTCTCACAGTCTAATTGATATCTGGAGGGAAATCAACCTTACAATGCGTGACTATACCCACTACTCTGCCCTGCATAATTCGTTTGCACGAATCGATCACATATTCATCTTAGCAAAGCATTCTCCTTTGGTCACTAAATCCTACATTAAAGACTCGGTGGTCACTGATCAGAGGTTTTTGCAGTCTTCAAACGTCTTGGGCTCGAATAGCCATGGACACTGGAGACTCAACAAATCTATTTTAAGTGACCCTATTAAAAAAGAGGAAATTGAAATGGCCATTAAAGAAAAAAAAGTGAAATATTCCTTTAAATATTGTACCTGGGGGGTGTCTATAGTATGCCTGTAAAGGGGTGCATGTTTCCCGTGCTTAGAACAGTCCCTGCACAAAATGACATTTGTAAAGGAATAAAAGTCATTTAATGTAATGTTGGCTCCCGGCAATAAGTTTGACAAACGGCATGGGTACCCCCCCCCCCCGTCCATTACCAGGCCCTTTGGGTCTTGTATGGATATTAAGGGGAACCCTGCACCCAAATTAAAAAAAAGGCCCTATACTCTGAACAGCAGTATACAGGTGGTGCAAACAAGACAGGGACTGTAGGTTTGTTGTTAAGTAGAATCTGTTTGTAATTTTGAACTGGTACATTTTTAAAGTGTAGCTCCAGCTTTTTGGAAAACATAGGGAAGGGTTATCACCCCTGTAACATTTGTTTTGCTGTCTGTGCACCTCTTCAGAAGATTTCACCTCACTTTCTGTCCCAATGACAAATGTTTTTGAAAATTTGGGGTTTTTAGTGAAACAAGGATTGGTGATAAAGCATCAGTGGAGAGGAGACACGTTTTTCCCATATTAACTCTTACAGGAGAGAATTTCCCTTCCTAGGGGTAGATTTCATCTCACTTCCTGTTGTCTCCTTCCGTTTGCAAGTAGGAGTCGTTTGTAAGTTGGATGTTTGAAAGTAGGGGCCTGCCCTATATACTCTGCAGAAATTGGGGCCTTAGGTGTTGGTGTTGCCACAACACAGTAAGCCCTAACAGTTACTCTTGGTGGGCGCAGGAATGGGCCCTGCTCTGAAATATTAGATCAAGAATTGTAATTACATGCCATTGTTGAACAGTGGTAGAAACATTTGGCCTTTGGTGGTGGTGCTGGTGCCACAACACTGTAAGTCCTCACAGTTACTCTTGAGGGGCGCTGGAATGGGCCCTGCTGTGAAATATTATTTAAGAATTGTAATGACATGCACCTGTTGAACAGTGGTAGAAAAATTGGACCTTTGGTGGTGGTGGTGTTGTTGCCACAACACTGTAAGCCCTCACAGTTACTCTTGGTGGGCACAGGAATGGGCCTGCTGTGAAATATTAGATCAAGAATTGTAATTACATGTCCCTGTTCAACAGGGGCAGAAAAATTGGGCCTTAGGCACTGGTGCCACAACACTGCAACCCCTCACAGATGCTATAGTTGGAGCGCAGGAATGAGCCCTGCTGCAAAGTATTGCATCAAATATTGTAAATATATGCCCCTGTTAAACAGGGGCAGAAAAATTGGGCCTTAGCCACTGGTGGCGGTGCCTAGAACCAAAAATGTTCTTACAAGCTATCAGCATGAAAATTGAGGAGGAAGAGGATTGTCACTCAGCATAACATAATA
This sequence comes from Aquarana catesbeiana, assembly GCF_042186555.1. Classification (NCBI taxonomy): domain Eukaryota; kingdom Metazoa; phylum Chordata; class Amphibia; order Anura; family Ranidae; genus Aquarana; species Aquarana catesbeiana. The sequence continues at coordinate 281,087,518 of NC_133331.1, read as the reverse complement.
GTCACTCAGCATCAGCATAGGCAGTCTTGAAGGGATCTCATATAAAAAAAAAAAATTATTCGACTACATCAGCATCAGGTGCTTGGTAGCTGGTGATCCAAGACTGATTCATTTTTATGAAGTTCAGCCGATCGACCAATTCGGTGGACAGACGCACCCTGTGATCGGTTACAAAGGCTCCAGCAGCACTGAATGTGCGTTCCGAAAGAACGCTGGATGCTGGACAGGCCAGTAGCTCAATTGCATACTGTGCAAGCTCTGGCCAATGATCCATCCTCAAGACCCAGTAACCCAGAGGATTTTTGGTGGGAAAGGTGTCCAAGTCAGATCTTGCCCCTAGGTAATCCTGCACCATGTGAATCAGACGCTGGAACTGATCATACCTTGGGGCTGCGGACTAAAAAATTGTCTGAACGCATCGGTCAGATGGCCACCTTCTCCACCACTCCTTCTGTGACTGACCGAAGCCTCAGCAACATGTTGTCCAGGAGGACCAGGAAATTGTAACCTCCCAGGCTCTGGAAACGCGTTGCACAAACCTTTCTGCAGGGCCTCCCGAAGATGTTTCATTCTCTGCTCCCTCTGCGACAGCAGACTTACCCTTGTAACGTGGATCAAGGAGAGTTGCCAGCCAGTAATGATCCCTCCCCTTGAAACCACGAATACGAGGATCCTTCCGCAGGCTTTGCAGGATCAGGGAGGGCATGCAGCATAGGTTTGCTGAGGCATTCGGTCCGGAGTCCTCTGGGTCACTAAGGACGACATGATCCGCAGCCACCTCCTCCCAGCCACGTACAAGTCCATGGGTTTCTTTGGACTGTAAATGATCCCTTAAAAACTGCTGCTGATGCTGAGTACCAGGCTCCACCTCCATGCTGACACAATCCTCCTCCTCGTCCTCTTCCTGTGTGATCGGCGGGAACGCAGGAACACTGTCTGGATAAAGGGGGCCTTGAGAGGTAAGGAAGTCCTCCTCTTCCTCCCTCTGTTCTGCCTCAAGTGCCCTGTCCATTATTCAACGCAGCGTGTGCTCCAACAGGTGGACAAGAGGGACAGTGTCACTGATGCATGCACTGTCACTGCTCACCATCCTCATGGCCTCCTCAAATGGTGACAGGACAGCGCATGCATCCCTGATCATAGCCCACTGGCATGGGGGAAAAAAAACAAGCTCCCCTGACCGTGTCCTGGTGCCATAGTCGCATAGGTACTCATGATGGCCCTCTGCTGCGTGTGCAGCCACTGCAGCATGGCCAACGTTGAGTTCCACCTGGTGGGCATCTCACAGATTAGGCGGTTTTTGAGCAGGTTAAATTCCTTTTGGAGGTCAGCTAGCTGAGCACTGGCATTATAAGACCTGCGGAAATACACACAGACTTTCCTGGCCTGCCTCAGGACATCCTGTAAGCCCGGGTACCTGCCCAAGAACCACTGCACCACCAAGTTAAGGACGTGAGCCAAACAGGGCACATGGGTCAGTTGTCCCTGTCAGAGGGCGGAGAGGAGGTTGGTGCCATTGTCCCAAACCACCATTGCTGGCTTAAGCTGGCGTGGCGTCAACCACCTCTGAACCTGCCCCTGCAGACCTGACAGAATCTCTGCCCCAGTGTGGCTCCTGTCCCCCAAGCACACCAGCTCAAGCACCGCATGGCATCTTTTTGCCTGCAAGCTTGTGTAGCCCCTTGAACGCCCACGGAGCACCGCTGGTTCCGAGGACAAATCAGCACAGAAAGAGGCCATGGAGGAAGAAGAAGAGGAGGGGGTGGAGGAGAGAGGTGTGGCAGAAACACCACTATTAGAATTTTGGAGGTGTGGTGGTGGAACAACCTCCAACACTACTGCACCCTGTCCTGCATCCTACCCAGATGCCAGAAGAGTCACCCAGTATGCAGTGAAAGATAGGTAACGTCCCTGTCCATGCCTGCTGGACCATGAGTCAGCGGTAATATGCACATTACCGCTGACCGCCCTGTCCAGAGAGGCATGGACATTGCCTTCCACATGCCGGTAGAGAGCTGGAATCGCCTTCCATGAGAAAAAGTGGCGTTTGGGAACCTGCCACTGAGGAACCGAACATTCCACAAACTCACGGAAGGGGGCAGAGTCTACCAACTGAAAAGGCAGCAGTTAAAGTGCTAGCAATTTAGCCAAGCTAGCATTCAACCATTGGGCATGTGGATGGCTGGGAGCGAACTTCTTTCGGCGGTGCAACAGCTGGGGCAGAGAAATTTGCCTGGTACAATCTGATGCCGTTGTACCGAAAGCAGATTGCCCACAAGTACTTGGCTGTGACACACCTAATTCTACACCTTCATTCCTCTCAGTGCAGGTTTCAGAGAGGACTGAAGGTATAGTGGGGTTGGAGATCCCAGCTGATGAGGAGCAAGGAGAGGTCCGCTTTGTACTTTGGTGTGGGTCTGCATGGCAGGTTGATATACGTCTGGTCAAGCATGTGGTGCCCAAGCAGGTGATGTTTTGGCCACGCGAGATATGCTTGAGACATATGTTGCAAATAGCAGCGGTGGGATCTGATGCACTTGTCTCAAAAAAGCCCACACCAAAGAACTTTTGGAATAACGTGCAGAGACAGCAGCGCCCTGCACATGTGGAGCTCTGCGGTGTGATGCAGTCAGTGTGCTGCCCTTAAGCTGGCCCCTGGAGGGCACCCTGCCTCGTTGGAGATGTGCCTCCTCCTCCCCCTCTCTCCTATTAGGCACCCACGTGGAGTCAGTGACTTCCTCATCATCCCCTCCCTCCTCATCACTGGAGCAAAGCTGGCAGTATGCTGCAGCTGGGAGAACATGACTGCCAGATTGCTGTCCTTCTTGGGCACCCCCTCTCTCTGGGCTCACGTTACTGCCTTCCTCTAGCTGGGTACCATCATCAGAGCCTTCAAAACGCTGGGCATCCTCCTGGAGCATGTACCCAATACTGTGGTCAAACAGTTCGGGGGACTCCTCAGGAGGACATTGTGGGGCTAGGGAAGGACTGACTGATGCCATTGAGCCGAGGGAAGAGGCCGTGTTGGAAGCTGCTTTGCCAAACAAAGTACCCTGGACATGGGTGAGAGAGAATGAGGAGGATGAGAACGACTTGGTCATCCACTCTACCAAGTCTTCGGCATGTTGCGGTTTAACAGGGCCAGCTGCCGAAAAAAAGGACAAGCGTGTCCCACGGCTACGTGCTGATGAGGATGCACCGTGTTCACGACCAGCACTGTTGCTTCTAGACACAGAGCCTGCTTGCCCTCTTTTATTGGCTTGTGACTGTCTGCCTTTCCTTGTTGGCCTTCCAGACATACTAATGGCCTGCAGTGAGATGTAGCTGCACAAAGATGGGATGTATATATATACGGATTATACTGCAGCTAGCAGAATCAACTGACTGCCTGTGGTATTAATAGGATCAGAACACCAGCAATTGTCTTCAGGTAGCTTTAGGTGCACACTGCGCAGAGGACACAGTACACTAACTATATTATAGGATGCATATATATACACAATACACTGTAAGTGCAGCTAACTGACTCGCCTGCCTACTCTATCTAACTTAAATGACACTGTCTCTCTGTCTATCTCTCTCCGCCACCGCAACACACTACACAAGGCTGCCACACAGGCGGCCTTATATAGTGTGGGGCGTGTACTAAACCCCCTGAGCCGTAATTGGCCAAAGCCACCCTGGCTTTGGCCAATTACGGCTCTCTGTACAGACGGCGCTGTGATTGGCCAAGCATGCGGGTCATAGTGTATGCTTGGCCAATCATCAGCCAGCAATGCACTGCGATGCTGCAGTGAATTACGGGCCATGACGCGACACTCAAATTTGGCGCGAACGGCCCATAACGTTCGCAATTCGACAAACAATCGAGTCAAACTCGAAGCTCATCCCTATTGGTGGTATTTGATCACCTCTGCGGTTTTTATTTTTTGCGCTATAAGCAAACAAATAAAAAAAAAAAAAAAATTTAGAAAAAAAACCTATATTTTACTTTCTGCTATAAAACATACCCGATAAAAAAATCTAATTTGTTCATCAGTTTAAGCCAATTTGTATCATGCTATATATTTTTGGGAAAAAAAAAAATCTCAAAAAGCGTATATTGATTGGTTTGCGCAACAGTTATAGCTTCTACAAACTATGGGATAGATTTATGGACTTTTTAATTTTTTTTTATTATTATTACTAGTAATGGTGGCGATCAGTGATTTTTAGTGGGACTGCGACATTGCGGCGGACAAATCTGACACTGACACTTTTTGTGGACCAGTGACACCAATACAGTGATCAGTGCTAAAAAAAATACACTGACACTATAAATGACACTGGCAGGGAAGGGGTTAACATCAGGGGCGATCAAAGGGTTAAGTGTGTTCCCTGGGTGTGCTTTCTTACTGTGTGGGGGATGGACTGAGTGGAGGAAGAGAGACTGTGTTTTCGATTAGCAGGAACACAAGATCTCTCTCTCCCTCTGTGACAGAACAGCGGTCTGCCTTGTTTATATAGGCAGACTGCCGTTCTGTCTCTCCTACGAACGATCGGCGGGTCCCGGCGGCCATCGAGACCGCCGCACCCACTGATTTACTGCCGCCGTGCCCAATCACAGCGGGAGCGTGACTCTAGCAGCGCACGTGCGCACCCCAGAGCCGACAACAGGAATCACTTACAGGTACGTGATTTCGCGCTTAAGGGCCGCTCTGCCGCAGTAAATGTACGTAACCCTGATGGGTTTTCCTTCTTTTTTTTGTTCCCTGCAAAGTAAAAAGCATAATGTAAAAGTATGCATCACATACTAGCACATTATGTGACACTTGTCTGCAAACAAAGCCTGTGCTGTTCCCGCTGGAGGTCGCATCCATGTTCGCCCCTCTTCCTTCCGGGGCTATGTGACTGGTCGGAGTCGCGTGACGTCACCCCGGCGCATGCACACAGGAGCCGCCAGTCACGGTACTCGCTAGTGAAGAAACGGCACGAGGGTCGTTTCTTCACAGCGCATGTGCCAATGACATCATCGGCGCGGTACAAAGTAAATATCTTCTAAATGGCGCACGTTTAGGAGATATTTACTGTATCTATAGGTAAGCCTTATTATAGGCTTACCTATAGGTAAAGCTTGAAAATTGAGGTTTTACAATCTCTTTAATGCAGAGGTCCAGCCTGGGTAAAAAAAAAAATAAAAGTCAGCAGCTACAAATACTGCAGTTGTTGACTTTTAATATTAGGACACTTACCTGTCCAGGGCGCCCACGATGTCGGTCCCCGAAGCCGACCCGTCTCTTTGCTCCAGGTACAGGCGCCAGCATCTTTACTAAGGGAAACAGGAAGTGGAGCCTTACAGCTTCAGAACCTATTTCCTACTGCGCGAGTCACTTTCTGAATGGTCCCTGCTGTCTTCTGGGACCTGTGTGTCTCCCAGAAGGTAGCGGGGGGGGGGGGAGGGGTCGGACATTGCGTAGTTCGCTACACAAGATTGCGGCGATCTTACCCTGAAAGTGGGAGCAGATACCTGGATTTGACAGGTATCCACTCCCCCCTGAAAGGTGCCAAATGTGGCACCGGAGGGGGGGAGGAATCCGATCCGCAGAAGTTCCATTTCTGGGTGGAACTCCGCTTCAAGTGGTTAAAATCCAGCAACACACTTTCTCGCTCTGCTCTGCACATGCTCAGTTGCTCTTCATTTATAGGCACTGCCGAGTTTGTAGAGGCCGATCTGCTGACAGCCTTCAAGCAGAATTAAACCCTTCTATCCTTTACAGCCAAGGAAGATGCTTCTCTTTTATCTGCAACTGCCATGGTGCTGCACATGTGATCAGTTATGACACCAGCCATTTGATAGTTTGACAGTTTGGTTGAGGACACAATCAAACGTGGCAATTAGAAATCCCGGCATTCCAGGAATTTAACTGTTTTTTGAAACTTTTAAATCGATGGGTTTAGTTCCACTTTATGATTTACTGCTGTTCAGGGGCTCTCTGCTTCAGCAAAATGGCAGCCTCCAGCAAGAAAAAACAGGAACAATGCTGGAGGCAATTTACATCACGCACTAATTTTGGTAGCGTAATTATTAATGTTGAATGTATGTTCCTTGCTAAAGAACATTATTTTTTATCAAGTTGCTATGGGTAAAATATGGCTTTAAAAAGTATACATACATTGGGGGGACTCATCAAAACTGGAGAAGTCAGGATCTGGAGCAGCTGTGCATGGCAACCAATCAGCTTCTCTCTGTAGCTTGTTCAATTAATGCAGAACTAAACCCATCACTTTAACAGTTCCAAAAAACAGTTACATTCCCGGCATGCTGGGAATGTAACTGTCACATTTGCTTGTGCTCCCAACCAAACTGTCAAACTATAAAATGTCTGGTGTCATAACAGATCACATGTGCAGCACCATGGCAGTCGGAGATCAAACAGAGGCCAAGATGGCAGCTTCCTTGGTTGAAAAGGAGAGGAGGGTTTAATTCCGCTTTAAAGCAGAACTAAACCCATTAATTTAATAGTTTTCCAAAACAGTCATGTCATGAATGCTAACTGTCACATTGGTTGTGCTCTCAACCAAACTATCAGATCATCCAATAGCTGGTGTCATAACTGATCACATGTGCAGCACCATGGCAATGGCAGATCAATGCAGCTTCTTTGGCACTAAAGGAAAAGAGGATTTTATTTCCGTTTTAAGCTTTGAAAATGAAAGCTCCAGAAGTACAATGCTGAAGCGTATCTAAACTAGGGTTGCCACCTGTCCAGGATTCACCTGGACAGTCCAGGTTTTGAATCTTATGTCAAGGTTTCAGGCGGACTGAAAATCGGACACGTTATACAGACCGGGCTGTGGCTCCCCAAGTAACCAAGATAGTCACACACAAATTTGTTGCCATCCGGGAGCTGTGGGTGGCTGTCTGGGGACAGGTTCGGTATCACTGGGGCGCATGACGATCATGTCAGCAAGAGCAACTGGTTTACACCCACTGTTCACTATGCACACCGCATTACTACTCTCCTTGGGCACCCAAAGATGTCCCAGGCCGTTAAATTGTTCGGGTTTGGCTTGAAGAAAAGGTGGCAACCCTAACCTAAACCCTCCCATATTTCACTGTTGGTGTGTACCATGGTGCTGCACATGTGATCATTTATGACAACAGCCATTTGATAGCTTGATGGTTCGGTTGTGAGTACAGGTAACTTTGACAGTTATCATTGACAGCATGCCTTGAATGTAACTGATTTGGAAAACTGATCAGTTTAGTTCTGCTTTAATCCTAGGAGCACATACTGGTATATGAAGCCTTCAGCACTAAGGGTGACCTAAATCTTGGGGTATAATACCAAGCACCTTGGTTCCTCTTGGGAATGTTGAGAGCTGGTCCTCCCCCTCCAGGGTATTATATTTGCCAGTACAGGTACCCAATTAAACAGAGGGTCAAAAGGAACACACCGAAGGCTAGGGTCCCAAGTTGAAACTTGTTCATGAATGACTCCTCCTGGTGGGCAAAGGCCAAGAAAGGCCTGGGGTCATCACCTGGTCAGGCCAATAGCGTTATATACATTGCAAGTGCCACAAGCAGTCTAGAAAACCTTGCCTCCCCCCAGTTCTGGGGGGCCATACCACACAAGTTCTGACTTGGGCCCCCAGCCTTTGGTGCGTTCCTAATGGCCGTCCACTTCTTCTGATGGCCATACTGGCAAATATAATGTCCTGGGGGTGGAGGACCAGTTCTCAACACTATCAGCAATAGCTAAGGTGCTTGTTATCCTGAACCCTGAGCCTGGTGATTGGGCCATCCATAAAATGCACTGATGGTCCTGGAACGAGGAATTGTGCCTCACAGAACATTTGACTTATTGCATGTCATTTCATGAGTCACTCACCACCATTGATTCTATTACACAAGTCGTGGCTTTACTGAGATTACGTCCCAAGTACCATTAGCCCCAGCTCCTGCGGAGATCTCCAGCATAATGTGCTACACATCAGAGGACTTACAGGAAGATGAGGATTCATGGAGGTAACATGATTCCCCTATCTCCAGTCCACACAGTGTGCTGGGACCCCCATTCTCTCATAATCAGAATATCAATATTATTACCTCCTCCTCACTGGGTACACTCTCTCCAGCTGCACACCCCCACCAGGAGGATTCCCGAGCTGAAATACCCCCTCCTTTTTTTATTCTGGTCCACAACAAAATGGCTGCCTCTCCTCCTGCATTGAAGACACATTCTCCTCTCACAGGGAACACTCTCGCCCCCTAGTGGTGGTTCTAGCTCCGCACTGGAATAGACAGCTCCCCTACCACCTTCTGGGAGAATGTGTCGTCACTATGGCAACCAGGATGCGGCTGAGCAACTGTGGAACGCACACAGCGGAAGTGAGCCACAGGACGGAAGTGGGAGAATAGTGACGATAGAGAGGAGAGAGGGAGCGGCTCAAAGCTGAAAGGTGGGGATTTTTCTCCATGTGAGCTGGAGACATAATTAATAATAATAATAATCATTAAAAATATTATTATTATTATTATTTAATTCTAGACTAATTATAATGAAATAATATTAATTAAAAGTATTTAACCACTTGAAGACCAGGCTTTTTCTGTTAATTGTATTTGTTGTATTTGTTGCTAGAAAATTACTTATAAACCCCAAACATTATATATTTATTTGTAGCAGAGACCCTAGGGAATAAAATGGCGATCATTGCAATTTTGATATTACACTTCATCCTGGTATATAGGATTGGTTAGCAGCTTGTTTTTTTGTTATCTGCAGCCTTGGAAGCTGCCCGATCAACTCAGCTCCCCACATTTTTAATAGTGTTTCTCTTCCAAAAGGTTCAAGGCATGTACCAAGTTAAACATGGTAAACATAAAAACTACACACGATATTAACTGAGTATGCCCAAGATGACTGCCTTCCTTTTTCCATGGATGTGAAGCAGACACATCATCTCATGGACACATGGGCATCGGATTTGGAAGTAAGTTAAAATAAGGCTTATGTTTCAGATCAGTCTGGGTCTTAGACAAGGACTAGGTCACTTTGGGTCTTAGACTAGGGCTATGTCAGTCGGGGTCTTAGACTAGGGCTGGGTCAGTCTGGGTCTTAGACAAGGACTAGGTCACTTTGGGTCTTAGACTAGGCCTAAGTTAGTCTGGGTCTCAGACTAGGGCTAGGTCAATCTGGGTCTTAGACTGGGTCACTTTGGGTCTTAGACTAGGGCTAGGTCAGTCTGGGTCTTAGACTAGGGCTAGATCAGTCTAGGTCTTAGACTAGGGCTGGGTCAGTCTGGGTCTTAGACTAGGGCTAGGTCAGCCTAGGTCTCAGAGTAGGGCTAGGTCAGTCTGAGTCTTAGACTGGGTCACTTTGGGTCTTAGACTAGGGCTAGGTCAGTCTGGGTCTTAGACTAGGGCTAGATCAATCTAGGTCTTAGACTAGGGCTGGGTCAGTCTGGGTCTTAGACTAGGGCTGGGTCAGTTTGGGTCTTAGACTAGGACTGGGTCACTTTGGGTCTTAGACTAGGGCTATATCAGTCTGGGTCTTAGACTAGGGCTAGGTCAGTCTGGGTCTTAGACTAGGGCTGGGTCAGTGTGGGTCTTAGACTAGGCCTAAGTTAGTCTGGGTCTTAGACTAGGGATAGGTCAGTCTGGGTCTTAGACTAGGACTAGGTCAGCCTGTGTCATAGACTAGGGCTATACTTATATTCCCATCGCACACGTTCCTGGATAAGCTCTCAAAGTTTGGGTGCTGCAGCAACAACCAGGCATGTGACGAAGGGGTCATTGCACTCTCCTTGTGTTGTGATCATGCAATAAATAATCAATTTGTACTCTACTTTGTGTCGATCCATGGTGTGCTGGCAAATATCTACTTTTTAGACTAGGGCTAGGCCAGCCTGGGTCTGGACCACATCAGCCTTAAACAATATGGAGGGGTCAAAGAAGAGAAATCTAGGAAGCACCTATCAATGTAGGTTCTGCTCCACCAGATCCTGTTTGTGATTTAAAAGCTCCATTCCAGATCTTTCAAAAGTACTTTCTAGCCCTAAGACCAAAATCCAAACAGTAACTCGTACACGTAGCAGTTCTAATTACTAATCAATCCCTAAGTCACTGCTGGATATTTATGGACCGCCTAACCTTCCTAATGGTGACCTGCCAAGTAGCTGTACCCAAACAGCTCACTACCCCCCCCCCCCCCATTATGACAACAGACAGACAGATTAGGTCCTCCAATCTGTTTGTTGCAATTCATTGTCTCAAATGTCTTGCAGAGTGGAGGTTAAGGGTACAGGATACCCAAAACAGCAGCAAAATTCCTCTCAGATTCCACTTTGTAGACTCCTGAAGGAATTCTTTAGGTCCGGATGGACTATCTTCCAGTACTCTTTTACCTCTACCACAGGTCAGCTGTACAACTCTTTGTGCCTATGTCACAGTCTAATGTAGACTCTGTGGGCCTGGACGGGTGACTGCCTTACAATTTTTTCAGCCTATGCCATGTTAGAACTCCTCAGGACTCTGCCAGGCCAGGTTAGGACACTTTAGGCCCAGATGGGGAGATAGGAGAACAAACACCCTTCAGGCAAAGGGCCTGGGGCGTAAAGACTGGAATTCTCAATAGCTACACCCTCCTTAAGCAGGGAGGGGAGGACTGGACTCTCCTTCTATACTCACATACTTGCTGCACAGAGCCTGGGAGACAGGGACCCTTGGCACACATGGCAATGGTTTCTGATATTGGACAATCGGAAAAGTACTACAACCCCAAAATCCCATGATGGTTAGCGGATCAAGACATTTGTGCCCGGACTCGCCTAGTACTAGATGTCCAAAGATCCAATAGAAAATTATAAATCTGGCACCAGGACATTTGGACATAAAAACTGTTACTTTATTTCATCCAACAAAACATAAAATTGAATAAACTCCTGTAAAGATTAACACGTTTCAGCCTCCTACATAGGCCTTAGTCGTTAATTAATTGAGATGTCCTGGTGCCAGATTTGTACTTTTCAAGTCTTTCTGATATCGGACCTTCTAGAGATCTGTGGCGGGTGCATTTAAGCATAAGCAGGAATACCCCCCTGCCATGAGGTGGCAATCCTTGTCATGGGTCTGTAGCTGTGGAGAAAGGACAGTCCTGGTGATTACAGGAGGGTGGAGAGGCAGCAGAGGGTAATGATAAGCCAGACAACTGCAGGGATTATCAGAGGCTGCACTCAGACACAGGAGTCATGGAGGAATCCAGGGGTGCACTCGGAAGAGATGAGGTGCACCTAGAGACATCGGGTGCACAGGAACCACACTTGGAGACACAGGGGAAATAGGAGCTACACTTGGAGACACAAAGTACACAAGAGCGCACTTGGAGATGCAAGGGCACACTTGGAGGTTCAAGAGCGCACTTGGAGACTAGGAATACACTATCAGACTGTCAGAGATTTTGTACAGCAGGTGCTCATTCTTATGCGCATGTGCAGAGTCATGAGCATAGAAGCCCAAGATGAGCAAGGACTAGAATATGCACACAACGGTGCATTGGTGCATACATGAGTGTACACGTAGTCGTGCGCACGCATTCACATATTCTGGTGCCCAGCAGCCTATTTAAACTGAGAGTCTGCCTGGCTTCGGTGCTGGATTGTCTTCAGCTTCGGTTCCTGTTTTCCTAATTCGAATCCATGTCTACTATCCTTGTTCCTGACCCGGCTATGGTTGACACCTCTCTTGGATCACCCCTGCCTGTTATATCTGCTGCTCGCTTATGTTACTGACCTTGGCTTGGATTTATGACTACGTTTCCGCTTCCTGATTTGGTGCCCCACCTTGAGCCTGATCTTGCACCTGTCTGCCTGGCTCCCAATGAACAAAGCTTGTGACCAGACTGCACCACTGGAAGGACTCCTGGGTCTCCAAGCTACAGCTGACTACTACAGCTTCCTGGCACCTGCACCCTGCCCTAGCAGTCCCTGTCTCCACTAGCAGGGGTGCTTGTATGGGAATTGTGCAAGAGGCCACCCTCATCATCTTGGGCTCCACAGTCAGGTACGTGACACAGACACTGGGGATAGGGGGCACAGAGGTGGGAGAAGCACTAGGGTGCTTGGACACAGGAATCATGGAAGAACCCAGGGGTGCACTTGAGTAGATGGGGTGCATCGGGAGACATGGGGTGCATAGGGACCACACTTGGAGACAGAGGGGGAACAGAAGCTGCATTTGGAGGCACGGGGTACACAAGAAGGCACTTGGAGGTGCAAGAGCGCACTTGGAGACTAGGAATACACTGAGGTGAGAGAAGGGCTAAGGTGCTTGGACACAGGAGTCATGGAGGAACCCAGGTGTGCAAGGGCACACTTGGAGACTAGGAATACACTAGGACACTGGGTATAGGGGGCACAGAGATGGGAGAAGGACTAGGGTGCTTGGACACAGGAGTTACGGAGGAGCTCAGAGGCGTGCTTGAAGAGATAGGGTGCACCGGGAGACATAGGGTGCACAGGGACCGCACTTGGAGATGGGGTACACAATAGCGCACTTGGAGGTGCAGGGGCACACTTGGAGACTAGGAATACACTGAGGTGAGAGAAGAGCTAGGGTGCTTGGACACAGGAGTCACAGAGGAACCCAGGGGTGCACTTGAAGAGATGAGGTGCATCGTGAGACATGGGGTGCAAAGGGCCAGCACTTGGAGACACAGGGGGAACAGGAACTGCACTTGGAGACATGGGGTGAACAGGAGTGCTCTTGGAGGTGCAAGGGAACACTTGGAGACTAGAAAAACACTATCAGACACAGGGCATAGGGGGCACAGAGGTGGGAGAAAGGCTAGGGTGCTTGAACACAGAAGTCACGGAGGAACCCAGGGATGCACTTGAAGAGATGCAGTGCATCGGGAGACATGGGATATACAGGGATCACACTTGGACACACAGGGGGCACAGGAGCTGCACTTAGAGACGCAGAGCACATAGGGGGCGCACTTGGAGACATGTGGTGCACAGGAGCGCACTTGGAGGTGCAAGGGCACACTTAGAAACTAAGAATACACTAGAAGCCACAGAGGTGGAAGAAGGGCTAGGGTGTTTGGAAACAGGAGTAACTGGGGAATAGGCAGACACTGAAGGCTTGGGGGGGTTGGGGCTTTGCTTGGCCCTTTCAGAGATCACCTGGGACTCTAGGTGAAACCAGTAGTCTCAGCAGCCACGTGTCAAAAAAAGACCCAATGCTAGATCCCAGGAGAAGTGAGAGTTACAATCCTTAGTCCTGAAGAGGGATTGGTCAGACACAGAGCACTTTACTATAGGATATGATTACCAAATCTGAGTTCTGGCACCACATGTTGTTTGCGTTATCCTAATTTATTGCAGGCTACCCCCAGATTTACTAATAAAACAGAATCACCAGTGCAAAGAAGGAAATCTTTGATGAAAATAAAGAAACAAAAAATATTTTGATGAAATTGATAGTGTTATATTTGTTTATTAGTATAAAACAAATTCCAGCCAAAAGTTGTTAAAATTTTTGTACACGGTGAGAATTAGCACCTCTGGGTTTTTTTTTTCCTGTGGCCCCACTAGGGAGATTTCCTTTTACTTCCTGTTTCAGAAAATTGATGGAAAATCTCTCCAATGCAGACAGAGACATCAGAGACAGTTATCTAGTAGCATAGAGAATTTTCAGAAACTTGGTCAAGATCTTACCTTGTATTAGTGCTTATCTGTGCCAGGGACCTCTTCCTAGCCCTCGTTTCTTATTTTGGTATCACAGGGATACAGTGTGAAGGGAAATCCAATCGAGTGACATACATCAGTGATGTATACTTGACCTTTTTAGTACTTGGTCAGTTTGTAATGACATTCCTTTGGTTTTAGGTTATCTAAGGTAAAAGGATCTTGGAGGCGTTCTTAGATATTGTGAGACAAATTTAATAAGGAAATATGAGATATGCAATTTCCCCATCAATACTGTACCTGTCAATCAAAGCTGACAGACCTTCTAACTCCTCCCTTCACACAAAACCCCTTGTGTAAAAAGTAGGAGCAGCCTAGACTCCATCCAGGTCACGCAACCCCCGCCTACGCGTTTTGTCACAACCACAAGGCTTTTAGTCTCAATGGATGTTACTCTTTAAATGTCACACAATTCATTCAGTTTCAGTCTCCCCCAAGGTAAAACAACTATATTTCAATCATAAAAATGGTCTCTTCATATGAACTTCTCATGTTTAAGAGATGACTCTCATACAAAACCTTTCCTCCATTCCCATTCTAACATCTATCAACCCTTGATCGTTCAGTTAAATGTTCTCCACATCTCGACTCGAATATGGTATCTTCCCAGCATGGGTCTTCGAATGGGTGATGAGGTTTCCTTTCTGAGAAAAACCCTTCCCACATTCAGGACAGAAAAATGGTCTCTCTCCAGTGTGAGTTCTCTGGTGGATAATTAGCTCCTTTTTCTGACAAAAACATTTGCCACATTCAGAGCATGAATAGGGTTTCTCCCCCGTGTGGGTCTTCTGGTGGGACACGAGATTCCCTTTGTGCGAAAAACGTTTCCCACACTCCGAACATGGATACGGCTTCTCCCCTGTGTGGACCCTCTTGTGCTTTGTAAGATCTGAATTAAAAGAAAACTGTTTGCCACATTCACGACAACTATATGGCTTCTCTCCAGTGTGAGTCCTCTGGTGTCTAATGACTTCCCGCTTTTGGGAAAAACACCTTCCACATTCCAAACAGGAATACGGCTTCTCCCCAGTGTGCGTTCTCTGGTGTATAAGAAGACTGCCTCTGCCGCTAAAAGATTTTTCACAATCCACACATGAATATGGCTTTTCCCCCGTGTGAGACCTCTGATGTATTAAAAGATTGTCTCTACGGGTAAAACATTTCCCACATTGGGAACAAGAATAAGGTTTCTCCCCAGTATGAAGCTTTTCATGGGTGATAACATGCGATCTCCGAGAGAAACATTTCCCACATTCTGAACATGGATATGGCTTCTCTCGTTCCTGGGATCTCTGGCGTGAAGTGAGGTCCTCCTTTCGGGCAAAACATTCACCATTCTTGGAATAAATTGTACCTTCCCGTTGAGATCCATGGTGGATGATCAGAGGAGAAGGATGAGAAAAACGCCCACTGTGAGTAGAGGGGTCAGGTGATAGATGAACACTTTGAAGTACTGGATGGAGAATAGGTGTAGTAGGGTTTTCTTCAGAAGAATCAGATGTGACATCGTTACAGTCTATTACACCTCCTGGAGAGATAGTTTGATGGACCTCTTGGTTTATCTGATTGTATTGTCCATCTGGAGGAAAAGAATTATAAGAATGTTTGGAAGGAGAACTTTAGTCCAATTTAACATAAAGACAACATGCTAATATGAATCCATAATATGAATATGTCCATAATGTTCAGTTTTCGGAGGAATCCAACAAAGAGGGGACCAAATACCTTTAGGCAGCTGAGTTTAAAAGGAAGCAGTAAGGGTAGAAATACTGTAAGGGAGGCCCCATGGCTTGTTCATTGCAGTACTGGCTTTGGGGTTCTCATCACACCTAGCGTGTGTCTAATCTGGAACAAGCACCTAGTGGATGTCACGCATTTTACATAATTACATAGTTAGTCAGGTTGAAAAAAGACACAAGTTCATCTAGTTCAACCATAAAAATAAAAAATATCATACAATCCCATATACCCAATTTTATACCCACAGTTGATTTTAATTGTTAATTTATTAAAAGTTCCTGACAGGCAAAAGAAAGGATCATTGTATTGACTCAATCAGATGCTTGGTCATATTCTATATGTAGTTTGTATTGCCCACCTGTTCCAATCTCCCAAGGAATTTCCTCTTCTTCAGTTTTCATGTCTTCTTCCGCCTCATCCTCAGCTTTGAGATATCTAGGAGTCTCACTGGTGCCTCCAGGATCTGTGAATAAAGATGAGAATGAAGCCCCCTGTAATGAGATGTATGAGAGACCCCAGAGAGTGTGTGTGGGGGGAGACTGGTCACAATTCTTGGCTGGTAACACACAATGACATGATGTGAGGAGGAGAGCCGGAGTCTAATAGAGGCTGATGGCTCCTGACTCCCCCACTGGGCACATACTGTCTCCCCATTACTGTCTACTGACAGAGGAGGGGGGAGAAGAAGAGATTGTTGTAGTGACTGAACAAAGAGAATCTAGGACTCTTGTCTAGATTTAGTGCTTATTACTTACCAATGCCGATCTGTATAGGAATTTCCTCCACTTTAATCCTCACAGGTCCTTCTTCCTCCTCCTCAGGTTTGACTTCTCTTTGAACGGTTCTGGTGTCTGTGAATAAAGATGAGAGTGAAGCCCCCTGTACTGAGATGTATGGGAGACCCCAGAGAATGTGGCTTGGGGGAGACCGGTTACAACTTTTGGTTGGTAGCACAGGAGAGCCGGAGTCTAATAGAATGGACTTATGATTTGTCTTATGATGTTTAGCTGATTAGTACATCCCTCTAGCGCCACTATATATATTTGTGGAGTCTAATAGAAGCCTATGGCTCCTGACACCCCCACTGGGCACATACTGGTGGTAATTCAATTATACATTTGCAAAATGTTTCTGGTTTATCACAACCTATGCTTAATCAAAGCTGGAGTTTAGGTGCAACAAATTCAACTAGCCCTAAATTGCATCACATTAAGAAACTGTGACTATGATTTTGACAAAGAGAAAAATAATTACTGCCAGTTTGTAGATTAGGAAACTGGCAGTAATTAAGACCAACTCTGAGCTGGTATACAGAGAGCCACTAGTGCTCATAGTCAGGCAAGTATGTGCGGGGAAGCTCTCATGAATGTTACAGCTTCCCACTCAGGTTGTGTGGGTTGCTAGGATGCCAGCATTCGCTGGCATCCTAGCAACCAATAATGAATCCCTGGCCCAACTTAGCTCCTGCAGGGAGATTCCTCAGCTAACAGATGAATGTAAACAGAGTTCCGGGATGCTCACTGATGACATTCTCCAAATATGGCCAGGTAGCTGAATGGGGTGTCTACTTTATGGACACTCAGGTTTCAGTGCCCCCCTCATCCCAATCCATGTCTCCTTATGAAAAATTGTACCTGTTCCCGAACTTGTGAGGGGGGGCCGGTTCTCCATCAAGAGGTCCACCTTCTGTTCCTTGGACTTTCTTCACTTGCTGAAGTTTATCGAGAAAGCTGGCCTGTAAAGTCCTGTTAGATGTCTATGCTCAGGAAGATCGCTCCATGACAATCTGTGCTCATCCAGGCTGTAACAAGGGTAAAGAATGAACAATGGTAAGCGTTGGAATGCTACCTATGGAGATTAACAATTTTGCCATTCTGCCATTCTACTGGTGAGGCATAACTTACATGCACTGTTGGAATATATTTGTTTCATGTGGCCTTGATTAAGATGGTATGGCCTTGTAAGGAGAGATGAAAGCCAACCCTCCAATATTGTGCAAATAATATTAACAAATACACGTTTGGCCAATGTAAAGTATGAGCTAATTGGTCTGCAAAAAAAAACTCCCATGTCAAATTCCTCGTACCATGACAGAAAGCACAAGTGGACATTGCCATTGTTCAGACACTTCCTGTTTAAGGGTGACAACGCTCTGATCCTGTTTCATAACTGTGCTCCTTTGTTGTCACCCTGTAACAGGGGTTTCCGATGGAGACTACAAATGGCCGTTTCAACAAATATTACATAGGCATGGTCCACTGTTGTCACTAGATAGGAAGTGGCTGAGATCAGCGTTGCATGTAGGGCAGCCTATTCATTTTAATGGGCTGCCCTATGCATGAGAACCCTTTTGCGAAAAATGTGCCACACTGAACCACATGGTCCTGTGGCAAAACTAGAGCATTAGCAGATGCGTGGTGGTGCTGTCAACGATTAATGGCACTGCTGCACATCTGCTATGGGGCAGTGCGTTTCTGTGTGTGTTGAAAAAGCGCGTGCTTTTGTACGCGTTTCTGACACACAGTAGAACCTAGCTTAGAAAGTACAAAAGCAAACAGTCACTTCCAGCACTAAGAGGTCTTCCTCGGTGTAGAAACACAAGGACAACGAGTAATCCAAAAAAAATAGGCGGACGCTGCCTTCTTGAGATGGGGTGGTCCGGTAATACTATAAAAACAAACAAAAATAGAAGGCGCGCACACCTAGTGCATTACCAAAAATACCTAATTGAACAGTAAAATCGATAAAACATGGCTACTCACAAGATGTTAATTAGACATGAGCCATAAAAACACAGTGCCGAAAAGGAGGGACATAGATGTGCCATATAACAACACGGGGTGTAAACTGACGTGTTTCGGGGGGCGCACCCCCTTCTTCAGGAGTAGCCTAGCTCTGAAGAAGGGGAGTGTGCCCCTGAAATGTGAGTAGCCGAGCTCTGAAGAAGGGGGCTATACACCCCGTGTTGTTATATGGCACGTCTATGTCCCTCCTGTTCAGCACTGTGTTTTTGAGGCTCATTTCTAATTGACATCTTGTGAGTATCCATTTGTTATCGACTTTACTATTTGATTTAAATATTTTTGGTAATGCACTAGGTGTGCGCGCCTTCTAGCCTAGAAAGTGACTGAGTCGGTCTTTGCAGTGACTGCACGGAAGGATTAAATTTCATCTGAAGCAATCAAATATAAGGTTACTACGTTACAGCCAATGGAAAGCTTCAAGTAGGTACGACCCTTGCTGCTCTCAGTATAGCGCCCTCTCTCCGCTATCTAGAGGAACGTAAAATGCGTAAGTACTTAGAGATTGAAGCCAATATTCACATATTTCAATTGCTTATCACAGATAGAATTCTAGATAGTGAACACGCAAGTTTCAGTTTTCCGGAGAACATCATCCCCAACCCCCACAGAGCTGACCATCTAATGTTCTACACATTAGAGGACTTGCAGGAAGATGATGATATGTGGAGGTGACATGACCCCCCATCCAGTCCACACACAGTGCTGACCCCCTTCTCTAATAAAAAAAAAAATATATATATTATTTTTATTAACAATATTATTATTATCATTACCTCCTCACTGGGAACACACTCTCCAGCTTCTCATCAGGAAGTTGCTATTGAACTATAACCATCCCTCCGCCTTCCTCCTCTGAACTACAACAAAATGGCTGCCTCCTGCACTGAGGACAACTACAGAAATACGAATAATTATATGCATTTTTATGAATGGGACCATTTATTTTTCCAAGAAAAAAAAAGTCTCCAGCCCTCTTTCACAAAAAACTCTCATTAGTTCTCTGAATAAAGAGTACAAGAGCTAACAAAGTGAGCTACAAGAAAATGTCCGCCATCCGTCCTGCTCTGAGGACACTTCCTCTTCTTCCATGGAAGAAGGTCGACCTCTAGTGGTTGCTTTGGCTCAGTTAGCAGTAGAGTGTTCACCCTTTCATTTCTGAACAGTTTTTCACACACATGCTGAAATGTTCATTATTGAATGATTTCTAAAGACCCCCAAACCTATATATTTATTGAAACACAGGGGAGCCATAGAATTTAAAATAAAATGGCAGTGCTGACTTTATATGGTGCAAATGTTTATGGTAAAAAAAAATAAATACATGCAGATGAATTAACGTCTCCATCATTAATCAATTATAAAAATATAAAGGTATTTTAGCTTTATATTCAAATGCGCTAGTCAAGTAGTAGTAATAAACAATGACAAACAAAACTGGATATAGAGGACACTTTATTGCGTATAAACTTTTGGGGTCCCGTTTACAGCATTCTGACGCACATAATAGCAGATACACGGGTTAGCCATTCCATTGACCTGTATTGTCCACTTTTCAATCGAGGAGCATTATAGGGTCTGTTGGTGATAATGGTAGCATGTGAAAAAGCATGAATGTTGATGACGCAAGTAAAAAGGCACAGGGAGGTGCGTTTTTTTTTGTGCATCAATTATTATTTTTTTTTTTTTTTATTTGGATGAAACGGGTGTAGCAATGACCCCTGGAGGTGTTGTTAGATATCTTTCCCAACTTGAGATTTGCTCTGTAGTTGCACCAACCCACTGATGGCGACAATCTGACAGACTTCAACGCCTCCAATCTTCTTCTGCAAAATGTATTAGCCGAAATGTCTGAGGCTGGGTTCACATTACGGCAGTCCATGGTGGATCACTTTTCAGAGAGCGGCTAAGCTGCGACTTTAATGCATTCAGGAGGTGAACCTATCACCTCCAGAATGCCTGTAATTTTTCTTTTCTTTGCTGAATTCTAATTTTGAATGAGACCAACTCACCCCAACTGGGAGCCAAGCGTTTGGCTCTTGGCTGCTTCGTGGTCCTATTGACTTGAAGGGCAAGTTTGATAGGTGGTGTCCCACTCCAAGCTGTGTTAAGTTTTTTGCGGCCTATGGGTCAAGGCATGTGTAGGCTTTAGGTGGATGTTCAGGGGGTGCTAAAACAGTGGCTCAGCTGCCTGTTTTTACCACCTCTGTAAAATGGCCTTAGGGAGGAAGGGCTGGGGTACAGGATACCCAAAAACAGCAGAAAAAGCCCCTCCGCTCAGTAGTATCCACTTGTATAGCCATTCTCAGCCAAAGTTCCTCCAGAGGTTGCTAGGGGTTTTATGAGCCATAGCCGATTGACTTCCCATTTGATGGTACATAGTTCCAGGGCCAACGTCACTCTGTAGAGTCATTGGCATGATATCAATTTTTTTAGGGTGGCATTCTGGCCACCACTGTAAGGGGGTCATTCTTCCCACTGACCACCAATGTAAAGGGCATTGTTGAAGTAGTTTTCACAGGTGTTCCCCAAGACCTGGAAATAAGCTTAAGGAATCAAAGGTTTATTTAGGGCAGTGGTTTCCAAACTGCAGCACTTTGCTTGCCTTTATCCAGCCCTTGGGGCACTATTCCCCCCACTGACACCAACATCGGGGCATAATTTCTGCCACTGACACCAACAATGATGGACTAACAATGAGGCACTATTCCCAGCAGAGTCTCTCCTTACATCAGGTGTCCCCCAGCAGAGTCTCTCCTTATATCAGGTGTCCCCAGCAGAGTCTCTCCCTACATCAGATGTCCCCCAGCAGAGTCCCTCCTTACATCAGGTGTCCCCAGCAGAGTCTCTCCTTACATCAGGTGTCCCCCAGCAGAGTCTCTCCTTACATCAGGTGTCCCCCAGCAGAGTCTCTCTTTACATCAGGTGTCCCTCAGCAGAGTCTCTCCTTATATCAGATGTCCCCAGCAGAGTCTCTCCTTACATCAGGTGTCCCCCAGCAGAGTCTCTCCTTACATCAGGTGTCCCCCAGCAGAGTCTCTCCTTACATCAGGTGTCCCCCAGCAGAGTCTCTCCTTACATCAGGTGTCCCCCAGCAGAGTCTCTCCTTACATCAGGTGTCCCCAGCAGAGTCTCTCCTTACATCAGGTGTCCCCCAGCAGAGTCTTTCCTTACATCAGGTGTCCCCCAGCAGAGTCGCTCCTTACATCAGGTGTCCCCCAGCAGAGTCCCTCCTTACATCAGGTGTCCCCCAGCAGAGTCCCTCCTTACATCAGGTGTCCCCCAGCAGAGTCCCTCCTTACATCAGGTGTCCCCAGCAGAGTCTCTCCTTACATCAGGTGTCCCCAGCAGAGTCTCTCCTTACATCAGGTGTCCCCAGCAGAGTCTCTCCTTACATCAGGTGTCCCCCAGCAGAGTCCCTCCTTACATCAGGTGTCCCCCAGCAGAGTCCCTCCTTACATCAGGTGTCCCCAGCAGAGTCTCTCCTTACATCAGGTGTCCCCAGCAGAGTCTCTCCTTACATCAGGTGTCCCCCAGCAGAGTCTTTCCTTACATCAGGTGTCCCCCAGCAGAGTCTTTCCTTACATCAGGTGTCCCCCAGCAGAGTCCCTCCTTACATCAGGTGTCCCCAGCAGAGTCTCTCCTTACATCAGGTGTCCCCAGCAGAGTCTCTCCTTACATCAGATATCCCCCAGCGGTGTGCCCTCCTTACATCAGGTATCTCCCAGCGGTGTCCCCCTTACATCAGGTATACCCCAGCGGTGTGGCAGTCCCCTCATAAACAAAGAGAACTACCTAGAATTTTACCTTTCTGTAGGGTCCAGACTACATCATCTAAAAAGAAGGAACCAGCACTTTTTAAATATTTTTTGTAAGTTATATTATGTAATTGGGGACATGTGTCAAATATAAAGTAGGTGTTCTCTCAGTTTTGCTGCAAAAGTGGACATACACTTTAAGATCTTAAGTAATAATTATTCTTCATTGCAGTGGTCATCCTTATCCTGGCTTTACCATCCAATGAGTCCCTAACCTGAAACAAGCATGCAGACACCGACATCTGAAGAGCCATCCTTCAAGGTTGTACCAGCTCAGCAACTCACTGAATAGTGAACCAGGATCAGGATGACAGTCAGCAATGGCCGCCCCCATATTTCTGCACTGACAAGCGGGGAATCTTCTCCACCCGCTAGCTGTCAATTTTTTTTTTTTTTATGCGTCTGTGCAGGGCTCCACCCACCCAGCCGTGTCACTCATTCACAGCGCTCCTTTTGCGTCTGTTGGCTTGTAGTTTTCAGTGAACTAAGGGAGGGGGCGAAAGTGCCTGGTATTGATGTGGTTAATCCCCACGGTTATGATTGAGGTAGTTCATTGATTCTTCCAGTCAAAATGTATTGGCTTCTCTCATACGAGGTACAAGCAAGCCGATACACTGACAGATCTGCAGGAAACCTGCATGGCATCAGCGATCTTCTGATCATTATTGCAATGCTTTCCAGGCTCCTGCAACAAAAAATAATAAATGCACATTTTTTTACCTGCAAAAAAAAATGTGTATTTATAATTTTTTGTGAAAAGGTGAACTTATCCTTTAACCACATTCTGCCCGGCCTATAGCAAAATGATGGCCAGGTGGTGGCTGACTGGACAACATATGACGTCCTTCAGAACGAGCCATTGCAGCCTATGACGTAGGCTCTTTACCATGTGATCAGCTGTGTCAAATCACAGCATAACCAGGAAGTGCCAGTGATCGGTATTCCTCTATTCGCACTGACAGGGTGTGAGAAGGAGAGCCGATCAGTGGCTCTCCTGATAGGGGGGTCTGTACTGATAATCAGTGCAGCCCCATCAGCGATCCATGTCAGGGATTCTCATTCTGAAGGACATCATATGTTGTCCAGTTAGAACGGGAGAGCCACCGACTGGCCATCATTTTGCTATAGGCCGGGAAGGATGTGGTTAAAGGATAAGTTCACCTTTTCACAAAAAATAATAAAATGCACATTTTTTTGCAGGTAAAAAAAATGTGCATTTATTATTTTTTGTTGCAGGCCCACCAGTGATGCCAATCAGTGCTGCATATTAGTGCTGCCTCATCAGTGATGGAGAAAAAGTTATTTATTTACAAAATGTTATAACCAAAACGAAGAAAACTTTTTTTTTCTTTTAAGAATTTTCTGTCTTTTTTCATTTGTTTAGCAAAAAATAAAAATAAAACCGTGAGGATTAAATAGCACCAAAAAAAAAAAAAGCTCTATTTGTCTCAAAACATACAAATGTAGTCTGGGTACAGTGTTGTTGCATGACCGCGCAATTGTCATTCAAAGTGCGACAGCGCTGGAAGCTGAAAAGTGGCCTGGGCAGGAAGGGGGTAGAAGTGCCCGGTATTGAAGTGGATAAAGAACACAGGGTGTTTGGCTGGTGGTATTTCCAGAATGTCAGAGCTGAGCTTCCAATAAAGGATATGCGGTTCTATTTAGTATCCCGGGAGAGTCATAGTGACCTTTGTTTTATAACGGTAAGCACACAACTACAGAATCCGGCATGCTCACCCAGGGGCCGGCTCTCATACCTGTAATTGGATTAACCAGTTTAGTAGAAGAACACTCAGAGATCCCTCCTGAAGCCTAGTGCACTATAAAGGGAACGTGTCATCTTAAGCCAGCCATAGATGGATCGAATCTCCGCTGGTTCAAAAAGGGACCTTCTGAGATTTGATCCATCTATGGGCAGGCTGATTGAATCCATCAACTACAAGCCCGTCAGATTTTTAACAGGTAATTGTTGCTAGCAGCTATAACCACTAGCAATAATCAGTGGGGTTGATTTACACTGGTGTGCTGTGCAACATTGCATGTGATTCCCACCACACTGCTGTGCAAATCACATGCGATTGTCTGCGCAATACAGATTGTATGGCTGAATTTGTACCGCATTCAGTCCAAAGTCCCGCATGGTGTTCACACGCATGCTATCCGATTCCTGTACGAATTGACAGTTTGCACTGCAATATGTGAACAGATCTGGGGCTGTCATTAACCTTGTATTGACACTCCCAGCAGTTTGCATAGTGCAGTGTGAACTGCCTGCCAATCAGATGCGATGTCGGAACCTGAAGGAAAATAGACTGTGCGCTCTGCAAGTGCAGTTGCTCCAGAGCTTAGTAAATGAGCAGAAGCTCTGCTGACTTCCATCATCCAATCACATGCAAGCAAAAATGATTTTTGTTTGTTTTTTTTCCTTGCACCTGATTGGGTATTCTTTTCAAATTAAAGCTTTACCTCATTTATTAAAGGGGTTGTAAAGGTTTATGTCCGCCCCCCCCGAGCCTCCCCGTTTTACTTACCTGAGCCCCGAATTTCTGTGGGCACGATCCCGCGTCACTCTCTCCACGGCTTCTCGGCTCTTCATTGGATAGAATGATAGCAGCGCAGCCATTGGCTCCCGCTGCTGTCAATCAAATCCAATGATGCGGATGCCGGGGGGCAGGGCCAAGTCATACACTCGGCGTCTATGACACGGGAGCGCGCCCGCAAGGTAACCCCCTCGGGAGAGAGCTTCTCAGAGGGGGTTATCTATTGCAGGGAGGAGCCGTGGGAGCCGCAGTGGGACCCCAGAACAGGAGGATCGGGGTCACTCTGTGCAAAATGAACTGCACAGTGGAGGTAAATATGATATGTTTGTTATTAAAAAAAAACTGAACCTTTACAACCACTTTAAGTTTTGGAGCAACTGCACTTTGCAAAGTGCACAGTCTAATTGTCTTTAGTAACCCCTTTGGGGTTGATTAACTAAAGACAAATTGTGCACTTTGCAAAGTGGAGTTGCTCTCTGCAAGGGCAGTTGCTCCAGAGCTTCATAAATGAGGTAAAGGTTCACTTTGAAATGAAATACCCAATCAGGTGCAAGGAAAATGTTTGCTTGTACATGATTGGATGATGGAAGTCAGCAGAACTTCTGCTCATTTACTAAGCTCTGGAGCAACTGAGTGCACAGTCTATTTGCCTTTAGTGAATCAACCCCATTGTGTCCTCCCAGCAGGGACGGCTCCCCATACGAGAACACAATAGCTCCAAGGGAGGGATTCCCGGGACTGTCTGTGTTGATGGGGGGAAATCAAATGATTTTCTTTCCTGCAACCCGTGATTGCAGGAAAGAAAATCACTCCGTCTATGGCCGGCCTCTGGGCCCTTTCACACTAAGCAGTTTTTCAGCTATTAAAGCGGTAGTAATCCCGCACATTAAAAAAAAAACAAAAAAAAAAGGAAAAACAAAAAAAAACCCTGCAAGGCAAAGGCATAATGAGTTAGTATATGGCGCATACTAGATCGTTATGAAATACTTACCTCAGAACGAAGCCCCCGTATCGGAGCCTGGTCCACGCCTAGGGAGCTGACATCTTGCCCTCGACGTGTCTCCCAGGTTCGCGGCTCCGGCACTGTGAGTGGCCAGAGCCGCGATGACGTCACTCCCACGCATGCATACGGGTGTTTTCTTCCCGGCAAGGTCCGGCAGCGACCTTCAGCCGGGCATTCAGAGCGCATGCGCCACTGACGTCAGTGGCTGCATGCAAAGGGAATATCTCCTAAACCGTACAGGATTAGGGGATATTAATTTTACCTACAGGTAAGCCTTATTATAGGCCTTATTATAGGCTTACTTGTAGGTAAAAGTGTCCAATTTGGGTATACAACCACTTTAAAAGCGTAAGAAAAATGCATTGAAGACCTGTGGAACTCTTCACAAAAAAACTTTTTATAAAAAAGAAAAATGCACCTTCCTATTAAAATGATTGGAAAACACATCAAAAACACACCCGCAGTTGCATTTTTGATGCATTTTTTGGAGACAGGTGTCCAAGTTTCCCTGGTACGTGGGACACACATGAAGTATCACCACAATCATCAGAGGGAGGGCAATGATTCGAGTCCAGACCTCCTGTGTAACTCGAAACTGGTAACATGTAAAGGCTTTTAACCACTTGTCCTCCGGAAGATTTACCCCCCTTCATACAGCACTGCATTACTTTAAGTGTGCAATTGTCAGTTAACCCCTTTGTGCCGAGCGTACACATATATGAGTCCTCGGCTTTAGGGGGTTATACCAGGATGATGCCCGCAGCTGCAGGCATCATCCTGGTACCATTTTTTAGAGCCAGCGATCAGCTTTCCAGGGATGACAACTGATGTGGCTAAAAGCCGCTCGATTGTTATCCTGGAGGAGAGGGAGGGGACATCCCCCCTCCCGCTGCCTCCCGTCCCACCGGGAGACTCGATCTGCGATGCGTCACTTCCGTCGCCTAGAGATAGACTGGCATGAAGCCGGAAACGGCTCTTTGTCTTCTCTCTGTAAACACGGAAGCAACATCACAATGTCACTTCCGGTTTACTCGGCTGCCAATGGCGCCGGATTAAAAAAAAATATACAGTATTCAAAATCACCGTTTTCAGCGTTCTGAATACTTTGAAGTGCAAAGGAGGGATCGGGGGTCTTTTAGATCCCTCCATAAAGAGTACCTGTCACCACCTATTACTGTCACAAGGGACGTTTTACATTTCTTGTGACAGCAATAAAAGTGATCAAATTTTTTTTTTAAAACACAATGTAATAATATAAAAATAAATAAAATAAATAAGAAAAAGAACATTTTAAATCGTCCCCGTCCCCGCGAGCTCGCGCAGCAAAGAAAATGCATATAGAAGTTGTGCCCGCATATGTCAACAGTGTTCAAATCACACATGTGAGGTATCGTCGCGATCGTCAGAGCGAGAGCAATATTTCTAGCACTAGACCTCCTCTATAACTCTAACCTGGTAACTGTAAAAAAAAAATTAAAATGTCGCCTATGGAGATTTTTAGGTATCGCAGTTTGTCGCCATTTCACAAGTGGGCGCAATTTTTAAGCGTGATATGTTTGGTATCTATTTACTCGGTGTAACATCATCTTGTACATTATACAAAAAAATTGGGCTAACTTTACTGTTTGTTTTTTTTAAATCCATGAATATGTCTAAGTTGTGTTTAAAACCCCGCAGCACAAATACCGTGTGATATAAAATATTGCAACAATCGCCATTTTATTCTCTAGGCTCTCTGCTAAAAAAATTCTATTATGTTTGGGGGTTCTAAGTAATTTTCTAGCAAAAAACACGGATTTTAACTTGTAAACAACAAATGTCAGAAATAGGCTTAGTCGTGAAAGGGATGAATTATTAAAGTAACGCAGTGCCGTATGAAGGGGGGTAAATCTTCCAGACGTCAAGTGGTTAAAAGCCTTTACAGGTTACCAGTCGTGCGATGCTGTACCCAAATAAAAGCGCTGTGCTGCCTGCTCAGTACCCGCCTATCAGTCTTATCAGCGCACTTCAGTGGAGGAGAAAAATTAGCCGTTTGCAAAATTTTATGACAATTTTTATTTTATTTTTTCAAAATGTTCGGTCTTTTTTCGTCTGTTTAGCAAAAAAAATTAAAACCCCAGCGGTGATTAAATACCACCACAAGAAAGCTCTATGTGTGTGAAAAAAAGAATAAACATTTCATAAGGGTTCAGTGTAGCATGACCGCCCAATTGTCATTCAAAGTGTGACAGCGCTGAAAGTTGAAAATTGGCCTGGGCAGGAAGGGGGTAAAAGTGCCTGGTAGGCGAGTGGTTAAAGTAGATCTTTTTCCAAAATATTTGTGTTTGAAAAACTGCTATGAAAATACCTGGTGATATAAAAAATTGCACCACCCGCTGTTTTATTCTCTAAGGCCTCTGCTTAAACCAGTATGTAATGTTTGGGGGTTCTAACTCATTTTCTAGCAAAATAAAAAAAAAAAAAAAAACCTGCAAGGGTTAATTGTCTATTTATGTCCAGAGGAAGAATAAAAGGAGAGTTACTTACCTGATCCTCCTCCCCGCACCATCTGCACCCCAACACTACAAAGGTTATTGGTGACCAGAGCAGGGTCCATAGTCCTGCATTGGATGTCAGGACACCAAAGGACAGTCCACCGGGGGATGGTATGGGGGCACCTCCTGTTGGGGGAGGGGTGGAGGATCAGGTAAGTAAAATGGTTTCTCCTCTCCCTGGGGCAATACTAGTGATTAATCATTACAGAGGGGCTGCAGATGGGCTTTAAGGGGAGAAGGAGAGACAAGTGAGATATGGAGGGGGGGTTCTCTTGTTACTTGTCCTGGGGGGGATGGGGGGTTCCGTCATGAACTTGCAACAAGGGGTGATAATGGTCATGTTCCTGGGGGATGAGGATGAGCTCCATGTGGGGGAGGGGGGTCCCGGATGAGCTCCATGTGGGGGAGGGGGGTCCCGGATGAGTTCCATGTGGGGGAGGGGGGTCCCGGATGAGTTCCATGTGGGGGAGGGGGGTCCCGGATGAGTTCCATGTGGGGGAGGGGGGTCCCGGATGAGTTCCATGTGGGGGAGGGGGGTCCCGGATGAGTTCCCTTGTGGGGGAGGGGGGTCCCGGATAGGGTTGCCACCTGTCCGGGATTCACCCGGACAGTTCGGGTTTGGAATCATGCATCCAGGTTTCAGACCGCCTGAAACCCAGACACATTATTCAGACCACACTATGGTTCCCAGCAGGGTTGTTGGCTGCAGTTGTCTAATCTGAGAATGTCTGTTACACTCTCTTTCACACTGCCCAAAGCCAACACTAACAATTCCCCTCCCCCACATACAGACAGGAGAGGAGAGAGGGCTCAATCTGTTCCTCTTCCCCCCACCCCTCTGTGTCTGCCCACACTCCAGTCCCCGGCGCTGTGCCTCAGAAAAGGAAAGTTGGGGCCGGAAATTTGAAGTCCAGCAGCCTCAGATACATCTGGATGAGAGGTGCTGACTGCCAAGGGGTGAGTGAGCTCACCATCCATCCCTGTCTGTGACTGAAGTCCCCCCCCTTCTCTCTCCTGCCTCTGGGTAAGTACACTAAAGGTAAATCAGAGTTCTCAGAGCACCCCTTACATCAGAGTTCCCCTTTACACCAGAGACCACAGTGTTTCCCCTTACATCAGAGTCCTCTCCGTACATCAGAGTTCTCAGTGTTCCCCCTTAGATCAGGGTTACAGTGTAAGGGAACTCTGATGTAAAAGAGGAACTCTGTGGACTCTGATGTAAAGGGGGACTCTTGTGCCTAACTTCATTTGATTAGAAATGTTATTTAATTGCAAAATATATGTATAGTTTATATATTTAAAAAAAAAAAATTGTTCTGCACCGCTAAAGTGTTCGGGTTTGACTTGAAGAAAAGGTGGTAACCCTAGTCCCGGATGAGCTCCATGTGGGGGAGGGGGGTCCTGGATGAGCTCCATGTGGGGGAGGGGGGGTCCCAGATGAGCTCCATGTGGGGGAGGGGGGGTCCAGGATGAGCTCCATGTGGGGGAGGGGGGATCCTGGATGAGCTCCATGTGGGGGAGGGGGGGTCCTGGATGAGCTCCATGTGGGGGAGGGGGGGTCCCGGATGAGCTCCATGTGGGGGAGGGGGGTCCCGGATGAGCTCCATGTGGGGGAGGGGGGTCCAGGATGAGCTCCATGTGGGGGAGGGGGGGTCCCGGATAAGCTGCATGTGGGGGAGGGGGGTCCCGGATGAGCTGCATGTGGGGGAGGGGGGTCCCGGATGATCTCCATGTGGGGGAGGGGGGCCCTGGATGATCTCCATGTGGGGGAGGGGGGCCCCGGATGATCTCCATGTGGGGGAGGGGGGCCTTCATTTACTGCCCCCCCAGGTGTAGGATTGGGGTGTAGAGGAGACTCTGATAGTCAGTGATGTTCTATGGTAGAAATCCCCACACTGCCCCCTATAGTGCTGGAAACACACTACATCACCTTCTCTGATCACCTCTACACAGAGGCACTAGGAAAGGCCTGCTGAATGTGGATGTGTGGTGGTGAGAGGGGGGATGGGTCCCTCAGTACACATCATAATACACATATTATCATTCCATATAATATCATATGGTAATGGAAGGGGGGTGTGGCTGATATGTCCTAGTTAGATATGGCACCTCATCCCAATGATTATTAGAAAAAAGGAACAAAGGGAATGGGGATTATCATGGTGCCAGACGACTCAAGAAATCATTAATTATAAAGTATTTTATTACATCAATATTGTAGACATACAAAACATACAAAAAATTCATTAAAATCAAATAAGAAAAGGAGAGCACATTATAATTACTACTAGCCAGAATGGTCTTGGCCTGCTAACGTTGTGCGTCAATTCTTCCCTACATGTTTCACCAAACAATTGGCTTCTTCAGGGAAATAAGACGTGACCAATATAATAAATGTAGCTCTAAGAGGAAATTGAAAAATGCAAAGAATTAAACATAGATAGTACATAGCAACATGATTTAAATATGATGTGCGATAATGGAGAAGCGGCATGGCATGAGGAGTCTCCCCCCCCCCCCCCCCCCCGTGAAAAAGAACCACCCCGCAACCCCAAATGACAATGCTCCCCTACCTACACCGATCTCACCAGTCGGCCGGGTCAGGACAGAGACCGCCCAGAGGCAGCAGCCCAGTTCCACCACATTGTGGCTGCAGGGGGCAAAAAGGTGCATATTAGGATAGAAGAGGATTGAAAAAAACATTTAAATCAACATGGGAACCAAACACATCCCATGTATAGGGCTAACATAACCTCAATACCTACCAATGATAGTTGAAAAACTGAAGTCCAATACTAGGGCGCTGGAGAAACCAATAAAAATCAGATTGTGCAATAGGAAACACTTAGATTGAAGCTGTGGTATCAGAAAACAAAAAGGGAATTGCTACTATGAAAGAAGTGATCATTGGATATAAATCGAATAAAATCACAAAATGATCTCCAAAAGTAGACCATCATTTACACTTACCCAGGACAAAAGGATGCATGCCTAAGCTTCCAAATCAGATAAAGTACTGGAATTGATTGCTCACTGTAGACTGTCAGGCAGACTCCCAAACACTACACAGAGCGTAAAGGCAAAATCGGCCTTAAGCAGAAACAACTAGGAAAGAAAAAAGGAAAAGACCGGGTAACATAATGAAAAGAGATCCGAAATAACAAGAGCTGAAGAATCCAAGAGCATGCCCTATAGATGACACTAACCTTGTATGTGAACAAAAAGCGTGGCAGCGCCCCAGAGTCCAACGGTTAGAGAGCTGGAGATGCCGGCCTTTATACCCCCCCACCCGGTCGGCGTGGGACATCACCGATCGGGAGCGGACGATGGACGGCCATCGCGCATGTTCAAAGACCAACGTCAAACAGCCTACAGTGCCCAGAATGCTGAACGAGACAGCAATCGCGTCATGTGACCCAGTCACGCGGCGCAAGGAGCGTGGGCAGGACGCCCAGCAGTGTGGAATCAATAAATGTAACCAGGGCCGTCTTTAATATTGACTGGACCCTGGGCAAACATTTTTTCTTGGGCCGCCCCCAATGCAATTTCGCTCTCCACCTGCTCTGAGTCTACAATAAATAGCAGCTAGACTCAAATCAGTTTACTGAATCAGATCAGGCAACAATTGTGATTGGTTGCCAGAGGTTACAGTGTATCATTAACACTCACTGACTGTCTGCTAGAGGTTACAGAACACATGATGGCTCACTTATTATTTGCTAGAGGTTACAGCACATGACTTATGCTTGTTGATTGGTTGCTAGAGATTACTGTACATCAATACTGCTCACTGATTGGTTGCTAGAAGTTACTGGACTTCCTTACCACTCACAAATTGGTTGCTACACTGACCACCAATGTAACTGAGACATTTAGCCTGCGGTCACATGTGTGTGTGTTGGGAATGCATGCAAAATCCCTTTCCTGACACCACAGAAACGCGCTACCCTTGTTAATGACATCCTCACGCATCTGCTGAGATGTACGTATTCACATCCACCACACGGTGCTGTGGCCCCCTGTTATTTTGAAAAGGGTTCCACCTCCAATTTGCTTACCTTTGCAGAACAGGCTGATGTTAGGCTGAATGACCAAAGTTGTAGGTAGGACTATCAAGCATGCCCCTTTACTTCCCAAGTGGGCAGCATTCAGCAGAAGTGATGGTGGATATGACCTCAGGGGGGCATGATACACATATGAATGCCACCTCTATTTACATAGCAATGCCGGTCCGCTGCTATTTACATAGTAATGCTGCCACTATTTACATATCAATGCAGGTTATTTACATGTAAAAACAGGGTCTGCAAGTGAGTCATCTGTACATGGTAGTAGGCAGAGCTGGACAGCATTAGTAACAGAACTTCAAACTGAGATAAGACAGTACAGGACTAAAACTTCAAGGGACAAGGGAATTTGAACTGGGATAGTTGGCAAGTATGAGGCAGCTGCTTTGGGCCCCACAACAATGATGGAGCCCAGGGCAGATGCCTCTTTTGCCCTGCCTTAAAGATGGCCCTGGATGCTACTTGACACTATAGACAGCATCATGATCGAGATCCTACTGGTACTCAATTCTTGATTATAGATCGATACATTGCCCCATGGAGGGGAGGAGCCAATAAAAGAGGAGTTTCTAGACTAGAAACTTTCTGGATATACGAATTACAGACCCACTATCCACAAGGAATGAATGTGGAGTGGGACATTAATTCGTTTATCAACCAATCCTAAAGGAAAGACTTTTCCATTATATTCATTTTATTTTATATTATATTTTATTTTTTAATATTCACTTTGTATTGGATTTACCTTAATTTGACTGCATATGGCTATTTTTATATTTTCTACTTTATGGAGAAAATATATTTTTAAATATGTATTTTTATGGAGATTTAGATATTTTCATTAATATTAAATTTATACTATTCATATTATTTTTGTATGTAACTGATGACCCCATATGAAATAATTCACTACCTTGTTTATATTTTATAATTTTTATTTTCTATGTCTTTTGGTAGTGCCATCTAGTGGATTTTTTTCGGTATCATCCATAAACAGATTTTTACTGTTTAGAGCCCTGCCTATGTGTTTTCACCATAAAGTGGGGCATGTGATGATATCTGAATAGGATATTTTTATTGTTTTTTGTGCCCATCTTTAAACTGGCTGAATGATCTTGTCATGGGATGCTACTCAGTTCGAGGCCTGATTCAGCATTTGGATGTGGGTACCGTGACGTTTGTGATGTGGCTGCGTCCCGAGTGGCCGCGTCATCTGACCTGGAATAGTCCCGTCATGTGTTGCTACCCATGTTGAGGCTTGGTCCAGTTCTCGGATCTTACGCCACGACGTTCATGACGAAACAACGTCGCAAACGGCCGCGTCATCTGACTAATTCTAAAGCGAGACGTGGTTTCATCTCCTGGTTACAACGTTACGGAGATCTGATGCAGTGACGTCACGATTGAGCCTCATAACGAGGCTTGGATCCGTTTTTATAATTTTTAATCCCTGCTTTTATAATTTCTAATCCCTTTTTCTGTTTACGTTGGGGAGCTTATGTGTGGCCTATTGCTTCCCACACACATATATATATGTATTTATGGACTACAACTATTCCTATTAGATTTACAAGGTTTAAGACACCTAATTTTGATTGACACTTCTGGTCTAACAACCGGAAGTGACACAAATAATGTTTACTTCCAGTATTATGCATTTTTCATGTGGGGTCATTAGGGATTTATAAGCGGTAGTGTTTGTGGGGTCTGCACCCCAGATGACAGCTTTTTAGTTGAAACGCGTCGGGTGGACCCACACATATATACTGCTCTTGTTCCTGTATTTATTAAGCCTATTTGATGATCCTCTAACATGTGAGTTTACACTTTTTTTTTCCTTTAATAAACCCTATTTAAACGGTATCATGCTATGGACATTTTTTATCTATCTCTGCATGGTTTTTGAACACCGAGCCTTTTGTCCTATCGGAATACTATCTCCAATTTGATGTTTGAAAACATCTGTGCCAAGTTGGTGGTTTGATCCAAGACCTGTCGTGCCAGTTTAGCCCGGTGTATCCATCAAGTCAGTTGACTCACAAACCTGTATGACTTGGGGGGCATAAGCCTCTCCAGGTCATAAACATCTGGCAAGCCTCCTTTTGTTCACAGGTGGTGGCCCATTTGTTATCACAGTTTCTTTGGAGTATCAACGCCATGCGAATATCTGCCTAAGTGTGTTTTGGATCATCCTCGGACTTGTCAAATTTATATGTACTTGCCAAATCTAAAAACATACTTGCTAGCTTTGTTCTTCATATTCACATCATAATTGTTATTTATTGTGGTATAATTGTTTTATTTATGTATTTAGTCACTTTTTATTGACTCTACTCACGTTTATAGTAGGTCATTTATTGATTTTTTCATATCATGTTGTTTATTTAGCATGAATCACTTATTCAGCATGAGTCACTTTTTTCACTAAGGTAGACCCTTTATGCACCTTTATGTGTATCCCTTTGCATAGTAGGGTACTCGTTTAGTACTTTTTTACCTTTCATGGTCAAATTTAATATTTATGTATGGTATAATATCGCTACACTTTTTTTACACCTACTAAAATCACATATTGCACATGCCGTTACAGCTGAAGGAGTCTGACCGGTTCCGCACAATATAAATGCTGGGGCTACGCGAACCCATATATTAAGAACACGTGGACCGTGTGTACATACATGTAAAGGAAACATGTGCAGAACAGGCATATTAAACACATTAATTGATAAAATATCAACTGCATAAAAATGGTATAAAAATTGATTAAAAATCAATTAAAAATCAATCAAATCTTGGATCAATATCAATATCATAATAATCATAAAAATCATACTTAAAACTAGAAAGACCTGGCCATCAAAGGGTTAACTGTGTGCCTAGCCAGTGCTTGTGTACTGTGGGGGAGGTGCTTTTACTAAGGGAAGGCACAGATTCTGCAAAGCTGGGAACACAGAACACAGGATCAATGCCTTCCTTACTGACAGAACAGCAATCTGCCTTGTTTACGTAGGTAAATCGCCGTTCTGCCTGTGTACTAAACAATCGACGGATGCCAGCGGTACCCACCGCTGGGCTCCCGCTGTGATCACACACTGGGCCACCAGTGGTGCGCGTGAGCGCCCCAGACCTGGAAATTCCAGATCACGCACTAGGTACATGATTTGGCGCAGAGCGGCCGCCCTGACGCAGTATACCTATGTGGGTGGTCTGCAACTGGTTAAGCAACTGGTTAAGCAGAGGCCCTAGAGAATAAAATGGTGGGTGTAGCAATTTTTTATGGATATGCATAGAGAAAGGTCCCAAACACTGCACAGCTAGCAAAGCCTTTAGAGAACATGTGAAAGCAGCCTGAGCCAGCTTCATCCAAAGCCACGCCCCCAAGATGTATAACCCCACCCACGGGGCTTAATTATGGAGGTGAGGAATTAGATTGGCCCCTGCCCAACCAGCACTCATCGCAGGAAACACCAGATGGATTTACCAGAGCGGAGACCTCAAGTTTTAGGAGGTTGCAAACCCGGAAGAAGGCCAAATACGTACATGTATGTGATAATGTCTGTACCTGCCATCCGCTCGCAGTATATTTACTTTGAGCCGCGGGCAGGTGGCTAAAGTGTAAATGAGGCTACATTTTTTTTTTTGTTTTTAGATTTTTTTACTGGGTCCAATCAGGAAGACCTCTCACTTCCTGTTTTGGTGAAAACGCTAGGATTTTGGAATTCTAATGTCTAATTTTGGTGATAGGATGAGCCGAACACCCCCCTGTTCGGTTCGCACCAGAACCTGCGAACAGGCAAAAAATTTGTTCGAACGTGCGAACACCGTTAAAGTCTATGGGACATGAACATGAATAATCAAAAGTGCTAATTTCAAAGGCTTATATGCAAGTTATTGTCATAAAAAGTGTTTGGGGACCTGGGTCCTGCCCCAGGAGAGATGGATCAATGCAAAAAAAAAGTTTTAAAAATGACTATTTTTTTGGGAGTAGTGATTTTATTAATGCTTAAAGTGAAACAATAAAAGTGTAATATCCCTTTAAATTTCGTACCTGGGGGGTGTCTATAGTGTGCCTGTAAAGGGGCGCATGTTTCCTGTGTTTAGAACAGTCTGACAGCAAAATGATATTTCAAAGGAAAAAAAGTCATTTAAAACTACCCGCGGCTATTAATGAATTGCCGGTCCGACAATACACATAAAAGTTCATTGATAAAAACGGCATGGGAATTCCCCACAGGGGAACCCTGAACCAAAATTTAAAA
The DNA here is from genome assembly GCF_042186555.1 of Aquarana catesbeiana. Classification (NCBI taxonomy): domain Eukaryota; kingdom Metazoa; phylum Chordata; class Amphibia; order Anura; family Ranidae; genus Aquarana; species Aquarana catesbeiana. Next base: position 281,051,025 of record NC_133331.1, on the reverse strand, counting down.
AAAAAAATGACGTGGGGGGTCCCCCTAAATTCCATACCAGGCCCTTCAGGTCTGGTATGGATATAAAGGGGAACCACGCGCCAAATTAAAAAAAATGGCATAGGGTCACCCTAAAAATCCATACCAGACCCTTATCCGAGCACGCAACCTTGCAGGCCACAGGAAAAGAGGGGGGGACGAGAGAGCGCCCCCCCCCCAACCGTACCAGGCCACATGCCCTCAACATTGGGAGGGTGCTTTGGGGTAGCCCCCCAAAATACCTTGCCCCCATGTTGATGAAGACAAGGGCCTCATCCCCACACCCTGGCTGGTGGTTGTGGGGGTCTGTGGGCAGGGGGCTTATCGGAATCCGGAAGCCCCCTTTAACAAGGGGACCCCCAGATCCCGGCCCTCCCCCTGTGTGAAATGGTAAGGGTATCCCTACCATTTCACTAAAAAACTGTCAAAAATGTTAAAAATGACAAGAGACAGTTTTTGACAATTCCTTTATTTAAATGCTTCTTCTTTCTTCTATCTTCCTTCGGTTTCTTCCTCCATCTTCTTCTTCTTCTGGTTCTTCTGGTTCTTCCTCCGGTGTTCTTATCTGGCATCTTCCTCCGGGTCGTTGGCGTCTTCTTCCCTTGAGCCGCTCCGCATCCATGATGGCATGGAGGGAGGCTCCCGCTCTTCTCTTCATCTTCTTTTCGGGCGCTCCGCATCCATGATGGCATGGAGGGAGGCTCCCGCTGTGTGATGCTTCTCCTCTTCTGACGGTTCTTAAATAACGAGGGGCGGGGCCACCCAGTGACCCCACCCCCCTCTGACGCACGGTGACTTGACGGGACTTCCCTATGGCGTCATGGGGAATGCCACAGGGAAGTCCCGTCAAGTCCCCGTGTGTCAGAGGGGGCGGGGTCACCGGGTGGCCCCGCCCCCCGTTATTTAAGAACCGTCAGAAGTGGAGAAGCGTCACACAGCAGGAGCCTCCCTCCATGCCATCATGGATGTGGAGTGGCCCGAAAAGAAGATGAAGACAAGAAGATGAAGACAAGAAGATGAAGAGAACAAGATGAAGAGAGAAGCGTCACACAGTGGGAGCCTCCCTCCATGCCATCATGGATGCGGAGCGGCCCGGAGAAGAAGGGAAGAAGATGCCGCGGAGGAAGATGCCGGACGAGAACACCGGAGGAAGAACCAGAAGAAGAAGAAGATGGAGGAAGAAACCGAAGGAAGATAGAAGAAAGAAGATAGAAGAAAGAAGAAGCATTTAAATAAAGGAATTGTCAAAAACTGTCTCTTGTCATTTTTAACATTTTTGACACTTTTTTTAGTGAAATGGTAGGGGTACAAGTACCCTCTTACCATTTCACACAGGGGGGAGGGCCGGGATCTGGGGGTCCCCTTGTTAAAGGGGGCTTCCAGATTCCGATAAGCCCCCCCGCCTGCAGACCCCCACAACCACCGGCCAGGGTTGTGGGGATGAGGCCCTTGTCCTCATCAACATGGGGACAAGGTGTTTTGGGGGGCTACCCCAAATCACCCTCCCAATGTTGAGGGCATGTGGTCTGGTACGGTTCAGGAGGGGGGGCGCTCTCTTGTCCCCCCCTCTTTTCCTGCGGCCTGCCAGGTTGGGGCCTGGTATGGATTTTTGGGGGGACCCCACGCCGTTTTTTTTTAAATTTTGGCGCGGGGCTCTCTTTAAAATCCATACCAGACCTGCAGGGTCTGGTATAGATTTTGAGGGGGTCCCCACGCCATTTTTTTTTTATTTTGGCCGGGGTTCCCCTTAATATCCATACCAGACCTGAAGGGCCTGGTATGGAATTTAGGGGGACCCCCATGTCATTTTTTTTTTTTAATTTTGGTTCGGGGTTCCCCTGTGGGGAATTCCCATACCGTTTTTATCAATTAACTTTTATGTGTATTGTCGGACCGGCAATTCATTAATAGCCGCGAGTAGTTTAAATTACTTTTTTCCTTTGAAATGTCATTTTACTGTCAGACTGTTTTAAACACGGGAAACATGCGCCCCTTTACAGGCATACTATAGACAACCCCCAGGTATGAAATTTAAAGGGATATTACACTTTTATTGTTTCACTTTAAGCATTATTAAAATCACTGCTCCTGAAAAAACGCCCGTTTTTAAAACTTTTTTTTGCAATGATCCATGTCCCCTGGGGCAGGACCCAGGTCCCCAAACACTTTTTATGACAATACCATGCATATAAGCCTTTAAAATTAGCACTTTTGATTTCTCCCATAGACTTTTAAAGGGTGTTCCGCGGCATTCGAATTTGCCGCGAACACCCCAAATTGTTCGCTGTTCGGCGAACTTGCGAACAGCCGATGTTAGACTCGAACTCGAAGCTCATCCCTAGTTGGTGACATTAGGTTTGGCTATGCAAACACTTGTTGATTTAAAGCACAGGTTCAAACCGCTGAAGGACCGCTCCATGTACATATACTGCATCAGGGCGGCCCTTAAGCGCAAAATCACATACTTGTACGTGATTTTTTTTCTTCGGCTCTGGGGTGTGTGCCGGCAGAGCCCCGCTCCCGCTGTGATTGGGCACAGCAGGAGCCAATCAGAGGGTCCTGCAGACCCGATGGCTGCAGGAAACCCAGTGATCTGTCCGAGAGAGGCAGAACGGCGGTCTGCCTATGTAAAGAAGGCAGATCGCCGTTCTGCTAGTATGAAGGACACAGATCTTGTGTTTCTGCTAAGCACCAAAAGAAAGCTCTATTTGTGGGGGAAAAAAAAGGACATCAATTTTATTTGGGTACAGTGTCGCATGACCGCGCAATTGTCAGTTAAAGCAACGCAGAGCCGTTTTGCAAAAAAATGGCCTGTCATTAAGGAGGGGTAAACCTTCTGGAGCTAAAGTGGTAAAAGACAAGAAAGATGCAGCATATAGTGGACATAAAGAGGAATTATACTTTGCTCTCTAATGGCCTGTGGCTTTTACTTTCTCTTCATTCCAGCTCTGCAGCCTATGCAAGAATCTTCAGTATTTAACACTTGCAGGATGGTTGGATGCCTGTCTCCCCTGCTGCATTGCTGTGGTTTCATCCACCAACTGCTCTTTCAATAGAGGACTCAGCAGTGACATAACAATTGGAGGAAGGAGTCACATTGTGTGGTGGGGAACAAAGACATACGACACACCTGGGATGGAGTGTTGAATGATTTGCAGACTGACAGAGTCTGTGGGGCTGAAAGAGGATTGCTAGGAGATGGGTTGTTGGGGGAATGGAGAATGAGGTAAGCAAAAGTTTTTTTACTCTCCCCTAGCCTGAATTAGCAGTTAACCCTTGTAGTGTGGGCACAGAGCTCCACTGCAAGTGAGAATGTTTTGGTTTATTGTCAGATGGGCTTTAAAGAAACATGAATGTTAACGAAATGAGGTGGACAGCTTCCGCAATGCCCCCCCCCCCCCCCCCCCCATAGAAGCTGCTGGCAGGGTAATCCCCACAATCCTGAAATGAATCCAGAATGGATGAAACATTGAGGAGCTGAAAAAAGATGGGGCATTGAGGCCTTAAGGTGGCCCCAGGGACTTTAAACGGTGCTCAAATCAATAAAGTAGAGAACATAAAAAATTCATTTTTTATTTAACAATCTTTAAAAAAAACAGACATTGGCCAAAGACCACATACAGAACAGTATATTCATTGATATAGAGATTAATACCACTTTCTCAACATGTTTCGCTTTCCTAAGCTTCTTCAGGAGATATATTGTGATATTATGGTCAACTATGAAAATAAAGAATATATGTATGTAAACAAATGTCTGCTTATAAGTTACAGTCATAATATATATTGATACATAAAGTGTGGCGCTAAAATAAACTTGTTCCTAATTGGGCAGGACCCACCAGAATATCAATCTGAGGGCCTAAACTAGCCCAGTGAGGTATTTAATGAAATGAGTTTTTATCAAATCTCATATCTAAAGAATAAGTGAAAGAGGACCAGAATAACAAGGTCATTACCCTTATATTCCCATATGCGAAATATTGTGAATAAAATCCGATAGAAAACTACCAAATGGAGAATTAATTATATTGCCCTCAAGGGGACATAAGTATAGAGTTTGGTGAATGTATTAATCAACTGTGAAAAAAAAAAGGAAAAAGGGAAAAAAAAAAAAAAAAAAAAAAAAAGAAAAACATAAACTTAAATTGGATCAAGTGTATGTGACCACAAAGTTGTGAATCAACACCTGTTGTGTTAGTGGACAATTAAGCAAACGTGTGGGCCTGCTCAAAACAGGTACTATACAGATGCGTATATGTTTTAAAAAGCATATATTTATACAAAAAGAAATTGTCTTGTTATAAATGCAAATGTATATAAATACAGTCCATGCACAAACTCAAATGAAATCAGGTGTGGGTTCAAATGTTAGTCCTATGAAGGTACACTGGGAAGTTAGGCCTCTAGGACTTCCTTCAGATGACCAGGATGGTTCCCATGTAATTAAATGGTAACTGTGGGTATAGATGTGTAAAAAATACTCTTACCAAAGGTGATGGACTCGCCAGCCAGCGGCTTTAGAGTCAGAATGAGCTTAAGATTAAACGAATGGTGATGGTTGTGGTGCTGCTGCATCCGTTAGTAGGGACGCTGGAAGGTGAAGATCCCCAGCAACACAGCCTCACGAACTCCAATGCTCAAATGATCACACAAATCCTCAGATATAAAAATCAGAGAGGAGATTCCACAGAGCGTAAAAACTGCTTCCAAAAAAACTTTAATCAAAGTTTTAACAATCAAGGACTTACACTGGCTCATAAACCGCAACAGAGACCAGGCATAACAGGCATATCAGGGTCTGATATGCCTGTTATGCCATGATAGAATAAGCGCTTTTTTAGAGATTTTTATCTGTTTTTGTACCCTGGCCTCTGTTGTTGTCTATGAGCCATTGTACTTTTATCATACCTGGTCTCTGTTGCGGTTTATGAGCCAGTGTAAGTCCTTGATTGTTAGAAATTCTTAAAATTGTTTAAAAATTCTTTCTCTAAAGGTAAGACTGAAAAAGTAAATTGTGACTTGGTGGTCAGTGTGGTTTTTTTTATTTTTTTATTATTATTATTTTTGATACACATGTGTTATATATTCCTTTGATGTATGATATATATATACGTTTTATCAATTTTTGTATTCTTCATATTTTTTTCCCTATGATCAAACCAATATGTATCAATATATATTATGACTGTAACTTATAAGCAGACATTTGTTTACATACATATTTTCTTTATTTTCATAGTTGACCATAATATCAAAATATATCTCCTGAAGAAGCTTAGGAAAGCGAAACATGTTGAGAAAGTGGTATTAATCTCTGTATCAATGAATATACTGTTCTGTATGTGGTCTTTGACCAATGTCTGTTTTTTTTAAAGATTGTTAAATAAAAAATGAATTTTTTATGTTCTCTACTATATTGATTTGAGCACCGTTTAAAGTCCCTGGGGCTACCTTAAGGCCTCAATGCCCCGTCTTTTTTCAAATATATTTTCTGGGATGTGGTGCTTTGGATTTTCCCTCCCTTCCAAATATTTTTTTCATTGAGGAGCTGAAAGAAGAGATGTAATCCAGTACCATGTGTGGGCCTTTGACCTCCTCTAGCATGCAGTGCACACCTTCTGAGTGCAAAGGAGGAGAATTCAAGCCTCATATTTTGTGTACAGAAGTGTGTAAGAAACGTGTTCATACGCCTGCTGCTTCCCTCCTATCCAGGCATATTGTCAGGACATGTAGTATGTTATATAGAACAATAGTGAAGGCATACAGTACTGTCAGTACATGAAAGGAAATTGTATGACATGTAATGAAGGCATATTATTGGAACATGTAGTAAAGGCATACAAGTGAAGGCCGCCAGATCCTGCCCCCCGCGCCACGTGAATGAGTATGGGGTACATCATACCCCTACCCATTCACCTGGAATAAAAAGCGTCAAAAATAAAACACACTACACAGGGTTTTAAAATAATGTATTGGGCAGCTCTGGTGGTCTCTTCCTTCTTCTCTGCGCTCTCCTCCTGCTATTAGGTCGTCTTCTGCTGTTTTGCTAGCTCTTGCCTGGTCTTCCCTGTCTCCTTCTCTTCTTCTCTCCTTCTCATGTTGCCAGGACGCTCTCTCCCGCTGTAAAACTGTGTGCATGGGGCGGGGCCCCCATAGGCATGGGGCGGAGTCGTCGGGTGATGTCATCCAGTGACCCCGCCCCCTAATGATGTCGCCCCTCGGGGCATGATGGGGCGGTGGGCGGGGTCAGATGACATCACCCAGTGACTCCGCCCCATGCTTATATAAGTCGTTGCGCAGCTCGCACGCTGCATTACAGAGGGGGAGAGCGTCGTGTCAACATCGGAAGAAGACCGGGCAAGAGTTAGCAAAAGAGCCTGCAAAAGAGCAGAAGATAGCTCTAGAGGCCCGGCACAAGACTCCGGACAGAGGGAGAAGAACCAGAGAGTGGAGAAGAACGAGCAAGAGCTAGCAGAAGATAGCTCTGCAGGCCTGGGAAAAGAACCAGAGAAGAGGGAAGAAGACCGGGCAAGAGCTAGCAAAAGAGCAGAAGATAGCTCTGGAGGCCCGGGAGAATATCAAGGGAAGAAGACCGGGCAAGAGCTAGCAAAAGAGCAGAAGATAGCTCTGGAGGCCCGAGAGAACCAGAGAAGAGAGTAGAGGCCCGGCACAAGACATAGAGGCAGAGAAACGCTTAACCAGGGTTATCGCTGTATGCCAAGAACCAAGCAGACCGCTCCTAAGTCCACCGGAGGGAGGGCATAATACCCCCCCACTGCCATCCTCATCACCCCCCACACACAACACAAAGGCTCTTCTCGGAGCCACCACATCCTCCTCACAAAGAGCTCCATACTATCTCATCACCACTACATCATACAAATACTCCTCACCACATCTCTACACCCCCCATCACACCGCACTCACATCTCTAACATTTCTAAGATGATTACAAAGTAACAATTCACACTTCTCTAGGAAGGAGATCTTTTCTCGTGCCGATCTCTTCCCACCACAATACAATATATAGGAGAGGAGAACAAGACACCTTCCTAGAAAGATTCTCTTCATATCTCTAGACTTCCCTCATCATTACCAGGAGATCGGGAAAGAAAACCTGTTCAAGAGAAATACAAAGTCATCTCCTCCCCTCCTGTACACAGATCCCGGGATCACCTCTTTCTCAGCTCCGGTGTAGAAATCCTACAACTGACTAGTAAGAAATCTCACACTCACTATTCATTCTTCTGTATGAAGACGAGATTTCCTCTCCCCGATCTATCACAGGAATCTCTCCTCTGCTATTCTACAACTTTCTCCAATCTTCCCCTCACACACACACCGATCACATTGTTACACCTTCCCATCAGCACATCTTACACTCTTTATTTCTTCTCATTCATTATCTACAGAAGACAATTATTGGCACCCTGGAGAGAGTTGTACATTTCTCATTCCAAGCGTCAAATTATTTTATATGTCAGCCAATCAGCAGATAGTGATCTGTACGGTGAGTGCAGAACTCCATCATCTGCAAACTGCACAGCGATGAGATTTCAGCGAGCAATTTGAAAATATTCCGATCAGCCAATCACAGCCTCTTGTCGTTCCTGTGTCAGCCAATAAGATTGTTTATATTATCATACAGGGAGCTTTCTAAAAGCGGGGCCGGGAGATCAAATTTTAATCCAAAATGACATCGGGGCTGCTAATCCTCTTCATATTATTTGTGGGTGAAAATATGGAATTCTATTCTATGACAGTGAAGAGTCCATTCTCCTCATAACACAATGTTCTTGTTGCTGATCATTCTAACATGTCCGATCAGTACAATGATTTCCCTCATACCGATCACATGAAATATTGAAGATCATCTAGAAAGAGGAAGTGTGAATGTCCCCCTCCCCCGGGAGATCCCACAGACTGTGCGGGAATTGTCGGGGACCTCCAGGTCTCCTATCTGCACATGACAGATGTGTGTGGGGTGAAGTCGGACACGCTGGGACTGGACGGCTTCTTGCTGCCTTTCTTGGCTCCTCCGGCTGCCGTCTTCTTAGTCGCCTTCTTCTTGGCGGCGGGCTCCGCTGGAGGAGCGGCGGCTGGGGCGATCTCAGTCTCCGTCATGATTCTCAACGAGTTTTTGAAAACAGATAAATATCGTACATGTTAGAATGATCAGCAACAAGAACATTGTGTTATGAGGAGAATGGACTCTTCACTGTCATAGAATAGAATTCCATATTTTCACCATATTGTCACGACAGATAGTGGAAGGTGTTCCGCACACACTCACCGTACAGATCACTATCTGCTGATTGGCTGACATATAAAATAATTTGAGGCTTGGAATGAGAAATGTACAACTCTCTCCAGGGTGCCAAGAATTGTCTTCTGTAGATAATGAGAAGAAATAGGGGAGAGTGTAAGATGTAACAATGTGATCGGTGTGTGTGTGAGGGGAAGATTGGAGAAAGTTGTAGAATAGCAGAGGAGAGATTCCTGTGATAGATCGGGGAGAGGAAATCTCGTCTTCATACAGAAGAATGAATAGTGAGTGTGAGATTTCTTACTAGTCAGTTGTAGGATTTCTACACCGGAGCTGAGAAAGAGGTGATCCCGGGATCTGTGTACAGGAGGGGAGGAGATGACTTTGTATTTCTCTTGAACAGGTTTTCTTTCCCGATCTCCTGGTAATGATGAGGGAAGTCTAGAGATATGAAGAGAATCTTTCTAGGAAGGTGTCTTGTTCTCCTCTCCTATATATTGTATTGTGGTGAGAAGAGATCGGCACGAGAAAAGATCTCCTTCCTAGAGAAGTGTGAATTGTTACTTTGTAATCATCTTAGAAATGTTAGAGATGTGAGTGCGGTGTGATGGGGGGTGTAGAGATGTGGTGAGGAGTATTTGTATGATGTAGTGGTGATGAGATAGTATGGAGCTCTTTGTGAGGAGGATGTGGTGGCTCTGAGAAGAGCCTTTGTATTGTGTGTGGGGGGTGATGAGGATGTTGGTCGGGGGGTGTATTAGGCCCTCTCTCCGCGGATGCGGCGTGCCAGCTGGATGTCTTTGGGCATGATGGTGACCCTCTTGGCATGGATGGCGCAGAGGTTGGTGTCCTCGAAGAGTCCTACGAGATAAGCCTCGGAGGCTTCCTGCAGAGCCATGACGGCGGAGCTCTGGAAGCGCAGGTCGGTCTTGAAGTCCTGGGCGATCTCTCGGACGAGGCGCTGGAAGGGCAGCTTGCGGATGAGCAGCTCGGTGGATTTCTGGTAGCGGCGGATCTCTCGGAGAGCCACGGTGCCGGGCCTGTAGCGGTGAGGCTTCTTGACTCCGCCGGTGGCCGGGGCGCTCTTGCGGGCGGCTTTGGTGGCCAGCTGCTTGCGGGGAGCTTTCCCTCCGGTGGACTTACGAGCGGTCTGCTTGGTTCTTGCCATGGCTGATCGATGCTTCCAATCTCCAGAAGAAACAAGTGTGAGAACACGGGCTGTGCGGCGTCTATTTATAAACATCACTGCCTTCTGATTGGACAACTAACTCACACCCCTTTTCATGATTGGTTTACTTTTAAAAAAGCGCCTTTTTTAAAATGCCCGCCAAGATCTGCCCGTTATCTGTGTTAGTAGAGTTACCTTCTTTGTGTGGGGTGGGGGAGGGGAGTTCCTCCACATCATACAAGATCTCCATATTACCAAAAAGAGAAAATATTATTCATACATATTTTTATAATCAAAGTTTAGAGACTCTTCAAGTAGAAAGGTGACTTGTACAGCTTGTTCCATCCAGTACAATTCTGTACTAACATGGAGGGACAGATCGCTGAGCAGACAATGAATCGTGTCCCCCCAGCATTGTCCTCCCTGCTCCGGACACATCTGGGATCGGTGCGATCATTACCTCTAGATGTTCCATGTGGATCAGCATTAGATCATTGAACTCCTATTGCTGGATCTACATTATAATCGGTGTGCCGCCAACTCCTACCGGGGGATTTGAGGGAATGGACACAGGGCGACATCTAGATTACATAATCAATCCGATACATTTACATGAATTGGGTTTTATTTGTCAGAAAATGCTGCAAAAACATGATTTGAACTATAATTCTCATGATATCATGTCACCATTAGAAGGAGAATGACAGCTCTGATATGGAGCATATGAGAGGGTCTTATGAAGAGCATTTGTGTCTTGTTTGGATGATGGGGGGTGTTGGGGATTTACTTGGTGCTGGTGTACTACATAAAATATTATTATTTGACAAAATGTATATAGCGCTAACAGTTTAAACAGCTCTTTACAATACAAGGGTGACAGTACAATCTCTATACAGTTCAATACAAAATGAATAGGAGCGTCCTGCTCATGGAGTTTACAATCTAAAGAAATATTTTTGTAATCAAAGATTAGAGACTCCTTATCAGTGTAATAATCAGAAACATTGAGATTGGATTATTTGTGCCATATTTCAGTTAATTAGATGACACAAACAGAGATAACCCCCAGGATCTGAGGGATGTATGATAATCTGCATTACAACGTGTAACCTTCACTTTCTAATCTGTGTAATGTAATCTGAGGCAACTTAAATTCACCATATATATATATATAGTATAATATACACACAAAATAGAGAGGGAGAGATACAGACCAGGAAAGACAATGTATGCCCAGCTGATGATCTAATCCGTCTCTTCCCCCCGATCTAAGGTGAGTAGATGATTTTATGTATATATCTATCTTGAAATTAAAACACAAGGGGATCTATTAGTAAAAATTCTAAACAGATGATCCCTAAACTATTCCTAATATGTAAGCATCCCCCCTGTATATGTGTCTCCAGACATTATCGTGATTTGTGAAGAGTCCAAGATCATTTATAAAAGGGAAAACAAACGTGTCGGTTAAAAATGACGTAATAAAGATAGTATATATGTGTAATCCTTCTATACATACAAATCCGCTTTCAATGTACGGGGAAAATCTCCAATGTATTCTCCGAGGAGCAACACTGACACCTAGTGGTGACAAAATGCATGCCTTTTATACGGAGAAGACATACAATGAGATTGAATGGTTTGTTCCCACTAGCACAATATTCATCTATAAATTAGATCCTCCGGATATTCATTCTGCAGGACGGGTCTAAGTGGGAAAAAAAAATATATAATCTGGAATTTCTCAATAAAGGGAATTTGGAAGACTAGCTGGTATTCGGATGGATTTATTCCAATTCATCCACAAATGTACAACTCCCCATCAGATTGTACAAAATGATCTTTCATAATCTATTAATTCTTCACTTGTGTTAAAGATAAAATGTGATGAGAGCTCATTGATGGAAATGGTGGGTGGCTCTTAGAAGAGCCTTTGTGTCTTGTGTTGGGATGATGATGATGATGGGGGATTACTTGGCGCTGGTGTACTTGGTGACGGCCTTGGTGCCCTCGGAGACGGCGTGCTTGGCCAGCTCTCCGGGCAGGAGGAGGCGGACGGCGGTCTGGATCTCCCGGGAGGTGATGGTGCGGCGCTTGTTGTAATGAGCCAGGCGGGAAGATTCGCCGGCGATGCGCTCGAAGATGTCATTGACGAAAGAGTTCATGATGCCCATGGCCTTGGACGAAATGCCGGTGTCGGGGTGGACCTGCTTGAGCACCTTGTACACGTAGATGGCATAACTCTCCTTCCTGCTCTTCCTCCGCTTCTTGCCGTCCTTCTTCTGGCTGTTGGTCACGGCTTTCTTGGAGCCCTTCTTGGGCGCCGGGGCGGACTTGGCTGGTTCAGGCATGATCAGGATGAATGTGATCTCCTCCGCTGTGTGTAGAGAATGCGTGCTAGAGCCGCCCTCATGTGCTGATTTTATAGGCGTCCTATGTGAATGAGTCTCCTCCCTCCTCACTCTTCTATTGGAGGATTCAGTCATGTGATGGGGAGGAGTGGAATGTTTTCCTTCCTCGTTTATTGATTGGTGTAGAAAGAAATCAGAACACTATTGGCTGGCTTGAAAAGTAGCCAATCACAGTGTGTGACGTCAGAGCATTGGCGGTATAAATATATAGAAGCGCCAGATGTTGGTTATCTTTGTCAGAGATACGACACAGAAATCTCACAATGTCTGGCCGTGGAAAACAAGGAGGCAAGGTTCGGGCTAAGGCCAAGACCCGATCATCCCGGGCTGGTCTGCAGTTCCCAGTCGGTCGTGTTCACCGTCTGCTCAGGAAGGGGAACTATGCCGAGCGGGTCGGGGCCGGAGCTCCCGTCTATCTGGCTGCCGTCCTCGAGTATCTGACGGCTGAGATCCTCGAACTGGCCGGCAACGCCGCCCGCGACAACAAGAAGACCCGCATCATCCCCCGACACCTCCAGCTGGCCGTCCGCAACGACGAGGAGCTCAACAAGCTGCTGGGCGGCGTCACCATCGCCCAGGGAGGAGTCCTGCCCAACATCCAGGCCGTGCTGCTGCCCAAGAAGACCGAGAGCCACAAGGCCGCCGCCAAATCCAAGTAATCCCAACAACTCCTTTCTAGTCCCAAATCCATTCATTTACAACACAAAGGCTCTTCTCAGAGCCACCCACATCTCTCTACAAAGAGCCCACACATACCTCATTGTGTCTACCACATCGCATGGAATGAGCCCTCAATTGTACTCATAGCTTTACACAGGAAATACATTCTTATTTATTCACACTTCTAATACAGGAGAGTTGTACAGGGAGAACAATTACTACATATAAAGAGCCTGAAATGTATTATTGGGGGATCTGCTCATCTTACATGGACTGATAGTCATTGTCCTTCAAACTTTAGTTCTGCTGAATTTATTACAGACCAGAAATCATTCATTATATACCAAAACAATCATCCCCCACCAACTGATCAGGAACACAGATCTCAGAATTGTCCTATTATGGCGGGCGGGGTATGGAACGGATTGGTTTCATTTTTAATAGAACTTTACAATCATCTCAGATCGGCTAATCTGACACAAAAATTGAATGATAAAAAATGTCAATTCTTCCGGGGAACATTCCAGACACTTAATAAACGCACTGAAATATTATATTGTTTCAAGGGATTTGTACTACATAATCATAGAGAATGTTTGCTATAGAGCAGTGTTTCTCAGCTCCAGCCCTCAAGGCGCCCCAACAGGTCATGTTTTCAGGATTTCCCTCAGATGAAACAGCTGTGGTAATTACTAAGGCAGTGAAACTGATCAAATTACCTGTGAAAAATAATGGTAAGCCTGAAAACATGACCTGTTGGGGCGCCTTGAGGACTGGAGTTGAGAAACACTGCTATAGAGAACTGTGTTTGTTGCAAATATGAAATTGATTCATTCAAATTTAGCGCCGGAATTCTATGTAACCTTCCAATGATCTCTGATATCTCTTCCTCCGGGAACATCGATCAACGCTCCTCTGAATTGTCGGGCAGTTTATCTAACCAAGAATAATAAATCCATTAGAAATATGAATGTCACATTTCTTCTACTTCACAATACAGAATCCGCCCTGCTAGAGAATGTTTGCTATAGAGATCAATGAAAAGTCTACAGAACAAGTATTTTCTGGGCTGAGAAAGATCTCAGAACACATTTCTTTGGATTCCTCATCAAAAACATTATTGGTTAATGAAGGAAACGCCCACAGCTCTGATTGGCTCACATTTCAATTTGCTACTTTCAAATTTGCCCGCCTGAATTGTTTAGACCGTTACAGAAATAATCAGCCCTCTTATACCGCCAAATCCAACATTGATCCGAGAAATCTCATTAGCGCTTTATTTTCAAGCAGATTAGTCGAATAGAGATTGATTCAGAAGATTGTTGAATAATGTAAAAATCATGACACCCCCAGATACATATGTACAATGACTCAAACAGATCGGTATCCACTTTGTAACTAGAAATCACCAAATCGATGTTTCTAAGTAATTTTCTGCAGAGTATTGAATGGCTTTATCTTAGAAACACAAATGCGACTTTTTTCTCCTTTTCTTTAGTAATCCCTTATAGATATGGAAATGTTATTAACAATAGTAACTGGTGATTTGTGTTCTCTGTGTAATCTCCGAAAAATAATTAGAAAACCGTAATAAAGGAAGAATAGGTTTGTCATTAGATCTGTATAGGATGATGGGACTGGCCTCTATCGGATGTAGCAATAACGGATTTCCCCCAAATTACAACTAGAAGAATAATATAAAAAAAATATGTGAATGGACTGGTAGAAATCATGACACCCCCAGATACATAAAAGTATGTACAATAAAATACATTATCAGATCTGCATAGGATTATGTAACTGGAAAAAAAAAAGATACAAATATATAATCATCATGACATGCCAGAAAAATATGTACTATGAACCAATAAAGAAAATATTGCACTTCTGATGAATTACATCCGTTTTCATTCAGCAAAATATTTAAAAGCTTCTAAATAAATGAAATTCTCTGCAGTGCAATAAATGACTAGACCCCGCCCCTTCTCATGTCTCCAATCGGGTCCGCTCAGATTTACACCCAGGAAGGAGAGATGGGGGGAAAATGCATTTCTTTGTTTGCTTTTCAAAATAATCTTTATAAATATGAAAAATTGAAACTGGTTTGTTATGAAGCGTTTTAAATATGCTTGTTCTCCGTGTAATCTCCAGGTACACGTGCGATGTCTGACCATACACTGTTCGATCTGCTTTACTAAAGCTACGTAAGAACACAACTAAATTATTTATCCAATTGGGTAGAAAATTGATCTATAAAGAGATTGTACAATCAGCACTCAGGATGATGTAGTGATTTTTGGAGATGGATGTGGTATATAGATCTTTGTATAAGAAGGTAGGTGGCCCTGATAAGGACCTTTGTGTAGATGAAGTGGGTAGGTGTCTATGAGGGTTTATCCTCCGAATCCGTAGAGAGTGCGCCCCTGGCGTTTGAGAGCATAGACGACATCCATGGCGGTGACGGTCTTCCTCTTGGCGTGCTCGGTGTAGGTGACGGCATCGCGGATGACATTCTCCAGGAAAACCTTCAGCACTCCGCGGGTCTCCTCATAGATGAGTCCGGAGATGCGCTTGACACCCCCTCTGCGGGCCAAACGTCGGATGGCGGGTTTGGTGATGCCCTGGATGTTGTCCCGGAGCACCTTCCTGTGCCGCTTGGCGCCTCCTTTCCCCAGACCCTTCCCTCCTTTACCGCGACCAGACATCTCCGAGAGCTTCAATATTCAGACGAACAGTAAAGAAGCCGCACACAGACTCCTCCTTAAATATAACCTGAGCGGACCTGATGGAAACCTTCCTGGGAAAGAGGCGGAGTCACACCCATTCATTACAATAAAATAGAGAATGTCATTCCTTTAGAAGGCTCCTAAATATTCTGTTGTTCAGATACATTAATGCAACAGCAATACATGTCCAGGGGATTAATTTATTCCTTCTTTTCAATTATTTTTTATTTATACCTGGAGATTATACAGAGAACATGAATCTTTAACACTTCATAACAGAAACACAATCAGCAGTTTCAATTATTCATATTAATTTCATATTTATAAAACGTTATTTTGAAAAGAAAACAAAGAAACACATTGCTTCTGACATCTCTCCTTCATGGATGTAAGGCTAAGCGGACATGAGAAGGGGCGGGGTCATTTATTACACTGCAGAGAATTTCATTTAGTTAGAAGCTTTTCAATATTTTGCTGAATGGAAACGGATGTAATGCATCATAAGCACAACATTATCTTTATTGATTAATTGTACACATTTGTCTGGCATGTCATCATTATTACCTATTTCTAACAACAATGTTATATTTCCCGATCTTTATATAGGAAGAGCAAACTATGTACAATTTGCTATATGTAAAAAGATAAAAAAAAAAAAAAAAAGATATTCTAGTTTTAATACGGGTGAGTCCATAATTACTACATGTCCTAAAGAGGGAACATTAATTATCGGCCAGTTCTACGATCATATACAGATCTGATGATGAAACGTGTAATACTTTATTTGCCATCATATAGCAAGGTAGAGAATGTAGAAAAGTAGAGAATCTATGAGAGAAGTCATCTCACTATCATGTTCTCTATGTAACAGTGGGGGGGATTCTGCATTCCGAGGACTTGGAATAAAAGAACATATGGAAATGTTTTACATTATTCAATAATCTTCAGAATACATTTCTATTCATTCCGGGCTAATCAATGAAAATAAAGCATTGGTGATATTTCTCGGATAAATGTCTCATCTGATGATCTCAGTATCGGATTTGGCGGTATAATAGGGCTGATTATTTCTCTGTAACGTTCTTCACTATTCAGGCGGCAAATTTGAAAGTAGCAATTTGAAACCTGAGCCAATCATAGCTATGGGCGTTTCCTTCATCAGCCAGTAATGTCTTTCTTATGAGAATTTCAAAGAAATGTATTCTGACTGAGATCTTTCTCGGTTTTCAGCCCAGAAAATACTTGTTCTGTAGACTTTTCATTGATCTCTATAGAAAACATTCTCTAGCAGGGCGGATTCTGTATTGTGAAGTAAAAGAAAAGACTAGAAGAAATGTGACATTCATATTTCTAATGGATTTATTATTCTTGGTTAGATAAACTGCCCGACAATTCAGAGGAGCGTTGATCGATGTTCCCGGAGGAAGAGATATCAGATTTTAGTGTCGGATTATTCTATCTGAGATCATTGGAAGGTTCCATAGAATTCCGGCGGGAAATTTGAATGCATCAATTTCATATTTGCACCAATCACAGTTCTGGGCGATTTCTTCGGATAAAATGTATTGAGTGTGAAGGAGGATCTGAGATCTGTGTTCCTTTCAGCTGGGGGGATGTTTGTTTGGTATTTAATATTGAATGATCTCTGATCTCCAGAAGATATTCAGCAGAATTAAAGGATGGAGGACAATAAAAAGCAGTCCCTGTAAGGAGATCACATCGTTCCTTCACATGAAATGCAGTAAATGATACAAATCCTAGAAACTCTGAATTGCTGTTAGGACGGACAGACATGGAGGGGTGGATGGTTTTGGTTGGAGGGTTTAGCGGTGAGGAGACGATCAGCATAGAAAGATTGGAATGAAAAGAGATGAGAGAATGATGTACTGTGATCACATTTCCTCTCATTACTCCTCACTAGGGATGAGCCGAACACCCCCCCCGGTTCGGTTCGCACCAGAACCCGCGAACGGACCGAAAGTTCGCACGAACGTTAGAACCCCATTGACGTCTATGGGACTCGAACGTTCGAAATCAAAAGTGCTCATTTTAAAGGCTAATTTGCATGGTATTGTCCTAAAAAGGGTTTGGGGACCCGGGTCCTACCCCAGGGGACATGTATCAATGCAAAAAAAAAGAACCAAAAATGTTCTTACAAGCTATCAGCGTGATGATTGAGGAGGAAGAGGATAATTACTCAGGGATAGTCACTCAGCATCAGCATAGGCAGTCTTTGAAGGGATCTGAGATTTCAAAAAAAATTATTCGGTTACATCAGCATCAGGTGCTTGGTAGCTGGTGGTGATCCAAGACTCATTCATTTTTATGAAGGTCAGCCGATCGACCGAGTCGGTGGACAGACGCACCCTGTGATCGGTTACCACGCCTCCAGCAGCACTGAATGTGCGTTCCGAAAGAACGCTGGATGCAGGACAGGCCAGTAGCTCAATTGCATACTGTGCAAGCTCTGGCCAGTGATCCATCCTCAAGACCCAGTAACCCAGAGGATTTTCGGTGGGAAAGGTGTCCAAGTCTGATCTTGCCCCTAGGTATTCCTGCACCATGTAAAACAGACGCTGGCGATGGTTGCTGGAACCGATCATACCTTGGGGCTGCGGACCAAAAAATTGTCTGAACGCATCGGTCAGACGGCCACCTTCTCCACCGCTCCTTCTTTGACTGACCGAAGCCTCAGCAACACGTTGTCCAGAAACAGGTGTTTGTAACCTCCCAGCCTCTGGGAACGCGTTGCACAGACCTTTCTGCAAGGCCTCCCGAAGATGTTTCATCCTCTGCTCCCTCTGCGATGGCAAGATAAGGTCCGCAACCTTACCCTTGTAACGTGGATCAAGGAGGGTTGCCAGCCAGTATTGGTCCTTCTCCTTGATACCACGAATACGAGGATCCTTACGCAGGCTTTGCAGGATCAGGGAGGCCATGCAGCGTAGGTTTGCTGAGGCATTCGGTCCGGAGTCCTCTGGGTCACTAAGGACAACAACGTCCGCAGCCACCTCCTCCCAGCCACGTACAAGTCCATGTGTTCCTTGGGACTGATCCCTTAAAGACTGCTGCTGATGCTGAGTGCCAGGCTCCACCTCCATACTGACACAATCTTCCTCCTCCTCCTCCTCCTCCTCGTCCTCTTCCTGTGTGATCGGCGGGCACGCAGGAACACTGTCTGGATAAAAGGGGCCTTGAGAGCTAAGGAAGTCCTCCTCTTCCTGCCTCTGTTCTGCCTCAAGTGCCCTGTCCATTATTCCACGCAGCGTGTGCTCCAACAGGTGGACAAGGGGGACAGTGTCACTGATGCATGCACTGTCAGTGCTCACCATCCTCGTGGCCTCCTCGAATGGTGACAGGACAGTGCATGCATCCCTGATCATGGCCCACTGGCGTGGGGAAAAAAAAACAAGCTCCCCTGACCCTGTCCTGGTGCCATAGTCGCACAGGTACTCATTGATGGCCCTCTGCTGCGTGTGCAGCCGCTGCAGCATGGCCAACGTTGAGTTCCACCTGGTGGGCATGTCACAGATTAGGCGGTTCTTGGGCAGGTTAAACTCCTTTTGGAGGTCCGTCAGCCGAGCACTGGCATTATATGACCGGCGGAAATGCACACAGACTTTCCTGGCCTGCCTCAGGACATCCTGTAAGCCCGGGTACCTGCCCAAGAACTGCTGCACCACCAAGTTAAGGACGTGAGCCAAACAGGGCACATGGGTCATTTGTCCCTGTCGGAGGGCAGAGAGGAGGTTGGTGCCATTGTCGCAAACCACCATTCCTGCCTTAAGTTGGCGTGGCGTCAACCACCTCTGAACCTGCCCCTGCAGAGCTGACAGAACCTCTGCCCCAGTGTGGCTCCTGTCCCCCAAGCACACCAGCTCAAGCACCGCATGGCATCTTTTGGCCTGCGTACTTGCGTAGCCCCTTGAACGCCTACGGAGCACCGCTGGTTCCAAGGAAGAGGCCATGGAGGAAGAAGAAGAGGAGGGGGTGGAGGAGAGAGGTGTGTCACAATCAGCATTTTGGAGGCGTGGTGGCGGAACAACCTCCAACACTACTGCACCTTGTCCTGCATCCTTCCCAGCTGCCAGCAGAGTCACCCAATGCGCTGTGAAACTTAGGTAACGTCCCTGTCCATGCCTGCTGGACCATGAGTCAGCGGTAATATGCACCTTACCGCTGACCGCCCTGTCCAGCGAGGCATGGACATTGCCTTCCACATGCCGGTAGAGAGCCGGAATCGCCTTCCGTGAGAAAAAGTGGCGTTTGGGTACCTGCCACTGAGGAACCGCACATTCCACAAACTCACGGAAGGGGGCAGAGTCTACATATGTCTGGTCAAGCATGTGGTACCCAAGCGGGAGATGTTTTGGCCACGCGAGATACGCTTGAGACATATGTTGCAAATAGCAGCGGTGCGATCTGATGCACTCGTCTCAAAAAAGGCCCACACCAAAGAACTTTTTGAATAACGCGCAGAGACTGCAGCGCCCTGCACATGTGGAGCTTTGGGGTGTGATGCAGTCAATGTGCTGCCCTTAGGCTGGCCCCTGGAGGGCATCCTGCCTCGTTGGTGATGTGCCGCCGCCTCCTCCTCCTCCTCCTCCTCCTCCTCTCTCCTATCAGGCACCCACGTTGAGTCAGTGACCTCATCATCCCCTCCCTCCTCATCACTGGAGCAAACCTGGCAGTATGCTGCAGCAGGGGGAGCATGACTGCCAGATTGCTGTCCTTCTTGGGCACCCCCTCTGTCCGTGCTCATGTTACTGCCTTCATCGAGCTCAGTATCGTCATCAGAGCCTTCCAAACGCTGGGCATCCTCCTGGAGCATGTACCCAACACTGTGGTCAAACAGTTCGAGGGAATCCTCATGAGGACATGGTGGAGCTAGGGAAGGAGTTACTGATGACATTGAGCTGAGGGAAGAGGCCGCTGCTTTGCCAGACAAAGCACCCTGGGCATGGGTGAGAGAGGATTAGGAGGATGAGGACGGCTTGGTCATCCACTCGACCAAGTCTTCCGCATGTTGCGGCTCAACACGGCTAGCTGCCGAAAAAAAGGCCAAGCGTGTCCCATGGCCACGTGCTGATGAGGATGCACCATCTCCACGACCAGCACTAGACACAGAGCCTGCTTGCCCTCTCTTATTGGCTTGTGACTGTCTGCCTCTCCTTCTTGGCCTTCCAGACATACTAATGGCCTGTAGCTGCACTAAGCTGGGATAGAACACCTGTAATTTTCTTCAGGTAGCTTTATATACTGTAACCAGACAAGCCTGCCTGTCAGTAGGAAGATAACAGGAACGGATCTAGCTGAACACTGTGAGCAGGACGCACTGTACTAAATGTAAATAGTCTAGCTGCCTGACCGTGGTACTAATAGGATCAAATAGAACACCTGTAATTTTCTTCAGGTAGCTTTATATACTGTAACCAGACAAGCCTGCCTGTCAGTAGGAAGATAACAGGAACGGATCTAGCTGCACACTGTGAGCAGGACGCACTGTACTAAATGTAAATAGTCTAGCTGCCTGACCGTGGTACTAATAGGATCAAATAGAACACCTGTAATTTTCTTCAGGTAGCTTTATATACTGTAACCAGACAAGCCTGCCTGTCAGTAGGAAGATAACAGGAACGGATCTAGCTGAACACTGTGAGCAGGACGCACTGCACTAAATGTAAATAGTCTAGAAGATAACAGGAATGGATCTAGCTGAACACTGTGAGCAGGACGCACTGCACTAAATGTAAATAGTCTAGAAGATAACAGGAATGGATCTAGCTGAACACTGTGAGCAGGACGCACTGCACTAAATGTAAATAGTCTAGAAGATAACAGGAACGGATCTAGCTGAACACTGTGAGCAGGACGCACTGCACTAAATGTAAATAGCAGGAACGGCTCTAGCTGAACACTGTGAGCAGGACGCACTGCACTAAATGTAAATAACAGGAACGGATCTAGCTGAACACTGTGAGCAGGACGCACTGCACTAAATATAAATAGTCTAGAAGATAACAGGAACGGATCTAGCTGAACACTGTGAGCAGGACGCACTGCACTAAATGTAAATAGTCTAGAAGATAACAGGAACGGATCTAGCTGAACACTGTGAGCAGGACGCACTGCACTAAATGTAAATAGTCTAGAAGATAACAGGAACGGATCTAGCTGAACACTGTGAGCAGGACGCACTGCACTAAATGTAAATAGCAGGAACGGATCTAGCTGAACACTGTGAGCAGGACGCACTGCACTAAATGTAAATAACAGGAACGGATCTAGCTGAACACTGTGAGCAGGACGCACTGCACTAAATGTAAATAGTCTAGAAGATAACAGGAACGGATCTAGCTGAACACTGTGAGCAGGACGCACTGCACTAAATGTAAATAGCAGGAACGGATCTAGCTGAACACTGTGAGCAGGACGCACTGCACTAAATGTAAATAGCAGGAACGGATCTAGCTGAACACTGTGAGCAGGACGCACTGCACTAAATGTAAATAGCAGGAACGGATCTAGCTGAACACTGTGAGCAGGACGCACTGCACTAAATGTAAATAGCAGGAACGGATCTAGCTGAACACTGTGAGCAGGACGCACTGCACTAAATGTAAATAACAGGAACGGATCTAGCTGAACACTGTGAGCAGGACGCACTGCACTAAATGTAAATAGCAGGAACGGATCTAGCTGAACACTGTGAGCAGGACGCACTGCACTAAATGTAAATAGCAGGAACGGATCTAGCTGAACACTGTGAGCAGGACGCACTGCACTAAATGTAAATAGTCTAGATAGAAGATAACAGGAACGGATCTAGCTAAACTGAATACAGTGTATATATATATATGCAACACCTGGGATGCATATATATATACACAATACACTGTAAGTGCAGCTAACTGACTGACTGTTCTGCCTAATCTATCTAACTCAAATCAAATGACACTGTCTCTCTCTCTCTCTATCTCTCAGCACACCGCAACACACACTACACAGGGCCGCCGTGCAGGCGGCCTTATATAGTGTGGGGTGTGTACTAAATCCCCTGAGCCATAATTGGCCAAAGCCACCCTGGCTTTGGCCAATTACAGCTCTCTCTACTGACGGCGCTGTGATTGGCCAAGCATGCGGGTCATAGTGCATGCTTGGCCAATCATCAGCCAGCAATGCACTGCGATGCCGCAGTGAATTATGGGCCGTGACGCGCCACACGAATTTAGCGCGAACGGCCCATATCGTTCGCAATTCGGCGAACGATCGAACAGCCGATGTTCGAGTCGAACATGGGTTCGACTCGAACACGAAGCTCATCCCTACTACTCACCTCTATTACAAGTCTGAGTGTGATAAGAAGACAAAGGGTTTGTCTTTACAGGGAACTTTACCTGACAGTATTAATAATATATAACTTCATTGGAGAATAGCAATAGAAAGCAGGTATGTCCGGCTCTATGTAGAGAGATGTGGGTGGCATGTTTGTGAGGCAATGCTAAAATAATAACATTGATCTTTAGATGAGAAGTACCGTAGATCGGTCAGACTGGGAGGGGGATGAATAAACCTTCCTTCTATTCCCATCCTGATTCCAGATTTATTGCGGAGATCATCTCCACTTTCTGGCTGTATACATTCCCTATTCACCTCCTTGTACTGCACACACACCCAAGTGTTCTACCGGGAATGACCACAAGGTGGCAGAGCTGAATAAACACTTATGCCGCACTCACACATTGTTACAATAAAAGATCCTCCACAATCTCCCGCCTTACATTGTTACTTTATCTGAAATCACAAGTTGTGAAGATCGTGGAGTTCTTAACCCACAACACAATGGGGGAAAGAAACAAGAAAAACGAAACATTGTATGTACTCAATCAGCCCAGACAAATCTTTGTCTATTTGTATCTATTTCAATCATCAACAACAGATCAATGTACACACAGGGTGGGGGATGAGCTCATTCTTTGTACTTATAGTTCTAATTAACAATAATAATAAACATAATTAACATGTACAAAGTATCATCTACATACAAATCTGATCACAATATCACCTCGGACAGCACACAGTCCTTTATAGAAGGTAGAAAATGTTTCCTAACATGGACATGTTTATCACCATAATGAACTTACACATGATCTCCAAACCTGCACACCATTGTATTCCCATCATCATTCCCCAATGTCTGAACGTTTATTTTTTATAGATTTGTATTGCATTTTTGAAAGGAATATATGCCATACAGCAACATGACATGGCAAATACAGAGTAATGATGTGATAACAGTGCGATCGGCACATAACATAAAACATTTGGTACCAACATATAATATGCAATTAACATTAAGCATACTATGAAGTAAAACCTTGGATGTGCCTTAAAAAAACATTTAGAATAACAGAATTGCAAGAAAAGGGAAATAAAAGGGATATGGTCAATCAAGGAGGAAAATTGCACCGAGAGGAATTAATTTGGAAATAGAATAATTATGAGAAAGGCATTGGTGTGTGTAGCAGGTTGCCCATGGGACTCATGTTTTTTTGGGAGTGAATGTATGCTTCACTGGTTGGAGACGGCATTGACTCTTATGTGTAATGGGTTTGGATCAATTGGACCGTGTTCCTTATAGATGGGGTGATGGGCTTCCAAAGCCTGATAATTGATAGTCTAGTGGCCAGAAGCAGTGGCGTTGGGAGGAGGGGCTGGAGCCCCGAATGGGCCCCCAAAAACAATGGCGTCCCTAGGGGGGCAGAGGGGGCCCTGACCCCCCTTCCAACATTATGCTGTGCCCCACCATGTGCCCCCCCCCAATAAATTTTTTATTTTTTTTTTTTTTTTACAAAAAATCAATGTCTAAGAGGGAGAGCGTCCCCAGTCAGCTCCTGCGGGTGATTCCTCCCCCCTCCCTCTGCTCGCTGACACTGCATAATGCGAGCGCTCACACAACCATGGCCGCCTGATCTGCTCCTTCCCCTGCATCCTCATTGGCAGGGAGAAGAGCGAGTTGCAGGAAGGACTCCACCAGGGCTCTCAGTTACTGAAAAAACAGACTGATTTCTCCCATCCTTAGGACAGGAGAACCAGCCTGTAAATTCCAAGAGATGCCAGACCAGCACTGTCAATAGCAGGGGCAGGACAGCAAGAGGAGGCTGGGAAACCCCTCAGTGGCAGAACACCAGGGCCCGGAGGCAAGACAACCTTTGCAACCCTGATAGTTCTCCCACTGCTTTGGACCCTTATATTTTCTTGGTATGCTGGTGACATATATCTCTTGTTTTCTGCCACCCTGGGGGACCCCAATACAGTAGGAAGGGAGCTCACTGCAGAACATGTGAAAGGACCGTTGTGGGGTCGTAGTAAAGGGCCCCAGTATATATTTATATATCTATATATATCTATATATATCTATATATCTCTATCTATCTATCTATCTATCTATCTATATATATATATATATATATATATATATATATATATCTATAGATAGATAGATATATACATTTTATAGTTGCCCCCTACTTTTGTCCCTGTGCCCCCCCTAAATATGAAAGCTAGAGACGCCACTGCCCAAAAAGCCCCGAGTCTCGGCCATTCAATGAAGCATTATTAGCCCCGAGCTCCGAACGTCTGATTAAAAGGAAAATGCGCGTGCCCAAACAGAGGGAACGCGCCGCGGCCTGAGCGGGGATTGATTCAAGGGGCTGAGCGTGAGCGAGCACTCAGCTCAGACTGCTGCACAAAATCCGGTGGACGGCGGCGCCTGCGCAAAGTCTATTCTGTTATTGCCAATGCCTAGCTATACTGGTTGGCTCAACTGTGGTGGACATCACACAGGTTACATGTCCTGCGATCCTGGACCAGTGTGATGTCCATCATAGGCGCTGCCATGTCCAAAAAAAAAAGCACCCTTGTCCCCCCCTGCTCTCGTGCAAAGGCGAATGCAAGCGTTGGTCTGGGGTCATATGTCAACAGCAATTGCACAATGTATGTGAGGTATCACCGCAAAGGTCAGATCGAGGGCAGTGATTTTAGCAGTAGACCTCCTCTTTAAATCTAAAGTGGTAACTTGTAAAGGCTTTTAAAAATGTATGTAGTTTGTCGTCGCTGCAAGTTTGTGCGCAATTTTAAAGCATGTCGTGTTTGGTATCCACGTAAAGCAATATATTTACCACCGCTCAGGATCATCCAAACCAAGGTGTATAAATCCTCCACCTCCAGAGAGAGGAGAGCTCCAGGTGCTGGCAATTGCTAGTGCAAGTATGGATGGATAGTCTATTTATTCATGAAACAGGATCATGGGGTACATAGGGCACCACTCTGACCATCTCCTGTACTATGTCTGCAGTCTCTGACCATCTCCTGTACCATGTCTGCAGTCTCTAACCGTCTCCTGTACCATGTCTGCAGTCTCTGACCATCTCTTGTACTATGTCTGCAGTCTCTGACCATCTCCTGTACCATGTCTGCAGTCTCTGACCATCTCCTGTACCATGTCTGCAGTCTCTGACCATCTCTTGTACTATGTCTGCAGTCTCTGACCATCTCCTGTACCATGTCTGCAGTCTCTGACCATCTCTTGTACTATGTCTGCAGTCTCTGACCATCTCCTGTACTATATCTGCAGTCTCTGATCGTCACCTGTACTATGTGCGCAGTTTCGGACCATCTCTTGTACTATGTCTGCGGTTTCTGACCATCTCCTGTACTATGTCTGCGGTCTCTGACCATCTCCTGTACTATGTATGTGGTCTCTGATCATCTCCTATATCATATCTGCAGTCTCCGATCCGTCTCCTGTACTATGTCTGCAGTCTCTGACCATCTCCTGTATCATGTCTGTAGTATTTTTGAGGGCTCTTTCTAACAGACTCTCTAACAGAAGCGCTCTCTGTGTCCATCAGAGAGGCCCCCCTCCAGGTCCCAATAAAGTACTCTTGCTTCTCTTCCTGTATTTTGTTTATTGTACCTGTAATGATCCCAGGGTAATGAAGACTTTGTGGTGGAGCGTCTCTGTGGTTGAGTCATTGCCATAGAAATATTTGTAAAGGGGAGGAGTTACTAAATGACCACGCCCATGTGGGGGCGCCAGAAATATTTCTGCACCCAGGCGCCTGTGAACCTAGGATCGGCCCTGTGTGGCTGAATACATTTTGGCCTAATATTGTGACTAAAATTGAGTTTATTGGATTTTTCTTATAACAAAAAGTAGAAAATATAATTTTTTTCAAAATTTTCGGTCTTTTTCCGTTTATATCGCAAAAAAATAAAAATTGCAGAGGCAATCAAATACCATCAAAACAAAGCTCAATTTTTTGTGAACAAAAGGACGCAAATTTCGTTTGGGTACAGCATTGCATGACCTCGCAATTAACAGTTAAAGCAGCGCAGTGCCAAATTGTAAAAAGTCCTCTGGTCTTTAGGCAGCCAAATGGTCCGGGGCTTAAGTGGTTAAAGGGGTTGCAAAGGTTCGTTTTTTTCACCTTAATGCATCCTATGCATTAAGGTGAAAAAACACCTTGCAGTGTCCGCCCCCCCATTTTATTTAGCTGAGCCTCGATCCCACGTTGCTCTCTCCACGGCTTCTCAGCTCTTCATTGGATAGATTGATAGCAGGGCAGCCATTGGTTCCCGCTGCTGTCAATCAAATCCAAATGACGTGGCCGCTGAGAGGCGGAGCCGAGTCATACACTCAGCGTCTATGGATGCCGAGTGTATGACACGAGAGCGCGCCCGCAGAGTAACCCCCTCGGGAGAGAGCTTCCCAGAGGGGTTATCTATTGCGGGGAGGAGCCGCGAGAGCCGCCGTGGGACCCCAGAACAGGAGGATCGGGGTCACTCTATGCAAACTGAACTGCACAGTGGAGGTAAGTATGATATGTTTGGTATTTAAAAAAAAAAAAAACTGAACCTTTACAACCACTTTAAGCTCTGGAGCAACTGCAAGTGCACAATCTAATTGTCTTTGGTAACCCCTTTGGGGTTGATTTACTAAAGGCAAATTGTGCACTTTGCAAAGTGGAGTTGCTCTCTGCAAGGGCAGTTGCTCCAGAGCTTCATAAATGAGGTAAAGGTTCACTTTGAAATGAAATACCCAATCAGGTGCAAGGAAAATAAATTTTAAAAAAATGCATTTTTGCTTGCACATGATTGGATAATGGAAGTCAGCAGAACTTCTGCTCATTTACTAAGCTCTGGAGCAACTGAGTGCACAGTCTATTTGCCTTTAGTGAATCAACTCCATTGTGTCCTCCCAGCAGGGACGGCTCCCCATACGAGAACACAATAGCTCCAAGGGAGGGAATCCCGGGACTGTCTGTGTTGATGGGGGGAAATCAAATTATTTTCTTTCCTGCAACCGTGGTTGCAGGAAAGAAAATCACTCCGTCTATGGCCGGCCTCGGGGCCCTTTCACACTAAGCAGTTTTTCAACTATTAAAGCGGTAGTAAACCTGCACATTAAAAAAAAAAAAAAAAAACCTGCAAGGCAAAGGCATAATGAGCTAGTATACAACGCATACTAGATCGTTATGAAATGCTTACCTCAGAACGAAGCCCCCGTAGCGGAGCCCGGTCCATGCCTAGGGAGCTGACATCTTGCCCTCGGCGTGTCTTCCGGGTTCGCGGCTCCGGCGCTGTGAGTGGCCGGAGCCGCGTTGACGTCACTTCCACGCGTGTGCGTGGGTGTTTTCTTCCCGGCAAATCCGGCAGCGACCTTCAGCCGGGCATTCAGATCGCATGTGCCACTGACGTCAGCGGCTGCATGCAAAGGGAATATCTCCTAAACCGTACAGGATTAGGGGATATTTATTTTACCTACAGGTAAGCCTTATTATAGGCCTTATTATAGGCTTACTTGTAGGTCAAAGTGTCCAAATTGGGTATACAACCACTTTAAAGAAAAATGCATTGAAGACCTGTGGAACTCTTCACAAAAAACTCTTCATAAAAAAGAAAAATGCACCTTCCTATTAAAATGATTGGAAAACGCATCAAAAACACACCCGCAGTTGCATTTTTGGTGCATTTTTTGGAGACAGGTGTCCAAGTTTCCCTGGTACGTGGGACACACATGAAGTATCACCACAATCATCAGAGTCCAGACCTCCTGTGTAACTCGAAACTGGTAACACGTAAAGGCTTTTAACCACTTGTCCTCCGGAAGATTTACCCCCCTTCATACGGCACTGCATTACTTTAAGTGTGCAATTGTCAGTTAACCCCTTTGTGCCGAGCGTACACATATATGCGTCCTCGGCTTTAGGGGGTTATACCAGGATGATGCCCGCAGCTGCAGGCATCATCCTGGTACCATTTTTTAGAGCCAGCTGTTGGCTTTCCAGGGATGACAACCGATAAGGCTAAAAGCCGCTCGATTGTTATCCTGGAGGAGAGGGAGGGGACATCCCCCCTCCCGCTGCCTCCCGTCCCACCGGGAGACCCAATCCGAGATGTGTCACTTCCGTCGCCTAGAGATAGACTGGCATGAAGCCGGAAACGGCTCTTTGTCTTCTCTCTGTAAACACGGAAGCAATGTCACTTCCGGTTTACTCGGCTGCCAATGGCGCCCGATTAAAAAAAATATACAGTATTCAAAATCGCCGTTTACGGCGATCTTAATACTTTGAAGTGCAAAGGAGGGATTGGGGGTCTTTTAGATCCCTCCATAAAGAGTACCTGTCACCACCTATTACTGTCACAAGGGACGTTTTACATTCCTTGTCACAGCAATAAAAGTGATCAAAATTGTATTTATTTTTTTTAAACACAAACAGCAAAGAAAATGCATACGGAAGTCACACCCGCATATGTAAACGGTGTTCAAATCACACATGTGAGGTATAGTCGCGATCGTCAGAGCGAGAGCAATAATTCTAGCCCTAGACCTCCTCTGTAACGCTAACCTGGTAACCGTAAAAAAAAATTAAAGTGTCGCCTATGGAGAATTTTAGGTATCGTAGTTTGTCGCCATTCCACAAGTGTGCGCAATTTTAAAGCGTGACATGTTTGGTATCTATTTACTCAGTGTAACATCATCTTTCACATTATACAAAAAAATGGGGCTAACTTTACTGTTTATTTATTTTTTTTTAATTCATGAAAATGTCTTTCCCCAAAAAAAGTTGCATTCAAAACACTGCTGCACAAATACCGTGTGACATAAAATATTGCAACAATTGCTAAAAATATATATATAATGTTTGGGGGCTCTAAGTAATTTTCTAGCAAAAAATTTGTTTTTTAACTTGTAAACAACAAATGTCAGAAATAGGCTTAGTCATGAAAGGGATGAATTATTAAAGTAACGCAGTGCCGTATGAAGGGGGGTAAATCTTCCGGAGGTCAAGTGGTTAAAAGCCTTTACAGGTTACCAGTCGTGTGATGCTGTACCCAAATAAAAGCGCTGTGCTGCCTGCTCAGTACCCGCCTATCAGTCTTATCAGCGCACATCAGTGGAGGAGAAAAATTAGCTGTTTGCAAAATTTGATGACAATTTTTATTTTTTTTTTCAAAATGTTCGGTCTTCTTTCGTCTGTTTAGCAAAAAAATTAAAACCCCAGCGGTGATTAAATACCACCAAAAGAAAGCTCTATGTGTGTGAAAAAAATAATAAACATTTCATAAGAGTTCAGTGTAGCATGACCGCCCAATTGTCATTCAAAGTGTGACAGCGCTGAAAGTTGAAAATTGGCCTGGGCAGGAAGGGGGTAAAAGTGCCTGGTAGACGAGTGGTTAAAGTAGATCTTTTCCCAAAATATTTGCGTTTGAAAAACTACTGCAAAAATACCTGGTGATATAAAAAATGGCACCACCCACTGTTTTATTCTCTAGGGCCTCTGCTTAAACCAGTATGTAATGTTTGGGGATTCTAAGTCAATTTCTAGCAAAAAAAAAACCTGTAACTTTTAATTGTCCATTAATGTCCAGAGGAAGAATAAAAGGAGAGTTACTTACCTGATCCTCCTCCCCGCACGATCTGCACCCCAAAACACTACAAAGGTTATTGGTGACCAGAGCAGGGTCCATAGTCCTGCATTGGATGTAAGGACACCAAAGGACAGTCCGGGTTCGGGTTTGACTTGAAAAAAGGTGGCAACCCTAGTCCCGGATAAGCTCCATGTGAGGGAGGGGGGGTCCCAGGTGAGCTCTATGTGGGGGAGGGGGGTCCCGGATGAGCTCCATGTGGGGGAGGGGGGGTCCCGGATGAGCTCCATGTGGGGGAGGGGGGTCCCGGATGAGCTCCATGTGGGGGAGGGGGGTCCCGGATGAGCTCCATGTGGGGGAGGGGGGGTCCCGGATGAGCTCCATGTGGGGGAGGGGGGTCCCAGATGAGCTCCATGTGGGGGAGGAGGGTCCCTGATGAGCTCCACGTGGGGGAGGGGGGTCCCTGATGAGTTCCACATGGGGGGAGGGGGGTCCCAGGTGAGCTCCATGTGGGGGAGGGGTACCTAGACGTATTCTATTTATTATAATGAGATCTCACCTATAAATCTCTGCTTCCTCTGAGCCCGATCCATGTAAAATAGAACACAATAAATCCAGAAATCAGCGGTCTGCTTTTACTGCCCTCCCAGGTGTAGGATTGGGGTGTAGAGGAGACTCTAATAGTCAGCAATGTTCTACGGTAGAAATCCCCACACTGCCCCCTATAGTGCTGGAAACACACTACATCACCTTCTCTGATCACCTCTACACAGAGGCACTAGGAAAGGTCTGCTGAATGTGGATGTGTGGTGGTGAGAGGAGGGATGGGCCCCTCAGTACACATCATAATACACATATTATCATTCCATATAATATCATATGGTAATGGAAGGGGTGTGTGGCTGATATGTCCTAGTTAGATATGGCACCTCATCTCAATGATTATTAGAAAAAAGGAACAAAGGGAATGGGGATTATCATGGTGCCAGACGACTCAAGAAATCATTAATAATAAAGTATTTTATTACATCAATATTGTAGACATACAAAACATACAAAAAATTCATTAAAATCAAATAAGAAAAGGAGAGCACATTATAATTACTACTAGCCAGAATGGTCTTGGCCTGCTAAAGTTGTGCGTCAATTCTTCCCTACATGTTTCGCCGAACCATTGGCTTCTTCAGGGGAATAAGACGTGACCAATATAATAAATGTAGCTCTAAGAGGAAATTGAAAAATGCAAAGAATTAAACATAGATAGTACATAGCAACATGATTTAAATATGATGTGCGATAATGGAGAAGCAACATGGCATTAGGAGTCCCCCCCCGTGAAAAAGAACCACCCCACAACCCCAAATGACAATGCTCACCTACCTACACCGATGTCACCAGTCGGCCGGGTCAGGACAGAGACCGCTCAGAGTCAGCAGCCCAGTTCCACCACAGTGTGGCTGCAGGGGGCAAAAAGGTGCATATTAGGATAGAACAGGATTAAAAAAAAAAACATTTAAATCAACATGGGAACCAAACACATCCCATGTATAGGGCTAACATAACCTCAATACCTACCAATGATAGTTGAAAAACTGAAGTCCAATACTAGGGCGCTGGAGAAACCAATAAAAATCAGATTGTGCAATAGGAAACACTTAGATTGAAGCTGTGGTATCAGAAAACAAAAAGGGAATTGCTACTATGAAAGAAGTGATCATTGGATATAAATCGAAAAAAATCACAAAATGATCTCCAAAAGTAGACCATCATTTACACTTACCCAGGACAAAACGATGCATGCCTAAGCTTCCAAATCAGATAAAGTACTGGAATTGATTGCTCACTGTAGACTGCCAGGCAGACTCCCAAACACTACACAGAGCGTAAAGGCAAAATCGGCCTTAAGCAGAAACAACTAGGAAAGAAAAAAGGAAAAGACCGGGTAACATAATGAAAAGAGATCCGAAATAACAAGAGCTGAAGAATCCAAGAGCATGCCCTATAGATGACACTAACCTTGTATGTGAACAAAAAGCGTGGCAGCGCCCCAGAGTCCAGCGATTAGAGAGCTGGAGATGCCGGCCTTTATACCCCCCCACCCGATCGGCGTGGGACATCACCGACCGGTGTCTTGCCGAGAAAATTCCCCCGGTGGATAAGGACCCCCCTGTACTGCGCTTGCGCAGTACGAACGACTATGGAGCCGCCGAAAATTGCCGAAGTACAGCTGATCGTCAGCTCTACACGGCGCCTGCGCACTACATTCTGCCCTATGTCCAGGTTAAAGCCCCACCATCCAAGTGGACACAGAGTTAGAATATTAAAATGCCGAGCGCAACCAGGCCGTGCCCGAAGCGTGGCGAGTGTAGTGAGCCAGCGAGGGGCCTGTTACAAAGTGGTTTTTTTTTTACTATACTCTTGGCACGCAGGTGCCGTGTACAGCTGACTCAGGTGTTCAGCTTCGGCTCTTTTGGGCGGCTCCCTTGTTGTTCCTACTGTGCAAGCGTTGCACCTGCGCACAACAGGGGGGTCCTTACCCGCCGAGGGGAACTTTCTCGGCAGAACACTGGGAGCGGATGACGGGCGACCATCGCGCATGCTCAAAGACCAACGTTGAACAGCCTACAGTGCCCAGAATGCTGAACGAGACAGCAATCGTGTCATGTGACCCAGTCACGCGGCACGAGGAGCGTGGGCAGAACACCCAGCAGTGTGGAATCAATAAATGTAACCAGGGCCGTCTTTAATATTGACTGGACTCTGGGCAAACATTTTTTCTTGGCCCCCCCATGCAATTTCGCTCTCCACCTGCTCTGAGTCTACAATAAATAGCAGCTAGACTCAAATCATTTTACTGAATCAGATCAGGCAACGATTGTGATTGGTTGCCAGAGGTTACAGTGTATCATTAGCACTCACTGACTGTCTGCTAGAGGTTACAGAACACATTATGGCTCACTTATTATTTGCTAGAGGTTAAGGCACATGACTTATGCTTGTTGATTGGTTGCTAGAGATTACTGTACATCAATACTGCTCACTGATTGGTTGCTACAAGTTACTGGACATCCTTACCACTCACCAATTGGTTGCTACACTGACCACCAATGTAACTGAGACATTTAGCCTGTGTGTGTGTGTTGGGAATGCATGCAAAATCGCTTTCCTGACACCACAGAAACGCGCTGCCCATCTTAATGACATCCTCACGCATCTGCTGAGATGTACGTATTCACATGCACCACAATTCACGGTGCTGTGGCCCCATGTTATTTTGAAAAAGGGTTCCACCTCCAATTTGCTTACCTTTGCAGAACAGGCTGATGTTAGGCTTAATGACCACAGTTGTAGGTAGGACTATCAAGCATGCCTCTTTACTTCCCAAGTGGGCAGCATTCAGCAGAAGTGATGGTAAATATGACCTCAGGTGGCATGATACACATATGAATGCCACCTCTATTTACATAGCAATGCCAGTCTGCTGCTATTTACATAGTAATGCTGCCACTATTTACATATCAATGCAGGTTATTTACATGTAAACACAGGGTCTACAAGTGAGTCATCTGTACATGGTAGGGATGAGCTTCGTGTTCGAGTCAAACCCATGTTCGACTCGAACATCGGCTGTTCGATCGTTCCTCGAATTGCGAACGATATGGGCAGTTCGCGCCAAATTCACGTGGCGCGTCACGGCCCATAATTCACTGCGGCATCGCAGTGCATTGCTAGCTGATGATTGGCCAAGCATGCACTATGACCCGCATACTTGGCCAATCACAGCGTCGTCGGTAGAGAGAGCTGTAATTGGCCAAAGCCAGGGTGGCTTTGGCCAATTATGGCCCAGGGGGTTTAGAACACGCCCCACACTATATAAGGCCGCCTGCACGGCGGCCCTGTGTAGTGTGTGCCGGCGTGCTTAGAGAGTGCTTAGAGAGAGAGAGACAGTGTCATTTCATTTGAGTTAGCTAGATTAGGCAGGACAGTCAGTGAGTTAGCTGCACTTACAGTCAGTGTATTGTGTATATATATGCATCCCAGGTGTTACATATATATATATATATATATATACATATATATATATATATATATATATATATATATATATATATATATATATACATACACACTGTATTCAGTTTAGCTAGATCCGTTCCTGTTATCTTCCTACTGACAGGCAGGCTTGTCTTGTTACAGTATTTACAGCTACCATTGCTGGTGTTCTTTTGATCCTATTAGTACCACAGTCAGGCAGCTAGACTATTTACAGTTAATGTAGTGCGTCCTCCTCACAGTGTTCAGTTAAACTACAAGTTAGTTTAGTGTGACCTCTGCACAGTGTTCAGCTAAAGCTACAAGTTAGGGTAGTGCAACCTCCTCACAGTGTTCAGCTAAAACTACAAGTTAGTGTAGTGTGACCTCTGCACAGTGTTCAGCTAAAGCTACAAGTTAGTGTAGTGCATCCTCCTCACAGTGTTCAGCTAAAACTGCAAGTTAGGGTAGTGCGTCCTCCTCACAGTGTTCAGCTAAAGCTACAAGTTGGTGTAGTTTGTCCTCCTCACAGTGTTCAGCAAAAACTACAAGTTAGTGTAGGGCGACCTCTGCACAGTGTTCAGCTAAAGCTACTAGTTTAGTGCATCCTCCTCACAGTGTTCAGCTAAGACTACAAGTTAGTGTAGTGCGACCTCTGCACAGTGTTCAGCTAAAGCTACAAGTTAGGGTAGTGCATCCTCCTCACAGTGTTCAGCTAAAGCTACAAGTTAGTTTAGTGTGACCTCTGCACAGTGTTCAGCTAAAGCTACAAGTTAGTGTAGTGCGTCCTCCTCACAGTGTTCAGCTAAACCTACAAGTTATTTTTTTGCGAGCTCTGCACAGTATTCAGCTAAAGCTACCTGTAGAAGATTGGTGGTGTTTTACTGATCCTATCACTACCGCAGGCAGCTAAATAAGCTACAAGTTATTTTTTTGGCGAGCTCTGCACAGTATTCACCTAAAGCTACCTGTAGAAGGTTGGTGGTGTTTTCCTGATCCTATCACTATGGCAGGCAGCTAAATAAGCTACAAGTTATTTTTTGGCGAGCTCTGCACAGTGTTCTAGACATGTGCACACTAAAATATTTTGTTTCGGAATTTTGTTTTCGTCCGAAAAATAAATTTATTTGGTTACTCCCAAAATTCAATTTTATTTATTTCGTTTTTTGTTAAAACTTGCATTCGTCCGAAAATCCAAATTAAGGTCAAATCTGTCATTGAAGGCTTATGGTGGGGGCATGGCTGACCGGAGCTGAAGATGGACGCCTGATCTAACAGCTCGTCACACAGGGGATATCTTCAAGCTACTCAGGCCGCACAGCTACCTTAATCCGGTGCCATCCTTGCACCTAAGACACCAGAGAACATGGCCAGTGGGTCTAGGAAGAGAAACCCGGAGTATAAACCTAAAAAACTCACCGAGTTCTCCTGCAAGCTGGCGGAGCAGGTCAGTGAACTCCAAGATGGCGCCGGCTCGGCCACGCGGCGGGACTCATACACGGATCTACCGGACAAATTCCCGGTAGATCCTGCTCCATCCCACCCCCCAGCGTTACCCCCTCACCCCCCGGAGGGTGACCACCTCCTGAATAGCCCCGCAAAGGCTAAAATGAGGCTCGATGCGCCGGCGCAGCGGCGGCCCACAGCACAAATCGAGGCCCAGGCTTTCAATCCCCTTCTCAGCAACCAGGCCCTGCACTCATCCATGGCATCTTTCCCTACCTCGGGGCAGCCTGTGACGGACACTACATTAAAGGATATGCTACTGTCACTGCAGACCTCCCTTATGACAGATCTCTACTCACTATTTACTAAAATCTCCTCAGGCATACACTCAGTTGGTGATAGAGTGACATGCATTGAAAAATTGAAAAATTGAAAAACATGAGTTAATGCACCTCCACAGTTAATGAGGTCATTGATGTGTGTGAGGATGTGGGAGAGGAGCAAACATGGATTCGCGCCAAGCTGGCTGATTTAGAGGACAGATCTCGCAGGAACAATATCAAGCTGCGCGGATTCCCCGAATCCATAATGCCTGCAGACCTGCCACGGTTCGCGAAAGAAATGATGCACGTCATTGTCCCAGAAGCATCCCCCAGGGACATAATAATAGACAGAATACACAGAAATGCCAAGCCATCCCACCTTGCTGCCTCCATTCCCAGAGATGTTTTAATGAGAGTCCACTTCTTTCATATCAAAGAGAAACTCTTGCTGGGGGTCAAAAATAAATCACCACTGCCTGCTCCGTACACAGGAATCCAATTTTTCCCAGATCTCTCTAAATACTCTCCAACTAAGAAGAAACCTGAACCCGATCACCAAAGGGCTTCAAAACCATAAAATACCATACAAATGGCATCACCCAGCGACTATCCTAGTCACTAGAAATGGTCAATATCACGTCATACATGACCTAAACAAAGGCCTGCACCTCCTCCACAACTGGGGAATAATTATTTAACCTCCCAAGACCACCTCAATGCGCAACGGCCCACCTCCTGCCCGCAGCTGTATGGATCACCACCCCAGCTGAGAGGACACCATAGTTACTACCGTAGTAGGCCTAACTACTGAATCTCAAATCCCCTGGGTCTTGATGAATTGTTCCATTGATTATTCAGCTCCCTTCGTTACTAACTGTTTATACCCCCAATTAGAGGCTGAAGCGGTGTTTTACGCCACCTCTACGTACCCTTCTTCAATTTAGCAGAGTTACCTTATCGGCAGTTTGCTCACTGGTTTCGTACTGTCAAGTGTGATTAACATTTTGCTCTATCTGCAGCTCTATTATCCAAACCACTATTGAGTCCATGGACCGAAGCCCTCCTGCCATCAGATACATATCCTAGGATCCTCCGACCCACAGACCGGGACGTCTGACCGTAAGTGATATCTCACACAAGCCTTCCTTCATCTCCCTACACAATGCCGCTAAACATATTATCGCTAAATGTCAATGGCCTGAACCATCCGGCTAAACGCCATTCTTTATGGAAAACCGCCAAAGCTCTCCAGAGTGACATTCTCTGTATTCAAGAGACACACCTGATAAAGTCAGAATCCTCACTATGCACCAACCGCCAGTTTCCACACATTTTTCAAGCCTGCCACTCTACTAAATCCAAAGGCGTCATGATAGCAATCAAAGAAACAGTGGACTTCCATCTATCCAAACTACTAATTGACCCTGAAGGTCGATACTTAATTATAGTGTGTACCATCAACAACGTTTCTTATACCCTCACCAATATTTACGCACCGAACACTCACCAAATGAAATTGCTGGTGTTCTTTTGATCCTATTAGACCACAGTCAGGCAGCTAGACTATTTACAGTTAGTGCAGTGCGTCCTGCTCACAGTGTTCTGCTAAACCTACAAGTTAGTGGGGTGCGTCCTGCTCACAGTGTTCAGCTAAACCTAGAAGTTAGTGGGGTGCGTCCACCTCACAGTGTTCAGCTAAACCTACAAGCTAGTGGGGTGCGTCCTGCTCACAGTGTTCAGCTAGATCCGTTTCTGTTATCTTCTTACTGACAGGCAGGCTTGTCTTGTTACAGTAAATACAGCTACCTGAAGAAAATTGCTGGTGTTCTTTTGATCCTATTAGTACCACAGTCAGGCAGCTAGACTATTTACAGTTAGTGCAGTGCGTCCTGCTCACAGTGTTCTGCTAAACCTACAAGTTAGTGGGGTGCGTCCTGCTCACAGTGTTCAGCTAAACCTACAAGTTAGTGGGGTGCGTCCACCTCACAGTGTTCAGCTAAACCTACAAGCTAGTGGGGTGCGTCCTGCTCACAGTGTTCAGCTAGATCCGTTCCTGTTATCTTCTTACTGACAGGCAGGCTTGTCTTGTTACAGTATTTTAAAGAAAATTACTGGTGTTCTTTTGATCCTATTAGTACCACAGTCAGGCAGCTAGACTATTTACAGTTAGTGCAGTGCGTCCTGCTCACAGTGTTCTGCTAAACCTACAAGTTAGTGGGGTGCGTCCTGCTCACAGTGTTCAGCTAAACCTAGAAGTTAGTGGGGTGCGTCCACCTCACAGTGTTCAGCTAAACCTACAAGCTAGTGGGGTGCGTCCTGCTCACAGTGTTCAGCTAGATCCGTTTCTGTTATCTTCTTACTGACAGGCAGGCTTGTCTTGTTACAGTAAATACAGCTACCTGAAGAAAATTGCTGGTGTTCTTTTGATCCTATTAGTACCACAGTCAGGCAGCTAGACTATTTACAGTTAGTGCAGTGCGTCCTGCTCACAGTGTTCTGCTAAACCTACAAGTTAGTGGGGTGCGTCCACCTCACAGTGTTCAGCTAAAGCTACCTGTAGAAGGTTGGTGGTGTTCTCATACTACAGGCAGGCAGTTGATTTTGCTAGCTGCAGTATCAGTACATATATATATATATATATATATATATATCCCAGCTTAGTGCAGCTACAGGCCATTAGTATGTCTGGAAGGCCAAGAAGGAGAGGCAGACAGTCACAAGCCAATAAGAGAGGGCAAGCAGGCTCTGTGTCTAGTGCTGGTCGTGGAGACGGTGCATCCTCATCAGCACGTGGCCATGGGACACGCTTGGCCTTTTTTTCGGCAGCTGGCCATGTTGAGCCGCAACATGCGGAAGACTTGGTCGAGTGGATGACCAAGCCGTCCTCATCCTCCTCATCCTCTCTCACCCATGCCCAGGGTACTTTGTCTGGCAAAGCAGCGGCCTCTTCCCTCGGCTCAATGTCATCAGTGACTCCTTCCCTAGCCCCACCATGTCCTCCTGAGGAGTCCCTCGAACTGTTTGACCACAGTGTTGAGTACATGCTCCAGGAGGATGCCCAGAGTTTGGAAGGCTCTGATGATGATACTGAGCTCGATGAAGGCAGTAACACGAGCACGGACAGAGGGGGTGCCCAAGAAGGACAGCAATCTGGCAGTCATGCTCCCCCTGCTGCAGCATACTGCCAGGTTTGCTCCAGTGATGAGGAGGGAGGGGATGATGAGGTCACTGACTCAACGTGGGTGCCTAATAGGAGAGAGGAGGAGGAGGAGGAGGAGGAGGCGGCACATCACCAACGAGGCAGGATGCCCTCCAGGGGCCAGCCTAAGGGCAACACATTGACTGCATCACACCCCAAAGCTCCACATGTGCAGGGCGCTGCAGTCTCTGCGCGTTATTCAAAAAGTTCTTTGGTGTGGGCCTTTTTTGAGACGAGTGCATCAGATCGCACCGCTGCTATTTGCAACATATGTCTCAAGCGTATCTCGCGTGGCCAAAACATCTCCCGCTTGGGTACCACATGCTTGACCAGACATATGTTGACCTGCCATGCAGTTCGTTGGCAAGCGTATCTAAAAGACCCACACCAAAGAACAAAGAGGACCTCTCCTTGCTCCTCATCAGCTGAGATTTCCAACCCCACTAGACCTTCAGTCCTCTCTGAGACCTGCACTTAGAGGAATGAAGGTGTAGAATTAGGTGCGTCACAGCCACGTACTTGTGGGCAATCTGATTTTGGTACACCGACGTCAGATTGTACCAGGCAAATTTCCCTGCCCCAGCTGCTGCACCGCCGAAAGAAGTTTGCTCCCAGCCATCCACATGCCCAGCGGTTGAATGCTAGCTTGGCAAAATTGCTAGCACTTCAACTGCTGCCTTTTCAGTTGGTAGACTCTGCCCCCTTCCGTGAGTTTGTGGAATGTGCGGTTCCTCAGTGGCAGGTACCCAAACGCCACTTTTTCTCACGGAAGGCGATTCCGGCTCTCTACCAGCATGTGGAAGGCAATGTCCATGCCTCGCTGGACAGGGCGGTCAGCGGTAAGGTGCATATTACCGCTGACTCATGGTCCAGCAGGCATGGACAGGGACGTTACCTAAGTTTCACGGCGCATTGGGTGACTCTGCTGGCAACTGGGAAGGATGCAGGACAAGGTGCAGTAGTGTTGGAGGTTGTTCCGCCACCACGCCTCCAAAATGCTAATGATTGTGACACACCTCTCTCCTCCACCCCCTCCTCTTCTTCTTCCTCCATGGCCTCTTCCTCGGAACCAGCGGTGCTCCGTAGTCGTTCAAGGGGCTACGCAAGTGCGCAGGCCAAAAGATGCCATGCGGTGTTTGAGCTGGTGTGCTTGGGGGACAGGAGCCACACTGGGGCAGAGGTTCTGTCAGCTCTGCAGGGGCAGGTTCAGAGGTGGTTGACGCCACGCCAACTTAAAGCAGGAATGGTGGTTTGCGACAATGGCACCAACCTCCTCTTTGCCCTCCGACAGGGACAAATGACCCATGTGCCCTGTTTGGCTCACGTCCTTAACTTGGTGGTGTAGCGGTTCTTTGGCAGGTACCCGGGCTTACAGGATGTCCTGAGGCAGGCCAGGAAAGTCTGTGTGCATTTCCGCCGGTCATATAATGCCAGTGTTCGGCTGACGGACCTCCAAAAGGAGTTTAACCTGCCCAAGAACCGCCTAATCTGTGACATGCCCACCAGGTGGAACTCAACGTTGGCCATGCTGCAGCGGCTGCACACGCAGCAGAGGGCCATCAATGAGTACCTGTGCGACTATGGCACCAGGACAGGGTCAGGGGAGCTTGTTTTTTTTTCCCCACGCCAGTGGGCCATGATCAGGGATGCATGCACTGTCCTGTCACCATTTGAGGAGGCCACGAGGATGGTGAGCAGTGACAGTGCATGCATCAGTGACACTGTCCCCCTTGTCCACCTGTTGGAGCACACGCTGCATGGAATAATGGACAGGGCACTTGAGGCAGAACAGAGGCAGGAAGAGGAGGACTTCCTTAGCTCTCAAGGCCCCCTTTATCCAGACAGTGTTCCTGCGTGCCCGCCGATCACACAGGAAGAGGACGAGGAGGAAGAGGAGGAGGAGGAGGAGGAAGATTGTGTCAGTATGGAGGTGGAGCCTGGCACTCAGCATCAGCAGCAGTCTTTAAGGGATCAGTCCCAAGAAACACATGGACTTGTACGTGGCTGGGAGGAGGTGGCTGCGGACCATGTCGTCCTTAGTGACCCAGAGGACTCCGGACCGAATGCCTCAGCAAACCTACGCTGCATGGCCTCCCTGATCCTGCAAAGCCTGCGTAAGGATCCTCGTATTCTTGGTATCAAGGAGAAGGACCAATACTGGCTGGCAACCCTCCTTGATCCACGTTACAAGGGTAAGGTTGCGGACCTTATCTTGCCATCGCAGAGGGAGCAGAGGATGAAACATCTTCGGGAGGCCTTGCAGAAAGGTCTGTGCAACGCGTTCCCAGAGACTGGGAGGTTACAAACTCCTGTTTCTGGACAACGTGTTGCTGAGGCTTCGGTCAGTCAAAGAAGGAGCGGTGGAGAAGGTGGCCGTCTGACCGATGCGTTCAGACAATTTTTTGGTCCGCAGCCCCAAGGTATGATCGGTTCCAGCAACCATCGCCAGCGTCTGTTTTACATGGTGCAGGAATACCTAGGGGCAAGATCAGACTTGGACACCTTTCCCACCGAAAATCCTCTGGGTTACTGGGTCTTGAGGATGGATCACTGGCCAGAGCTTGCACAGTATGCAATTGAGCTACTGGCCTGTCCTGCATCCAGCGTTCTTTCGGAACGCACATTCAGTGCTGCTGGAGGCGTGGTAACCGATCACAGGGTGCGTCTGTCCACTGACTCGGTCGATCGACTGACCTTCATAAAAATGAATCAGTCTTGGATCACCACCAGCTACCAAGCACCTGATGCTGATGTAACCGAATAATTTTTTTGGAAATCTCAGATCCCTTCAAAGACTGCCTATGCTGATGCTGAGTGACTATCCCTGAGTAATTATCCTCTTCCTCCTCAATCATCACGCTGATAGCTTGTAAGAACATTTTTGGTTCTGGGCGCCACCACCAGTGCCTAAGGCACAATTTTTCAGCCCCTGTTTAACAGGGGCGTGTAATTACAATTTTTGATGTAATACTTTGCAGCAGGGCTCGTTCCTGCATTCCAACTAGAGTGTCTGTGAGGGGTTGCAGTGTTGTGGCACCAGCACCAGTGCCTAAGGCCCATTTTTTCTGCCCCTGTTTAACAGGGGCGTGTAATTACAATTTTTGATGCAATACTTTGCAGCAGGGCTCGTTCCTGCGTTCCAACTAGAGTGTCTGTGAGGGGTTGCAGTGTTGTGGCACCAGCACCAGTGCCTAAGGCCCATTTTTTCTGCCCCTGTTTAACAGGGGCGTGTAATTACAATTTTTGATGCAATACTTTGCAGCAGGGCTCGTTCCTGCGTTCCAACTAGAGTGTCTGTGAGGGGTTGCAGTGTTGTGGCACCAGCACCAGTGCCTAAGGCCCATTTTTTCTGCCCCTGTTTAACAGGGGCGTGTAATTACAATTTTTGATGCAATACTTTGCAGCAGGGCTCGTTCCTGCATTCCAACTAGAGTGTCTGTGAGGGGTTGCAGTGTTGTGGCACCAGCACCAGTGCCTAAGGCCCAATTTTTCAGCTCTTGTTTAACAGGGGCGTGTAATTACAATTTTTGATGCAATACTTTGCAGCAGGGCTCGTTCCTGCATTCCAACTAGAGTGTCTGTGAGGGGTTGCAGTGTTGTGGCACCAGCACCAGTGCCTAAGGCCTAATTTTTCAGCTCCTGTTCAACAGGGGCATGTAATTACAATTCTTGATCTAATATTTCACAGCAGAGCCCTGTGAGGGCTTACAGTGTTGTGGCCACAGCAACACCTAAGGCCCAAATTTCTGCCGAGTATATAGGGCAGGACCCTACTTTCAAACAACTAACTTACAAATGACTCCTACTTGCAAACGGAAGGAGACAACAGGAAGTGAGAATAAATCTACCCCTAGGAAGGGAAATTCTCTCCTGTAAGAGTAAATATGGGAAAAACATTTCTCCTTTCCACTGATGCTTTCCAATCCATTGGGACAAAAAGTGAGGTGAAATCTTCTGAAGAGGAGGAAAGACAGCAAAACAAATGTCACAGGGGTGATAACCCTTCCCTATGTTTTCCAAAAAGCTTAAAAAAGATTTTTTGGCTGGAGCTAAACACGTTAAAAATGTACCCGTTCAAAATTACAAAGAGATTCTACTTAACAACAAACCTACAGCCTG
The DNA here is from genome assembly GCF_042186555.1 of Aquarana catesbeiana. NCBI lineage: Eukaryota > Metazoa > Chordata > Amphibia > Anura > Ranidae > Aquarana > Aquarana catesbeiana. The sequence continues at coordinate 281,007,720 of NC_133331.1, read as the reverse complement.
TATACTGCTGTTCAGAGTATATAGGGCCTGGTGGCCCCACACCTTTCCTTATTTTAATTTGGGTGCGGGGTTCCCCTTAATATCCATACAAGACCCAAAGGGCCTGGTAATGGACTGGGGGGTACCCATGCCGTTTGTCTCACTGATTTTCATTCATATTGCCAGGACCCGACATTACATTAAACCCGCAAGCAGTTTTAAATGAGATTTTTTCCTTTAAAAATGACATTTGGTGCAGGGACTGTTCTAAACACGGGAAACACGCGTCACTTTACAGGCATACTATAGACACCCCTCAGGTACGATATTTAAAGGAATATTTCACTTTTTTTTTTTTTTTACTTTAATCATCATTAAAATCACTGCTCCGGAAAAAAAACGGACGTTTTTAAAAGGTTTTTTTGCATTGATACATGTCCCCTGGGGTAGGACCCGGGTCCCCCAAACCCTTTTTAGGACAATACCATGCAAATTAGCCTTTAAAATGAGCACTTTTGATTTCGAACGTTCGAGTCCTATAGACGTCAATGGGGTTCTAACGTTCGTGCGAACTTTCGGTCCGTTCGCAGGTTCTGGTGCGAACCGAACCGGGGGGTGTTCGGCTCATCCCTAATGCTTGGAAAAAGATGATTACCCTCTCAGACTACATCCCCTCTAAGACACTCTTCAACATACCCTTAGAGACTCTTCACCATCTGTCACCGGATCTTAGACTCTCCAAATGGACCCTCAAAGGAATACACTCACTGCACCACCTTATACAAGATAATAGAATTAAACCCTTCTCCCAATTACAAGCAGAATACGCATTGCGCACCACTGAACGATTCACATTCCTCCGCATTCACCACTGCCTAGCTAAAATACCTCTCCCCCTCTACAACATTCCCCCAAAGACCTGGGATTTCCTCACGAACCCTGCACCATGACCCAAAGGCATATCTCACTTTTATACCCTTCTCCAGAGGAAAAGGTCCTTTACCAAGTTGGCCCCTCATCATCAATGGGAAAAAGACCTTACCAGTATTTTTTCTGACGCACAATGGCAACTAGCTCTTAAGTCCACTTACAAAGCAACCCAATGTTCAACACTTTGGGAACTCACCCAGAAAATCTCGCTCCGTTGGTACTTGACCCCAGCTAAGCTAGCTACCTTCAGTCCCCACACCCCCAACACTTGTTGGAGATGTAAATCCTCTAGAGGAGACATGTTTCATGTTTTTTGGACATGCCCCTCCATTCGGAAATACTGGTTAGATACGTTTAATCTGCTTACCAACCTTACTAAAATCCCTATCCCACCTTCACCCGAGATGGCGCTTCTAAACCTAAACATTAGAAAACATACCTGGCCCCCTCAGACACACAGCAACCCATGTTCTCTTGGCTTCCAGACTCAATATAACAAGGCATTGGAAGTCAGACACTCCCCCAACTATAACACAAACAATAGACCTGGTTTCACTTCACTTCAGTTACGAAACAATGATGGCTGCCAGCAATGGTCTGGCCTCAAAAGCCAGTAAACAATGGTTACCCTGGACAAATTGGACTAATGCTGCATTCCCTACTCAGAATCCCAAAGTCAACCTCACACCTTCTTGACCGAGCAATTTGTTCATCATGTCTTAGTTCTGCTAGATACACCTTGACTATAGCAGAGGTTTAACACCTCAATCTACAAGAAATTGATTGTACTTTACATCTACCCATGGGGACCGTTCTCCCTTTGCGGCACAAAGAGATCCCAATTGGGGTGCTGCGATGGGAGAAGGGGCCTTATATGTATAATTTTCTAACTACAGTACAATATATTTCTACACCTATGTTCATTTAATTGTATTTAATCCAATGACAAGCTGCTGACTGTTACGTATAGTTTCTTTTTGAAAATCTTTTGTTTTGAATATATGCACTACGTCGTTGCACGACGTACAATATCTTAATTGTACCTTGTATTTCCTTGTGAAAAATCAATAAAATAATATGAAAGAGAAGGCTTATGGTGTCTGTCGAATGTTCAAAGAAGATTCGACGGAGCAGCTAAACTGTACGACGCCGTATAGTTTACCTGCTCCGTCAAATCTTCTTAGAACAGACACCATAAGCCAAAGTACGTGTGTACTTAGTTCTAGCTATTTTACTGTTCCTCCTCTTTGGTTACAATCAGCCAATAACATTCATCATCATCATTATTTTTATTTATCTTTTCTCCCCTATGTCAAATCTTTTCTCCCCTACGTCAAATCTTTTCTCCCCTACGTCAAATCTTTTCTCCCCTACGTCAAATTTTTTCTCCCCTACGTCAAATCTTTTCTCCCCTACGTCAAATCTTTCCTCCCCTACGTCGAATCTTTTCTCTCTATGTCGAATCTATTCTCTCTATGTATAATAATTTTGGACTAATAGAGTTAAGGTTAGGCACATTCGACCACAGGTTTGATGGACACAGATTGTTATTGTCATCATCATGTCGAATCTCCTATCTATATCGAACTGTTGTAGCAACGAAAACGAAAATAAAGCATTTGTTTATGTTGGATCTTTCGTTTTTCGGATTCTGCACTTTCGTTATCGTTTATTAAAACGATAACGAAAATACCCGAAATTCGGATGAAAATGCATTCGGACGAAAACGAATGCACATGTCTACAGTGTTCACCTAAAGCTACCTGTAGAAGGTTGGTGATGTTTTCCTGATCCTATCACTACCGCAGGCAGCTAAATAATCTACAAGTTAGTGTAGTGCGAGCTCTGCACAGTGTTCAGCTAAAGCTACTAGTAGAAGGTTGGTGGTGTTTTCCTGATCCTATCACTACCGCAGGCAGCTAAAACTACAAGTTAGTGTAGTGAGACCTCTGCACAGTGTTCAGCTAAAGCTACAAGTTAGTGTAGTGCATCCTCCTCACAGTGTTCAGCTAAAGCTACAAGTTAGTTTAGTGTGACCTCTGCACAGTGTTCAGCTAAAGCTACAAGTTAGTGTAGTGCGTCCTCCTCACAGTGTTCAGCTAAAACTACAAGTTAGTGTAGTGCGACCTCTGCACGGTGTTCAGCTAAAGCTACAAGTTAGTCAATAGACAGCAAATGTTGGAGATGTGTGCACTCTCCAGCAGATGCTGAGCACATATTCTGGGGATGTCCAACAATTCAAAACTTTTGGTCAGAGGTCACGGGTTGTCTGTCTGAGGTACTTAGTATCCCAGTTCCATTATCGCCCAGGGTATGTCTCATTGGTTTAGTGGAAGAAGTGGTACCTTCTTTGGCTCATCGCACACTTCTGAACATAGGGCTATTCTATGCCAGAAAAGCCATACTGTTGCGATGGAAAAGCTCAGCTGCACCCACAATATCTTTTTGGAAAGGTTTGGTAAACTCAGCAATCCCTTTATATAAAGCTACATATAGAGTCAGAGGTTGTCCTAAAAAATTTACTAAAGTATGGCAAGCATGGTTGGACTCATCGGAAATGGTGGGTAAACTGTTACTCTGATATGCCTCAGAGGTCGTTGCTTTCTGACATAATTCTACAGGCAGGGAAAAATGATCAAATCGGTAAAGGTTGAGCACAGTGCATGTTTACTTGGTGAATATGTCTAGATTTGCAGTATAAACAAATTTATAAGGTCGTGGCAGTGGTCGGGTTGGGAGGGAGGGGGGGATGGGGGGATAGTTGAACTATGTTAGTTCGGAAGGTTTTGGGCCCTGCGTGGCCGTATCGAGGACGGGTATGTTGCCCGTCTGGTTTGAGTTAATGTTAATGTATAGTTTCTCTGTGCAAAAATTCAATAAAATGTTTGTTTAAAAAAAAAAAAAAAAAAGCTACAAGTTAGTGTAGTGCGTCCTCCTCACAGTGTTCAGCTAAACCTACAAGTTATTTTTTTGCGAGCTCTGCACAGTATTCAGCTAAAGCTACCTGTAGAAGGTTGGTGGTGTTTTCCTGATCCTATCACTACCGCAGGCAGCTAAATAAGCTACAATTTATTTTTTGGCGAACTCTGCACAGTGTTCACCTAAAGCTACCTGTAGAAGGTTGGTGGTGTTTTCCTGATCCTATCACTACCGCAGGCAGCTAAATAAGCTACAAGTTATTTTTTGGCGAGCTCTGCACAGTGTTCACGTAAAGCTACCTGTAGAAGGTTGCTGGTGTTTTTCTGATCCTATCACTACCGCAGGCAGCTAAATAAGCTACAAGTTATTTTTTGGCTAGCTCTGCACAGTGTTCACCTAAAGCTACCTGTAGAAGGTTGGTGGTGTTTTCCTGATCCTATCACTACCACATGCAGCTAAATAAGCTGCAAGTTAGTTTTTTTGTGAGCTCTGCACAGTGTTCAGCTAAAGCTACCTGTAGAAGGTTGGTGGTGTTCTCATACTACAGGCAGGCAGTTGATTTTGCTAGCTAGTATCAGTATATATATATATATATATCCGCCATTAGTATGTCTGGAAGGCCAACAAGGAGAGGCAGACAGTCACAAGCCAATAAAAGAGGGCAAGAAGGCTCTGTGTGTAGAGGCAACAGTGCTGGTCGTGGAGACGGTGCAGCCTCATCAGCACGTGAAGTTGAATGCTAGCTTGGCTAAATTGCTAGCACTTCAACTGCTGCCTTTTCAGTTGGATTTGGATTTCTTTTTAAAGGCCTTTATGTTTCAGTTTAAAAGTGAGTGTAACCATTGAAGTGTGTTTGAAGTGATTTTAATAAATCTGTCAAAATGGTATCACGCTATGTGGAGCACTTTATTCATTTTTTCACATATGGAGCTGGCTTGATTGGAGTCACGGTTCATCACATGCAACCCAGGTGTGGTTCAATTGCTGTTTTGCCAAACACGAGAGTGGGAGGCTATACAATCTGGTGAGTGAGCTCTTCAGAGGGAGTGGTGTCACTATCACGGTGGTGTGGTGGAAGAGTAGAAGAAGATTTTTCACAAGAAGATTGAAAAACAACTGTTGAACTTGATCATTTATTTCTTGTAATTTATTATTTATAGTGACACTTTTCACTGGGTGTTAAGGAATTTTCTTTTCATGATAAAATTAATATTTTTCATGACACTATTATTATTATTTTTATGCATAAGTAGAGGGTCGTAGGCATTATACTGCTCTGACCCATTATTTTACACAATTAATATTAGCGCCGCTATCTCTATCTGTACATGTGTGAGAGGTATAGTTTTGGGATTTTGATCAGTCTATGTATTTATTTAAGTGGCAGCTTTTTTTCACTGTACACTGTGGATGTACACATATTTTGTATTCATTTACACATCTTTTATATAGCTTTGCACTTTTCTTTGGCGCAGTGGAGTAAGAGAGATTCAGGGGCGGTTTATTTGTATATCTCTTGCTACAAACCAGGTACCCGGGCTTACAGGATGTCCTGAAGCAGGCCAGGAAAGTCTGTGTGCATTTTCGCCGGTCATATAATGCCAGTGCTCGGCTGGCGGACCTCCAAAAGGAGTTTAACCTGCCCAAGAACCACCTAATCTGTGACATGCCCACCAGGTGGAACTCAACGTTGGCCATGCTGGAGAGGCTGCACACGCAGCAGAGGGCCATCAATGAGTACCTGTGCAACTATGGCACCAGGACAGGGTCAGGGGAGCTGTTTTTTTTTCCCACGCCAGTGGGCCATGATCAGGGATGCATGCACTGTCTTGTCACCATTTGAGGAGGCCACAAGGATGGTGAGCAGTGACAGTGCATGCATCAGTGACACTGTCCCCCTTGTCCACCTGTTGGAGCACACGCTGCGTGGAATAATGGACAGGGCACTTGAGCAGAACAGAGGCAGGAAGAGGAGCACTTCCTTAGCTCTCAAGGCCCCCTTTATCCAGACAGTGTTCCTGCGTGCCCGCCGATCACACAGGAAGAGGACGAGGAGGAGGATTGTGTCAGTATGGAGGTGGAGCCTGGCACTCAGCATCAGTAGCAGTCTTTAAGGGATCAGTCCCAAGAAACACATGGACTTGTACGTGGCTGGGAGGAGGTGGCTGCGGACCATGTCGTCCTTAGTGACCCAGAGGACTCCGGACCGAATGCCTCAGCAAACCTACGCTGCATGGCCTCCCTGATCCTGCAAAGCCTGCGTAAGGATCCTCGTATTCGTGGTATCAAGGAGAAGGACCAATACTGGCTGGCAACCCTCCGTGATCCACGTTACAAGGGTAAGGTTGCGGACCTTATCTTGCCATCACAGAGGGAGCCGAGGATGAAACATCTTCAGGAGGCCTTGCAGAAAGGTCTGTGCAAAGTGTTCCCAGAGACTGGGAGGTTACAAACTGTTTCTGGACAACGTGTTGCTGAGGCTTCAGTCAGTCAAAGAAGGAGAGGTGGAGAAGGTGGCCTTCTGACCGATGCGTTCAGACAATTTTTTAGTCCGCAGCTCCAAGGTATGATCGGTTCCAGAAACCATCGCCAGCGTCTATTTTACATGGTGCAGGAATACCTAGGGGCAAGATCAGACTTGGACACCTTTCCCACCGAAAATCCTCTGGGTTACTGGGTCTTGGGGATGGATCACTGGCCAGAGCTTGCACAGTATGCAATTGAGCTACTGGCCTGTCCTGCATCCAGCGTTCTTTCGGAACGCACATTCAGTTCTGCTGGAGGCTTTGTAACCGATCACAGGGTGCGTCTGTCCACCGACTCGGACGATCGACTGACCTTCATAAAGATGAATCAGTCTTGGATCACCACCAGCTACCATGCACCTGATGCTGATGTAACCGAATATTTTTTTTTTAAATCTCAGATCCCTTCAAAGACTGCCTATGCTGATGCTGAGTGACTATCCTAATTATCCTCTTCCTCCTCAATGATCACGCTGATAGCTTGTAAGAACATTTTTGGTTCTGGGCGCTGCCACCAGTGCCTAAGGCCCAATTTTTCAGCCCTTGTTTAACAGGGGCGTGCAATTACAATTTTTGGTTGTCTCTTCTTCTTTTCTTCTCTTCTCTTCTTCATTTTCTTCTCCGGGCCGCTCCGCATCCATGCTGGCATGGAGGGAGGCTCCTGCTGTGTGACGGCGTCTCCTCGTCTGACGGTTCTTAAATAATGGGGGGGGCGGGGCCACCGGTGACCCCACCCCCTCTGTCGCACGGGACATGACGGGACTTCTCTGTGGCATTCCCCGTGACGTCACAGGGAAGTCCCGTCAAGTCACTGTGCGACAGAGGGGGTGGGGTCACCGGGTGGCCCCGCCCCCGTTATTTAAGAACCGTCAGACGAGGAGAAGCCGTCACACAGCGGGAGCCTCCCTCCATGCCAGCATGGATGCGGAGCGGCCTGGAGAAGAAAATGAAGAAGAGAAGAGAAGAAGATGAAGAAGAAGGTGAAGAAGATGAAGAGAAGAGCGGGAGCCTCCCCCCATGCCATGGGTGCGGAGCGGCCTGAGGAGAAGACGATAGAAGACGCCGCGGAGGAGATGCTGGACGAGAACGCCGGAGGAAGAACCAGAAGAACCAGAAGAAGAAGAAGATGAAGGAAGATAGAAGAAAGAAGAAAGAAGAAGCATTTAAATAAAGGAATTGTCAAAAACTGTCTCTTGTCATTTTTAACATTTTTGACAGTTTTTTAGTGAAATGGTAGGGGTAAGTACCCCCTTACCATTTCACACGGGGGGGGCGGGATCTGGGGGTCCCCTTGTTAAAGGGGGCTTCCAGATTCCGATAAGCCCCCCGCCCGCAGACCCCCACAACCACCGGCCAGGGTTGTGGGGATGAGGCCCTTGTCCTCATCAACATGGGGACAAGGTGTTTTGGGGGGTTACCCCAAAGCACCCTCCCAATGTTGAGGGCATGTGGCCTGGTACAGTTCAGGAGGGGGGGCCGCACTCTCGTCCCCCCCTCTTTTCCTGCGGCCTGCCAGGTTGCATGCTCGGATAAGGGTCTGGTATGGATTTTTTGAGGGACCCCACGCCGTTTTTTGGGTTTTTTTTGGTGCGGGGTTCCCCTTAAAATCCATACCAGACCTGAAGGGTCTGGTATGGAATTTAGGGGGACCCCCACGTCATTTTTTAAAAAAATTTTGGCCAGGGTTCCCCTTAATATCCATACCAGACCTGAAGGGCCTGGTATGGAATTTAGGGGGACCCCCATGTCATTTTTTTTTTATTTTGGTTCGGGATTCCCCTGTGGGGAATTCCCATGCCGTTTTTATCAATGAACTTCTATGTGTATTGTCGGACCGGCAATGCAATAGCCGCGAGTAGTTTTAAATGGCTTTTTTCCTATAGAAATGTCATTTTGCTGTCAGACTGTTCTAAACACGGGAAACATGCGCCCCTTTACAGACACCCCCCAGCTACGAAATTTAAAGGGATATTACACTTTTATTGTTTGACTTTAAGCATTATTAAAATCACTGCTCCTGAAAAAAACGCCCGTTTTTAAAACTTTTTTTTGCATTGATCCATGTCCCCTGGGGCAGGACCCAGGTCCCCAAACACTTTTTATGGCAATAACTTGCATATAAGCCTTTAAAATTAGCACTTTTGATTATTCATGTTCGTGTCCCATAGACTTTAACGGTGTTTGCGCGTTCAAACAAACTTTTTTCCTGTTCGCATGTTCTGGTGCGAACCGAACAGGGGGGTGTTCGGCTCATCCCTACCAGGGACCGGTGCGCTCTGTCCAGGCGCCAATCTATGTCCACAATTGTGGGGGCCAGGTTGTTAAAAAGGCCCAAAAGGTAATAACGCAGGTTGGGGTCTCCCACTGTCTCTTGGGTCTGAGTATTAGCTAATGGAGGATTCACTGAGTCTTCCGTATCCAAGGATGGATCCATCATGGCGAAAGGGTTCGCTGAGGGGTTCAGGGGTGCAGGTTGCGATCTAGTAACAAAGCGCTCCATATTTAGACCCTCGCGCAACCCAAATTGTGGCTTGTAGTAACGTTGCTGTTGGCCAACTTTGCCCATGAGTTGCTCATGGAATGTGGTGGTCAATCAGGCTTACCTCCGCAGCTAGATGTGTTTAAAGAAGCATCTTGGAGGTCTCGGCAAGCAGGTGAGGGCCCCGTATTAAAATAAAGCGACATCCTCCATAAGAGTAGAATCAGGCTATACAAACTGGGTGTATTCACTAATCAGCGTCCCCATATAACAGTATTGCAGAGACACAGGGCTGGTAGAGCAGCAGTGATGGGGCTCAACTGATGGCTCAATAAAGGCGGTAATATGCTGGCGGGGTACAGGTTGTGGCAGTAGGAGGACAGCACTGCATTGCTGAGTGACAGAGTGCCTCGTACAGTAAATTGCAGTGTGGCAATAAGCAGCAGGCAAACCCCAAAAGTCCAGTGAGGGGATGAGAGCTGCCGGGATGATAGGCTGCCTGTTCCAGGCCAGGGCCCACAACAGAACACAGCCACTATGAGGGTGGAGGCACTGGGGAGAAAGTACAGGATCACAGGTGCCCAGATGGTGGCATAAAAAGGGCAGGAGAATAAGTCCAGGACTTAGATTATGGCGCAGGGGGAGCAGCACCACTATTCTGAGGCACAGTACCTGGTCCTGGAGGCTCAGTCCTGTTTAGCAGGCCTCAAGATGGTGACGGTCCATGGACGGAATCGGCCTTCGTGGAGTTCTCAGCATCTGTTCGGGTCCCCTTATAGTGTGGCCACCTCCCAGGGATGTCTGATGTCTGTGTGTGGCGATCCGGCGCCTCTCCTTCCGCCGTTTGCGACACCGGGGCCTGGGGATGCAGGAGACACAATAGGCCTCAAGATGGCAAAGGGTTGCTGTCTTGTAGGCCTGGCCGCGGACCTGGATAAACCTGATCAGCCGGCCAACCACTACAATTCCCACTGGGGACAAAGTAGATGTAGCCTGGGGATAGCTGGGGAGAGCTTGGAGGCTCTCCCACAGCTGATAGCCGCAGGATGGCCGTGGATTGTCTCAGGCTCTGCGGAGCTCCTCTGGAGCACATCTTGCTCCTTCAACAGCCGGACACGCTCCCTCTGCCTGTAGTATTATTAGTATGAGAAAACATGCACTTGTCTTCAGGTAGCTATACTGTAGGTGCAACTGTGCAGGGTACACAGTACAGTAACTGGAAATACGTCAAGAGCCTACACAAGCACCTGGCTTCAGGTAGCTATACTGTAGGTGCAACTGTGCAGGGTACACAGTACAGTAATTGGAAATACTTCAAGAGCCTACACAAGCACCTGGCTGCAGGTAGCTATACTGTAGGTGCAACTGTGCAGGGTATATAGTACAGTAACTGGAAATACTTCAAGAGCCTACACAAGCACCTGGCTTCAGGTAGCTATACTGTAGGTGCAACTGTGCAGGGTACACAGTGCAGCTAACTGACTTGACCTGCCTACTCTATCTAACTTAACCACTTGACCACTGGGCACTTAAACCCCCTTCCTAACCAGACCAATTTTCAGCTTTCGGTGCTCTCACATTTTGAAAGACAATTACTCAGTCATGCAACACTGTACCCATATGAAATTTTTGTCCTTTTTTTCACACAAATAGAGCTTTCTTTTGGTGGTATTTAATAATCGTTGGGTTTTTTATTTTTTGCGCTATACAAGAAAAAAGACTGAAAATTCGGTAAAAAAATGAATTTTTTTTGTTTCTGTTATAAAATTTAGCAAATTAGTAATTTTTCTTCGGAAATTTTGGCCACAATTTATACCGCTACATATCTTTGGTAGAAATAAGTACAAATCGGTGTATATTATTTGGTCTTTGTGAAAGTTATAGAGTCCAAAAGCTAAGCTCACACACCGCATATGCATACCACAAATTACACCCCAAAACACATTCTGCTATTACTCCCGAGTATGGCGATACCACATGTGTGAGACTTTTACACAGCGTGGCCACATACAGAGGCCCAACATGCAGGGGAGCACCTTCAGGCGTTCTGGAGCACCCAGGCAAATTCTGACATTTCTCTCCTACATGTAAAAATCATCATTTATTTGCTAGAAAATTACATAGAACCCCAAAACATTATATATGTTTTTTTTAGCAAAGACCCTAGAGAATACAATGGCGGTTGTTGCAACTTTTTATCTCGCACGGTATTTGCGCAGCAATTTTTTGAACGCTTTTTTTGGGGAAAAAAACTGTTTTGTGCTTTAAAAAAAAACAAAACAGTAAAGTTGGCCCAATGTTTTTGCATAATGTGAAAGATGAAATTACGCTGAGTAAATAGATACCTAGCATGTCACCCTTCAAAATTGCACAAGCTCGTGGAATGGCACCAAACTTCGCTGCTTAAAAATCCCCATAGGCGATGCTTTAAAAAATTTTACTGGTTACATGTTTTGAGTTACAGAAGAGGTCTAGGGCCAAAATTATTGCTCTCACTCTAACGTTCACACCGATATCTCACATGTGTGATTTGGCGGTGCAGCAGCTGGAGCAGGGAAATTTGCATGCACTGTCCTGTCACCATTTGAGGAGGCCACAACATTATACTGTCCCTCTTGTCTTCCTGTTGGAGCACACACTTTGTGGAATAATGGACAGGGCATTTGAGGCAGAACAGAGGGAGGATGAGGAGGACTTCCTTAAGATAGAGAGTGAAACATTTTCTTTTTTGTTTTTTTTTTTGTTTTTGTTTCATAAATTTTTATTGTTGAAAGATGTAATGTACAAAACAGGTAATGGCATTTCTTCAAGGTGTATAGAAATACATTGTCAAGTTACAAATTTCGTACATTTAACAAGCAGATGTAGTGGTACCTATAACTACGTTGAATGTAAAAGAACATTCGGGTTCGAAAGCGTCCATATGCAAACAATTCAAACGTTTAAAACATTTATAAGTAGGTATAGGAGGTGTCCATTCACCTTTAATAGTTGTTAGCCGCTCTAGAAACAATTGAAGCCATGAATTAAAATCTATAACATCCCATGTTGTTAATGTGTGGTGGAAGTCAAAAGAGGAGGGTGGGATACGGAACTTTACCAAACCTCTCCCGGTCCCAGTACCCCAACGGGAGCACACTGTACTGGGGGGGAAGGGTCAGAAGAACCAAATATACGGGGGTAGTGAGAAAGGTCTTGTACGTGGAATAGTGTTTCTTAGAGGTCTTATATTGCATTTGGTGTGTTTGATTTCAGAAGGTGTGGAGAGTGTATAGGATAGGGTGAGAGATGTTGAATTAAATATGCTCTACTTTGTATGTATATAATATTATGGGGTAGAGACTGACATGGGTGGGTATATAGGTATGCGAGCACAAGGGTGAGGGTGGGGGCGGGTGGCGGACACTCCTTTTTCAGTCCCTGACTAGTACCTGTTATGAGGATGGTCGTGGGGCCAAGGATGATCCGGCTTGTGGGTCAGTAAGTAGTGTGTGAAATTCAACTGAATCGCGAAAGTGTGTCCAACAGGCCCAAGTATGATTGTATTTTGTGGGGTTGTCTTTTGCTTGATGTATTAAGTCTTCCATGACTGCTATTTTTTCCACACGTTTTAGCCACTCTGATAAGGTGGGAGGGTTAGTGTCTCTCCATCGTAACGGAATACATTGCTTGGCTGCATTTATGAGGTGAAGCATTAAAGATTTCCTATAAGTGGATTGAGGGAGTGAGGTGTGGTGTAGCAAATATTGGGCAGGTGTAAAGTCTAGAGTATAAGTAGTGATTCGAGTGATCATGTTGTGTACCTTTTCCCAGAATGGCTTTATGAGGGTACAATCCCACCATATATGGAGAAGAGAGCCCACTCCAGAGTTACATCTCCAGCACAAAGGAGAAATGTTTGTATGAAACAAATGAATGCGATCAGGGGTGCGGTACCATCTAGAGTACAATTTGTAATTGGTTTCTTGTGCTGAGACGTTAATAGAGCCTTTATGGATATGAGAATATATATTTTCCCAGTCTTCCAAAGATGAGTCCAGGTTGAGCTCTCTTTCCCATTTCTGGTTAACTGCGGTAGATGTGATTTTAGTTTCACCGAAAAGCAAGGAGTACACAGTTGAGATCAAGTGGTTTTGAGGATTCTGTTCAGAGCATAGTGCTTCAAAAGGAGTCATATCTCTACACCATTGAGAGATGGGGTTGGAACTACTGAGAAAGTGTCTGATTTGTAAGTACGAGAAGAAGGGAATGTTTCCATTCTGGAGTTTAGTAGGTAGATCGGCGTACGGGATAATTGAACCATTATGGAAAAAGTGATGTGCTCTCAATGCAGATATCATGGTGACCAAACGTGGGTTGTTTTCTAGAAGGCCAGGGGGAAAGGCGGGGTTGCCAGTTAGTGGGGTTAATGGCCCTGGGGATGGAGTCATTTTAAGAGAATGACAAGTATTCCTGAAGCAGTTCAATGTAGGTCCCGTTAATGGATGTAACAAGTGTTCTTTAGGGATCATTTTGGTGTCAATCCATGGCAAGTGTGAGAGGGGTGTTTGGGCACAGGAGTCTTCGATTGTGATCCAATCTTTAGAATGGGTATGTATGTGCCAGTCTATTAGTCTAGTCATATGACAAGCATTATAGTATTTATGAATATCAGGTAGACCTAGTCCACCTTTAAGCTTGGGTAGGATCATCCTACTCCAGCTGAGTCTTGGAGGTTTATGGGCCCATATAAAGTTCCTGCATAGTCTTTTATAAATTGTAAAAAATTTTGAAGGGAGTTTGATCGGTATTGTTTGTAAGACATAAAGTATTCGGGGTAGGATGTTCATTTTCAAGATGGAAATTCTCCCAAACCAGGAAAATTGAGCTGAGGACCATTTCGTAAGGTCTTTCTGCATAGTTCGAAGAATGGGAGAGTAGTTTCTTTCGTATAGTTCAGTAAGTTTAGATGGTATTTAGATGCCAAGATACGTAAGGGCGTGTGGTTCCCATTTGAATGGAAAATTAGTTTGCATTGAGAAACTATCTGTGACGGGAGGGAGATGTTTAGGGCTTTGGATTTCGTAAAGTTTATGTTTAGGTTGGATAATTTGCGGAAGAAGGTGAAATCTTGTAGTAGGTTTGGAATGGTGATTAATGGGTTGGAGAGGAAAAGGAGTATGTCGTCGGCATATGCTGCTAGTTTGTAGTGTTTTTGTCCAATATCAATGCCCACGATATCTGGGTTGACTTTAAGTTTGTGTAGGAAAGGTTCTAATGAAAGAACAAAAAGAAGAGGGGATAAGGGGCAACCTTGCCGGGTTCCATTCGACACTGGGAAGGCGTTCGACAGGTGGCCATTAGGGATGAGCTTCGTGTTCGAGTCGAACCCATGTTCGACTCGAACATCGGCTGTTCGCCCGTTCGCCGAATTGCGAACGATATGGGCCGTTTGCGCCAAATTCGTGTGGCGCGTCACGGCCCATAATTCACTGCGGCATGGCAGTGCATTGCTTGCTGATGATTGGCCAAGCATGCACTATGACCCGCATGCTTGGCCAATCACAGCGCCACCTGAACAAAGAGCCATAATTGGCCAAAGCCAAGGAGGCTTTGGCCAATTATGGCTCAGGGGATTTAGTACACGCCCCACACTATATAAGGCCGCCTGCAAAGCGGCCCTGTGTAGTGTGTGTTCCGGCGTTCATTGAGAGAGAGAGAGAGACAGACAGTGTCATTTGATTTGAGTTAGATAGATTAGGCAGAACAGTCAGTCAGTTAGCTGCACTTACAGTGTATTGTGTATATATATGCATCCCAGGTGTTGCATATATATATATACACTGTATTCAGTTTAGCTAGATCCGTTCCTGTTATCTTCTAGACTATTTACATTTAGTGCAGTGCGTCCTGCTCACAGTGTTCAGCTAGATCCGTTCCTATTATCTTCCTACTGACAGGCAGGCTTGTCTGGTTACAGTATATAAAGCTACCTGAAGAAAATTACTGGTGTTCTATTTGATCCTATTAGTACCACGGTCAGGCAGCTAGACTATTTACATTTAGTACAGTGCGTCCTGCTCACAGTGTTCAGCTAGATCCGTTCCTGTTATCTTCCTACTGACAGGCAGGCTTGTCTGGTTACAGTATATAAAGCTACCTGAAGAAAATTACTGGTGTTCTATTTGATCCTATTAGTACCACGGTCAGGCAGCTAGACTATTTACATTTAGTACAGTGCGTCCTGCTCACAGTGTTCAGCTAGATCCGTTCCTGTTATCTTTCTACTGACAGGCAGGCTTGTCTGGTTACAGTATATAAAGCTACCTGAAGAAAATTACTGGTGTTCTATTTGATCCTATTAGTACCACGGTCAGGCAGCTAGACTATTTACATTTAGTACAGTGCGTCCTGCTCACAGTGTTCAGCTAGATCCGTTCCTGTTATCTTCCTACTGACAGGCAGGCTTGTCTGGTTACAGTATATAAAGCTACCTGAAGAAAATTACTGGTGTTCTATTTGATCCTATTAGTACCACGGTCAGGCAGCTAGACTATTTACATTTAGTACAGTGCGTCCTGCTCACAGTGTTCAGCTAGATCCGTTCCTGTTATCTTCCTACTGACAGGCAGGCTTGTCTGGTTACAGTATATAAAGCTACCTGAAGAAAATTACTGGTGTTCTATTTGATCCTATTAGTACCACGGTCAGGCAGCTAGACTATTTACATTTAGTACAGTGCGTCCTGCTCACAGTGTTCAGCTAGATCCGTTCCTGTTATCTTCCTACTGACAGGCAGGCTTGTCTGGTTACAGTATATAAAGCTACCTGAAGAAAATTACTGGTGTTCTATTTGATCCTATTAGTACCACGGTCAGGCAGCTAGACTATTTACATTTAGTACAGTGCGTCCTGCTCACAGTGTTCAGCTAGATCCGTTCCTGTTATCTTCCTACTGACAGGCAGGCTTGTCTGGTTACAGTATATAAAGCTACCTGAAGAAAATTACTGGTGTTCTATTTGATCCTATTAGTACCACGGTCAGGCAGCTAGACTATTTACATTTAGTACAGTGCGTCCTGCTCACAGTGTTCAGCTAGATCCGTTCCTGTTATCTTCCTACTGACAGGCAGGCTTGTCTGGTTACAGTATATAAAGCTACCTGAAGAAAATTACTGGTGTTCTATTTGATCCTATTAGTACCACGGTCAGGCAGCTAGACTATTTACATTTAGTACAGTGCGTCCTGCTCACAGTGTTCAGCTAGATCCGTTCCTGTTATCTTCCTACTGACAGGCAGGCTTGTCTGGTTACAGTATATAAAGCTACCTGAAGAAAATTACTGGTGTTCTATCCCAGCTTAGTGCAGCTACAGGCCATTAGTATGTCTGGAAGGCCAAGAAGGAGAGGCAGACAGTCACAAGCCAATAAGAGAGGGCAAGCAGGCTCTGTGTCTAGTGCTGGTCGTGGAAACGGTGCATCCTCATCAGCACGTGGCCATGGGACACGCTGGGCCTTTTTTTCGGCAGCTGGCCGTGTTGAGCCGCAACATGCGGAAGACTTGGTCGAGTGGATGACCAAGCCGTCCTCATCCTCCTCATCCTCTCTCACCCATGCCCAGGGTGCTTTGTGTGGC
The DNA here is from genome assembly GCF_042186555.1 of Aquarana catesbeiana. Taxonomy (NCBI): domain Eukaryota; kingdom Metazoa; phylum Chordata; class Amphibia; order Anura; family Ranidae; genus Aquarana; species Aquarana catesbeiana. The sequence continues at coordinate 280,991,273 of NC_133331.1, read as the reverse complement.
AAAGCAGCGGCCTCTTCCCTCAGCTCAATGTCATCAGTGACTCCTTCCCTAGCTCCACCATGTCCTCATGAGGATTCCCTCGAACTGTTTGACCACAGTGTTGGATACATGCTCCAGGAGGATGCCCAGCGTTTGGAAGGCTCTGATGATGATACTGAGCTCGATGAAGGCAGTAACACGAGCACGGACAGAGGGGGTGCCCAAGAAGGACAGCAATCTGGCAGTCATGCTCCCCCTGCTGCAGCATACTGCCAGGTTTGCTCCAGTGATGAGGAGGGAGGGGATGATGAGGTCACTGACTCAACGTGGGTGCCTGATAGGAGAGAGGAGGAGGAGGAGGAGGCGGCACATCACCAACGAGGCAGGATGCCCTCCAGGGGCCAGCCTAAGGGCAGCACATTGACTGCATCACACCCCAAAGCTCAGACATATGTTGACCTGCCATGCAGTTCGTTGGCAAGCGTATCTAAAAGACCCACACCAAAGAACAAAGAGGATCTCTCCTTGCTCCTCATCAGCTGAGATTTCCAACCCCACTAGACCTCCAGTCCTCTCTGAGACCTGCAGTGAGAGGAATGAAGGTGTAGAATTAGGTGTGTCACAGCCAAGTACTTGTGGGCAATCTGCTTTTGGTACACCGACGTCAGATTGTACCAGGCAAATTTCCCTGCCCCAGCTGCTGCACCGCCGAAAGAAGTTTGCTCCCAGCCATCCACATGCCCAGCGGTTGAATGGTAGCTTGGCAAAATTGCTAGCACTTCAACTGCTGCCTTTTCAGTTGGTAGACTCTGCCCCCTTCCGTGAGTTTGTGGAATGTGCGGTTCCTCAGTGGCAGGTACCCAAACGCCACTTTTTCTCACGGAAGGCGATTCCGGCTCTCTACCGGCATGTGGAAGGCAATGTCCATGCCTCGCTGGACAGGGCGGTCAGCGGTAAGGTGCATATTACCGCTGACTAATGGTCCAGCAGGCATGGACAGGGACGTTACCTAAGTTTCACGGCACATTGGGTGACTCTGCTGGCAGCTGGGAAGGATGCAGGACAAGGTGCAGTAGTGTTGGAGGTTGTTCCGCCACCACGCCTCCAAAATGCTGATTGTGACACACCTCTCTCCTCCACCCCCTCCTCTTCTTCTTCCTCCATGGCCTCTTCCTCGGAACCAGCGGTGCTCCATAGTCGTTCAAGGGGCTACGCAAGTACGCAGGCCAAAAGATGCCATGCGGTGCTTGAGCTGGTGTGCTTGGGGGACAGAAGCCACACTGGGGCAGAGGTTCTGTCAGCTCTGCAGGGGCAGGTTCAGAGGTGGTTGACGCCACGCCAACTTAAGGCAGGAATGGTGGTTTGCGACAATGGCACCAACCTCCTCTCTGCCCTCCGACAGGGACAAATGACCCATGTGCCCTGTTTGGCTCACGTCCTTAACTTGGTGGTGCAGCGGTTCTTGGGCAGGTACCGGGGCTTACAAGATGTCCTGAGGCAGGCCAGGAAAGTCTGTGTGCATTTCCGCCGGTCATATAATGCCAGTGCTCGGCTGACGGACCTCCAAAAGGAGTTTAACCTGCCCAAGAACCGCCTAATCTGTGACATGCCCACCAGGTGGAACTCAACGTTGGCCATGCTGCAGCGGCTGCACACGCAGCAGAGGGCCATCAATGAGTACCTGTGCGACTATGGCACCAGGACAGGGTCAGGGGAGCTTGTTTTTTTTTCCCCACGCCAGTGGGCCATGATCAGGGATGCATGCACTGTCCTGTCACCATTTGAGGAGGCCACGAGGATGGTGAGCAGTGACAGTGCATGCATCAGTGACACTGTCCCCCTTGTCCACCTGTTGGAGCACACGCTGCATGGAATAATGGACAGGGCACTTGAGGCAGAACAGAGGCAGGAAGAGGAGGACTTCCTTAGCTCTCAAGGCCCCCTTTATCCAGACAGTGTTCCTGCGTGCCCGCCGATCACACAGGAAGAGGACGAGGAGGAAGAGGAGGAGGAGGAGGAGGAAGATTGTGTCAGTATGGAGGTGGAGCCTGGCACTCAGCATCAGCAGCAGTCTTTAAGGGATCAGTCCCAAGAAACACATGGACTTGTACGTGGCTGGGAGGAGGTGGCTGCGGACCATGTCGTCCTTAGTGACCCAGAGGACTCCGGACCGAATGCCTCAGCAAACCTACGCTGCATGGCCTCCCTGATCCTGCAAAGCCTGCGTAAGGATCCTCGTATTCGTGGTATCAAGGAGAAGGACCAATACTGGCTGGCAACCCTCCTTGATCCACGTTACAAGGGTAAGGTTGCGGACCTTATCTTGCCATCGCAGAGGGAGCAGAGGATGAAACATCTTCGGGAGGCCTTGCAGAAAGGTCTGTGCAACGCGTTCCCAGAGACTGGGAGGTTACAAACTCCTGTTTCTGGACAACGTGTTGCTGAGGCTTCGGTCAGTCAAAGAAGGAGCGGTGGAGAAGGTGGCCGTCTGACCGATGCGTTCAGACAATTTTTTGGTCCGCAGCCCCAAGGTATGATCGGTTCCAGCAACCATCGCCAGCGTCTGTTTTACATGGTGCAGGAATACCTAGGGGCAAGATCAGACTTGGACACCTTTCCCACCGAAAATCCTCTGGGTTACTGGGTCTTGAGGATGGATCACTGGCCAGAGCTTGCACAGTATGCAATTGAGCTACTGGCCTGTCCTGCATCCAGCGTTCTTTCGGAACGCACATTCAGTGCTGCTGGAGGCGTGGTAACCGATCACAGGGTGCGTCTGTCCACTGACTCGGTCGATCGACTGACCTTCATAAAAATGAATCAGTCTTGGATCACCACCAGCTACCAAGCACCTGATGCTGATGTAACCGAATAATTTTTTTGGAAATCTCAGATCCCTTCAAAGACTGCCTATGCTGATGCTGAGTGACTATCCCTGAGTAATTATCCTCTTCCTCCTCAATCATCACGCTGATAGCTTGTAAGAACATTTTTGGTTCTGGGCGCCACCACCAGTGCCTAAGGCACAATTTTTCAGCCCCTGTTTAACAGGGGCGTGTAATTACAATTTTTGATGTAATACTTTGCAGCAGGGCTCGTTCCTGCATTCCAACTAGAGTGTCTGTGAGGGGTTGCAGTGTTGTGGCACCAGCACCAGTGCCTAAGGCCCATTTTTTCTGCCCCTGTTTAACAGGGGCGTGTAATTACAATTTTTGATGCAATACTTTGCAGCAGGGCTCGTTCCTGCGTTCCAACTAGAGTGTCTGTGAGGGGTTGCAGTGTTGTGGCACCAGCACCAGTGCCTAAGGCCCATTTTTTCTGCCCCTGTTTAACAGGGGCGTGTAATTACAATTTTTGATGCAATACTTTGCAGCAGGGCTCGTTCCTGCGTTCCAACTAGAGTGTCTGTGAGGGGTTGCAGTGTTGTGGCACCAGCACCAGTGCCTAAGGCCCATTTTTTCTGCCCCTGTTTAACAGGGGCGTGTAATTACAATTTTTGATGCAATACTTTGCAGCAGGGCTCGTTCCTGCATTCCAACTAGAGTGTCTGTGAGGGGTTGCAGTGTTGTGGCACCAGCACCAGTGCCTAAGGCCCAATTTTTCAGCTCTTGTTTAACAGGGGCGTGTAATTACAATTTTTGATGCAATACTTTGCAGCAGGGCTCGTTCCTGCATTCCAACTAGAGTGTCTGTGAGGGGTTGCAGTGTTGTGGCACCAGCACCAGTGCCTAAGGCCTAATTTTTCAGCTCCTGTTCAACAGGGGCATGTAATTACAATTCTTGATCTAATATTTCACAGCAGAGCCCTGTGAGGGCTTACAGTGTTGTGGCCACAGCAACACCTAAGGCCCAAATTTCTGCCGAGTATATAGGGCAGGACCCTACTTTCAAACAACTAACTTACAAATGACTCCTACTTGCAAACGGAAGGAGACAACAGGAAGTGAGAATAAATCTACCCCTAGGAAGGGAAATTCTCTCCTGTAAGAGTAAATATGGGAAAAACATTTCTCCTTTCCACTGATGCTTTCCAATCCATTGGGACAAAAAGTGAGGTGAAATCTTCTGAAGAGGAGGAAAGACAGCAAAACAAATGTCACAGGGGTGATAACCCTTCCCTATGTTTTCCAAAAAGCTTAAAAAAGATTTTTTGGCTGGAGCTAAACACGTTAAAAATGTACCCGTTCAAAATTACAAAGAGATTCTACTTAACAACAAACCTACAGCCTGTATACTGCTGTTCAGAGTATATAGGGCCTGGTGGCCCCACACCTTTCCTTATTTTAATTTGGGTGCGGGGTTCCCCTTAATATCCATACAAGACCCAAAGGGCCTGGTAATGGACTGGGGGGTACCCATGCCGTTTGTCTCACTGATTTTCATTCATATTGCCAGGACCCGACATTACATTAAACCCGCAAGCAGTTTTAAATGAGATTTTTTCCTTTAAAAATGACATTTGGTGCAGGGACTGTTCTAAACACGGGAAACACGCGTCACTTTACAGGCATACTATAGACACCCCTCAGGTACGATATTTAAAGGAATATTTCACTTTTTTTTTTTTTTTACTTTAATCATCATTAAAATCACTGCTCCGGAAAAAAAACGGACGTTTTTAAAAGGTTTTTTTGCATTGATACATGTCCCCTGGGGTAGGACCCGGGTCCCCCAAACCCTTTTTAGGACAATACCATGCAAATTAGCCTTTAAAATGAGCACTTTTGATTTCGAACGTTCGAGTCCTATAGACGTCAATGGGGTTCTAACGTTCGTGCGAACTTTCGGTCCGTTCGCAGGTTCTGGTGCGAACCGAACCGGGGGGTGTTCGGCTCATCCCTAATGCTTGGAAAAAGATGATTACCCTCTCAGACTACATCCCCTCTAAGACACTCTTCAACATACCCTTAGAGACTCTTCACCATCTGTCACCGGATCTTAGACTCTCCAAATGGACCCTCAAAGGAATACACTCACTGCACCACCTTATACAAGATAATAGAATTAAACCCTTCTCCCAATTACAAGCAGAATACGCATTGCGCACCACTGAACGATTCACATTCCTCCGCATTCACCACTGCCTAGCTAAAATACCTCTCCCCCTCTACAACATTCCCCCAAAGACCTGGGATTTCCTCACGAACCCTGCACCATGACCCAAAGGCATATCTCACTTTTATACCCTTCTCCAGAGGAAAAGGTCCTTTACCAAGTTGGCCCCTCATCATCAATGGGAAAAAGACCTTACCAGTATTTTTTCTGACGCACAATGGCAACTAGCTCTTAAGTCCACTTACAAAGCAACCCAATGTTCAACACTTTGGGAACTCACCCAGAAAATCTCGCTCCGTTGGTACTTGACCCCAGCTAAGCTAGCTACCTTCAGTCCCCACACCCCCAACACTTGTTGGAGATGTAAATCCTCTAGAGGAGACATGTTTCATGTTTTTTGGACATGCCCCTCCATTCGGAAATACTGGTTAGATACGTTTAATCTGCTTACCAACCTTACTAAAATCCCTATCCCACCTTCACCCGAGATGGCGCTTCTAAACCTAAACATTAGAAAACATACCTGGCCCCCTCAGACACACAGCAACCCATGTTCTCTTGGCTTCCAGACTCAATATAACAAGGCATTGGAAGTCAGACACTCCCCCAACTATAACACAAACAATAGACCTGGTTTCACTTCACTTCAGTTACGAAACAATGATGGCTGCCAGCAATGGTCTGGCCTCAAAAGCCAGTAAACAATGGTTACCCTGGACAAATTGGACTAATGCTGCATTCCCTACTCAGAATCCCAAAGTCAACCTCACACCTTCTTGACCGAGCAATTTGTTCATCATGTCTTAGTTCTGCTAGATACACCTTGACTATAGCAGAGGTTTAACACCTCAATCTACAAGAAATTGATTGTACTTTACATCTACCCATGGGGACCGTTCTCCCTTTGCGGCACAAAGAGATCCCAATTGGGGTGCTGCGATGGGAGAAGGGGCCTTATATGTATAATTTTCTAACTACAGTACAATATATTTCTACACCTATGTTCATTTAATTGTATTTAATCCAATGACAAGCTGCTGACTGTTACGTATAGTTTCTTTTTGAAAATCTTTTGTTTTGAATATATGCACTACGTCGTTGCACGACGTACAATATCTTAATTGTACCTTGTATTTCCTTGTGAAAAATCAATAAAATAATATGAAAGAGAAGGCTTATGGTGTCTGTCGAATGTTCAAAGAAGATTCGACGGAGCAGCTAAACTGTACGACGCCGTATAGTTTACCTGCTCCGTCAAATCTTCTTAGAACAGACACCATAAGCCAAAGTACGTGTGTACTTAGTTCTAGCTATTTTACTGTTCCTCCTCTTTGGTTACAATCAGCCAATAACATTCATCATCATCATTATTTTTATTTATCTTTTCTCCCCTATGTCAAATCTTTTCTCCCCTACGTCAAATCTTTTCTCCCCTACGTCAAATCTTTTCTCCCCTACGTCAAATTTTTTCTCCCCTACGTCAAATCTTTTCTCCCCTACGTCAAATCTTTCCTCCCCTACGTCGAATCTTTTCTCTCTATGTCGAATCTATTCTCTCTATGTATAATAATTTTGGACTAATAGAGTTAAGGTTAGGCACATTCGACCACAGGTTTGATGGACACAGATTGTTATTGTCATCATCATGTCGAATCTCCTATCTATATCGAACTGTTGTAGCAACGAAAACGAAAATAAAGCATTTGTTTATGTTGGATCTTTCGTTTTTCGGATTCTGCACTTTCGTTATCGTTTATTAAAACGATAACGAAAATACCCGAAATTCGGATGAAAATGCATTCGGACGAAAACGAATGCACATGTCTACAGTGTTCACCTAAAGCTACCTGTAGAAGGTTGGTGATGTTTTCCTGATCCTATCACTACCGCAGGCAGCTAAATAATCTACAAGTTAGTGTAGTGCGAGCTCTGCACAGTGTTCAGCTAAAGCTACTAGTAGAAGGTTGGTGGTGTTTTCCTGATCCTATCACTACCGCAGGCAGCTAAAACTACAAGTTAGTGTAGTGAGACCTCTGCACAGTGTTCAGCTAAAGCTACAAGTTAGTGTAGTGCATCCTCCTCACAGTGTTCAGCTAAAGCTACAAGTTAGTTTAGTGTGACCTCTGCACAGTGTTCAGCTAAAGCTACAAGTTAGTGTAGTGCGTCCTCCTCACAGTGTTCAGCTAAAACTACAAGTTAGTGTAGTGCGACCTCTGCACGGTGTTCAGCTAAAGCTACAAGTTAGTCAATAGACAGCAAATGTTGGAGATGTGTGCACTCTCCAGCAGATGCTGAGCACATATTCTGGGGATGTCCAACAATTCAAAACTTTTGGTCAGAGGTCACGGGTTGTCTGTCTGAGGTACTTAGTATCCCAGTTCCATTATCGCCCAGGGTATGTCTCATTGGTTTAGTGGAAGAAGTGGTACCTTCTTTGGCTCATCGCACACTTCTGAACATAGGGCTATTCTATGCCAGAAAAGCCATACTGTTGCGATGGAAAAGCTCAGCTGCACCCACAATATCTTTTTGGAAAGGTTTGGTAAACTCAGCAATCCCTTTATATAAAGCTACATATAGAGTCAGAGGTTGTCCTAAAAAATTTACTAAAGTATGGCAAGCATGGTTGGACTCATCGGAAATGGTGGGTAAACTGTTACTCTGATATGCCTCAGAGGTCGTTGCTTTCTGACATAATTCTACAGGCAGGGAAAAATGATCAAATCGGTAAAGGTTGAGCACAGTGCATGTTTACTTGGTGAATATGTCTAGATTTGCAGTATAAACAAATTTATAAGGTCGTGGCAGTGGTCGGGTTGGGAGGGAGGGGGGGATGGGGGGATAGTTGAACTATGTTAGTTCGGAAGGTTTTGGGCCCTGCGTGGCCGTATCGAGGACGGGTATGTTGCCCGTCTGGTTTGAGTTAATGTTAATGTATAGTTTCTCTGTGCAAAAATTCAATAAAATGTTTGTTTAAAAAAAAAAAAAAAAAAAAAAAGCTACAAGTTAGTGTAGTGCGTCCTCCTCACAGTGTTCAGCTAAACCTACAAGTTATTTTTTTGCGAGCTCTGCACAGTATTCAGCTAAAGCTACCTGTAGAAGGTTGGTGGTGTTTTCCTGATCCTATCACTACCGCAGGCAGCTAAATAAGCTACAATTTATTTTTTGGCGAACTCTGCACAGTGTTCACCTAAAGCTACCTGTAGAAGGTTGGTGGTGTTTTCCTGATCCTATCACTACCGCAGGCAGCTAAATAAGCTACAAGTTATTTTTTGGCGAGCTCTGCACAGTGTTCACGTAAAGCTACCTGTAGAAGGTTGCTGGTGTTTTTCTGATCCTATCACTACCGCAGGCAGCTAAATAAGCTACAAGTTATTTTTTGGCTAGCTCTGCACAGTGTTCACCTAAAGCTACCTGTAGAAGGTTGGTGGTGTTTTCCTGATCCTATCACTACCACATGCAGCTAAATAAGCTGCAAGTTAGTTTTTTGTGAGCTCTGCACAGTGTTCAGCTAAAGCTACCTGTAGAAGGTTGGTGGTGTTCTCATACTACAGGCAGGCAGTTGATTTTGCTAGCTAGTATCAGTATATATATATATATATATCCGCCATTAGTATGTCTGGAAGGCCAACAAGGAGAGGCAGACAGTCACAAGCCAATAAAAGAGGGCAAGAAGGCTCTGTGTGTAGAGGCAACAGTGCTGGTCGTGGAGACGGTGCAGCCTCATCAGCACGTGAAGTTGAATGCTAGCTTGGCTAAATTGCTAGCACTTCAACTGCTGCCTTTTCAGTTGGATTTGGATTTCTTTTTAAAGGCCTTTATGTTTCAGTTTAAAAGTGAGTGTAACCATTGAAGTGTGTTTGAAGTGATTTTAATAAATCTGTCAAAATGGTATCACGCTATGTGGAGCACTTTATTCATTTTTTCACATATGGAGCTGGCTTGATTGGAGTCACGGTTCATCACATGCAACCCAGGTGTGGTTCAATTGCTGTTTTGCCAAACACGAGAGTGGGAGGCTATACAATCTGGTGAGTGAGCTCTTCAGAGGGAGTGGTGTCACTATCACGGTGGTGTGGTGGAAGAGTAGAAGAAGATTTTTCACAAGAAGATTGAAAAACAACTGTTGAACTTGATCATTTATTTCTTGTAATTTATTATTTATAGTGACACTTTTCACTGGGTGTTAAGGAATTTTCTTTTCATGATAAAATTAATATTTTTCATGACACTATTATTATTATTTTTATGCATAAGTAGAGGGTCGTAGGCATTATACTGCTCTGACCCATTATTTTACACAATTAATATTAGCGCCGCTATCTCTATCTGTACATGTGTGAGAGGTATAGTTTTGGGATTTTGATCAGTCTATGTATTTATTTAAGTGGCAGCTTTTTTTCACTGTACACTGTGGATGTACACATATTTTGTATTCATTTACACATCTTTTATATAGCTTTGCACTTTTCTTTGGCGCAGTGGAGTAAGAGAGATTCAGGGGCGGTTTATTTGTATATCTCTTGCTACAAACCAGGTACCCGGGCTTACAGGATGTCCTGAAGCAGGCCAGGAAAGTCTGTGTGCATTTTCGCCGGTCATATAATGCCAGTGCTCGGCTGGCGGACCTCCAAAAGGAGTTTAACCTGCCCAAGAACCACCTAATCTGTGACATGCCCACCAGGTGGAACTCAACGTTGGCCATGCTGGAGAGGCTGCACACGCAGCAGAGGGCCATCAATGAGTACCTGTGCAACTATGGCACCAGGACAGGGTCAGGGGAGCTGTTTTTTTTTCCCACGCCAGTGGGCCATGATCAGGGATGCATGCACTGTCTTGTCACCATTTGAGGAGGCCACAAGGATGGTGAGCAGTGACAGTGCATGCATCAGTGACACTGTCCCCCTTGTCCACCTGTTGGAGCACACGCTGCGTGGAATAATGGACAGGGCACTTGAGCAGAACAGAGGCAGGAAGAGGAGCACTTCCTTAGCTCTCAAGGCCCCCTTTATCCAGACAGTGTTCCTGCGTGCCCGACGATCACACAGGAAGAGGACGAGGAGGAGGATTGTGTCAGTATGGAGGTGGAGCCTGGCACTCAGCATCAGTAGCAGTCTTTAAGGGATCAGTCCCAAGAAACACATGGACTTGTACGTGGCTGGGAGGAGGTGGCTGCGGACCATGTCGTCCTTAGTGACCCAGAGGACTCCGGACCGAATGCCTCAGCAAACCTACGCTGCATGGCCTCCCTGATCCTGCAAAGCCTGCGTAAGGATCCTCGTATTCGTGGTATCAAGGAGAAGGACCAATACTGGCTGGCAACCCTCCGTGATCCACGTTACAAGGGTAAGGTTGCGGACCTTATCTTGCCATCACAGAGGGAGCCGAGGATGAAACATCTTCAGGAGGCCTTGCAGAAAGGTCTGTGCAAAGTGTTCCCAGAGACTGGGAGGTTACAAACTGTTTCTGGACAACGTGTTGCTGAGGCTTCAGTCAGTCAAAGAAGGAGAGGTGGAGAAGGTGGCCTTCTGACCGATGCGTTCAGACAATTTTTTAGTCCGCAGCTCCAAGGTATGATCGGTTCCAGCAACCATCGCCAGCGTCTATTTTACATGGTGCAGGAATACCTAGGGGCAAGATCAGACTTGGACACCTTTCCCACCGAAAATCCTCTGGGTTACTGGGTCTTGGGGATGGATCACTGGCCAGAGCTTGCACAGTATGCAATTGAGCTACTGGCCTGTCCTGCATCCAGCGTTCTTTCGGAACGCACATTCAGTTCTGCTGGAGGCTTTGTAACCGATCACAGGGTGCGTCTGTCCACCGACTCGGACGATCGACTGACCTTCATAAAGATGAATCAGTCTTGGATCACCACCAGCTACCATGCACCTGATGCTGATGTAACCGAATATTTTTTTTTTAAATCTCAGATCCCTTCAAAGACTGCCTATGCTGATGCTGAGTGACTATCCTAATTATCCTCTTCCTCCTCAATGATCACGCTGATAGCTTGTAAGAACATTTTTGGTTCTGGGCGCTGCCACCAGTGCCTAAGGCCCAATTTTTCAGCCCTTGTTTAACAGGGGCGTGCAATTACAATTTTTGGTTGTCTCTTCTTCTTTTCTTCTCTTCTCTTCTTCATTTTCTTCTCCGGGCCGCTCCGCATCCATGCTGGCATGGAGGGAGGCTCCTGCTGTGTGACGGCGTCTCCTCGTCTGACGGTTCTTAAATAATGGGGGGGGGCGGGGCCACCGGTGACCCCACCCCCTCTGTCGCACGGGACATGACGGGACTTCTCTGTGGCATTCCCCGTGACGTCACAGGGAAGTCCCGTCAAGTCACTGTGCGACAGAGGGGGTGGGGTCACCGGGTGGCCCCGCCCCCGTTATTTAAGAACCGTCAGACGAGGAGAAGCCGTCACACAGCGGGAGCCTCCCTCCATGCCAGCATGGATGCGGAGCGGCCTGGAGAAGAAAATGAAGAAGAGAAGAGAAGAAGATGAAGAAGAAGGTGAAGAAGATGAAGAGAAGAGCGGGAGCCTCCCCCCATGCCATGGGTGCGGAGCGGCCTGAGGAGAAGACGATAGAAGACGCCGCGGAGGAGATGCTGGACGAGAACGCCGGAGGAAGAACCAGAAGAACCAGAAGAAGAAGAAGATGAAGGAAGATAGAAGAAAGAAGAAAGAAGAAGCATTTAAATAAAGGAATTGTCAAAAACTGTCTCTTGTCATTTTTAACATTTTTGACAGTTTTTTAGTGAAATGGTAGGGGTAAGTACCCCCTTACCATTTCACACGGGGGGGGCGGGATCTGGGGGTCCCCTTGTTAAAGGGGGCTTCCAGATTCCGATAAGCCCCCCGCCCGCAGACCCCCACAACCACCGGCCAGGGTTGTGGGGATGAGGCCCTTGTCCTCATCAACATGGGGACAAGGTGTTTTGGGGGGTTACCCCAAAGCACCCTCCCAATGTTGAGGGCATGTGGCCTGGTACAGTTCAGGAGGGGGGGCCGCACTCTCGTCCCCCCCTCTTTTCCTGCGGCCTGCCAGGTTGCATGCTCGGATAAGGGTCTGGTATGGATTTTTTGAGGGACCCCACGCCGTTTTTTGGGTTTTTTTTGGTGCGGGGTTCCCCTTAAAATCCATACCAGACCTGAAGGGTCTGGTATGGAATTTAGGGGGACCCCCACGTCATTTTTTAAAAAAATTTTGGCCAGGGTTCCCCTTAATATCCATACCAGACCTGAAGGGCCTGGTATGGAATTTAGGGGGACCCCCATGTCATTTTTTTTTTATTTTGGTTCGGGATTCCCCTGTGGGGAATTCCCATGCCGTTTTTATCAATGAACTTCTATGTGTATTGTCGGACCGGCAATGCAATAGCCGCGAGTAGTTTTAAATGGCTTTTTTCCTATAGAAATGTCATTTTGCTGTCAGACTGTTCTAAACACGGGAAACATGCGCCCCTTTACAGACACCCCCCAGCTACGAAATTTAAAGGGATATTACACTTTTATTGTTTGACTTTAAGCATTATTAAAATCACTGCTCCTGAAAAAAACGCCCGTTTTTAAAACTTTTTTTTGCATTGATCCATGTCCCCTGGGGCAGGACCCAGGTCCCCAAACACTTTTTATGGCAATAACTTGCATATAAGCCTTTAAAATTAGCACTTTTGATTATTCATGTTCGTGTCCCATAGACTTTAACGGTGTTTGCGCGTTCAAACAAACTTTTTTCCTGTTCGCATGTTCTGGTGCGAACCGAACAGGGGGGTGTTCGGCTCATCCCTACCAGGGACCGGTGCGCTCTGTCCAGGCGCCAATCTATGTCCACAATTGTGGGGGCCAGGTTGTTAAAAAGGCCCAAAAGGTAATAACGCAGGTTGGGGTCTCCCACTGTCTCTTGGGTCTGAGTATTAGCTAATGGAGGATTCACTGAGTCTTCCGTATCCAAGGATGGATCCATCATGGCGAAAGGGTTCGCTGAGGGGTTCAGGGGTGCAGGTTGCGATCTAGTAACAAAGCGCTCCATATTTAGACCCTCGCGCAACCCAAATTGTGGCTTGTAGTAACGTTGCTGTTGGCCAACTTTGCCCATGAGTTGCTCATGGAATGTGGTGGTCAATCAGGCTTACCTCCGCAGCTAGATGTGTTTAAAGAAGCATCTTGGAGGTCTCGGCGAGCAGGTGAGGGCCCCGTATTAAAATAAAGCGACATCCTCCATAAGAGTAGAATCAGGCTATACAAACTGGGTGTATTCACTAATCAGCGTCCCCATATAACAGTATTGCAGAGACACAGGGCTGGTAGAGCAGCAGTGATGGGGCTCAACTGATGGCTCAATAAAGGCGGTAATATGCTGGCGGGGTACAGGTTGTGGCAGTAGGAGGACAGCACTGCATTGCTGAGTGACAAAGTGCCTCGTACAGTAAATTGCAGTGTGGCAATAAGCAGCAGGCAAACCCCAAAAGTCCAGTGAGGGGATGAGAGCTGCCGGGATGATAGGCTGCCTGTTCCAGGCCAGGGCCCACAACAGAACACAGCCACTATGAGGGTGGAGGCACTGGGGAGAAAGTACAGGATCACAGGTGCCCAGATGGTGGCATAAAAAGGGCAGGAGAATAAGTCCAGGACTTAGATTATGGCGCAGGGGGAGCAGCACCACTATTCTGAGGCACAGTACCTGGTCCTGGAGGCTCAGTCCTGTTTAGCAGGCCTCAAGATGGTGACGGTCCATGGACGGAATCGGCCTTCGTGGAGTTCTCAGCATCTGTTCGGGTCCCCTTATAGTGTGGCCACCTCCCAGGGATGTCTGATGTCTGTGTGTGGCGATCCGGCGCCTCTCCTTCCGCCGTTTGCGACACCGGGGCCTGGGGATGCAGGAGACACAATAGGCCTCAAGATGGCAAAGGGTTGCTGTCTTGTAGGCCTGGCCGCGGACCTGGATAAACCTGATCAGCCGGCCAACCACTACAATTCCCACTGGGGACAAAGTAGATGTAGCCTGGGGATAGCTGGGGAGAGCTTGGAGGCTCTCCCACAGCTGATAGCCGCAGGATGGCCGTGGATTGTCTCAGGCTCTGCGGAGCTCCTCTGGAGCACATCTTGCTCCTTCAACAGCCGGACACGCTCCCTCTGCCTGTAGTATTATTAGTATGAGAAAACATGCACTTGTCTTCAGGTAGCTATACTGTAGGTGCAACTGTGCAGGGTACACAGTACAGTAACTGGAAATACGTCAAGAGCCTACACAAGCACCTGGCTTCAGGTAGCTATACTGTAGGTGCAACTGTGCAGGGTACACAGTACAGTAATTGGAAATACTTCAAGAGCCTACACAAGCACCTGGCTGCAGGTAGCTATACTGTAGGTGCAACTGTGCAGGGTATATAGTACAGTAACTGGAAATACTTCAAGAGCCTACACAAGCACCTGGCTTCAGGTAGCTATACTGTAGGTGCAACTGTGCAGGGTACACAGTGCAGCTAACTGACTTGACCTGCCTACTCTATCTAACTTAACCACTTGACCACTGGGCACTTAAACCCCCTTCCTAACCAGACCAATTTTCAGCTTTCGGTGCTCTCACATTTTGAAAGACAATTACTCAGTCATGCAACACTGTACCCATATGAAATTTTTGTCCTTTTTTTCACACAAATAGAGCTTTCTTTTGGTGGTATTTAATAATCGTTGGGTTTTTTATTTTTTGCGCTATACAAGAAAAAAGACTGAAAATTCGGTAAAAAAATGAATTTTTTTTGTTTCTGTTATAAAATTTAGCAAATTAGTAATTTTTCTTCGGAAATTTTGGCCACAATTTATACCGCTACATATCTTTGGTAGAAATAAGTACAAATCGGTGTATATTATTTGGTCTTTGTGAAAGTTATAGAGTCCAAAAGCTAAGCTCACACACCGCATATGCATACCACAAATTACACCCCAAAACACATTCTGCTATTACTCCCGAGTATGGCGATACCACATGTGTGAGACTTTTACACAGCGTGGCCACATACAGAGGCCCAACATGCAGGGGAGCACCTTCAGGCGTTCTGGAGCACCCAGGCAAATTCTGACATTTCTCTCCTACATGTAAAAATCATCATTTATTTGCTAGAAAATTACATAGAACCCCAAAACATTATATATGTTTTTTTTAGCAAAGACCCTAGAGAATACAATGGCGGTTGTTGCAACTTTTTATCTCGCACGGTATTTGCGCAGCAATTTTTTGAACGCTTTTTTTGGGGAAAAAAACTGTTTTGTGCTTTAAAAAAAAACAAAACAGTAAAGTTGGCCCAATGTTTTTGCATAATGTGAAAGATGAAATTACGCTGAGTAAATAGATACCTAGCATGTCACCCTTCAAAATTGCACAAGCTCGTGGAATGGCACCAAACTTCGCTGCTTAAAAATCCCCATAGGCGATGCTTTAAAAAATTTTACTGGTTACATGTTTTGAGTTACAGAAGAGGTCTAGGGCCAAAATTATTGCTCTCACTCTAACGTTCACACCGATATCTCACATGTGTGATTTGGCGGTGCAGCAGCTGGAGCAGGGAAATTTGCATGCACTGTCCTGTCACCATTTGAGGAGGCCACAACATTATACTGTCCCTCTTGTCTTCCTGTTGGAGCACACACTTTGTGGAATAATGGACAGGGCATTTGAGGCAGAACAGAGGGAGGATGAGGAGGACTTCCTTAAGATAGAGAGTGAAACATTTTCTTTTTTGTTTTTTTTTTTGTTTTTGTTTCATAAATTTTTATTGTTGAAAGATGTAATGTACAAAACAGGTAATGGCATTTCTTCAAGGTGTATAGAAATACATTGTCAAGTTACAAATTTCGTACATTTAACAAGCAGATGTAGTGGTACCTATAACTACGTTGAATGTAAAAGAACATTCGGGTTCGAAAGCGTCCATATGCAAACAATTCAAACGTTTAAAACATTTATAAGTAGGTATAGGAGGTGTCCATTCACCTTTAATAGTTGTTAGCCGCTCTAGAAACAATTGAAGCCATGAATTAAAATCTATAACATCCCATGTTGTTAATGTGTGGTGGAAGTCAAAAGAGGAGGGTGGGATACGGAACTTTACCAAACCTCTCCCGGTCCCAGTACCCCAACGGGAGCACACTGTACTGGGGGGGAAGGGTCAGAAGAACCAAATATACGGGGGTAGTGAGAAAGGTCTTGTACGTGGAATAGTGTTTCTTAGAGGTCTTATATTGCATTTGGTGTGTTTGATTTCAGAAGGTGTGGAGAGTGTATAGGATAGGGTGAGAGATGTTGAATTAAATATGCTCTACTTTGTATGTATATAATATTATGGGGTAGAGACTGACATGGGTGGGTATATAGGTATGCGAGCACAAGGGTGAGGGTGGGGGCGGGTGGCGGACACTCCTTTTTCAGTCCCTGACTAGTACCTGTTATGAGGATGGTCGTGGGGCCAAGGATGATCCGGCTTGTGGGTCAGTAAGTAGTGTGTGAAATTCAACTGAATCGCGAAAGTGTGTCCAACAGGCCCAAGTATGATTGTATTTTGTGGGGTTGTCTTTTGCTTGATGTATTAAGTCTTCCATGACTGCTATTTTTTCCACACGTTTTAGCCACTCTGATAAGGTGGGAGGGTTAGTGTCTCTCCATCGTAACGGAATACATTGCTTGGCTGCATTTATGAGGTGAAGCATTAAAGATTTCCTATAAGTGGATTGAGGGAGTGAGGTGTGGTGTAGCAAATATTGGGCAGGTGTAAAGTCTAGAGTATAAGTAGTGATTCGAGTGATCATGTTGTGTACCTTTTCCCAGAATGGCTTTATGAGGGTACAATCCCACCATATATGGAGAAGAGAGCCCACTCCAGAGTTACATCTCCAGCACAAAGGAGAAATGTTTGTATGAAACAAATGAATGCGATCAGGGGTGCGGTACCATCTAGAGTACAATTTGTAATTGGTTTCTTGTGCTGAGACGTTAATAGAGCCTTTATGGATATGAGAATATATATTTTCCCAGTCTTCCAAAGATGAGTCCAGGTTGAGCTCTCTTTCCCATTTCTGGTTAACTGCGGTAGATGTGATTTTAGTTTCACCGAAAAGCAAGGAGTACACAGTTGAGATCAAGTGGTTTTGAGGATTCTGTTCAGAGCATAGTGCTTCAAAAGGAGTCATATCTCTACACCATTGAGAGATGGGGTTGGAACTACTGAGAAAGTGTCTGATTTGTAAGTACGAGAAGAAGGGAATGTTTCCATTCTGGAGTTTAGTAGGTAGATCGGCGTACGGGATAATTGAACCATTATGGAAAAAGTGATGTGCTCTCAATGCAGATATCATGGTGACCAAACGTGGGTTGTTTTCTAGAAGGCCAGGGGGAAAGGCGGGGTTGCCAGTTAGTGGGGTTAATGGCCCTGGGGATGGAGTCATTTTAAGAGAATGACAAGTATTCCTGAAGCAGTTCAATGTAGGTCCCGTTAATGGATGTAACAAGTGTTCTTTAGGGATCATTTTGGTGTCAATCCATGGCAAGTGTGAGAGGGGTGTTTGGGCACAGGAGTCTTCGATTGTGATCCAATCTTTAGAATGGGTATGTATGTGCCAGTCTATTAGTCTAGTCATATGACAAGCATTATAGTATTTATGAATATCAGGTAGACCTAGTCCACCTTTAAGCTTGGGTAGGATCATCCTACTCCAGCTGAGTCTTGGAGGTTTATGGGCCCATATAAAGTTCCTGCATAGTCTTTTATAAATTGTAAAAAATTTTGAAGGGAGTTTGATCGGTATTGTTTGTAAGACATAAAGTATTCGGGGTAGGATGTTCATTTTCAAGATGGAAATTCTCCCAAACCAGGAAAATTGAGCTGAGGACCATTTCGTAAGGTCTTTCTGCATAGTTCGAAGAATGGGAGAGTAGTTTCTTTCGTATAGTTCAGTAAGTTTAGATGGTATTTAGATGCCAAGATACGTAAGGGCGTGTGGTTCCCATTTGAATGGAAAATTAGTTTGCATTGAGAAACTATCTGTGACGGGAGGGAGATGTTTAGGGCTTTGGATTTCGTAAAGTTTATGTTTAGGTTGGATAATTTGCGGAAGAAGGTGAAATCTTGTAGTAGGTTTGGAATGGTGATTAATGGGTTGGAGAGGAAAAGGAGTATGTCGTCGGCATATGCTGCTAGTTTGTAGTGTTTTTGTCCAATATCAATGCCCACGATATCTGGGTTGACTTTAAGTTTGTGTAGGAAAGGTTCTAATGAAAGAACAAAAAGAAGAGGGGATAAGGGGCAACCTTGCCGGGTTCCATTCGACACTGGGAAGGCGTTCGACAGGTGGCCATTAGGGATGAGCTTCGTGTTCGAGTCGAACCCATGTTCGACTCGAACATCGGCTGTTCGCCCGTTCGCCGAATTGCGAACGATATGGGCCGTTCGCGCCAAATTCGTGTGGCGCGTCACGGCCCATAATTCACTGCGGCATGGCAGTGCATTGCTTGCTGATGATTGGCCAAGCATGCACTATGACCCGCATGCTTGGCCAATCACAGCGCCACCTGAACAAAGAGCCATAATTGGCCAAAGCCAAGGAGGCTTTGGCCAATTATGGCTCAGGGGATTTAGTACACGCCCCACACTATATAAGGCCGCCTGCAAAGCGGCCCTGTGTAGTGTGTGTTCCGGCGTTCATTGAGAGAGAGAGAGAGACAGACAGTGTCATTTGATTTGAGTTAGATAGATTAGGCAGAACAGTCAGTCAGTTAGCTGCACTTACAGTGTATTGTGTATATATATGCATCCCAGGTGTTGCATATATATATATACACTGTATTCAGTTTAGCTAGATCCGTTCCTGTTATCTTCTAGACTATTTACATTTAGTGCAGTGCGTCCTGCTCACAGTGTTCAGCTAGATCCGTTCCTATTATCTTCCTACTGACAGGCAGGCTTGTCTGGTTACAGTATATAAAGCTACCTGAAGAAAATTACTGGTGTTCTATTTGATCCTATTAGTACCACGGTCAGGCAGCTAGACTATTTACATTTAGTACAGTGCGTCCTGCTCACAGTGTTCAGCTAGATCCGTTCCTGTTATCTTCCTACTGACAGGCAGGCTTGTCTGGTTACAGTATATAAAGCTACCTGAAGAAAATTACTGGTGTTCTATTTGATCCTATTAGTACCACGGTCAGGCAGCTAGACTATTTACATTTAGTACAGTGCGTCCTGCTCACAGTGTTCAGCTAGATCCGTTCCTGTTATCTTCCTACTGACAGGCAGGCTTGTCTGGTTACAGTATATAAAGCTACCTGAAGAAAATTACTGGTGTTCTATTTGATCCTATTAGTACCACGGTCAGGCAGCTAGACTATTTACATTTAGTACAGTGCGTCCTGCTCACAGTGTTCAGCTAGATCCGTTCCTGTTATCTTCCTACTGACAGGCAGGCTTGTCTGGTTACAGTATATAAAGCTACCTGAAGAAAATTACTGGTGTTCTATTTGATCCTATTAGTACCACGGTCAGGCAGCTAGACTATTTACATTTAGTACAGTGCGTCCTGCTCACAGTGTTCAGCTAGATCCGTTCCTGTTATCTTCCTACTGACAGGCAGGCTTGTCTGGTTACAGTATATAAAGCTACCTGAAGAAAATTACTGGTGTTCTATTTGATCCTATTAGTACCACGGTCAGGCAGCTAGACTATTTACATTTAGTACAGTGCGTCCTGCTCACAGTGTTCAGCTAGATCCGTTCCTGTTATCTTCCTACTGACAGGCAGGCTTGTCTGGTTACAGTATATAAAGCTACCTGAAGAAAATTACTGGTGTTCTATTTGATCCTATTAGTACCACGGTCAGGCAGCTAGACTATTTACATTTAGTACAGTGCGTCCTGCTCACAGTGTTCAGCTAGATCCGTTCCTGTTATCTTCCTACTGACAGGCAGGCTTGTCTGGTTACAGTATATAAAGCTACCTGAAGAAAATTACTGGTGTTCTATTTGATCCTATTAGTACCACGGTCAGGCAGCTAGACTATTTACATTTAGTACAGTGCGTCCTGCTCACAGTGTTCAGCTAGATCCGTTCCTGTTATCTTCCTACTGACAGGCAGGCTTGTCTGGTTACAGTATATAAAGCTACCTGAAGAAAATTACTGGTGTTCTATTTGATCCTATTAGTACCACGGTCAGGCAGCTAGACTATTTACATTTAGTACAGTGCGTCCTGCTCACAGTGTTCAGCTAGATCCGTTCCTGTTATCTTCCTACTGACAGGCAGGCTTGTCTGGTTACAGTATATAAAGCTACCTGAAGAAAATTACTGGTGTTCTATCCCAGCTTAGTGCAGCTACAGGCCATTAGTATGTCTGGAAGGCCAAGAAGGAGAGGCAGACAGTCACAAGCCAATAAGAGAGGGCAAGCAGGCTCTGTGTCTAGTGCTGGTCGTGGAAACGGTGCATCCTCATCAGCACGTGGCCATGGGACACGCTGGGCCTTTTTTTCGGCAGCTGGCCGTGTTGAGCCGCAACATGCGGAAGACTTGGTCGAGTGGATGACCAAGCCGTCCTCATCCTCCTCATCCTCTCTCACCCATGCCCAGGGTGCTTTGTGTGGCAAAGCAGCGGCCTCTTCCCTCAGCTCAATGTCATCAGTGACTCCTTCCCTAGCTCCACCATGTCCTCATGAGGATTCCCTCGAACTGTTTGACCACAGTGTTGGATACATGCTCCAGGAGGATGCCCAGCGTTTGGAAGGCTCTGATGATGATACTGAGCTCGATGAAGGCAGTAACACGAGCACGGACAGAGGGGGTGCCCAAGAAGGACAGCAATCTGGCAGTCATGCTCCCCCTGCTGCAGCATACTGCCAGGTTTGCTCCAGTGATGAGGAGGGAGGGGATGATGAGGTCACTGACTCAACGTGGGTGCCTGATAGGAGAGAGGAGGAGGAGGAGGAGGCGGCACATCACCAACGAGGCAGGATGCCCTCCAGGGGCCAGCCTAAGGGCAGCACATTGACTGCATCACACCCCAAAGCTCAGACATATGTTGACCTGCCATGCAGTTCGTTGGCAAGCGTATCTAAAAGACCCACACCAAAGAACAAAGAGGATCTCTCCTTGCTCCTCATCAGCTGAGATTTCCAACCCCACTAGACCTCCAGTCCTCTCTGAGACCTGCAGTGAGAGGAATGAAGGTGTAGAATTAGGTGTGTCACAGCCAAGTACTTGTGGGCAATCTGCTTTTGGTACACCGACGTCAGATTGTACCAGGCAAATTTCCCTGCCCCAGCTGCTGCACCGCCGAAAGAAGTTTGCTCCCAGCCATCCACATGCCCAGCGGTTGAATGGTAGCTTGGCAAAATTGCTAGCACTTCAACTGCTGCCTTTTCAGTTGGTAGACTCTGCCCCCTTCCGTGAGTTTGTGGAATGTGCGGTTCCTCAGTGGCAGGTACCCAAACGCCACTTTTTCTCACGGAAGGCGATTCCGGCTCTCTACCGGCATGTGGAAGGCAATGTCCATGCCTCGCTGGACAGGGCGGTCAGCGGTAAGGTGCATATTACCGCTGACTAATGGTCCAGCAGGCATGGACAGGGACGTTACCTAAGTTTCACGGCACATTGGGTGACTCTGCTGGCAGCTGGGAAGGATGCAGGACAAGGTGCAGTAGTGTTGGAGGTTGTTCCGCCACCACGCCTCCAAAATGCTGATTGTGACACACCTCTCTCCTCCACCCCCTCCTCTTCTTCTTCCTCCATGGCCTCTTCCTCGGAACCAGCGGTGCTCCATAGTCGTTCAAGGGGCTACGCAAGTACGCAGGCCAAAAGATGCCATGCGGTGCTTGAGCTGGTGTGCTTGGGGGACAGAAGCCACACTGGGGCAGAGGTTCTGTCAGCTCTGCAGGGGCAGGTTCAGAGGTGGTTGACGCCACGCCAACTTAAGGCAGGAATGGTGGTTTGCGACAATGGCACCAACCTCCTCTCTGCCCTCCGACAGGGACAAATGACCCATGTGCCCTGTTTGGCTCACGTCCTTAACTTGGTGGTGCAGCGGTTCTTGGGCAGGTACCGGGGCTTACAAGATGTCCTGAGGCAGGCCAGGAAAGTCTGTGTGCATTTCCGCCGGTCATATAATGCCAGTGCTCGGCTGACGGACCTCCAAAAGGAGTTTAACCTGCCCAAGAACCGCCTAATCTGTGACATGCCCACCAGGTGGAACTCAACGTTGGCCATGCTGCAGCGGCTGCACACGCAGCAGAGGGCAATCAATGAGTACCTGTGCGACTATGGCACCAGGACAGGGTCAGGGGAGCTTGGTTTTTTTTCCCCACGCCAGTGGGCCATGATCAGGGATGCATGCACTGTCCTGTCACCATTCGAGGAGGCCACGAGGATGGTGAGCAGTGACAGTGCATGCATCAGTGAAACTGTCCCCCTTGTCCACCTGTTGGAGCACACGCTGCGTGGAATAATGGACAGGGCACTTGAGGCAGAACAGAGGCAGGAAGAGGAGGACTTCCTTAGCTCTCAAGGCCCCCTTTATCCAGACAGTGTTCCTGCGTGCCCGCCGATCACACAGGAAGAGGACGAGGAGGAGGAGGAGGAAGATTGTGTCAGTATGGAGGTGGAGCCTGGCACTCAGCATCAGCAGCAGTCTTTAAGGGATCAGTCCCAAGAAACACATGTACTTGTACGTGGCTGGGAGGAGGTGGCTGCAGACGTTGTCGTCCTTAGTGACCCAGAGGACTCCGGACCGAATGCCTCAGCAAACCTACGCTGCATGGCCTCCCTGATCCTGCAAAGCCTGCGTAAGGATCCTCGTATTCGTGGTATCAAGGAGAAGGACCAATACTGGCTGGCAACCCTCCTTGATCCACGTTACAAGGGTAAGGTTGCGGACCTTATCTTGCCATCGCAGAGGGAGCAGAGGATGAAACATCTTCGGGAGGCCTTGCAGAAAGGTCTGTGCAATGCGTTCCCAGAGACTGGGAGGTTACAAACTCCTGTTTCTGGACAACGTGTTGCTGAGGCTTCGGTCAGTCAAAGAAGGAGCGGTGGAGAAGGTGGCCGTCTGACCGATGCGTTCAGACAATTTTTTGGTCCGCAGCCCCAAGGTATGATCGGTTCCAGCAATCATCGCCAGCGTCTGTTTTACATGGTGCAGGAATACCTAGGGGCAAGATCAGACTTGGACACCTTTCCCACCGAAAATCCTCTGGGTTACTGGGTCTTGAGGATGGATCACTGGCCAGAGCTTGCACAGTATGCAATTGAGCTACTGGCCTGTCCTGCATCCAGCGTTCTTTCGGAACGCACATTCAGTGCTGCTGGAGGCGTGGTAACCGATCACAGGGTGCGTCTGTCCACCGACTCGGTCGATCGGCTGACCATAAAAATGAATGAGTCTTGGATCACCACCAGCTACCAAGCACCTGATGCTGATGTAACCGAATAATTTTTTTTGAAATCTCAGATCCCTTCAAAGACTGCCTATGCTGATGCTGAGTGACTATCCCTGAGTAATTATCCTCTTCCTCCTCAATCATCACGCTGATAGCTTGTAAGAACATTTTTGGTTCTGGGCGCCACCACCAGTGCCTAAGGCACAATTTTTCAGCCCCTGTTTAACAGGGGCATGTTAATTACAATTTTTGATGTAATACTTTGCAGCAGGGCTCGTTCCTGCTTTCCAACTAGAGTGTCTGTGAGGGGTTGCAGTGTTGTGGCACCAGCACCAGTGCCTAAGGCCCAATTTTTCTGCCCCTGTCTAACAGGGGCGTGTAATTACAATTTTTGATGCAATACTTTGCAGCAGGGCTCGTTCCTGCGTTCCAACTAGAGTGTCTGTGAGGGGTTGCAGTGTTGTGGCACCAGCACCAGTGCCTAAGGCCCAATTTTTCTGCCCCTGTCTAACAGGGGCGTGTAATTACAATTTTTGATGCAATACTTTGCAGCAGGGCTCGTTCCTGCGTTCCAACTAGAGTGTCTGTGAGGGGTTGCAGTGTTGTGGCACCAGCACCAGTGCCTAAGGCCCAATTTTTCTGCCCCTGTCTAACAGGGGCGTGTAATTACAATTTTTGATGCAATACTTTGCAGCAGGGCTCGTTCCTGCGTTCCAACTAGAGTGTCTGTGAGGGGTTGCAGTGTTGTGGCACCAGCACCAGTGCCTAAGGCCCAATTTTTCTGCCCCTGTCTAACAGGGGCGTGTAATTACAATTTTTGATGCAATACTTTGCAGCAGGGCTCGTTCCTGCGTTCCAACTAGAGTGTCTGTAAGGGGTTGCAGTGTTGTGGCACCAGCACCAGTGCCTAAGGCCTAATTTTTCAGCTCCTGTTCAACAGGGGCATGTAATTACAATTCTTGATCTAATATTTCACAGCAGGGCCCTGTGAGGGCTTACAGTGTTGTGGCCACAGCAACACCTAAGGCCCAAATTTCTGCTGAGTATATAGGGCAGGACCCTACTTTCAAACATCTAACTTACAAACGACTCCTACTTGCAAACGGAAGGAGACAACAGGAAGTGAGATGAAATCTACCCCTAGGAAGGGAAATTCTCTCCTGTAAGAGTTAATATGGGAAAACAATTTCTCCTTTCCACTGATGCTTTCCAATCCTTGTTCCACAAAAAACCCAAATTTTCAAAAAACATTTTTCATTGGGACAAAAAGTGAGGTGAAATCTTCTGAAGAGGAGGAAAGACAGCAAAACAAATGTCACAGGGGTGATAACCCTTCCCTATGTTTTCCAAAAAGCTTAAAAAAGATTTTTTGGCTGGAGCTAAACGCTTTAAAAATTTACCCATTCAAAATTACAAAGAGATTCTACTTAACAACAAACCTACAGTCCCTGTCTTGTTTGCACCGCCTGTATACTGCTGTTCAGAGTATATAGGGCCTTTCCTTATTTTAATTTGGGTGCGGGGTTCCCCTTAATATCCATACAAGACCCAAAGGGCCTGGTAATGGACTGGGGGGTACCCATGCCGTTTGTCTCACTGATTTTCATCCATATTGCCATGACCCGACATGACATTAAACCCGCAAGCAGTTTTAAATGAGATTTTTTCCTTTAAAAATGACATTTGGTGCAGGGACTGTTCTAAACACGGGAAACACGAGCCACTTTACAGGCCTACTATAGACACACCCCAGGTACGATATTTAAAGGAATATTTCACTTTTTTTTTTTTTTTACTTTAAGCATCATTAAAATCACTGCTCCCGAAAAAACGGCCGTTTTTAAAAGTTTTTTTTTGCATTGATACATGTCCCCTGGGGTAGGACCCGGGTCCCCAAAACCTTTTTAGGACAATACCATGCAAATTAGCCTTTAAAATGAGCACTTTTGATTTCGAACGTTCGAGTCCCATAGACGTCAATGGGGTTTTAACGTTCGTGCGAACTTTCGGTCCGTTCGCAGGTTCTGGTGCGAACCGAACCGGGGGGTGTTCGGCTCATCCCTAGTGGCCATTAACCCTTATTCTGGCTGTGGGGGACGCATATAGGGCCAAGATTAATTGGGTGAAGTGTGCTGGGAATCCCATTGGCTGTAGCACTGCTATCATGTAGTCCCATGCCACCCTGTCGAACGCCTTTTCCGCGTCAAGGGATAGAAAAAAACCTTGTTTGGGTGAAGTGGAGAGCCAATGATGTATGTTGATTGCTTTTATTGTATTATCCCTCGCCTCCCTCCCAGGGATAAAGCCAACTTGATCTAATGAGATCAGTTTGGGGAGTAAAGGGAGCATTCAGTTGGCAAGGATTTTGGAATAGATTTTCATGTCAACATTGATAAGGGAAATGGGTCTATAATTAGTCACTAAGGTTTCATCTTTACCTGGTTTGGGAATAAGCGTGATGTGGGCTTCCAATAGATCCGTATTTACTGAAGAGGACGAGGAGAGGTCATTGAAAATCTTAGCTAGTTGAGGGGTAAGTATATCCTGGAAAGTTTTATAGTAACTCACGGTCAGACCATCAGGGCCAGGGCTTTTACCTGTTTTAAGTTGTTTTAACACTGATATAATTTCGTCTGCAGTAATGGGAGTAGAAAGGTTTGCTGCGTCTTCAGCCGAAATAGAAGATGGGCAAAAGTTATTCAGAAATTCTGTGATTGTCGCTTGTCTTTCAGGAGTATTGCCCAGTTCGGTGGAGGAAGGTAAGTTGTAGAGAGCCGAAAAATATTGGACAAACTGGTCAGCAATAGCTTCGGAAGAGACAAGAGACGTGCCAGACTGGTTTTTAATAGTGTGTATGGTATTCATTGCTTTTTGGGATTGTAAAGCTCTGGCAAGCAATTTTCCGGATTTGTTGCCAAATTCATAGAACAGTTTTTGTGTTAAGACATATTTGCGTTTTAGGGATTTACCGAGTTCTTCTAGGAGTTCTTCTCTAGCTTTGATCAGTTCAACAAGGGATTTTGTGGCTAAGGAGAGCTTGTGTGCTTGTTCTAGCTTAAGGATTTTATCAGACAGTGTGGCAATGCGATCGCGCTTGAGTTTACGTCTGTATGCAGTCAAAGATAGAATTTCTCCACGTATTACGCATTTGTGCGCTGCCCATATGCTGGATTGTTTTGAATCCTTTGAGGTGTTTTCCGAAAAATATTGTTTGAGTCGTGTGTTAAGTTTGTGGGTGATGTCTATGTCTGTTAAGACGGAATTATCTAGACGCCAAATCCTTTTGTGGGATTTAGTTGCTGGTATATCTAGAGTGATGGATATGGGGCTATGGTCCGATAACACCATGGGATTGATGGAGGCCTTCGAAAGGAACGATAAGTCCGATTGGGATATGAAAAAGTGGTCAATTCTCGCGTATTTATCGTGTGGTGCGGAGTAAAACGTGAAGTCTCTCTCCCTTGGGTGTAGTGTTCGCCAGGCGTCGTGAAGGGTCAGATCTCTAAGGTGTTTTTTAATGGCCCGAAGAGCTCTGTAGGGCATAGAGGATGCGCCTGTGGATGTATCTTGCGATGGAGAGAGTGCTACGTTAAAGTCCCCACCCACAATAAGGATGCCAGAATAAAATTCCGTTAGTAATTGTAGGGTCTCGCGAAAGAATTGAACTTGCTTTGTGTTAGGAGCATATATGTTTGCTAACGTTATGGGTTTGTTGTGAAGAGTCCCTTTGAGAAAAAGAAATCTACCTTTAATGTCTCGTTTAACTTCTGTTATTTGTAGAGGACAGTTTCTTGCTATTAAAATAGCCACCCCTTTTGATTTAGAGTCATCATTAGTGGCATGGTATACTGTAGGGTAGTGTATATTGTGTAGTTTCTGAATGTTGTCAGAGCGGAAATGCGTTTCCTGTATAAAGGCAATCTGTGATTTGTTTTGTCTTAACCACTTGACGACCGCCTCACGCCGATGTACGTCGGCAAGGCGGCACGGACAGGCAAAATCACGTACATATATACGTGATTTGCCTTCCGCGGGTGGGGGGTCCGATCGGACCCCCCCCCGCCGCCCGAGGCGGTCCCGTTCTGTCCCCCGGCGATCAGAGACGAGGGGGAGGCCATCCGTTCGTGGCCCCCCCCTCGCGATCGCCGCCGGCCAATGGGAACACTCCTTTGCTGCTGTATGCTAAACAGCAGCAAAGGAAGTGATGTAATCTCCCCTCGGGTCGGTAGTTTCCGTTCCGGCCCGAGGAGAGACGACATGTGAGTGAGTGCACTAACACACACACACACAGTAGAACATGCCAGGCACACATTACACCCCGATCCCCCCCGATCGCCCCCCGATCCCCCCCCAATCACCCCCCCCCCTGTCACAAACTGACACCAGCAGTTTTTTTTTTTTTTTTTTTGATTACTGCTGTGTCAGTTTGTGACAGTTACTGTGTTAGCACAGTTACTGTTACCCCCCTGTAGGTCTAGGGTACCCCCCTAATAAAGTTTTAACCCCTTGATCACCCCCTGTCACCAGTGTCGCTAAGCGATCATTTTTCTGATCGCTGTATTAGTGTCGCTGGTGACGCTAGTTAGTGAGGTAAATATTTAGGTTCGCCGTCAGCGTTTTATAGCGTCAGGGACCCCCATATACTACCTAATAAATGTTTTAACCCCTTGATTGCCCCCTAGTTAACCCTTTCACCACTGATCACTGTATAACCGTTACGGTTGACGCTGGTTAGTTTTTTTTTTTTTTATAGTGTCAGGGCACCCGCCGTTTATTACCGAATAAAGGTTTAGCCCCCCGATCGCCCGGCGGTGATATGCGTCGCCCCAGGCAGCGTCAGATTAGCGCCAGTACCGCTAACACCCACGCACACAGCATGCGCCTCCCTTAGTGGTATAGTATCTGATCGGATCAATATCTGATCCGATCAGATCTATACTAGCGTCCCCAGCAGTTTAGGGTTCCCAAAAACGCAGTGTTAGCGGGATCAGCCCAGATACCTGCTAGCACCTGCGTTTTGCCCCTCCGCCCAGCCCACCCAAGTGCAGTATCGATCGATCACTGTCACTTACAAGGCACTAAACGCATAACTGCAGCGTTCGCAGAGTCAGGCCTGATCCCTGCGATCGCTAACAGTTTTTTTGGTAGCATTTTGGTGAACTGGCAAGCACCAGCCCCAGGCAGCGTCAGGTTAGCGCCAGTACCGCTAACACCCACGCACGCACCGTACACCTCCCTTAGTGGTATAGTATCTGAACGGATCAATATCTGATCAGATCTATACTAGCATCACCAGCAGTTTAGGGTTCCCAAAAACGCAGTGTTAGCGGGATCAGCCCAGATACCTGCTAGCACCTGCGTTTTGCCCCTCCGCCCGGCCCAGCCCACCCAAGTGCAGTATCGATTGATCACTGTCACTTACAAAACACTAAACGCATAACTGCAGCGTTCGCAGAGTCAGGCCTGATCCCTGCGATCGCTAACAGTTTTTTGGTAGCGTTTTGGGGAACTGGCAAGCGCCAGCGGCCTAGTACACCCCGGTCGTAGTCAAACCAGCACTGCAGTAACACGTGGTGACGTGGCGAGTCCCATAAGTGCAGTTCAAGCTGGTGAGGTGGCAAGCACAAGTAGTGTCCCGCTGCCACCAAGAAGACAAACACAGGCCCGTCGTGCCCATAATGCCCTTCCTGCTGCATTCGCCAATCCTAATTGGGAACCCACCGCTTCTGCAGCGCCCATACTTCCCCCATTCACATCCCCAACCAAATGCAGTCGGCTGCATGAGAGGCATTTTCTTTATGTCCTCCCGAGTACCCCTACCCAACGAACCCCCCCAAAAAAGATGTTGTGTCTGCAGCAAGCGCGGATATAGGCGTGACACCCGCTATTATTGTCCCTCCTGTCCTGACAATCCTGGTCTTTGCATTGGTGAATGTTTTGAACGCTACCATTCACTAGTTGAGTATTAGCGTAGAGTACAGCATTGCACAGACTAGGCACACTTTCACAGGGTCTCCCAAGATGCCATCGCATTTTGAGAGACCCGAACCTGGAACCGGTTACCGTTATAAAAGTTAGTTACAAAAAAAGTGTAAAAAAAAAAAAAAATATGAAATAAAAAAAAAATAGTTGTCGTTTTATTGTTCTCTCTCTCTCTCTATTCTCTCTCTCTATTGTTCTGCTCTTTTTTACTGTATTCTATTCTGCAATGTTTTATTGTTATTGTTATTGTTATTATGTTTTATCATGTTTGTTTTTCAGGTGTGTAATTATTTATACTTTACTGTTTACTGTGCTTTATTGTTAACCATTGTTAACCATTTTTTTGTCTTCAGGTACGCCATTCACGACTTTGAGTGGTTATACCAGAATGATGCTTGCAGGTTTAGGTATCATCTTGGTATCATTCTTTTCAGCCAGCGGTCGGCTTTCATGTAAAAGCAATCCTAGCGGCTAATTAGCCTCTAGACTGCCTTTACAAGCCGTGGGAGGGAATGCCCCCCCCACCCCCACCGTCTTCCGTGTTTTTCTCTGGCTCTCCTGTCTCAACAGGGAACCTGAGAATGCAGCCGGTGATTCAGCCAGCTGACCATAGAGCTGATCAGAGACCAGAGTGGCTCCAAACATCTCTATGGCCTAAGAAACCGGAAGCTACGAGCATTTTATGACTTAGATTTCGCCGGATGTAAATAGCGCCATTGGGAAATTGGGGAAGCATTTTATCACACCGATCTTGGTGTGGTCAGATGCTTTGAGGGCAGAGGAGAGATCTAGGGTCTAATAGACCACAATTTTTTCAAAAAAGAGTACCTGTCACTACCTATTGCTATCATAGGGGATATTTACATTCCCCGAGATAACAATAAAAATGATTAAAAAAAAAAAATATGAAAGGAACAGTTTAAAAGTAAGATTAAAAAAGCAAAAAAATAATAAAGAAAAAAAAAAAAAAAAAAAAAGCACCCCTGTCGCCCCCTGCTCTCGCGCTAAGGCGAATGCAAGCGGCGGTCTGGCGTCATATGTAAACAGCAATTGCACCATGCATGTGAGGTATCACCGCGAAGGCCAGATCGAGTGCAGTAATTTTTCCAGTAGACCTCCTCTGTAAATCTAAAGTGGTAACCTGTAAAGGCTTTTGAAGGCTTTTAAACATGTATTTATTTTGTTGCCACTGCACGTTTGTGCGCAATTTTAAAGCATGTCATGTTTGGTATCCATGTACTCGGCCTAAGATCATCTTTTCTATTTCATCAAACATTTGGGCAATATAGTGTGTTTTAGTGCATTAAAATTTAAAAAAGTGTGTTTTTTCCCCAAAAAATGCGTTTAAAAAATCGCTGCGCAATTACTGTGTGAAAAAAAAAAATGAAACACCCACCATTTTAATCTGTAGGGCATTTGCTTTAAAAAAATATATAATGTTTGGGGGTTCAAAGTAATTTTTTTGCAAAAAAAAAAAACTTTTTCATGTAAACAATAAGTGTCAGAAAGGGCTTTGTCTTCAAGTGGTTAGAAGAGTGGGTGATGTGTGACATAAGCTTCTAAATGTTGTGCATAAAATGCCAGGACAGTTCAAAACCCCCCCAAATGACCCCATTTTGGAAAGTAGACACCCCAAGCTATTTGCTGAGAGGCATGTCGAGTCCATGGAATTTTTTTTATTGCGACACAAGTTGCGGGAAAGAGACAAATTTTTTTTTTTTTTTTTTTTTTTTTGCACAAAGTTGTCACTAAATGATATATTGCTCAAACATGCCATGGGAATATGTGAAATTACACCCCAAAATACATTCTGCTGCTTCTCCTGAGTACGGGGATACCACATGTGTGAGACTTTTTGGGAGCCTAGCCGCGTACGGGACCCCGAAAACCAAGCACCGCCTTCAGGCTTTCTAAGGGCGTGAATTTTTGATTTCACTCTTCACTGCCTATCACAGTTTCGGAGGCCATGGAATGCCCAGGTGGCACAAAACCCCCCCAAATGACCCCATTTTGGAAAGTAGACACCCCAAGCTATTTGCTGAGAGGTATAGTGAGTATTTTGCAGACCTCACTTTTTGTCACAAAGTTTTGAAAATTGAAAAAAGAAAAAAAAAAATGTTTTTTCTTGTCTTTCTTCATTTTCAAAAACAAATGAGAGCTGCAAAATACTCACCATGCCTCTCAGCAAATAGCTTGGGGTGTCTACTTTCCAAAATGGGGTCATTTGGGGGGGTTTATGCCACCTGGGCCTTCCATGGCCTCCGAAACTGTGATAGGCAGTAAAGAGTGAAAGCAAAAATTTACACCCTTAGAAATCCTGAAGGCGGTGATTGGTTTTCGGGGCCCCGTACGCGGCTAGGCTCCCAAAAAGTCCCACACATGTGGTATCCCCATACTCAGGAGAAGCAGCTGAATGTATTTTGGGGTGCAATTCCACATAGGCCCATGGCCTGTGTGAGCAATATATCATTTAGTGACAACTTTTTGTAAATATTTTTTTTTTTTTTTGTCATTTTTCAATCACTTGGGACAAAAAAAATAAATATTCAATGGGTTCAACATGCCTCTCAGCAATTTCCTTGGGGTGTCTACTTTCCAAAATGGGGTCATTTGTGGGGGTTTTGTACTGCCCTGCCATTTTAGCACCTCAAGAAATGACATAGGCAGTCATAAACTAAAAGCTGTGTAAATTCCAGAAAATGTACCCTAGTTTGTAGACGCTATAACTTTTGCGCAAACCAATAAATATACGCTTATTGACATTTTTTTTACCAAAGACATGTGGCCGAATACATTTTGGCCTAAATGTATGACTAAAATTTAGTTTATTGGATTTTTTTTATAACAAAAAGTAGAAAATATCATTTTTTTTCAAAATTTTCGGTCTTTTTCCGTTTATAGCGCAAAAAATAAAAACCGCAGAGGTGATCAAATACCATCAAAAGAAAGCTCTATTTGTGGGAAGAAAAGGACGCAAATTTTGTTTGGGTACAGCATTGCATGACCGCGCAATTAGCAGTTAAAGCGACGCAGTGCCAAATTGGAAAAAGACCTCTGGTCCTTAGGCAGCATAATGGTCCGGGGCTCAAGTGGTTAAAGTGTGTAGCAGTTGCGATCTTTTTTCGGGTACATTAAGCCCACGCATGTTTATGGAGCATAATTTTACCTGCAAGACGTGTGCGTTTCCTGTATAAAGGCAATCTGTGATTTGTTTTGTCTTAAAGTGTGTAGCAGTTGCGATCTTTTTTCGGGTACATTAAGCCCACGCATGTTTATGGAGCATAATTTTACCTGCAAGACGTGTGTCGTTCCAATACCAGTCTTTGTGTCACGGGTAGGAGTGTCCGCCATGCTTGAAGCTAAAAAAGGAGCTCAGTCGTAGCTGTTAAAGTAAAGGAGTGTATAAAAAAAAAAAAAAGTGTGTAAAGTTGGTGTCTGTTTGGGATGTAAACGGATGGGGAAGAAGGGGTGGGGTGTATTTAAGTATCTTCACGTGTTAGGAGTTAGGTACGGTGTGACGTCAGGGGTATCAGCCTGGAGTTAAGATCCAGACTGCTCCACTGCACCGTGTGGGGGTTGGGTAGAACCAAACAGAGAGGATAGAGTCACAAGTGAGCTAGCCCATCGTTACCAGTCTTAGTAGCATATGAGTGGAGGTCGGAAAACATGAGGTATAGGAGGAGATAGGGCAATGTGTGGTTAGATATGAGAAGGATTAGCAGGAGAATTTATGACAAGCATGGAGTTCACCAAGAAATGAGAAAGGGTCGTGGTGTGTGAGGAATAGATTGAGGTCAGGTGCGTCTGTCATTGCACATGGGAGTGGAGGGGGCCATGTATTCAGTGTGTGTGTGTCAGTAATAGTGTGTGTAAGTTAGATCTGGTAGGTGAATATGTTTATGGGAGTAACATAATGTGAACCACACTTCTTGAGTATTGGAGTGAAGGAATATTATAGTTCTGGAGAACAAAGGAAAAAGAAAAAAAAAAAAAAAACATTAGATCCTGAACATTATTAAACACTGACAGGAACGGTGTCAGAAAGGTGCTGTTCAGTAATCTCTCCTGGCTCTCCGGTATTTCGGAGAATCCGAGGGGTAAGAGCCAAGTGGAGGATCATGTTGCAGATTTCGCCTCTTGTAGCCAGATGAAGATCTTCTTCTGCGTTTTCGCCCTTCCTGGGTTTCCATCGGTTCTGCCAGTGGTGTGGTTTTCTGTACTGCCGTGTGGCGGAATTCCGCATGCCGTGTGGCGGAACTTCCATCGGTATTGGATTCCCTCTGTGCGCAGCACATCCAACAGTGGTTTGAGATCCATGCGGTGCTGCAATGTTATGCTGGATAGGTCCTGAAAGATTTGGACTGAAGTTCCTGCGTATTGCAACTGCCGTCTGAGTCTGGCTTGTCTGAGAATTTCTTCTTTGAGCCTATAGTCCACAATGCAGGTCCCAAGTCCATGCTGAGAAAGGAGCAGGGGAGCTGCTCACTCTACCATGTTGTTGATAATTCCACCGTGGCCTGTCCCCCACAGAATAGCGGTGCTTATTAAAGTGCTAATAAAAAGGATATGCACTAAAATATGCACACTCACCTCACTATGCACTGTTGCTACAAGGCTGGATTCAGCTCTCAACCCTCCTTCTTTCTCAGCATGGACTTGGTGGCCACGGTGGATACATCAATTCCTTCACCCAACAGTTGATGTATCCACCGTGGCCACCAAGTCCATGCTGAGAAAGAAGGAGGGTTGAGAGCTGAATCCAGCCTTGTAGCAACATCAGCCAGCTGACATTGAGCCTAAAAGAAAATGGAGCCTAAAAGAAAATGGCCAAGTAGAGTGAAAATGGCGCCTAAAAGAAAATGGCCAAGTAGAGTGCTGCGGCAGGTTTATTCCTGGCCAGCTTGGCGTGGGAATCTAGGTAAAAAAAGGATGTTCCCTGGCCAAGCTGGCCAGGAATGAACCTGCCGCAGCACTCAAAACTCCCCTCCTCCTTTCTCTGCACGGACTTGGGACTGGCCATGGTGGAGAATCTTTCCCTGCTCTTCCCCTTCCCCTCCAATGCTCCCCTCCTTTCTCAGCTTGGACTTTCCCGCAAGGTCGGTTCTCTTTTGGTGGCTGGATCTCTGGAACCCTTGGGGCCATGGACACCATATGATTGGGACACCATATGACACCATTTTGGATTTTTGCCGCTCAATATCTCCGGCGCTCTACCTATCTATCTATCTTTGGATATTTGCCGGTCAATATCTCTGGAGCCATACCGGTCAATATCTCTGGAGCCATAAGTTTCAAGTTCCCAAGACTTATGGCTCCAGAGATATTGACCGGTATGGCTCCAGAGATATTGACCGGCAAATATCCAAAGAGCCCCGCTCTACCAAGTTTCAAGTTCCTGAGACTTATGGCTCCGGAGATATTGACCGGCAAAAATCCAAAATTCATGCCGACAAGGTGGCACCAGAGCCCGTCTATCCTTCTGGCTTCTTACCGCTACGTTTCCCGCAAGGGAGCTGTGAAGTGCCGGTCCGTTATATTTGGTTGGCTGGATCTCCGGAACACGGGGCCATGGACACCATTAGTAGACTCATGGTAAGCAGCCCCGCTCTACCAAGTTTCAAGTTCCTGAGACTTATGGCTCCGGAGATATTGAGCGGCAAATATCCAAAATTCATGCTGACAAGGTGGCACCAGAGCCCGGCTAGCCTTCTGGCTTCATAACGCTACGTTTCCCGCAAGGGAGCTGTGAAGTGTCGGTCCGTTATATTTGGTTGGCTGGATCTCCGGAACACGGGGCCATGGACACCATTATATGGACGCCATGGACACCGTTATATTTGGTTGGCTGGATCTCCGGAACACTTGTGGCTACTTAGAGACATGGAAGAGATTAAGGAGCCCCGCTCTACCAAGTTTCAAGTTCGTGAGACTTATGCCTCCGTAGATATTGACCGGCAAAAATCCAAAATTCATGCCGACAAGGTGGCACCAGAGCCCGGCTAGCCTTCCGGCTTCTTAACGCTACGTTTCCCGCAAGGGAGCTGTGAAGTGTCGGTCCGTTATATTTGATTGGCTGGATCTCCGGAACACGGGGCCATGGACACCATTAGTAGACTCATGGAAGACATTAAGCAGCCCCGCTCTACCAAGTTTCAAGTTCCCAAGACTTATGGCTCCAGAGATATTGACCGGTATGGCTCCAGAGATATTGACCGGCAAATATCCAAAATTCATGTCGACAAGGTGGCACCAGAGCCCGGCTAGCCTTCCGGCTTCTTAACGCTACGTTTCCCGCACGGGAGCTGTGAAGTGCCGGTCCGTTATATTTGGTTGGCTGGATCTCCGGAACACTTGGTTCCGGAGATCCAGCCAACCAAATATAACGGACCGGCACCGTACTTAGACACATGGAAGAGAAGGAGCCCCGCTCTACCAAGTTTCAAGTTCCTGAGACTTATGGCTCCGGAGATATTGACCGGCAAAAATCCAAAATTCATGCCGACAAGGTGGCACCAGAGCCCGTCTATCCTTCTGGCTTCTTACCGCTAACACATGGAAGAGAAGGAGCCCCGCTCTACCAAGTTTCAAGTTCCTGAGACTTATGGCTCCGGAGATATTGACTGGCAAAAATCCAAAATTCATGCCGACAAGGTGGCACCAGAGCCCGTCTATCCTTCTGGCTTCTTACCGCTAACACATGGAAGAGAAGGAGCCCCGCTCTACCAAGTTTCAAGTTGCTGAGACTTATGGCTCCGGAGATATTGACCGACAAACATCCAAAATTCATGCCGACAAGGTGGCACCAGAGCCCGTCTATCCTTCTGGCTTCTTACCGCTAACACATGGAAGAGAAGGAGCCCCGCTCTACCAATTTCAAGTTCCTGAGACTTATGGCTCCGGAGATATTGACCGGCAAAAATGCAAAATTCATGCCGACAAGGTGGCACCAGAGCCCGTCTATCCTTCTGGCTTCTTACCGCTACGTTTCCCGCAAGGGAGCTGTGAAGTGCCGGTCCGTTATATTTGGTTGGCTGGATCTCCGGAACACTTGGTTCCGGAGATCCAGCCAACCAAATATAACGGACCGGCACCGTACTTAGACACATGAAAGGGAAGTAGCCCCGCTCTACCAAGTTTCAAGTTCCTGAGACTTATGGCTCCGGAGATATTGACCGGCAAAAATCCAAAATTCATGCCGACAAGGTGGCACCAGAGCCCGTCTATCCTTCTGGCTTCTTACCGCTAACACATGGAAGAGAAGGAGCCCCGCTCTACCAAGTTTCAAGTTCCTGAGACTTATGGCTCCGGAGATATTGACCGGCAAAAATCCAAAATTCATGCCGACAAGGTGGCACCAGAGCCCGTCTATCCTTCTGGCTTCTTACCGCTAACACATGGAAGAGAAGGAGCCCCGCTCTACCAAGTTTCAAGTTCCTGAGACTTATGGCTCCGGAGATATTGACCGGCAAAAATCCAAAATTCATGCTGACAAGGTGTCACCAGAGCCCGTCTATCCTTCTGGCTTCTTACCGCTAACACATGGAAGAGAAGGAGCCCCGCTCTACCAAGTTTCAAGTTGCTGAGACTTATGGCTCCGGAGATATTGACCGGCAAAAATCCAAAATTCATGCCGACAAGGTGGCACCAGAGCCCGTCTATCCTTCTGGCTTCTTACCGCTAACACATGGAAGAGAAGGAGCCCCGCTCTACCAAGTTTCAAGTTCCTGAGACTTATGGCTCCGGAGATATTGACCGGCAAAAATCCAAAATTC
Source organism: Aquarana catesbeiana (assembly GCF_042186555.1). Classification (NCBI taxonomy): domain Eukaryota; kingdom Metazoa; phylum Chordata; class Amphibia; order Anura; family Ranidae; genus Aquarana; species Aquarana catesbeiana. The sequence goes on along the minus strand of NC_133331.1, from coordinate 280,954,072 downwards.
ATGCTGACAAGGTGTCACCAGAGCCCGTCTATCCTTCTGGCTTCTTACCGCTAACACATGGAAGAGAAGGAGCCCCGCTCTACCAAGTTTCAAGTTGCTGAGACTTATGGCTCCGGAGATATTGACCGACAAAAATCCAAAATTCATGCCGACAAGGTGGCACCAGAGCCCGTCTATCCTTCTGGCTTCTTACCGCTAACACATGGAAGAGAAGGAGCCCCGCTCTACCAATTTCAAGTTCCTGAGACTTATGGCTCCGGAGATATTGACCGGCAAAAATGCAAAATTCATGCCGACAAGGTGGCACCAGAGCCCGTCTATCCTTTTGGCTTCTTACCGCTACGTTTCCTGCAAGGGAGCTGTGAAGTGCCGGTCCGTTATATTTGGTTGGCTGGATCTCCGGAACACTTGGTTCCGGAGATCCAGCCAACCAAATATAACGGACCGGCACCGTACTTAGACACATGGAAGAGAAGGAGCCCCGCTCTACCAAGTTTCAAGTTCCTGAGACTTATGGCTCCGGAGATATTGACCGGCAAAAATCCAAAATTCATGCCGACAAGGTGGCACCAGAGCCCGTCTATCCTTCTGGCTTCTTACCGCTAACACATGGAAGAGAAGGAGCCCCGTTCTACCAAGTTTCAAGTTGCTGAGACTTATGGCTCCGGAGATATTGACCGACAAAAATCCAAAATTCATGCCGACAAGGTGGCACCAGAGCCCGTCTATCCTTCTGGCTTCTTACCGCTAACACATGGAAGAGAAGGAGCCCCGCTCTACCAATTTCAAGTTCCTGAGACTTATGGCTCCGGAGATATTGACCGGCAAAAATGCAAAATTCATGCCGACAAGGTGGCACCAGAGCCCGTCTATCCTTCTGGCTTCTTACCGCTACGTTTCCCGCAAGGGAGCTGTGAAGTGCCGGTCCGTTATATTTGGTTGGCTGGATCTCCGGAACACTTGGTTCCGGAGATCCAGCCAACCAAATATAACGGACCGGCACCGTACTTAGACACATGGAAGAGAAGGAGCCCCGCTCTACCAAGTTTCAAGTTCCTGAGACTTATGGCTCCGGAGATATTGACCGGCAAAAATCCAAAATTCATGCCGACAAGGTGGCACCAGAGCCCGTCTATCCTTCTGGCTTCTTACCGCTAACACATGGAAGAGAAGGAGCCCCGCTCTACCAAGTTTCAAGTTGCTGAGACTTATGGCTCCGGAGATATTGACCGACAAAAATCCAAAATTCATGCCGACAAGGTGGCACCAGAGCCCGTCTATCCTTCTGGCTTCTTACCGCTAACACATGGAAGAGAAGGAGCCCCGCTCTACCAATTTCAAGTTCCTGAGACTTATGGCTCCGGAGATATTGACCGGCAAAAATGCAAAATTCATGCCGACAAGGTGGCACTAGAGCCCGTCTATCCTTCTGGCTTCTTACCGCTACGTTTCCCGCAAGGGAGCTGTGAAGTGCCAGTCCGTTATATTTGGTTGGCTGGATCTCCGGAACACTTGGTTCCGGAGATCCAGCCAACCAAATATAACGGACCGGCACCGTACTTAGACACATGGAAGAGAAGGAGCCCCGCTCTACCAAGTTTCAAGTTCCTGAGACTTATGGCTCCGGAGATATTGACCGGCAAAAATCCAAAATTCATGCCGATAAGGTGGCACCAGAGCCCTTCTATCCTTCTGGCTTCTTACCGCTAACACATGGAAGAGAAGGAGCCCCGCTCTACCAAGTTTCAAGTTCCTGAGACTTATGGCTCCGGAGATATTGACCGGCAAAAATCCAAAATTCATGCCGACAAGGTGGCACCAGAGCCCGTCTATCCTTCTGGCTTCTTACCGCTAACACATGGAAGAGAAGGAGCCCCGCTCTACCAAGTTTCAAGTTGCTGAGACTTATGGCTCCGGAGATATTGACCGGCAAAAATCCAAAATTCATGCCGACAAGGTGGCACCAGAGCCCGTCTATCCTTCTGGCTTCTTACCGCTACGTTTCCCGCAAGGGAGCTGTGAAGTGCCGGTCCGTTATATTTGGTTGGCTGGATCTCCGGAACACTTGGTTTCGGAGATCCAGCCAACCAAATATAACGGACCGGCACCGTACTTAGACACATGGAAGAGAAGGAGCCCCGCTCTACCAAGTTTCAAGTTCCTGAGACTTATGGCTCCGGAGATATTGACCGGCAAAAATCCAAAATTCATGCCGACAAGGTGGCACCAGAGCCCGTCTATCCTTCTGGCTTCTTACCGCTAACACATGGAAGAGAAGGAGCCCCGCTCTACCAATTTCAAGTTCCTGAGACTTATGGCTCCGGAGATATTGACCGGCAAAAATGCAAAATTCATGCCGACAAGGTGGCACCAGAGCCCGTCTATCCTTTTGGCTTCTTACCGCTACGTTTCCTGCAAGGGAGCTGTGAAGTGCCGGTCCGTCATATTTGGTTGGCTGGATCTCCGGAACACTTGGTTCCGGAGATCCAGCCAACCAAATATAACGGACCGGCACCGTACTTAGACACATGGAAGAGAAGGAGCCCCGCTCTACCAAGTTTCAAGTTCCTGAGACTTATGGCTCCGGAGATATTGACCGGCAAAAATCCAAAATTCATGCCGACAAGGTGGCACCAGAGCCCGTCTATCCTTCTGGCTTCTTACCGCTAACACATGGAAGAGAAGGAGCCCCGCTCTACCAAGTTTCAAGTTCCTGAGACTTATGGCTCCGGAGATATTGACCGGCAAAAATCCAAAATTCATGCTGACAAGGTGTCACCAGAGCCCGTCTATCCTTCTGGCTTCTTACCGCTAACACATGGAAGAGAAGGAGCCCCGCTCTACCAAGTTTCAAGTTGCTGAGACTTATGGCTCCGGAGATATTGACCGACAAAAATCCAAAATTCATGCCGACAAGGTGGCACCAGAGCCCGTCTATCCTTCTGGCTTCTTACCGCTAACACATGGAAGAGAAGGAGCCCCGCTCTACCAATTTCAAGTTCCTGAGACTTATGGCTCCGGAGATATTGACCGGCAAAAATGCAAAATTCATGCCGACAAGGTGGCACCAGAGCCCGTCTATCCTTTTGGCTTCTTACCGCTACGTTTCCTGCAAGGGAGCTGTGAAGTGCCGGTCCGTTATATTTGGTTGGCTGGATCTCCGGAACACTTGGTTCCGGAGATCCAGCCAACCAAATATAACGGACCGGCACCGTACTTAGACACATGGAAGAGAAGGAGCCCCGCTCTACCAAGTTTCAAGTTCCTGAGACTTATGGCTCCGGAGATATTGACCGGCAAAAATCCAAAATTCATGCCGACAAGGTGGCACCAGAGCCCGTCTATCCTTCTGGCTTCTTACCGCTAACACATGGAAGAGAAGGAGCCCCGCTCTACCAATTTCAAGTTCCTGAGACTTATGGCTCCGGAGATATTGACCGGCAAAAATCCAAAATTCATGCCGACAAGGTGGCACCAGAGCCCGTCTATCCTTCTGGCTTCTTACCGCTAACACATGGAAGAGAAGGAGCCCCGCTCTACCAATTTCAAGTTCCTGAGACTTATGGCTCCGGAGATATTGACCGGCAAAAATCCAAAATTCATGCCGACAAGGTGGCACCAGAGCCCGTCTATCCTTCTGGCTTCTTACCGCTACGTTTCCCGCAAGGGAGCTGTGAAGTGCCGGTCCGTTATATTTGGTTGGCTGGATCTCCGGAACACTTGGTTCCGGAGATCCAGCCAACCAAATATAACGGACCGGCACCGTACTTAGACACATGGAAGAGAAGGAGCCCCGCTCTACCAAGTTTCAAGTTCCTGAGACTTATGGCTCCGGAGATATTGACCGGCAAAAATCCAAAATTCATGCCGACAAGGTGGCACCAGAGCCCGTCTATCCTTCTGGCTTCTTACCGCTAACACATGGAAGAGAAGGAGCCCCGCTCTACCAAGTTTCAAGTTGCTGAGACTTATGGCTCCGGAGATATTGACCGACAAAAATCCAAAATTCATGCCGACAAGGTGGCACCAGAGCCCGTCTATCCTTCTGGCTTCTTACCGCTAACACATGGAAGAGAAGGAGCCCCGCTCTACCAATTTCAAGTTCCTGAGACTTATGGCTCCGGAGATATTGACCGGCAAAAATGCAAAATTCATGCCGACAAGGTGGCACCAGAGCCCGTCTATCCTTCTGGCTTCTTACCGCTACGTTTCCCGCAAGGGAGCTGTGAAGTGCCGGTCCGTTATATTTGGTTGGCTGGATCTCCGGAACACTTGGTTCCGGAGATCCAGCCAACCAAATATAACGGACCGGCACCGTACTTAGACACATGGAAGAGAAGGAGCCCCGCTCTACCAAGTTTCAAGTTCCTGAGACTTATGGCTCCGGAGATATTGACCGGCAAAAATCCAAAATTCATGCCGACAAGGTGGCACCAGAGCCCGTCTATCCTTCTGGCTTCTTACCGCTAACACATGGAAGAGAAGGAGCCCCGCTCTACCAAGTTTCAAGTTGCTGAGACTTATGGCTCCGGAGATATTGACCGACAAAAATCCAAAATTCATGCCGACAAGGTGGCACCAGAGCCCGTCTATCCTTCTGGCTTCTTACCGCTAACACATGGAAGAGAAGGAGCCCCGCTCTACCAATTTCAAGTTCCTGAGACTTATGGCTCCGGAGATATTGACCGGCAAAAATGCAAAATTCATGCCGACAAGGTGGCACCAGAGCCCGTCTATCCTTCTGGCTTCTTACCGCTACGTTTCCCGCAAGGGAGCTGTGAAGTGCCGGTCCGTTATATTTGGTTGGCTGGATCTCCGGAACACTTGGTTCCGGAGATCCAGCCAACCAAATATAACGGACCGGCACCGTACTTAGACACATGGAAGAGAAGGAGCCCCGCTCTACCAAGTTTCAAGTTCCTGAGACTTATGGCTCCGGAGATATTGACCGGCAAAAATCCAAAATTCATGCCGACAAGGTGGCACCAGAGCCCGTCTATCCTTCTGGCTTCTTACCGCTAACACATGGAAGAGAAGGAGCCCCGCTCTACCAAGTTTCAAGTTCCTGAGACTTATGGCTCCGGAGATATTGACCGGCAAAAATCCAAAATTCATGCCGACAAGGTGGCACCAGAGCCCGTCTATCCTTCTGGCTTCTTACCGCTAACACATGGAAGAGAAGGAGCCCCGCTCTACCAATTTCAAGTTCCTGAGACTTATGGCTCCGGAGATATTGACCGGCAAAAATCCAAAATTCATGCCGACAAGGTGGCACCAGAGCCCGTCTATCCTTCTGGCTTCTTACCGCTAACACATGGAAGAGAAGGAGCCCCGCTCTACCAATTTCAAGTTCCTGAGACTTATGGCTCCGGAGATATTGACCGGCAAAAATCCAAAATTCATGCCGACAAGGTGGCACCAGAGCCCGTCTATCCTTCTGGCTTCTTACCGCTACGTTTCCCGCAAGGGAGCTGTGAAGTGCCGGTCCGTTATATTTGGTTGGCTGGATCTCCGGAACACTTGGTTCCGGAGATCCAGCCAACCAAATATAACGGACCGGCACCGTACTTAGACACATGGAAGAGAAGGAGCCCCGCTCTACCAAGTTTCAAGTTCCTGAGACTTATGGCTCCGGAGATATTGACCGGCAAAAATCCAAAATTCATGCCGACAAGGTGGCACCAGAGCCCGTCTATCCTTCTGGCTTCTTACCGCTAACACATGGAAGAGAAGGAGCCCCGTTCTACCAAGTTTCAAGTTGCTGAGACTTATGGCTCCGGAGATATTGACCGACAAAAATCCAAAATTCATGCCGACAAGGTGGCACCAGAGCCCGTCTATCCTTCTGGCTTCTTACCGCTAACACATGGAAGAGAAGGAGCCCCGCTCTACCAATTTCAAGTTCCTGAGACTTATGGCTCCGGAGATATTGACCGGCAAAAATGCAAAATTCATGCCGACAAGGTGGCACCAGAGCCCGTCTATCCTTTTGGCTTCTTACCGCTACGTTTCCCGCAAGGGAGCTGTGAAGTGCCGGTCCGTTATATTTGGTTGGCTGGATCTCCGGAACACTTGGTTCCGGAGATCCAGCCAACCAAATATAACGGACCGGCACCGTACTTAGACACATGGAAGAGAAGGAGCCCCGCTCTACCAAGTTTCAAGTTCCTGAGACTTATGGCTCCGGAGATATTGACCGGCAAAAATCCAAAATTCATGCCGACAAGGTGGCACCAGAGCCCGTCTATCCTTCTGGCTTCTTACCGCTAACACATGGAAGAGAAGGAGCCCCGCTCTACCAAGTTTCAAGTTGCTGAGACTTATGGCTCCGGAGATATTGACCGACAAAAATCCAAAATTCATGCCGACAAGGTGGCACCAGAGCCCGTCTATCCTTCTGGCTTCTTACCGCTAACACATGGAAGAGAAGGAGCCCCGCTCTACCAATTTCAAGTTCCTGAGACTTATGGCTCCGGAGATATTGACCGGCAAAAATGCAAAATTCATGCCGACAAGGTGGCACTAGAGCCCGTCTATCCTTCTGGCTTCTTACCGCTACGTTTCCCGCAAGGGAGCTGTGAAGTGCCAGTCCGTTATATTTGGTTGGCTGGATCTCCGGAACACTTGGTTCCGGAGATCCAGCCAACCAAATATAACGGACCGGCACCGTACTTAGACACATGGAAGAGAAGGAGCCCCGCTCTACCAAGTTTCAAGTTCCTGAGACTTATGGCTCCGGAGATATTGACCGGCAAAAATCCAAAATTCATGCCGATAAGGTGGCACCAGAGCCCTTCTATCCTTCTGGCTTCTTACCGCTAACACATGGAAGAGAAGGAGCCCCGCTCTACCAAGTTTCAAGTTCCTGAGACTTATGGCTCCGGAGATATTGACCGGCAAAAATCCAAAATTCATGCCGACAAGGTGGCACCAGAGCCCGTCTATCCTTCTGGCTTCTTACCGCTAACACATGGAAGAGAAGGAGCCCCGCTCTACCAATTTCAAGTTCCTGAGACTTATGGCTCCGGAGATATTGACCGGCAAAAATCCAAAATTCATGCCGACAAGGTGGCACCAGAGCCCGTCTATCCTTCTGGCTTCTTACCGCTACGTTTCCCGCAAGGGAGCTGTGAAGTGCCGGTCCGTTATATTTGGTTGGCTGGATCTCCGGAACACTTGGTTTCGGAGATCCAGCCAACCAAATATAACGGACCGGCACCGTACTTAGACACATGGAAGAGAAGGAGCCCCGCTCTACCAAGTTTCAAGTTCCTGAGACTTATGGCTCCGGAGATATTGACCGGCAAAAATCCAAAATTCATGCCGACAAGGTGGCACCAGAGCCCGTCTATCCTTCTGGCTTCTTACTGCTAACACATGGAAGAGAAGGAGCCCCGCTCTACCAATTTCAAGTTCCTGAGACTTATGGCTCCGGAGATATTGACCGGCAAAAATGCAAAATTCATGCCGACAAGGTGGCACCAGAGCCCGTCTATCCTTTTGGCTTCTTACCGCTACGTTTCCTGCAAGGGAGCTGTGAAGTGCCGGTCCGTCATATTTGGTTGGCTGGATCTCCGGAACACTTGGTTCCGGAGATCCAGCCAACCAAATATAACGGACCGGCACCGTACTTAGACACATGGAAGAGAAGGAGCCCCGCTCTACCAAGTTTCAAGTTCCTGAGACTTATGGCTCCGGAGATATTGACCGGCAAAAATCCAAAATTCATGCCGACAAGGTGGCACCAGAGCCCGTCTATCCTTCTGGCTTCTTACCGCTAACACATGGAAGAGAAGGAGCCCCGCTCTACCAAGTTTCAAGTTCCTGAGACTTATGGCTCCGGAGATATTGACCGGCAAAAATCCAAAATTCATGCTGACAAGGTGTCACCAGAGCCCGTCTATCCTTCTGGCTTCTTACCGCTAACACATGGAAGAGAAGGAGCCCCGCTCTACCAAGTTTCAAGTTGCTGAGACTTATGGCTCCGGAGATATTGACCGACAAAAATCCAAAATTCATGCCGACAAGGTGGCACCAGAGCCCGTCTATCCTTCTGGCTTCTTACCGCTAACACATGGAAGAGAAGGAGCCCCGCTCTACCAATTTCAAGTTCCTGAGACTTATGGCTCCGGAGATATTGACCGGCAAAAATGCAAAATTCATGCCGACAAGGTGGCACCAGAGCCCGTCTATCCTTTTGGCTTCTTACCGCTACGTTTCCTGCAAGGGAGCTGTGAAGTGCCGGTCCGTTATATTTGGTTGGCTGGATCTCCGGAACACTTGGTTCCGGAGATCCAGCCAACCAAATATAACGGACCGGCACCGTACTTAGACACATGGAAGAGAAGGAGCCCCGCTCTACCAAGTTTCAAGTTCCTGAGACTTATGGCTCCGGAGATATTGACCGGCAAAAATCCAAAATTCATGCCGACAAGGTGGCACCAGAGCCCGTCTATCCTTCTGGCTTCTTACCGCTAACACATGGAAGAGAAGGAGCCCCGTTCTACCAAGTTTCAAGTTGCTGAGACTTATGGCTCCGGAGATATTGACCGACAAAAATCCAAAATTCATGCCGACAAGGTGGCACCAGAGCCCGTCTATCCTTCTGGCTTCTTACCGCTAACACATGGAAGAGAAGGAGCCCCGCTCTACCAATTTCAAGTTCCTGAGACTTATGGCTCCGGAGATATTGACCGGCAAAAATGCAAAATTCATGCCGACAAGGTGGCACCAGAGCCCGTCTATCCTTCTGGCTTCTTACCGCTACGTTTCCCGCAAGGGAGCTGTGAAGTGCCGGTCCGTTATATTTGGTTGGCTGGATCTCCGGAACACTTGGTTCCGGAGATCCAGCCAACCAAATATAACGGACCGGCACCGTACTTAGACACATGGAAGAGAAGGAGCCCCGCTCTACCAAGTTTCAAGTTCCTGAGACTTATGGCTCCGGAGATATTGACCGGCAAAAATCCAAAATTCATGCCGACAAGGTGGCACCAGAGCCCGTCTATCCTTCTGGCTTCTTACCGCTACGTTTCCCGCAAGGGAGCTGTGAAGTGCCGGTCCGTTATATTTGGTTGGCTGGATCTCCGGAACACTTGGTTCCGGAGATCCAGCCAACCAAATATAACGGACCGGCACCGTACTTAGACACATGGAAGAGAAGGAGCCCCGCTCTACCAAGTTTCAAGTTCCTGAGACTTATGGCTCCGGAGATATTGACCGGCAAAAATCCAAAATTCATGCCGACAAGGTGGCACCAGAGCCCGTCTATCCTTCTGGCTTCTTACCGCTAACACATGGAAGAGAAGGAGCCCCGCTCTACCAAGTTTCAAGTTCCTGAGACTTATGGCTCCGGAGATATTGACCGGCAAAAATCCAAAATTCATGCCGACAAGGTGGCACCAGAGCCCGTCTATCCTTCTGGCTTCTTACCGCTAACACATGGAAGAGAAGGAGCCCCGCTCTACCAATTTCAAGTTCCTGAGACTTATGGCTCCGGAGATATTGACCGGCAAAAATCCAAAATTCATGCCGACAAGGTGGCACCAGAGCCCGTCTATCCTTCTGGCTTCTTACCGCTAACACATGGAAGAGAAGGAGCCCCGCTCTACCAATTTCAAGTTCCTGAGACTTATGGCTCCGGAGATATTGACCGGCAAAAATGCAAAATTCATGCCGACAAGGTGGCACCAGAGCCCGTCTATCCTTTTGGCTTCTTACCGCTATGTTTCCTGCAAGGGAGCTGTGAAGTGCCGGTCCGTCATATTTGGTTGGCTGGATCTCCGGAACACTTGGTTCCGGAGATCCAGCCAACCAAATATAACGGACCGGCACCGTACTTAGACACATGGAAGAGAAGGAGCCCCGCTCTACCAAGTTTCAAGTTCCTGAGACTTATGGCTCCGGAGATATTGACCGGCAAAAATCCAAAATTCATGCCGACAAGGTGGCACCAGAGCCCGTCTATCCTTCTGGCTTCTTACCGCTAACACATGGAAGAGAAGGAGCCCCGCTCTACCAAGTTTCAAGTTGCTGAGACTTATGGCTCCGGAGATATTGACCGACAAAAATCCAAAATTCATGCCGACAAGGTGGCACCAGAGCCCGTCTATCCTTCTGGCTTCTTACCGCTAACACATGGAAGAGAAGGAGCCCCGCTCTACCAATTTCAAGTTCCTGAGACTTATGGCTCCGGAGATATTGACCGGCAAAAATGCAAAATTCATGCCGACAAGGTGGTACCAGAGCCCGTCTATCCTTTTGGCTTCTTACCGCTACGTTTCCTGCAAGAGAGCTGTGAAGTGCCGGTCCGTCATATTTGGTTGGCTGGATCTCCGGAACACTTGGTTTCGTAGATCCAGCCAACCAAATATAACGGACCGGCACCGTACTTAGACACATGGAAGAGAAGGAGCCCCGCTCTACCAAGTTTCAAGTTCCTGAGACTTATGGCTCCGGAGATATTGACCGGCAAAAATCCAAAATTCATGCCGACAAGGTGGCACCAGAGCCCGTCTATCCTTCTGGCTTCTTACCGCAAACACATGGAAGAGAAGGAGCCCCGCTCTACCAAGTTTCAAGTTCCTGAGACTTATGGCTCCGGAGATATTGACCGGCAAAAATCCAAAATTCATGCCGACAAGGTGGCACCAGAGCCCGTCTATCCTTCTGGCTTCTTACCGCTACGTTTCCCGCAAGGGAGCTGTGAAGTGCCGGTCCGTTATATTTGGTTGGCTGGATCTCCGGAACACTTGGTTTCGGAGATCCAGCCAACCAAATATAACGGACCGGCACCGTACTTAGACACATGGAAGAGAAGGAGCCCCGCTCTACCAAGTTTCAAGTTCCTGAGACTTATGGCTCCGGAGATATTGACCAGCAAAAATCCAAAATTCATTCCGACAAGGTGGCACCAGAGCCCGTCTATCCTTCTGGCTTCTTACCGCTAACACATGGAAGAGAAGGAGCCCCGCTCTACCAAGTTTCAAGTTGCTGAGACTTATGGCTCCGGAGATATTGACCGGCAAAAATCCAAAATTCATGCCGACAAGGTGGCACCAGAGCCCGTCTATCCTTCTGGCTTCTTACCGCTAACACATGGAAGAGAAGGAGCCCCGCTCTACCAAGTTTCAAGTTGCTGAGACTTATGGCTCCGGAGATATTGACCGACAAACATCCAAAATTCATGCCGACAAGGTGGCACCAGAGCCCGTCTATCCTTCTGGCTTCTTACCGCTAACACATGGAAGAGAAGGAGCCCCGCTCTACCAATTTCAAGTTCCTGAGACTTATGGCTCCGGAGATATTGACCGGCAAAAATGCAAAATTCATGCCGACAAGGTGGCACCAGAGCCCGTCTATCCTTCTGGCTTCTTACCGCTACGTTTCCCGCAAGGGAGCTGTGAAGTGCCGGTCCGTTATATTTGGTTGGCTGGATCTCCGGAACACTTGGTTCCGGAGATCCAGCCAACCAAATATAACGGACCGGCACCGTACTTAGACACATGAAAGGGAAGTAGCCCCGCTCTACCAAGTTTCAAGTTCCTGAGACTTATGGCTCCGGAGATATTGACCGGCAAAAATCCAAAATTCATGCCGACAAGGTGGCACCAGAGCCCGTCTATCCTTCTGGCTTCTTACCGCTAACACATGGAAGAGAAGGAGCCCCGCTCTACCAAGTTTCAAGTTCCTGAGACTTATGGCTCCGGAGATATTGACCGGCAAAAATCCAAAATTCATGCCGACAAGGTGGCACCAGAGCCCGTCTATCCTTCTGGCTTCTTACCGCTAACACATGGAAGAGAAGGAGCCCCGCTCTACCAAGTTTCAAGTTCCTGAGACTTATGGCTCCGGAGATATTGACCGGCAAAAATCCAAAATTCATGCCGACAAGGTGGCACCAGAGCCCGTCTATCCTTCTGGCTTCTTACCGCTAACACATGGAAGAGAAGGAGCCCCGCTCTACCAAGTTTCAAGTTCCTGAGACTTATGGCTCCGGAGATATTGACCGGCAAAAATCCAAAATTCATGCCGACAAGGTGGCACCAGAGCCCGTCTATCCTTCTGGCTTCTTACCGCTAACACATGGAAGAGAAGGAGCCCCGCTCTACCAAGTTTCAAGTTCCTGAGACTTATGGCTCCGGAGATATTGACCGGCAAAAATCCAAAATTCATGCTGACAAGGTGTCACCAGAGCCCGTCTATCCTTCTGGCTTCTTACCGCTAACACATGGAAGAGAAGGAGCCCCGCTCTACCAAGTTTCAAGTTGCTGAGACTTATGGCTCCGGAGATATTGACCGGCAAAAATCCAAAATTCATGCCGACAAGGTGGCACCAGAGCCCGTCTATCCTTCTGGCTTCTTACCGCTAACACATGGAAGAGAAGGAGCCCCGCTCTACCAAGTTTCAAGTTCCTGAGACTTATGGCTCCGGAGATATTGACCGGCAAAAATCCAAAATTCATGCTGACAAGGTGTCACCAGAGCCCGTCTATCCTTCTGGCTTCTTACCGCTAACACATGGAAGAGAAGGAGCCCCGCTCTACCAAGTTTCAAGTTGCTGAGACTTATGGCTCCGGAGATATTGACCGACAAAAATCCAAAATTCATGCCGACAAGGTGGCACCAGAGCCCGTCTATCCTTCTGGCTTCTTACCGCTAACACATGGAAGAGAAGGAGCCCCGCTCTACCAATTTCAAGTTCCTGAGACTTATGGCTCCGGAGATATTGACCGGCAAAAATGCAAAATTCATGCCGACAAGGTGGCACCAGAGCCCGTCTATCCTTTTGGCTTCTTACCGCTACGTTTCCTGCAAGGGAGCTGTGAAGTGCCGGTCCGTTATATTTGGTTGGCTGGATCTCCGGAACACTTGGTTCCGGAGATCCAGCCAACCAAATATAACGGACCGGCACCGTACTTAGACACATGGAAGAGAAGGAGCCCCGCTCTACCAAGTTTCAAGTTCCTGAGACTTATGGCTCCGGAGATATTGACCGGCAAAAATCCAAAATTCATGCCGACAAGGTGGCACCAGAGCCCGTCTATCCTTCTGGCTTCTTACCGCTAACACATGGAAGAGAAGGAGCCCCGTTCTACCAAGTTTCAAGTTGCTGAGACTTATGGCTCCGGAGATATTGACCGACAAAAATCCAAAATTCATGCCGACAAGGTGGCACCAGAGCCCGTCTATCCTTCTGGCTTCTTACCGCTAACACATGGAAGAGAAGGAGCCCCGCTCTACCAATTTCAAGTTCCTGAGACTTATGGCTCCGGAGATATTGACCGGCAAAAAAGCAAAATTCATGCCGACAAGGTGGCACCAGAGCCCGTCTATCCTTCTGGCTTCTTACCGCTACGTTTCCCGCAAGGGAGCTGTGAAGTGCCGGTCCGTTATATTTGGTTGGCTGGATCTCCGGAACACTTGGTTCCGGAGATCCAGCCAACCAAATATAACGGACCGGCACCGTACTTAGACACATGGAAGAGAAGGAGCCCCGCTCTACCAAGTTTCAAGTTCCTGAGACTTATGGCTCCGGAGATATTGACCGGCAAAAATCCAAAATTCATGCCGACAAGGTGGCACCAGAGCCCGTCTATCCTTCTGGCTTCTTACCGCTAACACATGGAAGAGAAGGAGCCCCGCTCTACCAAGTTTCAAGTTGCTGAGACTTATGGCTCCGGAGATATTGACCGACAAAAATCCAAAATTCATGCCGACAAGGTGGCACCAGAGCCCGTCTATCCTTCTGGCTTCTTACCGCTAACACATGGAAGAGAAGGAGCCCCGCTCTACCAATTTCAAGTTCCTGAGACTTATGGCTCCGGAGATATTGACCGGCAAAAATGCAAAATTCATGCCGACAAGGTGGCACTAGAGCCCGTCTATCCTTCTGGCTTCTTACCGCTACGTTTCCCGCAAGGGAGCTGTGAAGTGCCGGTCCGTTATATTTGGTTGGCTGGATCTCCGGAACACTTGGTTCCGGAGATCCAGCCAACCAAATATAACGGACCGGCACCGTACTTAGACACATGGAAGAGAAGGAGCCCCGCTCTACCAAGTTTCAAGTTCCTGAGACTTATGGCTCCGGAGATATTGACCGGCAAAAATCCAAAATTCATGCCGATAAGGTGGCACCAGAGCCCTTCTATCCTTCTGGCTTCTTACCGCTAACACATGGAAGAGAAGGAGCCCCGCTCTACCAAGTTTCAAGTTCCTGAGACTTATGGCTCCGGAGATATTGACCGGCAAAAATCCAAAATTCATGCCGACAAGGTGGCACCAGAGCCCGTCTATCCTTCTGGCTTCTTACCGCTACGTTTCCCGCAAGGGAGCTGTGAAGTGCCGGTCCGTTATATTTGGTTGGCTGGATCTCCGGAACACTTGGTTTCGGAGATCCAGCCAACCAAATATAACGGACCGGCACCGTACTTAGACACATGGAAGAGAAGGAGCCCCGCTCTACCAAGTTTCAAGTTCCTGAGACTTATGGCTCCGGAGATATTGACCGGCAAAAATCCAAAATTCATGCCGACAAGGTGGCACCAGAGCCCGTCTATCCTTCTGGCTTCTTACCGCTAACACATGGAAGAGAAGGAGCCCCGCTCTACCAAGTTTCAAGTTCCTGAGACTTATGGCTCCGGAGATATTGACCGGCAAAAATCCAAAATTCATGCCGACAAGGTGGCACCAGAGCCCGTCTATCCTTCTGGCTTCTTACCGCTAACACATGGAAGAGAAGGAGCCCCGCTCTACCAATTTCAAGTTCCTGAGACTTATGGCTCCGGAGATATTGACCGGCAAAAATGCAAAATTCATGCCGACAAGGTGGCACCAGAGCCCGTCTATCCTTTTGGCTTCTTACCGCTACGTTTCCTGCAAGGGAGCTGTGAAGTGCCGGTCCGTCATATTTGGTTGGCTGGATCTCCGGAACACTTGGTTCCGGAGATCCAGCCAACCAAATATAACGGACCGGCACCGTACTTAGACACATGGAAGAGAAGGAGCCCCGCTCTACCAAGTTTCAAGTTCCTGAGACTTATGGCTCCGGAGATATTGACCGGCAAAAATCCAAAATTCATGCCGACAAGGTGGCACCAGAGCCCGTCTATCCTTCTGGCTTCTTACCGCTAACACATGGAAGAGAAGGAGCCCCGCTCTACCAAGTTTCAAGTTCCTGAGACTTATGGCTCCGGAGATATTGACCGGCAAAAATCCAAAATTCATGCTGACAAGGTGTCACCAGAGCCCGTCTATCCTTCTGGCTTCTTACCGCTAACACATGGAAGAGAAGGAGCCCCGCTCTACCAAGTTTCAAGTTGCTGAGACTTATGGCTCCGGAGATATTGACCGACAAAAATCCAAAATTCATGCCGACAAGGTGGCACCAGAGCCCGTCTATCCTTCTGGCTTCTTACCGCTAACACATGGAAGAGAAGGAGCCCCGCTCTACCAATTTCAAGTTCCTGAGACTTATGGCTCCGGAGATATTGACCGGCAAAAATGCAAAATTCATGCCGACAAGGTGGCACCAGAGCCCGTCTATCCTTTTGGCTTCTTACCGCTACGTTTCCTGCAAGGGAGCTGTGAAGTGCCGGTCCGTTATATTTGGTTGGCTGGATCTCCGGAACACTTGGTTCCGGAGATCCAGCCAACCAAATATAACGGACCGGCACCGTACTTAGACACATGGAAGAGAAGGAGCCCCGCTCTACCAAGTTTCAAGTTCCTGAGACTTATGGCTCCGGAGATATTGACCGGCAAAAATCCAAAATTCATGCCGACAAGGTGGCACCAGAGCCCGTCTATCCTTCTGGCTTCTTACCGCTAACACATGGAAGAGAAGGAGCCCCGTTCTACCAAGTTTCAAGTTGCTGAGACTTATGGCTCCGGAGATATTGACCGACAAAAATCCAAAATTCATGCCGACAAGGTGGCACCAGAGCCCGTCTATCCTTCTGGCTTCTTACCGCTAACACATGGAAGAGAAGGAGCCCCGCTCTACCAATTTCAAGTTCCTGAGACTTATGGCTCCGGAGATATTGACCGGCAAAAATGCAAAATTCATGCCGACAAGGTGGCACCAGAGCCCGTCTATCCTTCTGGCTTCTTACCGCTACGTTTCCCGCAAGGGAGCTGTGAAGTGCCGGTCCGTTATATTTGGTTGGCTGGATCTCCGGAACACTTGGTTCCGGAGATCCAGCCAACCAAATATAACGGACCGGCACCGTACTTAGACACATGGAAGAGAAGGAGCCCCGCTCTACCAAGTTTCAAGTTCCTGAGACTTATGGCTCCGGAGATATTGACCGGCAAAAATCCAAAATTCATGCCGACAAGGTGGCACCAGAGCCCGTCTATCCTTCTGGCTTCTTACCGCTAACACATGGAAGAGAAGGAGCCCCGCTCTACCAAGTTTCAAGTTGCTGAGACTTATGGCTCCGGAGATATTGACCGACAAAAATCCAAAATTCATGCCGACAAGGTGGCACCAGAGCCCGTCTATCCTTCTGGCTTCTTACCGCTAACACATGGAAGAGAAGGAGCCCCGCTCTACCAATTTCAAGTTCCTGAGACTTATGGCTCCGGAGATATTGACCGGCAAAAATGCAAAATTCATGCCGACAAGGTGGCACCAGAGCCCGTCTATCCTTCTGGCTTCTTACCGCTACGTTTCCCGCAAGGGAGCTGTGAAGTGCCGGTCCGTTATATTTGGTTGGCTGGATCTCCGGAACACTTGGTTCCGGAGATCCAGCCAACCAAATATAACGGACCGGCACCGGACTTAGACACATGGAAGAGAAGGAGCCCCGCTCTACCAAGTTTCAAGTTCCTGAGACTTATGGCTCCGGAGATATTGACCGGCAAAAATCCAAAATTCATGCCGACAAGGTGGCACCAGAGCCCGTCTATCCTTCTGGCTTCTTACCGCTAACACATGGAAGAGAAGGAGCCCCGCTCTACCAAGTTTCAAGTTGCTGAGACTTATGGCTCCGGAGATATTGACCGACAAAAATCCAAAATTCATGCCGACAAGGTGGCACCAGAGCCCGTCTATCCTTCTGGCTTCTTACCGCTAACACATGGAAGAGAAGGAGCCCCGCTCTACCAATTTCAAGTTCCTGAGACTTATGGCTCCGGAGATATTGACCGGCAAAAATGCAAAATTCATGCCGACAAGGTGGCACCAGAGCCCGTCTATCCTTCTGGCTTCTTACCGCTACGTTTCCCGCAAGGGAGCTGTGAAGTGCCGGTCCGTTATATTTGGTTGGCTGGATCTCCGGAACACTTGGTTCCGGAGATCCAGCCAACCAAATATAACGGACCGGCACCGTACTTAGACACATGGAAGAGAAGGAGCCCCGCTCTACCAAGTTTCAAGTTCCTGAGACTTATGGCTCCGGAGATATTGACCGGCAAAAATCCAAAATTCATGCCGACAAGGTGGCACCAGAGCCCGTCTATCCTTCTGGCTTCTTACCGCTAACACATGGAAGAGAAGGAGCCCCGCTCTACCAAGTTTCAAGTTGCTGAGACTTATGGCTCCGGAGATATTGACCGACAAAAATCCAAAATTCATGCCGACAAGGTGGCACCAGAGCCCGTCTATCCTTCTGGCTTCTTACCGCTAACACATGGAAGAGAAGGAGCCCCGCTCTACCAATTTCAAGTTCCTGAGACTTATGGCTCCGGAGATATTGACCGGCAAAAATGCAAAATTCATGCCGACAAGGTGGCACTAGAGCCCGTCTATCCTTCTGGCTTCTTACCGCTACGTTTCCCGCAAGGGAGCTGTGAAGTGCCAGTCCGTTATATTTGGTTGGCTGGATCTCCGGAACACTTGGTTCCGGAGATCCAGCCAACCAAATATAACGGACCGGCACCGTACTTAGACACATGGAAGAGAAGGAGCCCCGCTCTACCAAGTTTCAAGTTCCTGAGACTTATGGCTCCGGAGATATTGACCGGCAAAAATCCAAAATTCATGCCGATAAGGTGGCACCAGAGCCCTTCTATCCTTCTGGCTTCTTACCGCTAACACATGGAAGAGAAGGAGCCCCGCTCTACCAAGTTTCAAGTTCCTGAGACTTATGGCTCCGGAGATATTGACCGGCAAAAATCCAAAATTCATGCCGACAAGGTGGCACCAGAGCCCGTCTATCCTTCTGGCTTCTTACCGCTAACACATGGAAGAGAAGGAGCCCCGCTCTACCAAGTTTCAAGTTGCTGAGACTTATGGCTCCGGAGATATTGACCGGCAAAAATCCAAAATTCATGCCGACAAGGTGGCACCAGAGCCCGTCTATCCTTCTGGCTTCTTACCGCTAACACATGGAAGAGAAGGAGCCCCGCTCTACCAATTTCAAGTTCCTGAGACTTATGGCTCCGGAGATATTGACCGGCAAAAATGCAAAATTCATGCCGACAAGGTGGCACTAGAGCCCGTCTATCCTTCTGGCTTCTTACCGCTACGTTTCCCGCAAGGGAGCTGTGAAGTGCCAGTCCGTTATATTTGGTTGGCTGGATCTCCGGAACACTTGGTTCCGGAGATCCAGCCAACCAAATATAACGGACCGGCACCGTACTTAGACACATGGAAGAGAAGGAGCCCCGCTCTACCAAGTTTCAAGTTCCTGAGACTTATGGCTCCGGAGATATTGACCGGCAAAAATCCAAAATTCATGCCGATAAGGTGGCACCAGAGCCCTTCTATCCTTCTGGCTTCTTACCGCTAACACATGGAAGAGAAGGAGCCCCGCTCTACCAAGTTTCAAGTTCCTGAGACTTATGGCTCCGGAGATATTGACCGGCAAAAATCCAAAATTCATGCCGACAAGGTGGCACCAGAGCCCGTCTATCCTTCTGGCTTCTTACCGCTAACACATGGAAGAGAAGGAGCCCCGCTCTACCAATTTCAAGTTCCTGAGACTTATGGCTCCGGAGATATTGACCGGCAAAAATCCAAAATTCATGCCGACAAGGTGGCACCAGAGCCCGTCTATCCTTCTGGCTTCTTACCGCTACGTTTCCCGCAAGGGAGCTGTGAAGTGCCGGTCCGTTATATTTGGTTGGCTGGATCTCCGGAACACTTGGTTTCGGAGATCCAGCCAACCAAATATAACGGACCGGCACCGTACTTAGACACATGGAAGAGAAGGAGCCCCGCTCTACCAAGTTTCAAGTTCCTGAGACTTATGGCTCCGGAGATATTGACCGGCAAAAATCCAAAATTCATGCCGACAAGGTGGCACCAGAGCCCGTCTATCCTTCTGGCTTCTTACCGCTAACACATGGAAGAGAAGGAGCCCCGCTCTACCAATTTCAAGTTCCTGAGACTTATGGCTCCGGAGATATTGACCGGCAAAAATGCAAAATTCATGCCGACAAGGTGGCACCAGAGCCCGTCTATCCTTTTGGCTTCTTACCGCTACGTTTCCTGCAAGGGAGCTGTGAAGTGCCGGTCCGTCATATTTGGTTGGCTGGATCTCCGGAACACTTGGTTCCGGAGATCCAGCCAACCAAATATAACGGACCGGCACCGTACTTAGACACATGGAAGAGAAGGAGCCCCGCTCTACCAAGTTTCAAGTTCCTGAGACTTATGGCTCCGGAGATATTGACCGGCAAAAATCCAAAATTCATGCCGACAAGGTGGCACCAGAGCCCGTCTATCCTTCTGGCTTCTTACCGCTAACACATGGAAGAGAAGGAGCCCCGCTCTACCAAGTTTCAAGTTCCTGAGACTTATGGCTCCGGAGATATTGACCGGCAAAAATCCAAAATTCATGCTGACAAGGTGTCACCAGAGCCCGTCTATCCTTCTGGCTTCTTACCGCTAACACATGGAAGAGAAGGAGCCCCGCTCTACCAAGTTTCAAGTTGCTGAGACTTATGGCTCCGGAGATATTGACCGACAAAAATCCAAAATTCATGCCGACAAGGTGGCACCAGAGCCCGTCTATCCTTCTGGCTTCTTACCGCTAACACATGGAAGAGAAGGAGCCCCGCTCTACCAATTTCAAGTTCCTGAGACTTATGGCTCCGGAGATATTGACCGGCAAAAATGCAAAATTCATGCCGACAAGGTGGCACCAGAGCCCGTCTATCCTTTTGGCTTCTTACCGCTACGTTTCCTGCAAGGGAGCTGTGAAGTGCCGGTCCGTTATATTTGGTTGGCTGGATCTCCGGAACACTTGGTTCCGGAGATCCAGCCAACCAAATATAACGGACCGGCACCGTACTTAGACACATGGAAGAGAAGGAGCCCCGCTCTACCAAGTTTCAAGTTCCTGAGACTTATGGCTCCGGAGATATTGACCGGCAAAAATCCAAAATTCATGCCGACAAGGTGGCACCAGAGCCCGTCTATCCTTCTGGCTTCTTACCGCTAACACATGGAAGAGAAGGAGCCCCGTTCTACCAAGTTTCAAGTTGCTGAGACTTATGGCTCCGGAGATATTGACCGACAAAAATCCAAAATTCATGCCGACAAGGTGGCACCAGAGCCCGTCTATCCTTCTGGCTTCTTACCGCTAACACATGGAAGAGAAGGAGCCCCGCTCTACCAATTTCAAGTTCCTGAGACTTATGGCTCCGGAGATATTGACCGGCAAAAATGCAAAATTCATGCCGACAAGGTGGCACCAGAGCCCGTCTATCCTTCTGGCTTCTTACCGCTACGTTTCCCGCAAGGGAGCTGTGAAGTGCCGGTCCGTTATATTTGGTTGGCTGGATCTCCGGAACACTTGGTTCCGGAGATCCAGCCAACCAAATATAACGGACCGGCACCGTACTTAGACACATGGAAGAGAAGGAGCCCCGCTCTACCAAGTTTCAAGTTCCTGAGACTTATGGCTCCGGAGATATTGACCGGCAAAAATCCAAAATTCATGCCGACAAGGTGGCACCAGAGCCCGTCTATCCTTCTGGCTTCTTACCGCTACGTTTCCCGCAAGGGAGCTGTGAAGTGCCGGTCCGTTATATTTGGTTGGCTGGATCTCCGGAACACTTGGTTCCGGAGATCCAGCCAACCAAATATAACGGACCGGCACCGTACTTAGACACATGGAAGAGAAGGAGCCCCGCTCTACCAAGTTTCAAGTTCCTGAGACTTATGGCTCCGGAGATATTGACCGGCAAAAATCCAAAATTCATGCCGACAAGGTGGCACCAGAGCCCGTCTATCCTTCTGGCTTCTTACCGCTAACACATGGAAGAGAAGGAGCCCCGCTCTACCAAGTTTCAAGTTCCTGAGACTTATGGCTCCGGAGATATTGACCGGCAAAAATCCAAAATTCATGCCGACAAGGTGGCACCAGAGCCCGTCTATCCTTCTGGCTTCTTACCGCTAACACATGGAAGAGAAGGAGCCCCGCTCTACCAATTTCAAGTTCCTGAGACTTATGGCTCCGGAGATATTGACCGGCAAAAATCCAAAATTCATGCCGACAAGGTGGCACCAGAGCCCGTCTATCCTTCTGGCTTCTTACCGCTAACACATGGAAGAGAAGGAGCCCCGCTCTACCAATTTCAAGTTCCTGAGACTTATGGCTCCGGAGATATTGACCGGCAAAAATCCAAAATTCATGCCGACAAGGTGGCACCAGAGCCCGTCTATCCTTCTGGCTTCTTACCGCTACGTTTCCCGCAAGGGAGCTGTGAAGTGCCGGTCCGTTATATTTGGTTGGCTGGATCTCCGGAACACTTGGTTTCGGAGATCCAGCCAACCAAATATAACGGACCGGCACCGTACTTAGACACATGGAAGAGAAGGAGCCCCGCTCTACCAAGTTTCAAGTTCCTGAGACTTATGGCTCCGGAGATATTGACCGGCAAAAATCCAAAATTCATGCCGACAAGGTGGCACCAGAGCCCGTCTATCCTTCTGGCTTCTTACCGCTAACACATGGAAGAGAAGGAGCCCCGCTCTACCAAGTTTCAAGTTCCTGAGACTTATGGCTCCGGAGATATTGACCGACAAAAATCCAAAATTCATGCCGACAAGGTGGCACCAGAGCCCGTCTATCCTTCTGGCTTCTTACCGCTAACACATGGAAGAGAAGGAGCCCCGCTCTACCAAGTTTCAAGTTGCTGAGACTTATGGCTCCGGAGATATTGACCGACAAAAATCCAAAATTCATGCCGACAAGGTGGCACCAGAGCCCGTCTATCCTTCTGGCTTCTTACCGCTAACACATGGAAGAGAAGGAGCCCCGCTCTACCAATTTCAAGTTCCTGAGACTTATGGCTCCGGAGATATTGACCGGCAAAAATGCAAAATTCATGCCGACAAGGTGGCACCAGAGCCCGTCTATCCTTTTGGCTTCTTACCGCTACGTTTCCTGCAAGGGAGCTGTGAAGTGCCGGTCCGTCATATTTGGTTGGCTGGATCTCCGGAACACTTGGTTCCGGAGATCCAGCCAACCAAATATAACGGACCGGCACCGTACTTAGACACATGGAAGAGAAGGAGCCCCGCTCTACCAAGTTTCAAGTTCCTGAGACTTATGGCTCCGGAGATATTGACCGGCAAAAATCCAAAATTCATGCCGACAAGGTGGCACCAGAGCCCGTCTATCCTTCTGGCTTCTTACCGCTAACACATGGAAGAGAAGGAGCCCCGCTCTACCAAGTTTCAAGTTGCTGAGACTTATGGCTCCGGAGATATTGACCGACAAAAATCCAAAATTCATGCCGACAAGGTGGCACCAGAGCCCGTCTATCCTTCTGGCTTCTTACCGCTAACACATGGAAGAGAAGGAGCCCCGCTCTACCAATTTCAAGTTCCTGAGACTTATGGCTCCGGAGATATTGACCGGCAAAAATCCAAAATTCATGCCGACAAGGTGGCACCAGAGCCCGTCTATCCTTCTGGCTTCTTACCGCTAACACATGGAAGAGAAGGAGCCCCGCTCTACCAATTTCAAGTTCCTGAGACTTATGGCTCCGGAGATATTGACCGGCAAAAATCCAAAATTCATGCCGACAAGGTGGCACCAGAGCCCGTCTATCCTTCTGGCTTCTTACCGCTACGTTTCCCGCAAGGGAGCTGTGAAGTGCCGGTCCGTTATATTTGGTTGGCTGGATCTCCGGAACACTTGGTTCCGGAGATCCAGCCAACCAAATATAACGGACCGGCACCGTACTTAGACACATGGAAGAGAAGGAGCCCCGCTCTACCAAGTTTCAAGTTCCTGAGACTTATGGCTCCGGAGATATTGACCGGCAAAAATCCAAAATTCATGCCGACAAGGTGGCACCAGAGCCCGTCTATCCTTCTGGCTTCTTACCGCTAACACATGGAAGAGAAGGAGCCCCGTTCTACCAAGTTTCAAGTTGCTGAGACTTATGGCTCCGGAGATATTGACCGACAAAAATCCAAAATTCATGCCGACAAGGTGGCACCAGAGCCCGTCTATCCTTCTGGCTTCTTACCGCTAACACATGGAAGAGAAGGAGCCCCGCTCTACCAATTTCAAGTTCCTGAGACTTATGGCTCCGGAGATATTGACCGGCAAAAATGCAAAATTCATGCCGACAAGGTGGCACCAGAGCCCGTCTATCCTTCTGGCTTCTTACCGCTACGTTTCCCGCAAGGGAGCTGTGAAGTGCCGGTCCGTTATATTTGGTTGGCTGGATCTCCGGAACACTTGGTTCCGGAGATCCAGCCAACCAAATATAACGGACCGGCACCGTACTTAGACACATGGAAGAGAAGGAGCCCCGCTCTACCAAGTTTCAAGTTCCTGAGACTTATGGCTCCGGAGATATTGACCGGCAAAAATCCAAAATTCATGCCGACAAGGTGGCACCAGAGCCCGTCTATCCTTCTGGCTTCTTACCGCTAACACATGGAAGAGAAGGAGCCCCGCTCTACCAAGTTTCAAGTTGCTGAGACTTATGGCTCCGGAGATATTGACCGACAAAAATCCAAAATTCATGCCGACAAGGTGGCACCAGAGCCCGTCTATCCTTCTGGCTTCTTACCGCTAACACATGGAAGAGAAGGAGCCCCGCTCTACCAATTTCAAGTTCCTGAGACTTATGGCTCCGGAGATATTGACCGGCAAAAATGCAAAATTCATGCCGACAAGGTGGCACTAGAGCCCGTCTATCCTTCTGGCTTCTTACCGCTACGTTTCCCGCAAGGGAGCTGTGAAGTGCCAGTCCGTTATATTTGGTTGGCTGGATCTCCGGAACACTTGGTTCCGGAGATCCAGCCAACCAAATATAACGGACCGGCACCGTACTTAGACACATGGAAGAGAAGGAGCCCCGCTCTACCAAGTTTCAAGTTCCTGAGACTTATGGCTCCGGAGATATTGACCGGCAAAAATCCAAAATTCATGCCGATAAGGTGGCACCAGAGCCCTTCTATCCTTCTGGCTTCTTACCGCTAACACATGGAAGAGAAGGAGCCCCGCTCTACCAAGTTTCAAGTTCCTGAGACTTATGGCTCCGGAGATATTGACCGGCAAAAATCCAAAATTCATGCCGACAAGGTGGCACCAGAGCCCGTCTATCCTTCTGGCTTCTTACCGCTAACACATGGAAGAGAAGGAGCCCCGCTCTACCAAGTTTCAAGTTGCTGAGACTTATGGCTCCGGAGATATTGACCGGCAAAAATCCAAAATTCATGCCGACAAGGTGGCACCAGAGCCCGTCTATCCTTCTGGCTTCTTACCGCTAACACATGGAAGAGAAGGAGCCCCGCTCTACCAATTTCAAGTTCCTGAGACTTATGGCTCCGGAGATATTGACCGGCAAAAATGCAAAATTCATGCCGACAAGGTGGCACTAGAGCCCGTCTATCCTTCTGGCTTCTTACCGCTACGTTTCCCGCAAGGGAGCTGTGAAGTGCCAGTCCGTTATATTTGGTTGGCTGGATCTCCGGAACACTTGGTTCCGGAGATCCAGCCAACCAAATATAACGGACCGGCACCGTACTTAGACACATGGAAGAGAAGGAGCCCCGCTCTACCAAGTTTCAAGTTCCTGAGACTTATGGCTCCGGAGATATTGACCGGCAAAAATCCAAAATTCATGCCGATAAGGTGGCACCAGAGCCCTTCTATCCTTCTGGCTTCTTACCGCTAACACATGGAAGAGAAGGAGCCCCGCTCTACCAAGTTTCAAGTTCCTGAGACTTATGGCTCCGGAGATATTGACCGGCAAAAATCCAAAATTCATGCCGACAAGGTGGCACCAGAGCCCGTCTATCCTTCTGGCTTCTTACCGCTAACACATGGAAGAGAAGGAGCCCCGCTCTACCAATTTCAAGTTCCTGAGACTTATGGCTCCGGAGATATTGACCGGCAAAAATCCAAAATTCATGCCGACAAGGTGGCACCAGAGCCCGTCTATCCTTTTGGCTTCTTACCGCTACGTTTCCTGCAAGGGAGCTGTGAAGTGCCGGTCCGTCATATTTGGTTGGCTGGATCTCCGGAACACTTGGTTCCGGAGATCCAGCCAACCAAATATAACGGACCGGCACCGTACTTAGACACATGGAAGAGAAGGAGCCCCGCTCTACCAAGTTTCAAGTTCCTGAGACTTATGGCTCCGGAGATATTGACCGGCAAAAATCCAAAATTCATGCCGACAAGGTGGCACCAGAGCCCGTCTATCCTTCTGGCTTCTTACCGCTAACACATGGAAGAGAAGGAGCCCCGCTCTACCAAGTTTCAAGTTCCTGAGACTTATGGCTCCGGAGATATTGACCGGCAAAAATCCAAAATTCATGCTGACAAGGTGTCACCAGAGCCCGTCTATCCTTCTGGCTTCTTACCGCTAACACATGGAAGAGAAGGAGCCCCGCTCTACCAAGTTTCAAGTTGCTGAGACTTATGGCTCCGGAGATATTGACCGACAAAAATCCAAAATTCATGCCGACAAGGTGGCACCAGAGCCCGTCTATCCTTCTGGCTTCTTACCGCTAACACATGGAAGAGAAGGAGCCCCGCTCTACCAATTTCAAGTTCCTGAGACTTATGGCTCCGGAGATATTGACCGGCAAAAATGCAAAATTCATGCCGACAAGGTGGCACCAGAGCCCGTCTATCCTTTTGGCTTCTTACCGCTACGTTTCCTGCAAGGGAGCTGTGAAGTGCCGGTCCGTTATATTTGGTTGGCTGGATCTCCGGAACACTTGGTTCCGGAGATCCAGCCAACCAAATATAACGGACCGGCACCGTACTTAGACACATGGAAGAGAAGGAGCCCCGCTCTACCAAGTTTCAAGTTCCTGAGACTTATGGCTCCGGAGATATTGACCGGCAAAAATCCAAAATTCATGCCGACAAGGTGGCACCAGAGCCCGTCTATCCTTCTGGCTTCTTACCGCTAACACATGGAAGAGAAGGAGCCCCGTTCTACCAAGTTTCAAGTTGCTGAGACTTATGGCTCCGGAGATATTGACCGACAAAAATCCAAAATTCATGCCGACAAGGTGGCACCAGAGCCCGTCTATCCTTCTGGCTTCTTACCGCTAACACATGGAAGAGAAGGAGCCCCGCTCTACCAATTTCAAGTTCCTGAGACTTATGGCTCCGGAGATATTGACCGGCAAAAATGCAAAATTCATGCCGACAAGGTGGCACCAGAGCCCGTCTATCCTTCTGGCTTCTTACCGCTACGTTTCCCGCAAGGGAGCTGTGAAGTGCCGGTCCGTTATATTTGGTTGGCTGGATCTCCGGAACACTTGGTTCCGGAGATCCAGCCAACCAAATATAACGGACCGGCACCGTACTTAGACACATGGAAGAGAAGGAGCCCCGCTCTACCAAGTTTCAAGTTCCTGAGACTTATGGCTCCGGAGATATTGACCGGCAAAAATCCAAAATTCATGCCGACAAGGTGGCACCAGAGCCCGTCTATCCTTCTGGCTTCTTACCGCTACGTTTCCCGCAAGGGAGCTGTGAAGTGCCGGTCCGTTATATTTGGTTGGCTGGATCTCCGGAACACTTGGTTCCGGAGATCCAGCCAACCAAATATAACGGACCGGCACCGTACTTAGACACATGGAAGAGAAGGAGCCCCGCTCTACCAAGTTTCAAGTTCCTGAGACTTATGGCTCCGGAGATATTGACCGGCAAAAATCCAAAATTCATGCCGACAAGGTGGCACCAGAGCCCGTCTATCCTTCTGGCTTCTTACCGCTAACACATGGAAGAGAAGGAGCCCCGCTCTACCAAGTTTCAAGTTCCTGAGACTTATGGCTCCGGAGATATTGACCGGCAAAAATCCAAAATTCATGCCGACAAGGTGGCACCAGAGCCCGTCTATCCTTCTGGCTTCTTACCGCTAACACATGGAAGAGAAGGAGCCCCGCTCTACCAATTTCAAGTTCCTGAGACTTATGGCTCCGGAGATATTGACCGGCAAAAATCCAAAATTCATGCCGACAAGGTGGCACCAGAGCCCGTCTATCCTTCTGGCTTCTTACCGCTAACACATGGAAGAGAAGGAGCCCCGCTCTACCAATTTCAAGTTCCTGAGACTTATGGCTCCGGAGATATTGACCGGCAAAAATCCAAAATTCATGCCGACAAGGTGGCACCAGAGCCCGTCTATCCTTCTGGCTTCTTACCGCTACGTTTCCCGCAAGGGAGCTGTGAAGTGCCGGTCCGTTATATTTGGTTGGCTGGATCTCCGGAACACTTGGTTTCGGAGATCCAGCCAACCAAATATAACGGACCGGCACCGTACTTAGACACATGGAAGAGAAGGAGCCCCGCTCTACCAAGTTTCAAGTTCCTGAGACTTATGGCTCCGGAGATATTGACCGGCAAAAATCCAAAATTCATGCCGACAAGGTGGCACCAGAGCCCGTCTATCCTTCTGGCTTCTTACCGCTAACACATGGAAGAGAAGGAGCCCCGCTCTACCAAGTTTCAAGTTCCTGAGACTTATGGCTCCGGAGATATTGACCGACAAAAATCCAAAATTCATGCCGACAAGGTGGCACCAGAGCCCGTCTATCCTTCTGGCTTCTTACCGCTAACACATGGAAGAGAAGGAGCCCCGCTCTACCAAGTTTCAAGTTGCTGAGACTTATGGCTCCGGAGATATTGACCGACAAAAATCCAAAATTCATGCCGACAAGGTGGCACCAGAGCCCGTCTATCCTTCTGGCTTCTTACCGCTAACACATGGAAGAGAAGGAGCCCCGCTCTACCAATTTCAAGTTCCTGAGACTTATGGCTCCGGAGATATTGACCGGCAAAAATGCAAAATTCATGCCGACAAGGTGGCACCAGAGCCCGTCTATCCTTTTGGCTTCTTACCGCTACGTTTCCTGCAAGGGAGCTGTGAAGTGCCGGTCCGTCATATTTGGTTGGCTGGATCTCCGGAACACTTGGTTCCGGAGATCCAGCCAACCAAATATAACGGACCGGCACCGTACTTAGACACATGGAAGAGAAGGAGCCCCGCTCTACCAAGTTTCAAGTTCCTGAGACTTATGGCTCCGGAGATATTGACCGGCAAAAATCCAAAATTCATGCCGACAAGGTGGCACCAGAGCCCGTCTATCCTTCTGGCTTCTTACCGCTAACACATGGA
Source organism: Aquarana catesbeiana (assembly GCF_042186555.1). Classification (NCBI taxonomy): domain Eukaryota; kingdom Metazoa; phylum Chordata; class Amphibia; order Anura; family Ranidae; genus Aquarana; species Aquarana catesbeiana. Next base: position 280,925,512 of record NC_133331.1, on the reverse strand, counting down.
AGAGAAGGAGCCCCGCTCTACCAAGTTTCAAGTTGCTGAGACTTATGGCTCCGGAGATATTGACCGACAAAAATCCAAAATTCATGCCGACAAGGTGGCACCAGAGCCCGTCTATCCTTCTGGCTTCTTACCGCTAACACATGGAAGAGAAGGAGCCCCGCTCTACCAATTTCAAGTTCCTGAGACTTATGGCTCCGGAGATATTGACCGGCAAAAATGCAAAATTCATGCCGACAAGGTGGTACCAGAGCCCGTCTATCCTTTTGGCTTCTTACCGCTACGTTTCCTGCAAGAGAGCTGTGAAGTGCCGGTCCGTCATATTTGGTTGGCTGGATCTCCGGAACACTTGGTTTCGTAGATCCAGCCAACCAAATATAACGGACCGGCACCGTACTTAGACACATGGAAGAGAAGGAGCCCCGCTCTACCAAGTTTCAAGTTCCTGAGACTTATGGCTCCGGAGATATTGACCGGCAAAAATCCAAAATTCATGCCGACAAGGTGGCACCAGAGCCCGTCTATCCTTCTGGCTTCTTACCGCAAACACATGGAAGAGAAGGAGCCCCGCTCTACCAAGTTTCAAGTTCCTGAGACTTATGGCTCCGGAGATATTGACCGGCAAAAATCCAAAATTCATGCCGACAAGGTGGCACCAGAGCCCGTCTATCCTTCTGGCTTCTTACCGCTACGTTTCCCGCAAGGGAGCTGTGAAGTGCCGGTCCGTTATATTTGGTTGGCTGGATCTCCGGAACACTTGGTTTCGGAGATCCAGCCAACCAAATATAACGGACCGGCACCGTACTTAGACACATGGAAGAGAAGGAGCCCCGCTCTACCAAGTTTCAAGTTCCTGAGACTTATGGCTCCGGAGATATTGACCAGCAAAAATCCAAAATTCATTCCGACAAGGTGGCACCAGAGCCCGTCTATCCTTCTGGCTTCTTACCGCTAACACATGGAAGAGAAGGAGCCCCGCTCTACCAAGTTTCAAGTTGCTGAGACTTATGGCTCCGGAGATATTGACCGGCAAAAATCCAAAATTCATGCCGACAAGGTGGCACCAGAGCCCGTCTATCCTTCTGGCTTCTTACCGCTAACACATGGAAGAGAAGGAGCCCCGCTCTACCAAGTTTCAAGTTGCTGAGACTTATGGCTCCGGAGATATTGACCGACAAACATCCAAAATTCATGCCGACAAGGTGGCACCAGAGCCCGTCTATCCTTCTGGCTTCTTACCGCTAACACATGGAAGAGAAGGAGCCCCGCTCTACCAATTTCAAGTTCCTGAGACTTATGGCTCCGGAGATATTGACCGGCAAAAATGCAAAATTCATGCCGACAAGGTGGCACCAGAGCCCGTCTATCCTTCTGGCTTCTTACCGCTACGTTTCCCGCAAGGGAGCTGTGAAGTGCCGGTCCGTTATATTTGGTTGGCTGGATCTCCGGAACACTTGGTTCCGGAGATCCAGCCAACCAAATATAACGGACCGGCACCGTACTTAGACACATGAAAGGGAAGTAGCCCCGCTCTACCAAGTTTCAAGTTCCTGAGACTTATGGCTCCGGAGATATTGACCGGCAAAAATCCAAAATTCATGCCGACAAGGTGGCACCAGAGCCCGTCTATCCTTCTGGCTTCTTACCGCTAACACATGGAAGAGAAGGAGCCCCGCTCTACCAAGTTTCAAGTTCCTGAGACTTATGGCTCCGGAGATATTGACCGGCAAAAATCCAAAATTCATGCCGACAAGGTGGCACCAGAGCCCGTCTATCCTTCTGGCTTCTTACCGCTAACACATGGAAGAGAAGGAGCCCCGCTCTACCAAGTTTCAAGTTCCTGAGACTTATGGCTCCGGAGATATTGACCGGCAAAAATCCAAAATTCATGCCGACAAGGTGGCACCAGAGCCCGTCTATCCTTCTGGCTTCTTACCGCTAACACATGGAAGAGAAGGAGCCCCGCTCTACCAAGTTTCAAGTTCCTGAGACTTATGGCTCCGGAGATATTGACCGGCAAAAATCCAAAATTCATGCCGACAAGGTGGCACCAGAGCCCGTCTATCCTTCTGGCTTCTTACCGCTAACACATGGAAGAGAAGGAGCCCCGCTCTACCAAGTTTCAAGTTCCTGAGACTTATGGCTCCGGAGATATTGACCGGCAAAAATCCAAAATTCATGCTGACAAGGTGTCACCAGAGCCCGTCTATCCTTCTGGCTTCTTACCGCTAACACATGGAAGAGAAGGAGCCCCGCTCTACCAAGTTTCAAGTTGCTGAGACTTATGGCTCCGGAGATATTGACCGGCAAAAATCCAAAATTCATGCCGACAAGGTGGCACCAGAGCCCGTCTATCCTTCTGGCTTCTTACCGCTAACACATGGAAGAGAAGGAGCCCCGCTCTACCAAGTTTCAAGTTCCTGAGACTTATGGCTCCGGAGATATTGACCGGCAAAAATCCAAAATTCATGCTGACAAGGTGTCACCAGAGCCCGTCTATCCTTCTGGCTTCTTACCGCTAACACATGGAAGAGAAGGAGCCCCGCTCTACCAAGTTTCAAGTTGCTGAGACTTATGGCTCCGGAGATATTGACCGACAAAAATCCAAAATTCATGCCGACAAGGTGGCACCAGAGCCCGTCTATCCTTCTGGCTTCTTACCGCTAACACATGGAAGAGAAGGAGCCCCGCTCTACCAATTTCAAGTTCCTGAGACTTATGGCTCCGGAGATATTGACCGGCAAAAATGCAAAATTCATGCCGACAAGGTGGCACCAGAGCCCGTCTATCCTTTTGGCTTCTTACCGCTACGTTTCCTGCAAGGGAGCTGTGAAGTGCCGGTCCGTTATATTTGGTTGGCTGGATCTCCGGAACACTTGGTTCCGGAGATCCAGCCAACCAAATATAACGGACCGGCACCGTACTTAGACACATGGAAGAGAAGGAGCCCCGCTCTACCAAGTTTCAAGTTCCTGAGACTTATGGCTCCGGAGATATTGACCGGCAAAAATCCAAAATTCATGCCGACAAGGTGGCACCAGAGCCCGTCTATCCTTCTGGCTTCTTACCGCTAACACATGGAAGAGAAGGAGCCCCGTTCTACCAAGTTTCAAGTTGCTGAGACTTATGGCTCCGGAGATATTGACCGACAAAAATCCAAAATTCATGCCGACAAGGTGGCACCAGAGCCCGTCTATCCTTCTGGCTTCTTACCGCTAACACATGGAAGAGAAGGAGCCCCGCTCTACCAATTTCAAGTTCCTGAGACTTATGGCTCCGGAGATATTGACCGGCAAAAAAGCAAAATTCATGCCGACAAGGTGGCACCAGAGCCCGTCTATCCTTCTGGCTTCTTACCGCTACGTTTCCCGCAAGGGAGCTGTGAAGTGCCGGTCCGTTATATTTGGTTGGCTGGATCTCCGGAACACTTGGTTCCGGAGATCCAGCCAACCAAATATAACGGACCGGCACCGTACTTAGACACATGGAAGAGAAGGAGCCCCGCTCTACCAAGTTTCAAGTTCCTGAGACTTATGGCTCCGGAGATATTGACCGGCAAAAATCCAAAATTCATGCCGACAAGGTGGCACCAGAGCCCGTCTATCCTTCTGGCTTCTTACCGCTAACACATGGAAGAGAAGGAGCCCCGCTCTACCAAGTTTCAAGTTGCTGAGACTTATGGCTCCGGAGATATTGACCGACAAAAATCCAAAATTCATGCCGACAAGGTGGCACCAGAGCCCGTCTATCCTTCTGGCTTCTTACCGCTAACACATGGAAGAGAAGGAGCCCCGCTCTACCAATTTCAAGTTCCTGAGACTTATGGCTCCGGAGATATTGACCGGCAAAAATGCAAAATTCATGCCGACAAGGTGGCACTAGAGCCCGTCTATCCTTCTGGCTTCTTACCGCTACGTTTCCCGCAAGGGAGCTGTGAAGTGCCGGTCCGTTATATTTGGTTGGCTGGATCTCCGGAACACTTGGTTCCGGAGATCCAGCCAACCAAATATAACGGACCGGCACCGTACTTAGACACATGGAAGAGAAGGAGCCCCGCTCTACCAAGTTTCAAGTTCCTGAGACTTATGGCTCCGGAGATATTGACCGGCAAAAATCCAAAATTCATGCCGATAAGGTGGCACCAGAGCCCTTCTATCCTTCTGGCTTCTTACCGCTAACACATGGAAGAGAAGGAGCCCCGCTCTACCAAGTTTCAAGTTCCTGAGACTTATGGCTCCGGAGATATTGACCGGCAAAAATCCAAAATTCATGCCGACAAGGTGGCACCAGAGCCCGTCTATCCTTCTGGCTTCTTACCGCTACGTTTCCCGCAAGGGAGCTGTGAAGTGCCGGTCCGTTATATTTGGTTGGCTGGATCTCCGGAACACTTGGTTTCGGAGATCCAGCCAACCAAATATAACGGACCGGCACCGTACTTAGACACATGGAAGAGAAGGAGCCCCGCTCTACCAAGTTTCAAGTTCCTGAGACTTATGGCTCCGGAGATATTGACCGGCAAAAATCCAAAATTCATGCCGACAAGGTGGCACCAGAGCCCGTCTATCCTTCTGGCTTCTTACCGCTAACACATGGAAGAGAAGGAGCCCCGCTCTACCAAGTTTCAAGTTCCTGAGACTTATGGCTCCGGAGATATTGACCGGCAAAAATCCAAAATTCATGCCGACAAGGTGGCACCAGAGCCCGTCTATCCTTCTGGCTTCTTACCGCTAACACATGGAAGAGAAGGAGCCCCGCTCTACCAATTTCAAGTTCCTGAGACTTATGGCTCCGGAGATATTGACCGGCAAAAATGCAAAATTCATGCCGACAAGGTGGCACCAGAGCCCGTCTATCCTTTTGGCTTCTTACCGCTACGTTTCCTGCAAGGGAGCTGTGAAGTGCCGGTCCGTCATATTTGGTTGGCTGGATCTCCGGAACACTTGGTTCCGGAGATCCAGCCAACCAAATATAACGGACCGGCACCGTACTTAGACACATGGAAGAGAAGGAGCCCCGCTCTACCAAGTTTCAAGTTCCTGAGACTTATGGCTCCGGAGATATTGACCGGCAAAAATCCAAAATTCATGCCGACAAGGTGGCACCAGAGCCCGTCTATCCTTCTGGCTTCTTACCGCTAACACATGGAAGAGAAGGAGCCCCGCTCTACCAAGTTTCAAGTTCCTGAGACTTATGGCTCCGGAGATATTGACCGGCAAAAATCCAAAATTCATGCTGACAAGGTGTCACCAGAGCCCGTCTATCCTTCTGGCTTCTTACCGCTAACACATGGAAGAGAAGGAGCCCCGCTCTACCAAGTTTCAAGTTGCTGAGACTTATGGCTCCGGAGATATTGACCGACAAAAATCCAAAATTCATGCCGACAAGGTGGCACCAGAGCCCGTCTATCCTTCTGGCTTCTTACCGCTAACACATGGAAGAGAAGGAGCCCCGCTCTACCAATTTCAAGTTCCTGAGACTTATGGCTCCGGAGATATTGACCGGCAAAAATGCAAAATTCATGCCGACAAGGTGGCACCAGAGCCCGTCTATCCTTTTGGCTTCTTACCGCTACGTTTCCTGCAAGGGAGCTGTGAAGTGCCGGTCCGTTATATTTGGTTGGCTGGATCTCCGGAACACTTGGTTCCGGAGATCCAGCCAACCAAATATAACGGACCGGCACCGTACTTAGACACATGGAAGAGAAGGAGCCCCGCTCTACCAAGTTTCAAGTTCCTGAGACTTATGGCTCCGGAGATATTGACCGGCAAAAATCCAAAATTCATGCCGACAAGGTGGCACCAGAGCCCGTCTATCCTTCTGGCTTCTTACCGCTAACACATGGAAGAGAAGGAGCCCCGTTCTACCAAGTTTCAAGTTGCTGAGACTTATGGCTCCGGAGATATTGACCGACAAAAATCCAAAATTCATGCCGACAAGGTGGCACCAGAGCCCGTCTATCCTTCTGGCTTCTTACCGCTAACACATGGAAGAGAAGGAGCCCCGCTCTACCAATTTCAAGTTCCTGAGACTTATGGCTCCGGAGATATTGACCGGCAAAAATGCAAAATTCATGCCGACAAGGTGGCACCAGAGCCCGTCTATCCTTCTGGCTTCTTACCGCTACGTTTCCCGCAAGGGAGCTGTGAAGTGCCGGTCCGTTATATTTGGTTGGCTGGATCTCCGGAACACTTGGTTCCGGAGATCCAGCCAACCAAATATAACGGACCGGCACCGTACTTAGACACATGGAAGAGAAGGAGCCCCGCTCTACCAAGTTTCAAGTTCCTGAGACTTATGGCTCCGGAGATATTGACCGGCAAAAATCCAAAATTCATGCCGACAAGGTGGCACCAGAGCCCGTCTATCCTTCTGGCTTCTTACCGCTAACACATGGAAGAGAAGGAGCCCCGCTCTACCAAGTTTCAAGTTGCTGAGACTTATGGCTCCGGAGATATTGACCGACAAAAATCCAAAATTCATGCCGACAAGGTGGCACCAGAGCCCGTCTATCCTTCTGGCTTCTTACCGCTAACACATGGAAGAGAAAAAACCCCGCTCTACCAATTTCAAGTTCCTGAGACTTATGGCTCCGGAGATATTGACCGGCAAAAATGCAAAATTCATGCCGACAAGGTGGCACCAGAGCCCGTCTATCCTTCTGGCTTCTTACCGCTACGTTTCCCGCAAGGGAGCTGTGAAGTGCCGGTCCGTTATATTTGGTTGGCTGGATCTCCGGAACACTTGGTTCCGGAGATCCAGCCAACCAAATATAACGGACCGGCACCGTACTTAGACACATGGAAGAGGAGCCCCGCTCTACCAAGTTTCAAGTTCCTGAGACTTATGGCTCCGGAGATATTGACCGGCAAAAATCCAAAATTCATGCCGACAAGGTGGCACCAGAGCCCGTCTATCCTTCTGGCTTCTTACCGCTAACACATGGAAGAGAAGGAGCCCCGCTCTACCAAGTTTCAAGTTCCTGAGACTTATGGCTCCGGAGATATTGACCGGCAAAAATCCAAAATTCATGCCGACAAGGTGGCACCAGAGCCCGTCTATCCTTCTGGCTTCTTACCGCTAACACATGGAAGAGAAGGAGCCCCGCTCTACCAAGTTTCAAGTTGCTGAGACTTATGGCTCCGGAGATATTGACCGGCAAAAATCCAAAATTCATGCCGACAAGGTGGCACCAGAGCCCGTCTATCCTTCTGGCTTCTTACCGCTAACACATGGAAGAGAAGGAGCCCCGCTCTACCAAGTTTCAAGTTGCTGAGACTTATGGCTCCGGAGATATTGACCGGCAAAAATCCAAAATTCATGCCGACAAGGTGGCACCAGAGCCCGTCTATCCTTCTGGCTTCTTACCGCTACGTTTCCCGCAAGGGAGCTGTGAAGTGCCGGTCCGTTATATTTGGTTGGCTGGATCTCCGGAACACTTGGTTTCGGAGATCCAGCCAACCAAATATAACGGACCGGCACCGTACTTAGACACATGGAAGAGAAGGAGCCCCGCTCTACCAAGTTTCAAGTTCCTGAGACTTATGGCTCCGGAGATATTGACCGGCAAAAATCCAAAATTCATGCCGACAAGGTGGCACCAGAGCCCGTCTATCCTTCTGGCTTCTTACCGCTAACACATGGAAGAGAAGGAGCCCCGCTCTACCAAGTTTCAAGTTCCTGAGACTTATGGCTCCGGAGATATTGACCGGCAAAAATCCAAAATTCATGCCGACAAGGTGGCACCAGAGCCCGTCTATCCTTCTGGCTTCTTACCGCTAACACATGGAAGAGAAGGAGCCCCGCTCTACCAAGTTTCAAGTTGCTGAGACTTATGGCTCCGGAGATATTGACCGACAAACATCCAAAATTCATGCCGACAAGGTGGCACCAGAGCCCGTCTATCCTTCTGGCTTCTTACCGCTAACACATGGAAGAGAAGGAGCCCCGCTCTACCAATTTCAAGTTCCTGAGACTTATGGCTCCGGAGATATTGACCGGCAAAAATGCAAAATTCATGCCGACAAGGTGGCACCAGAGCCCGTCTATCCTTCTGGCTTCTTACCGCTACGTTTCCCGCAAGGGAGCTGTGAAGTGCCGGTCCGTTATATTTGGTTGGCTGGATCTCCGGAACCAAGTGTTCCGGAGATCCAGCCAACCAAATATAACGGACCGGCACTTCACAGCTCCCTTGCGGGAAACGTAGCGGTAAGAAGCCAGAAGGATAGACGGGCTCTGGTGCCACCTTGTCGGCATGAATTTTGCATTTTTGCCGGTCAATATCTCCGGAGCCATAAGTCTCAGGAACTTGAAATTGGTAGAGCGGGGCTCCTTCTCTTCCATGTGTTAGCGGTAAGAAGCCAGAAGGATAGACGGGCTCTGGTGCCACCTTGTCGGCATGAATTTTGGATGTTTGTCGGTCAATATCTCCGGAGCCATAAGTCTCAGCAACTTGAAACTTGGTAGAGCGGGGCTCCTTCTCTTCCATGTGTTAGCGGTAAGAAGCCAGAAGGATAGACGGGCTCTGGTGCCACCTTGTCGGCATGAATTTTGGATTTTTGCCGGTCAATATCTCCGGAGCCATAAGTCTCAGCAACTTGAAACTTGGTAGAGCGGGGCTCCTTCTCTTCCATGTGTTAGCGGTAAGAAGCCAGAAGGATAGACGGGCTCTGGTGCCACCTTGTCGGAATGAATTTTGGATTTTTGCTGGTCAATATCTCCGGAGCCATAAGTCTCAGGAACTTGAAACTTGGTAGAGCGGGGCTCCTTCTCTTCCATGTGTCTAAGTACGGTGCCGGTCCGTTATATTTGGTTGGCTGGATCTCCGAAACCAAGTGTTCCGGAGATCCAGCCAACCAAATATAACGGACCGGCACTTCACAGCTCCCTTGCGGGAAACGTAGCGGTAAGAAGCCAGAAGGATAGACGGGCTCTGGTGCCACCTTGTCGGCATGAATTTTGGATTTTTGCCGGTCAATATCTCCGGAGCCATAAGTCTCAGGAACTTGAAACTTGGTAGAGCGGGGCTCCTTCTCTTCCATGTGTTTGCGGTAAGAAGCCAGAAGGATAGACGGGCTCTGGTGCCACCTTGTCGGCATGAATTTTGGATTTTTGCCGGTCAATATCTCCGGAGCCATAAGTCTCAGGAACTTGAAACTTGGTAGAGCGGGGCTCCTTCTCTTCCATGTGTCTAAGTACGGTGCCGGTCCGTTATATTTGGTTGGCTGGATCTACGAAACCAAGTGTTCCGGAGATCCAGCCAACCAAATATGACGGACCGGCACTTCACAGCTCTCTTGCAGGAAACGTAGCGGTAAGAAGCCAAAAGGATAGACGGGCTCTGGTACCACCTTGTCGGCATGAATTTTGCATTTTTGCCGGTCAATATCTCCGGAGCCATAAGTCTCAGGAACTTGAAATTGGTAGAGCGGGGCTCCTTCTCTTCCATGTGTTAGCGGTAAGAAGCCAGAAGGATAGACGGGCTCTGGTGCCACCTTGTCGGCATGAATTTTGGATTTTTGTCGGTCAATATCTCCGGAGCCATAAGTCTCAGCAACTTGAAACTTGGTAGAGCGGGGCTCCTTCTCTTCCATGTGTTAGCGGTAAGAAGCCAGAAGGATAGACGGGCTCTGGTGCCACCTTGTCGGCATGAATTTTGGATTTTTGCCGGTCAATATCTCCGGAGCCATAAGTCTCAGGAACTTGAAACTTGGTAGAGCGGGGCTCCTTCTCTTCCATGTGTCTAAGTACGGTGCCGGTCCGTTATATTTGGTTGGCTGGATCTCCGGAACCAAGTGTTCCGGAGATCCAGCCAACCAAATATGACGGACCGGCACTTCACAGCTCCCTTGCAGGAAACGTAGCGGTAAGAAGCCAAAAGGATAGACGGGCTCTGGTGCCACCTTGTCGGCATGAATTTTGCATTTTTGCCGGTCAATATCTCCGGAGCCATAAGTCTCAGGAACTTGAAATTGGTAGAGCGGGGCTCCTTCTCTTCCATGTGTTAGCGGTAAGAAGCCAGAAGGATAGACGGGCTCTGGTGCCACCTTGTCGGCATGAATTTTGGATTTTTGTCGGTCAATATCTCCGGAGCCATAAGTCTCAGCAACTTGAAACTTGGTAGAGCGGGGCTCCTTCTCTTCCATGTGTTAGCGGTAAGAAGCCAGAAGGATAGACGGGCTCTGGTGCCACCTTGTCGGCATGAATTTTGGATTTTTGTCGGTCAATATCTCCGGAGCCATAAGTCTCAGGAACTTGAAACTTGGTAGAGCGGGGCTCCTTCTCTTCCATGTGTTAGCGGTAAGAAGCCAGAAGGATAGACGGGCTCTGGTGCCACCTTGTCGGCATGAATTTTGGATTTTTGCCGGTCAATATCTCCGGAGCCATAAGTCTCAGGAACTTGAAACTTGGTAGAGCGGGGCTCCTTCTCTTCCATGTGTCTAAGTACGGTGCCGGTCCGTTATATTTGGTTGGCTGGATCTCCGAAACCAAGTGTTCCGGAGATCCAGCCAACCAAATATAACGGACCGGCACTTCACAGCTCCCTTGCGGGAAACGTAGCGGTAAGAAGCCAGAAGGATAGACGGGCTCTGGTGCCACCTTGTCGGCATGAATTTTGGATTTTTGCCGGTCAATATCTCCGGAGCCATAAGTCTCAGGAACTTGAAATTGGTAGAGCGGGGCTCCTTCTCTTCCATGTGTTAGCGGTAAGAAGCCAGAAGGATAGACGGGCTCTGGTGCCACCTTGTCGGCATGAATTTTGGATTTTTGCCGGTCAATATCTCCGGAGCCATAAGTCTCAGGAACTTGAAATTGGTAGAGCGGGGCTCCTTCTCTTCCATGTGTTAGCGGTAAGAAGCCAGAAGGATAGACGGGCTCTGGTGCCACCTTGTCGGCATGAATTTTGGATTTTTGCCGGTCAATATCTCCGGAGCCATAAGTCTCAGGAACTTGAAACTTGGTAGAGCGGGGCTCCTTCTCTTCCATGTGTTAGCGGTAAGAAGCCAGAAGGATAGACGGGCTCTGGTGCCACCTTGTCGGCATGAATTTTGGATTTTTGCCGGTCAATATCTCCGGAGCCATAAGTCTCAGGAACTTGAAACTTGGTAGAGCGGGGCTCCTTCTCTTCCATGTGTCTAAGTACGGTGCCGGTCCGTTATATTTGGTTGGCTGGATCTCCGGAACCAAGTGTTCCGGAGATCCAGCCAACCAAATATAACGGACCGGCACTTCACAGCTCCCTTGCGGGAAACGTAGCGGTAAGAAGCCAGAAGGATAGACGGGCTCTGGTGCCACCTTGTCGGCATGAATTTTGGATTTTTGCCGGTCAATATCTCCGGAGCCATAAGTCTCAGGAACTTGAAACTTGGTAGAGCGGGGCTCCTTCTCTTCCATGTGTCTAAGTACGGTGCCGGTCCGTTATATTTGGTTGGCTGGATCTCCGGAACCAAGTGTTCCGGAGATCCAGCCAACCAAATATAACGGACCGGCACTTCACAGCTCCCTTGCGGGAAACGTAGCGGTAAGAAGCCAGAAGGATAGACGGGCTCTGGTGCCACCTTGTCGGCATGAATTTTGCATTTTTGCCGGTCAATATCTCCGGAGCCATAAGTCTCAGGAACTTGAAATTGGTAGAGCGGGGCTCCTTCTCTTCCATGTGTTAGCGGTAAGAAGCCAGAAGGATAGACGGGCTCTGGTGCCACCTTGTCGGCATGAATTTTGGATTTTTGTCGGTCAATATCTCCGGAGCCATAAGTCTCAGCAACTTGAAACTTGGTAGAACGGGGCTCCTTCTCTTCCATGTGTTAGCGGTAAGAAGCCAGAAGGATAGACGGGCTCTGGTGCCACCTTGTCGGCATGAATTTTGGATTTTTGCCGGTCAATATCTCCGGAGCCATAAGTCTCAGGAACTTGAAACTTGGTAGAGCGGGGCTCCTTCTCTTCCATGTGTCTAAGTACGGTGCCGGTCCGTTATATTTGGTTGGCTGGATCTCCGGAACCAAGTGTTCCGGAGATCCAGCCAACCAAATATAACGGACCGGCACTTCACAGCTCCCTTGCAGGAAACGTAGCGGTAAGAAGCCAAAAGGATAGACGGGCTCTGGTGCCACCTTGTCGGCATGAATTTTGCATTTTTGCCGGTCAATATCTCCGGAGCCATAAGTCTCAGGAACTTGAAATTGGTAGAGCGGGGCTCCTTCTCTTCCATGTGTTAGCGGTAAGAAGCCAGAAGGATAGACGGGCTCTGGTGCCACCTTGTCGGCATGAATTTTGGATTTTTGTCGGTCAATATCTCCGGAGCCATAAGTCTCAGCAACTTGAAACTTGGTAGAGCGGGGCTCCTTCTCTTCCATGTGTTAGCGGTAAGAAGCCAGAAGGATAGACGGGCTCTGGTGACACCTTGTCAGCATGAATTTTGGATTTTTGCCGGTCAATATCTCCGGAGCCATAAGTCTCAGGAACTTGAAACTTGGTAGAGCGGGGCTCCTTCTCTTCCATGTGTTAGCGGTAAGAAGCCAGAAGGATAGACGGGCTCTGGTGCCACCTTGTCGGCATGAATTTTGGATTTTTGCCGGTCAATATCTCCGGAGCCATAAGTCTCAGGAACTTGAAACTTGGTAGAGCGGGGCTCCTTCTCTTCCATGTGTCTAAGTACGGTGCCGGTCCGTTATATTTGGTTGGCTGGATCTCCGGAACCAAGTGTTCCGGAGATCCAGCCAACCAAATATGACGGACCGGCACTTCACAGCTCCCTTGCAGGAAACGTAGCGGTAAGAAGCCAAAAGGATAGACGGGCTCTGGTGCCACCTTGTCGGCATGAATTTTGCATTTTTGCCGGTCAATATCTCCGGAGCCATAAGTCTCAGGAACTTGAAATTGGTAGAGCGGGGCTCCTTCTCTTCCATGTGTTAGCGGTAAGAAGCCAGAAGGATAGACGGGCTCTGGTGCCACCTTGTCGGCATGAATTTTGGATTTTTGCCGGTCAATATCTCCGGAGCCATAAGTCTCAGGAACTTGAAACTTGGTAGAGCGGGGCTCCTTCTCTTCCATGTGTCTAAGTACGGTGCCGGTCCGTTATATTTGGTTGGCTGGATCTCCGAAACCAAGTGTTCCGGAGATCCAGCCAACCAAATATAACGGACCGGCACTTCACAGCTCCCTTGCGGGAAACGTAGCGGTAAGAAGCCAGAAGGATAGACGGGCTCTGGTGCCACCTTGTCGGCATGAATTTTGGATTTTTGCCGGTCAATATCTCCGGAGCCATAAGTCTCAGGAACTTGAAATTGGTAGAGCGGGGCTCCTTCTCTTCCATGTGTTAGCGGTAAGAAGCCAGAAGGATAGACGGGCTCTGGTGCCACCTTGTCGGCATGAATTTTGGATTTTTGCCGGTCAATATCTCCGGAGCCATAAGTCTCAGGAACTTGAAACTTGGTAGAGCGGGGCTCCTTCTCTTCCATGTGTTAGCGGTAAGAAGCCAGAAGGATAGAAGGGCTCTGGTGCCACCTTATCGGCATGAATTTTGGATTTTTGCCGGTCAATATCTCCGGAGCCATAAGTCTCAGGAACTTGAAACTTGGTAGAGCGGGGCTCCTTCTCTTCCATGTGTCTAAGTACGGTGCCGGTCCGTTATATTTGGTTGGCTGGATCTCCGGAACCAAGTGTTCCGGAGATCCAGCCAACCAAATATAACGGACTGGCACTTCACAGCTCCCTTGCGGGAAACGTAGCGGTAAGAAGCCAGAAGGATAGACGGGCTCTAGTGCCACCTTGTCGGCATGAATTTTGCATTTTTGCCGGTCAATATCTCCGGAGCCATAAGTCTCAGGAACTTGAAATTGGTAGAGCGGGGCTCCTTCTCTTCCATGTGTTAGCGGTAAGAAGCCAGAAGGATAGACGGGCTCTGGTGCCACCTTGTCGGCATGAATTTTGGATTTTTGTCGGTCAATATCTCCGGAGCCATAAGTCTCAGCAACTTGAAACTTGGTAGAGCGGGGCTCCTTCTCTTCCATGTGTTAGCGGTAAGAAGCCAGAAGGATAGACGGGCTCTGGTGCCACCTTGTCGGCATGAATTTTGGATTTTTGCCGGTCAATATCTCCGGAGCCATAAGTCTCAGGAACTTGAAACTTGGTAGAGCGGGGCTCCTTCTCTTCCATGTGTCTAAGTACGGTGCCGGTCCGTTATATTTGGTTGGCTGGATCTCCGGAACCAAGTGTTCCGGAGATCCAGCCAACCAAATATAACGGACCGGCACTTCACAGCTCCCTTGCGGGAAACGTAGCGGTAAGAAGCCAGAAGGATAGACGGGCTCTGGTGCCACCTTGTCGGCATGAATTTTGCATTTTTGCCGGTCAATATCTCCGGAGCCATAAGTCTCAGGAACTTGAAATTGGTAGAGCGGGGCTCCTTCTCTTCCATGTGTTAGCGGTAAGAAGCCAGAAGGATAGACGGGCTCTGGTGCCACCTTGTCGGCATGAATTTTGGATTTTTGTCGGTCAATATCTCCGGAGCCATAAGTCTCAGCAACTTGAAACTTGGTAGAACGGGGCTCCTTCTCTTCCATGTGTTAGCGGTAAGAAGCCAGAAGGATAGACGGGCTCTGGTGCCACCTTGTCGGCATGAATTTTGGATTTTTGCCGGTCAATATCTCCGGAGCCATAAGTCTCAGGAACTTGAAACTTGGTAGAGCGGGGCTCCTTCTCTTCCATGTGTCTAAGTACGGTGCCGGTCCGTTATATTTGGTTGGCTGGATCTCCGGAACCAAGTGTTCCGGAGATCCAGCCAACCAAATATAACGGACCGGCACTTCACAGCTCCCTTGCGGGAAACGTAGCGGTAAGAAGCCAGAAGGATAGACGGGCTCTGGTGCCACCTTGTCGGCATGAATTTTGGATTTTTGCCGGTCAATATCTCCGGAGCCATAAGTCTCAGGAACTTGAAATTGGTAGAGCGGGGCTCCTTCTCTTCCATGTGTTAGCGGTAAGAAGCCAGAAGGATAGACGGGCTCTGGTGCCACCTTGTCGGCATGAATTTTGGATTTTTGCCGGTCAATATCTCCGGAGCCATAAGTCTCAGGAACTTGAAATTGGTAGAGCGGGGCTCCTTCTCTTCCATGTGTTAGCGGTAAGAAGCCAGAAGGATAGACGGGCTCTGGTGCCACCTTGTCGGCATGAATTTTGGATTTTTGCCGGTCAATATCTCCGGAGCCATAAGTCTCAGGAACTTGAAACTTGGTAGAGCGGGGCTCCTTCTCTTCCATGTGTTAGCGGTAAGAAGCCAGAAGGATAGACGGGCTCTGGTGCCACCTTGTCGGCATGAATTTTGGATTTTTGCCGGTCAATATCTCCGGAGCCATAAGTCTCAGGAACTTGAAACTTGGTAGAGCGGGGCTCCTTCTCTTCCATGTGTCTAAGTACGGTGCCGGTCCGTTATATTTGGTTGGCTGGATCTCCGGAACCAAGTGTTCCGGAGATCCAGCCAACCAAATATAACGGACCGGCACTTCACAGCTCCCTTGCGGGAAACGTAGCGGTAAGAAGCCAGAAGGATAGACGGGCTCTGGTGCCACCTTGTCGGCATGAATTTTGCATTTTTGCCGGTCAATATCTCCGGAGCCATAAGTCTCAGGAACTTGAAATTGGTAGAGCGGGGCTCCTTCTCTTCCATGTGTTAGCGGTAAGAAGCCAGAAGGATAGACGGGCTCTGGTGCCACCTTGTCGGCATGAATTTTGGATTTTTGTCGGTCAATATCTCCGGAGCCATAAGTCTCAGCAACTTGAAACTTGGTAGAGCGGGGCTCCTTCTCTTCCATGTGTTAGCGGTAAGAAGCCAGAAGGATAGACGGGCTCTGGTGCCACCTTGTCGGCATGAATTTTGGATTTTTGCCGGTCAATATCTCCGGAGCCATAAGTCTCAGGAACTTGAAACTTGGTAGAGCGGGGCTCCTTCTCTTCCATGTGTCTAAGTACGGTGCCGGTCCGTTATATTTGGTTGGCTGGATCTCCGGAACCAAGTGTTCCGGAGATCCAGCCAACCAAATATAACGGACCGGCACTTCACAGCTCCCTTGCGGGAAACGTAGCGGTAAGAAGCCAGAAGGATAGACGGGCTCTGGTGCCACCTTGTCGGCATGAATTTTGCATTTTTGCCGGTCAATATCTCCGGAGCCATAAGTCTCAGGAACTTGAAATTGGTAGAGCGGGGCTCCTTCTCTTCCATGTGTTAGCGGTAAGAAGCCAGAAGGATAGACGGGCTCTGGTGCCACCTTGTCGGCATGAATTTTGGATTTTTGTCGGTCAATATCTCCGGAGCCATAAGTCTCAGCAACTTGAAACTTGGTAGAGCGGGGCTCCTTCTCTTCCATGTGTTAGCGGTAAGAAGCCAGAAGGATAGACGGGCTCTGGTGCCACCTTGTCGGCATGAATTTTGGATTTTTGCCGGTCAATATCTCCGGAGCCATAAGTCTCAGGAACTTGAAACTTGGTAGAGCGGGGCTCCTTCTCTTCCATGTGTCTAAGTACGGTGCCGGTCCGTTATATTTGGTTGGCTGGATCTCCGGAACCAAGTGTTCCGGAGATCCAGCCAACCAAATATAACGGACCGGCACTTCACAGCTCCCTTGCGGGAAACGTAGCGGTAAGAAGCCAGAAGGATAGACGGGCTCTGGTGCCACCTTGTCGGCATGAATTTTGCATTTTTGCCGGTCAATATCTCCGGAGCCATAAGTCTCAGGAACTTGAAATTGGTAGAGCGGGGCTCCTTCTCTTCCATTTGTTAGCGGTAAGAAGCCAGAAGGATAGACGGGCTCTGGTGCCACCTTGTCGGCATGAATTTTGGATTTTTGTCGGTCAATATCTCCGGAGCCATAAGTCTCAGCAACTTGAAACTTGGTAGAACGGGGCTCCTTCTCTTCCATGTGTTAGCGGTAAGAAGCCAGAAGGATAGACGGGCTCTGGTGCCACCTTGTCGGCATGAATTTTGGATTTTTGCCGGTCAATATCTCCGGAGCCATAAGTCTCAGGAACTTGAAACTTGGTAGAGCGGGGCTCCTTCTCTTCCATGTGTCTAAGTACGGTGCCGGTCCGTTATATTTGGTTGGCTGGATCTCCGGAACCAAGTGTTCCGGAGATCCAGCCAACCAAATATAACGGACCGGCACTTCACAGCTCCCTTGCAGGAAACGTAGCGGTAAGAAGCCAAAAGGATAGACGGGCTCTGGTGCCACCTTGTCGGCATGAATTTTGCATTTTTGCCGGTCAATATCTCCGGAGCCATAAGTCTCAGGAACTTGAAATTGGTAGAGCGGGGCTCCTTCTCTTCCATGTGTTAGCGGTAAGAAGCCAGAAGGATAGACGGGCTCTGGTGCCACCTTGTCGGCATGAATTTTGGATTTTTGTCGGTCAATATCTCCGGAGCCATAAGTCTCAGCAACTTGAAACTTGGTAGAGCGGGGCTCCTTCTCTTCCATGTGTTAGCGGTAAGAAGCCAGAAGGATAGACGGGCTCTGGTGACACCTTGTCAGCATGAATTTTGGATTTTTGCCGGTCAATATCTCCGGAGCCATAAGTCTCAGGAACTTGAAACTTGGTAGAGCGGGGCTCCTTCTCTTCCATGTGTTAGCGGTAAGAAGCCAGAAGGATAGACGGGCTCTGGTGCCACCTTGTCGGCATGAATTTTGGATTTTTGCCGGTCAATATCTCCGGAGCCATAAGTCTCAGGAACTTGAAACTTGGTAGAGCGGGGCTCCTTCTCTTCCATGTGTCTAAGTACGGTGCCGGTCCGTTATATTTGGTTGGCTGGATCTCCGGAACCAAGTGTTCCGGAGATCCAGCCAACCAAATATGACGGACCGGCACTTCACAGCTCCCTTGCAGGAAACGTAGCGGTAAGAAGCCAAAAGGATAGACGGGCTCTGGTGCCACCTTGTCGGCATGAATTTTG
Source organism: Aquarana catesbeiana (assembly GCF_042186555.1). Classification (NCBI taxonomy): domain Eukaryota; kingdom Metazoa; phylum Chordata; class Amphibia; order Anura; family Ranidae; genus Aquarana; species Aquarana catesbeiana. The sequence goes on along the minus strand of NC_133331.1, from coordinate 280,907,580 downwards.
CATTTTTGCCGGTCAATATCTCCGGAGCCATAAGTCTCAGGAACTTGAAATTGGTAGAGCGGGGCTCCTTCTCTTCCATGTGTTAGCGGTAAGAAGCCAGAAGGATAGACGGGCTCTGGTGCCACCTTGTCGGCATGAATTTTGGATTTTTGCCGGTCAATATCTCCGGAGCCATAAGTCTCAGGAACTTGAAACTTGGTAGAGCGGGGCTCCTTCTCTTCCATGTGTTAGCGGTAAGAAGCCAGAAGGATAGACGGGCTCTGGTGCCACCTTGTCGGCATGAATTTTGGATTTTTGCCGGTCAATATCTCCGGAGCCATAAGTCTCAGGAACTTGAAACTTGGTAGAGCGGGGCTCCTTCTCTTCCATGTGTCTAAGTACGGTGCCGGTCCGTTATATTTGGTTGGCTGGATCTCCGAAACCAAGTGTTCCGGAGATCCAGCCAACCAAATATAACGGACCGGCACTTCACAGCTCCCTTGCGGGAAACGTAGCGGTAAGAAGCCAGAAGGATAGACGGGCTCTGGTGCCACCTTGTCGGCATGAATTTTGGATTTTTGCCGGTCAATATCTCCGGAGCCATAAGTCTCAGGAACTTGAAACTTGGTAGAGCGGGGCTCCTTCTCTTCCATGTGTTAGCGGTAAGAAGCCAGAAGGATAGAAGGGCTCTGGTGCCACCTTATCGGCATGAATTTTGGATTTTTGCCGGTCAATATCTCCGGAGCCATAAGTCTCAGGAACTTGAAACTTGGTAGAGCGGGGCTCCTTCTCTTCCATGTGTCTAAGTACGGTGCCGGTCCGTTATATTTGGTTGGCTGGATCTCCGGAACCAAGTGTTCCGGAGATCCAGCCAACCAAATATAACGGACCGGCACTTCACAGCTCCCTTGCGGGAAACGTAGCGGTAAGAAGCCAGAAGGATAGACGGGCTCTAGTGCCACCTTGTCGGCATGAATTTTGCATTTTTGCCGGTCAATATCTCCGGAGCCATAAGTCTCAGGAACTTGAAATTGGTAGAGCGGGGCTCCTTCTCTTCCATGTGTTAGCGGTAAGAAGCCAGAAGGATAGACGGGCTCTGGTGCCACCTTGTCGGCATGAATTTTGGATTTTTGTCGGTCAATATCTCCGGAGCCATAAGTCTCAGCAACTTGAAACTTGGTAGAGCGGGGCTCCTTCTCTTCCATGTGTTAGCGGTAAGAAGCCAGAAGGATAGACGGGCTCTGGTGCCACCTTGTCGGCATGAATTTTGGATTTTTGCCGGTCAATATCTCCGGAGCCATAAGTCTCAGGAACTTGAAACTTGGTAGAGCGGGGCTCCTTCTCTTCCATGTGTCTAAGTACGGTGCCGGTCCGTTATATTTGGTTGGCTGGATCTCCGGAACCAAGTGTTCCGGAGATCCAGCCAACCAAATATAACGGACCGGCACTTCACAGCTCCCTTGCGGGAAACGTAGCGGTAAGAAGCCAGAAGGATAGACGGGCTCTGGTGCCACCTTGTCGGCATGAATTTTGCTTTTTTGCCGGTCAATATCTCCGGAGCCATAAGTCTCAGGAACTTGAAATTGGTAGAGCGGGGCTCCTTCTCTTCCATGTGTTAGCGGTAAGAAGCCAGAAGGATAGACGGGCTCTGGTGCCACCTTGTCGGCATGAATTTTGGATTTTTGTCGGTCAATATCTCCGGAGCCATAAGTCTCAGCAACTTGAAACTTGGTAGAACGGGGCTCCTTCTCTTCCATGTGTTAGCGGTAAGAAGCCAGAAGGATAGACGGGCTCTGGTGCCACCTTGTCGGCATGAATTTTGGATTTTTGCCGGTCAATATCTCCGGAGCCATAAGTCTCAGGAACTTGAAACTTGGTAGAGCGGGGCTCCTTCTCTTCCATGTGTCTAAGTACGGTGCCGGTCCGTTATATTTGGTTGGCTGGATCTCCGGAACCAAGTGTTCCGGAGATCCAGCCAACCAAATATAACGGACCGGCACTTCACAGCTCCCTTGCAGGAAACGTAGCGGTAAGAAGCCAAAAGGATAGACGGGCTCTGGTGCCACCTTGTCGGCATGAATTTTGCATTTTTGCCGGTCAATATCTCCGGAGCCATAAGTCTCAGGAACTTGAAATTGGTAGAGCGGGGCTCCTTCTCTTCCATGTGTTAGCGGTAAGAAGCCAGAAGGATAGACGGGCTCTGGTGCCACCTTGTCGGCATGAATTTTGGATTTTTGTCGGTCAATATCTCCGGAGCCATAAGTCTCAGCAACTTGAAACTTGGTAGAGCGGGGCTCCTTCTCTTCCATGTGTTAGCGGTAAGAAGCCAGAAGGATAGACGGGCTCTGGTGACACCTTGTCAGCATGAATTTTGGATTTTTGCCGGTCAATATCTCCGGAGCCATAAGTCTCAGGAACTTGAAACTTGGTAGAGCGGGGCTCCTTCTCTTCCATGTGTTAGCGGTAAGAAGCCAGAAGGATAGACGGGCTCTGGTGCCACCTTGTCGGCATGAATTTTGGATTTTTGCCGGTCAATATCTCCGGAGCCATAAGTCTCAGCAACTTGAAACTTGGTAGAGCGGGGCTCCTTCTCTTCCATGTGTTAGCGGTAAGAAGCCAGAAGGATAGACGGGCTCTGGTGACACCTTGTCAGCATGAATTTTGGATTTTTGCCGGTCAATATCTCCGGAGCCATAAGTCTCAGGAACTTGAAACTTGGTAGAGCGGGGCTCCTTCTCTTCCATGTGTTAGCGGTAAGAAGCCAGAAGGATAGACGGGCTCTGGTGCCACCTTGTCGGCATGAATTTTGGATTTTTGCCGGTCAATATCTCCGGAGCCATAAGTCTCAGGAACTTGAAACTTGGTAGAGCGGGGCTCCTTCTCTTCCATGTGTTAGCGGTAAGAAGCCAGAAGGATAGACGGGCTCTGGTGCCACCTTGTCGGCATGAATTTTGGATTTTTGCCGGTCAATATCTCCGGAGCCATAAGTCTCAGGAACTTGAAACTTGGTAGAGCGGGGCTCCTTCTCTTCCATGTGTTAGCGGTAAGAAGCCAGAAGGATAGACGGGCTCTGGTGCCACCTTGTCGGCATGAATTTTGGATTTTTGCCGGTCAATATCTCCGGAGCCATAAGTCTCAGGAACTTGAAACTTGGTAGAGCGGGGCTCCTTCTCTTCCATGTGTTAGCGGTAAGAAGCCAGAAGGATAGACGGGCTCTGGTGCCACCTTGTCGGCATGAATTTTGGATTTTTGCCGGTCAATATCTCCGGAGCCATAAGTCTCAGGAACTTGAAACTTGGTAGAGCGGGGCTACTTCCCTTTCATGTGTCTAAGTACGGTGCCGGTCCGTTATATTTGGTTGGCTGGATCTCCGGAACCAAGTGTTCCGGAGATCCAGCCAACCAAATATAACGGACCGGCACTTCACAGCTCCCTTGCGGGAAACGTAGCGGTAAGAAGCCAGAAGGATAGACGGGCTCTGGTGCCACCTTGTCGGCATGAATTTTGCATTTTTGCCGGTCAATATCTCCGGAGCCATAAGTCTCAGGAACTTGAAATTGGTAGAGCGGGGCTCCTTCTCTTCCATGTGTTAGCGGTAAGAAGCCAGAAGGATAGACGGGCTCTGGTGCCACCTTGTCGGCATGAATTTTGGATGTTTGTCGGTCAATATCTCCGGAGCCATAAGTCTCAGCAACTTGAAACTTGGTAGAGCGGGGCTCCTTCTCTTCCATGTGTTAGCGGTAAGAAGCCAGAAGGATAGACGGGCTCTGGTGCCACCTTGTCGGCATGAATTTTGGATTTTTGCCGGTCAATATCTCCGGAGCCATAAGTCTCAGCAACTTGAAACTTGGTAGAGCGGGGCTCCTTCTCTTCCATGTGTTAGCGGTAAGAAGCCAGAAGGATAGACGGGCTCTGGTGCCACCTTGTCGGAATGAATTTTGGATTTTTGCTGGTCAATATCTCCGGAGCCATAAGTCTCAGGAACTTGAAACTTGGTAGAGCGGGGCTCCTTCTCTTCCATGTGTCTAAGTACGGTGCCGGTCCGTTATATTTGGTTGGCTGGATCTCCGAAACCAAGTGTTCCGGAGATCCAGCCAACCAAATATAACGGACCGGCACTTCACAGCTCCCTTGCGGGAAACGTAGCGGTAAGAAGCCAGAAGGATAGACGGGCTCTGGTGCCACCTTGTCGGCATGAATTTTGGATTTTTGCCGGTCAATATCTCCGGAGCCATAAGTCTCAGGAACTTGAAACTTGGTAGAGCGGGGCTCCTTCTCTTCCATGTGTTTGCGGTAAGAAGCCAGAAGGATAGACGGGCTCTGGTGCCACCTTGTCGGCATGAATTTTGCATTTTTGCCGGTCAATATCTCCGGAGCCATAAGTCTCAGGAACTTGAAATTGGTAGAGCGGGGCTCCTTCTCTTCCATGTGTTAGCGGTAAGAAGCCAGAAGGATAGACGGGCTCTGGTGCCACCTTGTCGGCATGAATTTTGGATTTTTGTCGGTCAATATCTCCGGAGCCATAAGTCTCAGCAACTTGAAACTTGGTAGAGCGGGGCTCCTTCTCTTCCATGTGTTAGCGGTAAGAAGCCAGAAGGATAGACGGGCTCTGGTGCCACCTTGTCGGCATGAATTTTGGATTTTTGCCGGTCAATATCTCCGGAGCCATAAGTCTCAGGAACTTGAAACTTGGTAGAGCGGGGCTCCTTCTCTTCCATGTGTCTAAGTACGGTGCCGGTCCGTTATATTTGGTTGGCTGGATCTCCGGAACCAAGTGTTCCGGAGATCCAGCCAACCAAATATGACGGACCGGCACTTCACAGCTCCCTTGCAGGAAACGTAGCGGTAAGAAGCCAAAAGGATAGACGGGCTCTGGTGCCACCTTGTCGGCATGAATTTTGCATTTTTGCCGGTCAATATCTCCGGAGCCATAAGTCTCAGGAACTTGAAATTGGTAGAGCGGGGCTCCTTCTCTTCCATGTGTTAGCGGTAAGAAGCCAGAAGGATAGACGGGCTCTGGTGCCACCTTGTCGGCATGAATTTTGGATTTTTGCCGGTCAATATCTCCGGAGCCATAAGTCTCAGGAACTTGAAATTGGTAGAGCGGGGCTCCTTCTCTTCCATGTGTTAGCGGTAAGAAGCCAGAAGGATAGACGGGCTCTGGTGCCACCTTGTCGGCATGAATTTTGGATTTTTGCCGGTCAATATCTCCGGAGCCATAAGTCTCAGGAACTTGAAACTTGGTAGAGCGGGGCTCCTTCTCTTCCATGTGTTAGCGGTAAGAAGCCAGAAGGATAGACGGGCTCTGGTGCCACCTTGTCGGCATGAATTTTGGATTTTTGCCGGTCAATATCTCCGGAGCCATAAGTCTCAGGAACTTGAAACTTGGTAGAGCGGGGCTCCTTCTCTTCCATGTGTCTAAGTACGGTGCCGGTCCGTTATATTTGGTTGGCTGGATCTCCGGAACCAAGTGTTCCGGAGATCCAGCCAACCAAATATAACGGACCGGCACTTCACAGCTCCCTTGCGGGAAACGTAGCGGTAAGAAGCCAGAAGGATAGACGGGCTCTGGTGCCACCTTGTCGGCATGAATTTTGGATTTTTGCCGGTCAATATCTCCGGAGCCATAAGTCTCAGGAACTTGAAACTTGGTAGAGCGGGGCTCCTTCTCTTCCATGTGTCTAAGTACGGTGCCGGTCCGTTATATTTGGTTGGCTGGATCTCCGGAACCAAGTGTTCCGGAGATCCAGCCAACCAAATATAACGGACCGGCACTTCACAGCTCCCTTGCGGGAAACGTAGCGGTAAGAAGCCAGAAGGATAGACGGGCTCTGGTGCCACCTTGTCGGCATGAATTTTGCATTTTTGCCGGTCAATATCTCCGGAGCCATAAGTCTCAGGAACTTGAAATTGGTAGAGCGGGGCTCCTTCTCTTCCATGTGTTAGCGGTAAGAAGCCAGAAGGATAGACGGGCTCTGGTGCCACCTTGTCGGCATGAATTTTGGATTTTTGTCGGTCAATATCTCCGGAGCCATAAGTCTCAGCAACTTGAAACTTGGTAGAACGGGGCTCCTTCTCTTCCATGTGTTAGCGGTAAGAAGCCAGAAGGATAGACGGGCTCTGGTGCCACCTTGTCGGCATGAATTTTGGATTTTTGCCGGTCAATATCTCCGGAGCCATAAGTCTCAGGAACTTGAAACTTGGTAGAGCGGGGCTCCTTCTCTTCCATGTGTCTAAGTACGGTGCCGGTCCGTTATATTTGGTTGGCTGGATCTCCGGAACCAAGTGTTCCGGAGATCCAGCCAACCAAATATAACGGACCGGCACTTCACAGCTCCCTTGCAGGAAACGTAGCGGTAAGAAGCCAAAAGGATAGACGGGCTCTGGTGCCACCTTGTCGGCATGAATTTTGCATTTTTGCCGGTCAATATCTCCGGAGCCATAAGTCTCAGGAACTTGAAATTGGTAGAGCGGGGCTCCTTCTCTTCCATGTGTTAGCGGTAAGAAGCCAGAAGGATAGACGGGCTCTGGTGCCACCTTGTCGGCATGAATTTTGGATTTTTGTCGGTCAATATCTCCGGAGCCATAAGTCTCAGCAACTTGAAACTTGGTAGAGCGGGGCTCCTTCTCTTCCATGTGTTAGCGGTAAGAAGCCAGAAGGATAGACGGGCTCTGGTGACACCTTGTCAGCATGAATTTTGGATTTTTGCCGGTCAATATCTCCGGAGCCATAAGTCTCAGGAACTTGAAACTTGGTAGAGCGGGGCTCCTTCTCTTCCATGTGTTAGCGGTAAGAAGCCAGAAGGATAGACGGGCTCTGGTGCCACCTTGTCGGCATGAATTTTGGATTTTTGCCGGTCAATATCTCCGGAGCCATAAGTCTCAGGAACTTGAAACTTGGTAGAGCGGGGCTCCTTCTCTTCCATGTGTCTAAGTACGGTGCCGGTCCGTTATATTTGGTTGGCTGGATCTCCGGAACCAAGTGTTCCGGAGATCCAGCCAACCAAATATGACGGACCGGCACTTCACAGCTCCCTTGCAGGAAACGTAGCGGTAAGAAGCCAAAAGGATAGACGGGCTCTGGTGCCACCTTGTCGGCATGAATTTTGCATTTTTGCCGGTCAATATCTCCGGAGCCATAAGTCTCAGGAACTTGAAATTGGTAGAGCGGGGCTCCTTCTCTTCCATGTGTTAGCGGTAAGAAGCCAGAAGGATAGACGGGCTCTGGTGCCACCTTGTCGGCATGAATTTTGGATTTTTGCCGGTCAATATCTCCGGAGCCATAAGTCTCAGGAACTTGAAACTTGGTAGAGCGGGGCTCCTTCTCTTCCATGTGTCTAAGTACGGTGCCGGTCCGTTATATTTGGTTGGCTGGATCTCCGAAACCAAGTGTTCCGGAGATCCAGCCAACCAAATATAACGGACCGGCACTTCACAGCTCCCTTGCGGGAAACGTAGCGGTAAGAAGCCAGAAGGATAGACGGGCTCTGGTGCCACCTTGTCGGCATGAATTTTGGATTTTTGCCGGTCAATATCTCCGGAGCCATAAGTCTCAGGAACTTGAAATTGGTAGAGCGGGGCTCCTTCTCTTCCATGTGTTAGCGGTAAGAAGCCAGAAGGATAGACGGGCTCTGGTGCCACCTTGTCGGCATGAATTTTGGATTTTTGCCGGTCAATATCTCCGGAGCCATAAGTCTCAGGAACTTGAAACTTGGTAGAGCGGGGCTCCTTCTCTTCCATGTGTTAGCGGTAAGAAGCCAGAAGGATAGAAGGGCTCTGGTGCCACCTTATCGGCATGAATTTTGGATTTTTGCCGGTCAATATCTCCGGAGCCATAAGTCTCAGGAACTTGAAACTTGGTAGAGCGGGGCTCCTTCTCTTCCATGTGTCTAAGTACGGTGCCGGTCCGTTATATTTGGTTGGCTGGATCTCCGGAACCAAGTGTTCCGGAGATCCAGCCAACCAAATATAACGGACTGGCACTTCACAGCTCCCTTGCGGGAAACGTAGCGGTAAGAAGCCAGAAGGATAGACGGGCTCTAGTGCCACCTTGTCGGCATGAATTTTGCATTTTTGCCGGTCAATATCTCCGGAGCCATAAGTCTCAGGAACTTGAAATTGGTAGAGCGGGGCTCCTTCTCTTCCATGTGTTAGCGGTAAGAAGCCAGAAGGATAGACGGGCTCTGGTGCCACCTTGTCGGCATGAATTTTGGATTTTTGTCGGTCAATATCTCCGGAGCCATAAGTCTCAGCAACTTGAAACTTGGTAGAGCGGGGCTCCTTCTCTTCCATGTGTTAGCGGTAAGAAGCCAGAAGGATAGACGGGCTCTGGTGCCACCTTGTCGGCATGAATTTTGGATTTTTGCCGGTCAATATCTCCGGAGCCATAAGTCTCAGGAACTTGAAACTTGGTAGAGCGGGGCTCCTTCTCTTCCATGTGTCTAAGTACGGTGCCGGTCCGTTATATTTGGTTGGCTGGATCTCCGGAACCAAGTGTTCCGGAGATCCAGCCAACCAAATATAACGGACCGGCACTTCACAGCTCCCTTGCGGGAAACGTAGCGGTAAGAAGCCAGAAGGATAGACGGGCTCTGGTGCCACCTTGTCGGCATGAATTTTGCATTTTTGCCGGTCAATATCTCCGGAGCCATAAGTCTCAGGAACTTGAAATTGGTAGAGCGGGGCTCCTTCTCTTCCATGTGTTAGCGGTAAGAAGCCAGAAGGATAGACGGGCTCTGGTGCCACCTTGTCGGCATGAATTTTGGATTTTTGTCGGTCAATATCTCCGGAGCCATAAGTCTCAGCAACTTGAAACTTGGTAGAACGGGGCTCCTTCTCTTCCATGTGTTAGCGGTAAGAAGCCAGAAGGATAGACGGGCTCTGGTGCCACCTTGTCGGCATGAATTTTGGATTTTTGCCGGTCAATATCTCCGGAGCCATAAGTCTCAGGAACTTGAAACTTGGTAGAGCGGGGCTCCTTCTCTTCCATGTGTCTAAGTACGGTGCCGGTCCGTTATATTTGGTTGGCTGGATCTCCGGAACCAAGTGTTCCGGAGATCCAGCCAACCAAATATAACGGACCGGCACTTCACAGCTCCCTTGCGGGAAACGTAGCGGTAAGAAGCCAGAAGGATAGACGGGCTCTGGTGCCACCTTGTCGGCATGAATTTTGGATTTTTGCCGGTCAATATCTCCGGAGCCATAAGTCTCAGGAACTTGAAATTGGTAGAGCGGGGCTCCTTCTCTTCCATGTGTTAGCGGTAAGAAGCCAGAAGGATAGACGGGCTCTGGTGCCACCTTGTCGGCATGAATTTTGGATTTTTGCCGGTCAATATCTCCGGAGCCATAAGTCTCAGGAACTTGAAATTGGTAGAGCGGGGCTCCTTCTCTTCCATGTGTTAGCGGTAAGAAGCCAGAAGGATAGACGGGCTCTGGTGCCACCTTGTCGGCATGAATTTTGGATTTTTGCCGGTCAATATCTCCGGAGCCATAAGTCTCAGGAACTTGAAACTTGGTAGAGCGGGGCTCCTTCTCTTCCATGTGTTAGCGGTAAGAAGCCAGAAGGATAGACGGGCTCTGGTGCCACCTTGTCGGCATGAATTTTGGATTTTTGCCGGTCAATATCTCCGGAGCCATAAGTCTCAGGAACTTGAAACTTGGTAGAGCGGGGCTCCTTCTCTTCCATGTGTCTAAGTACGGTGCCGGTCCGTTATATTTGGTTGGCTGGATCTCCGGAACCAAGTGTTCCGGAGATCCAGCCAACCAAATATAACGGACCGGCACTTCACAGCTCCCTTGCGGGAAACGTAGCGGTAAGAAGCCAGAAGGATAGACGGGCTCTGGTGCCACCTTGTCGGCATGAATTTTGCATTTTTGCCGGTCAATATCTCCGGAGCCATAAGTCTCAGGAACTTGAAATTGGTAGAGCGGGGCTCCTTCTCTTCCATGTGTTAGCGGTAAGAAGCCAGAAGGATAGACGGGCTCTGGTGCCACCTTGTCGGCATGAATTTTGGATTTTTGCCGGTCAATATCTCCGGAGCCATAAGTCTCAGGAACTTGAAACTTGGTAGAGCGGGGCTCCTTCTCTTCCATGTGTCTAAGTACGGTGCCGGTCCGTTATATTTGGTTGGCTGGATCTCCGGAACCAAGTGTTCCGGAGATCCAGCCAACCAAATATAACGGACCGGCACTTCACAGCTCCCTTGCGGGAAACGTAGCGGTAAGAAGCCAGAAGGATAGACGGGCTCTGGTGCCACCTTGTCGGCATGAATTTTGCATTTTTGCCGGTCAATATCTCCGGAGCCATAAGTCTCAGGAACTTGAAATTGGTAGAGCGGGGCTCCTTCTCTTCCATGTGTTAGCGGTAAGAAGCCAGAAGGATAGACGGGCTCTGGTGCCACCTTGTCGGCATGAATTTTGGATTTTTGTCGGTCAATATCTCCGGAGCCATAAGTCTCAGCAACTTGAAACTTGGTAGAGCGGGGCTCCTTCTCTTCCATGTGTTAGCGGTAAGAAGCCAGAAGGATAGACGGGCTCTGGTGCCACCTTGTCGGCATGAATTTTGGATTTTTGCCGGTCAATATCTCCGGAGCCATAAGTCTCAGGAACTTGAAACTTGGTAGAGCGGGGCTCCTTCTCTTCCATGTGTCTAAGTACGGTGCCGGTCCGTTATATTTGGTTGGCTGGATCTCCGGAACCAAGTGTTCCGGAGATCCAGCCAACCAAATATAACGGACCGGCACTTCACAGCTCCCTTGCGGGAAACGTAGCGGTAAGAAGCCAGAAGGATAGACGGGCTCTGGTGCCACCTTGTCGGCATGAATTTTGCATTTTTGCCGGTCAATATCTCCGGAGCCATAAGTCTCAGGAACTTGAAATTGGTAGAGCGGGGCTCCTTCTCTTCCATGTGTTAGCGGTAAGAAGCCAGAAGGATAGACGGGCTCTGGTGCCACCTTGTCGGCATGAATTTTGGATTTTTGTCGGTCAATATCTCCGGAGCCATAAGTCTCAGCAACTTGAAACTTGGTAGAGCGGGGCTCCTTCTCTTCCATGTGTTAGCGGTAAGAAGCCAGAAGGATAGACGGGCTCTGGTGCCACCTTGTCGGCATGAATTTTGGATTTTTGCCGGTCAATATCTCCGGAGCCATAAGTCTCAGGAACTTGAAACTTGGTAGAGCGGGGCTCCTTCTCTTCCATGTGTCTAAGTACGGTGCCGGTCCGTTATATTTGGTTGGCTGGATCTCCGGAACCAAGTGTTCCGGAGATCCAGCCAACCAAATATAACGGACCGGCACTTCACAGCTCCCTTGCGGGAAACGTAGCGGTAAGAAGCCAGAAGGATAGACGGGCTCTGGTGCCACCTTGTCGGCATGAATTTTGGATTTTTGCCGGTCAATATCTCCGGAGCCATAAGTCTCAGGAACTTGAAATTGGTAGAGCGGGGCTCCTTCTCTTCCATGTGTTAGCGGTAAGAAGCCAGAAGGATAGACGGGCTCTGGTGCCACCTTGTCGGCATGAATTTTGGATTTTTGCCGGTCAATATCTCCGGAGCCATAAGTCTCAGGAACTTGAAATTGGTAGAGCGGGGCTCCTTCTCTTCCATGTGTTAGCGGTAAGAAGCCAGAAGGATAGACGGGCTCTGGTGCCACCTTGTCGGCATGAATTTTGGATTTTTGCCGGTCAATATCTCCGGAGCCATAAGTCTCAGGAACTTGAAACTTGGTAGAGCGGGGCTCCTTCTCTTCCATGTGTCTAAGTACGGTGCCGGTCCGTTATATTTGGTTGGCTGGATCTCCGGAACCAAGTGTTCCGGAGATCCAGCCAACCAAATATAACGGACCGGCACTTCACAGCTCCCTTGCAGGAAACGTAGCGGTAAGAAGCCAAAAGGATAGACGGGCTCTGGTGCCACCTTGTCGGCATGAATTTTGCATTTTTGCCGGTCAATATCTCCGGAGCCATAAGTCTCAGGAACTTGAAATTGGTAGAGCGGGGCTCCTTCTCTTCCATGTGTTAGCGGTAAGAAGCCAGAAGGATAGACGGGCTCTGGTGCCACCTTGTCGGCATGAATTTTGGATTTTTGTCGGTCAATATCTCCGGAGCCATAAGTCTCAGCAACTTGAAACTTGGTAGAGCGGGGCTCCTTCTCTTCCATGTGTTAGCGGTAAGAAGCCAGAAGGATAGACGGGCTCTGGTGACACCTTGTCAGCATGAATTTTGGATTTTTGCCGGTCAATATCTCCGGAGCCATAAGTCTCAGGAACTTGAAACTTGGTAGAGCGGGGCTCCTTCTCTTCCATGTGTTAGCGGTAAGAAGCCAGAAGGATAGACGGGCTCTGGTGCCACCTTGTCGGCATGAATTTTGGATTTTTGCCGGTCAATATCTCCGGAGCCATAAGTCTCAGGAACTTGAAACTTGGTAGAGCGGGGCTCCTTCTCTTCCATGTGTCTAAGTACGGTGCCGGTCCGTTATATTTGGTTGGCTGGATCTCCGGAACCAAGTGTTCCGGAGATCCAGCCAACCAAATATGACGGACCGGCACTTCACAGCTCCCTTGCAGGAAACGTAGCGGTAAGAAGCCAAAAGGATAGACGGGCTCTGGTGCCACCTTGTCGGCATGAATTTTGCATTTTTGCCGGTCAATATCTCCGGAGCCATAAGTCTCAGGAACTTGAAATTGGTAGAGCGGGGCTCCTTCTCTTCCATGTGTTAGCGGTAAGAAGCCAGAAGGATAGACGGGCTCTGGTGCCACCTTGTCGGCATGAATTTTGGATTTTTGCCGGTCAATATCTCCGGAGCCATAAGTCTCAGGAACTTGAAACTTGGTAGAGCGGGGCTCCTTCTCTTCCATGTGTCTAAGTACGGTGCCGGTCCGTTATATTTGGTTGGCTGGATCTCCGAAACCAAGTGTTCCGGAGATCCAGCCAACCAAATATAACGGACCGGCACTTCACAGCTCCCTTGCGGGAAACGTAGCGGTAAGAAGCCAGAAGGATAGACGGGCTCTGGTGCCACCTTGTCGGCATGAATTTTGGATTTTTGCCGGTCAATATCTCCGGAGCCATAAGTCTCAGCAACTTGAAACTTGGTAGAGCGGGGCTCCTTCTCTTCCATGTGTTAGCGGTAAGAAGCCAGAAGGATAGACGGGCTCTGGTGCCACCTTGTCGGCATGAATTTTGGATTTTTGCCGGTCAATATCTCCGGAGCCATAAGTCTCAGGAACTTGAAACTTGGTAGAGCGGGGCTCCTTCTCTTCCATGTGTTAGCGGTAAGAAGCCAGAAGGATAGAAGGGCTCTGGTGCCACCTTATCGGCATGAATTTTGGATTTTTGCCGGTCAATATCTCCGGAGCCATAAGTCTCAGGAACTTGAAACTTGGTAGAGCGGGGCTCCTTCTCTTCCATGTGTCTAAGTACGGTGCCGGTCCGTTATATTTGGTTGGCTGGATCTCCGGAACCAAGTGTTCCGGAGATCCAGCCAACCAAATATAACGGACTGGCACTTCACAGCTCCCTTGCGGGAAACGTAGCGGTAAGAAGCCAGAAGGATAGACGGGCTCTAGTGCCACCTTGTCGGCATGAATTTTGCATTTTTGCCGGTCAATATCTCCGGAGCCATAAGTCTCAGGAACTTGAAATTGGTAGAGCGGGGCTCCTTCTCTTCCATGTGTTAGCGGTAAGAAGCCAGAAGGATAGACGGGCTCTGGTGCCACCTTGTCGGCATGAATTTTGGATTTTTGTCGGTCAATATCTCCGGAGCCATAAGTCTCAGCAACTTGAAACTTGGTAGAGCGGGGCTCCTTCTCTTCCATGTGTTAGCGGTAAGAAGCCAGAAGGATAGACGGGCTCTGGTGCCACCTTGTCGGCATGAATTTTGGATTTTTGCCGGTCAATATCTCCGGAGCCATAAGTCTCAGGAACTTGAAACTTGGTAGAGCGGGGCTCCTTCTCTTCCATGTGTCTAAGTACGGTGCCGGTCCGTTATATTTGGTTGGCTGGATCTCCGGAACCAAGTGTTCCGGAGATCCAGCCAACCAAATATAACGGACCGGCACTTCACAGCTCCCTTGCGGGAAACGTAGCGGTAAGAAGCCAGAAGGATAGACGGGCTCTGGTGCCACCTTGTCGGCATGAATTTTGCATTTTTGCCGGTCAATATCTCCGGAGCCATAAGTCTCAGGAACTTGAAATTGGTAGAGCGGGGCTCCTTCTCTTCCATGTGTTAGCGGTAAGAAGCCAGAAGGATAGACGGGCTCTGGTGCCACCTTGTCGGCATGAATTTTGGATTTTTGTCGGTCAATATCTCCGGAGCCATAAGTCTCAGCAACTTGAAACTTGGTAGAACGGGGCTCCTTCTCTTCCATGTGTTAGCGGTAAGAAGCCAGAAGGATAGACGGGCTCTGGTGCCACCTTGTCGGCATGAATTTTGGATTTTTGCCGGTCAATATCTCCGGAGCCATAAGTCTCAGGAACTTGAAACTTGGTAGAGCGGGGCTCCTTCTCTTCCATGTGTCTAAGTACGGTGCCGGTCCGTTATATTTGGTTGGCTGGATCTCCGGAACCAAGTGTTCCGGAGATCCAGCCAACCAAATATAACGGACCGGCACTTCACAGCTCCCTTGCAGGAAACGTAGCGGTAAGAAGCCAAAAGGATAGACGGGCTCTGGTGCCACCTTGTCGGCATGAATTTTGCATTTTTGCCGGTCAATATCTCCGGAGCCATAAGTCTCAGGAACTTGAAATTGGTAGAGCGGGGCTCCTTCTCTTCCATGTGTTAGCGGTAAGAAGCCAGAAGGATAGACGGGCTCTGGTGCCACCTTGTCGGCATGAATTTTGGATTTTTGTCGGTCAATATCTCCGGAGCCATAAGTCTCAGCAACTTGAAACTTGGTAGAGCGGGGCTCCTTCTCTTCCATGTGTTAGCGGTAAGAAGCCAGAAGGATAGACGGGCTCTGGTGACACCTTGTCAGCATGAATTTTGGATTTTTGCCGGTCAATATCTCCGGAGCCATAAGTCTCAGGAACTTGAAACTTGGTAGAGCGGGGCTCCTTCTCTTCCATGTGTTAGCGGTAAGAAGCCAGAAGGATAGACGGGCTCTGGTGCCACCTTGTCGGCATGAATTTTGGATTTTTGCCGGTCAATATCTCCGGAGCCATAAGTCTCAGCAACTTGAAACTTGGTAGAGCGGGGCTCCTTCTCTTCCATGTGTTAGCGGTAAGAAGCCAGAAGGATAGACGGGCTCTGGTGACACCTTGTCAGCATGAATTTTGGATTTTTGCCGGTCAATATCTCCGGAGCCATAAGTCTCAGGAACTTGAAACTTGGTAGAGCGGGGCTCCTTCTCTTCCATGTGTTAGCGGTAAGAAGCCAGAAGGATAGACGGGCTCTGGTGCCACCTTGTCGGCATGAATTTTGGATTTTTGCCGGTCAATATCTCCGGAGCCATAAGTCTCAGGAACTTGAAACTTGGTAGAGCGGGGCTCCTTCTCTTCCATGTGTTAGCGGTAAGAAGCCAGAAGGATAGACGGGCTCTGGTGCCACCTTGTCGGCATGAATTTTGGATTTTTGCCGGTCAATATCTCCGGAGCCATAAGTCTCAGGAACTTGAAACTTGGTAGAGCGGGGCTACTTCCCTTTCATGTGTCTAAGTACGGTGCCGGTCCGTTATATTTGGTTGGCTGGATCTCCGGAACCAAGTGTTCCGGAGATCCAGCCAACCAAATATAACGGACCGGCACTTCACAGCTCCCTTGCGGGAAACGTAGCGGTAAGAAGCCAGAAGGATAGACGGGCTCTGGTGCCACCTTGTCGGCATGAATTTTGCATTTTTGCCGGTCAATATCTCCGGAGCCATAAGTCTCAGGAACTTGAAATTGGTAGAGCGGGGCTCCTTCTCTTCCATGTGTTAGCGGTAAGAAGCCAGAAGGATAGACGGGCTCTGGTGCCACCTTGTCGGCATGAATTTTGGATGTTTGTCGGTCAATATCTCCGGAGCCATAAGTCTCAGCAACTTGAAACTTGGTAGAGCGGGGCTCCTTCTCTTCCATGTGTTAGCGGTAAGAAGCCAGAAGGATAGACGGGCTCTGGTGCCACCTTGTCGGCATGAATTTTGGATTTTTGCCGGTCAATATCTCCGGAGCCATAAGTCTCAGGAACTTGAAACTTGGTAGAGCGGGGCTCCTTCTCTTCCATGTGTTAGCGGTAAGAAGCCAGAAGGATAGACGGGCTCTGGTGCCACCTTGTCGGCATGAATTTTGGATTTTTGCCGGTCAATATCTCCGGAGCCATAAGTCTCAGGAACTTGAAACTTGGTAGAGCGGGGCTCCTTCTCTTCCATGTGTCTAAGTACGGTGCCGGTCCGTTATATTTGGTTGGCTGGATCTCCGGAACCAAGTGTTCCGGAGATCCAGCCAACCAAATATAACGGACCGGCACTTCACAGCTCCCGTGCGGGAAACGTAGCGTTAAGAAGCCGGAAGGCTAGCCGGGCTCTGGTGCCACCTTGTCGACATGAATTTTGGATATTTGCCGGTCAATATCTCTGGAGCCATACCGGTCAATATCTCTGGAGCCATAAGTCTTGGGAACTTGAAACTTGGTAGAGCGGGGCTGCTTAATGTCTTCCATGAGTCTACTAATGGTGTCCATGGCCCCGTGTTCCGGAGATCCAGCCAATCAAATATAACGGACCGACACTTCACAGCTCCCTTGCGGGAAACGTAGCGTTAAGAAGCCGGAAGGCTAGCCGGGCTCTGGTGCCACCTTGTCGGCATGAATTTTGGATTTTTGCCGGTCAATATCTACGGAGGCATAAGTCTCACGAACTTGAAACTTGGTAGAGCGGGGCTCCTTAATCTCTTCCATGTCTCTAAGTAGCCACAAGTGTTCCGGAGATCCAGCCAACCAAATATAACGGTGTCCATGGCGTCCATATAATGGTGTCCATGGCCCCGTGTTCCGGAGATCCAGCCAACCAAATATAACGGACCGACACTTCACAGCTCCCTTGCGGGAAACGTAGCGTTATGAAGCCAGAAGGCTAGCCGGGCTCTGGTGCCACCTTGTCAGCATGAATTTTGGATATTTGCCGCTCAATATCTCCGGAGCCATAAGTCTCAGGAACTTGAAACTTGGTAGAGCGGGGCTGCTTACCATGAGTCTACTAATGGTGTCCATGGCCCCGTGTTCCGGAGATCCAGCCAACCAAATATAACGGACCGGCACTTCACAGCTCCCTTGCGGGAAACGTAGCGGTAAGAAGCCAGAAGGATAGACGGGCTCTGGTGCCACCTTGTCGGCATGAATTTTGGATTTTTGCCGGTCAATATCTCCGGAGCCATAAGTCTCAGGAACTTGAAACTTGGTAGAGCGGGGCTCTTTGGATATTTGCCGGTCAATATCTCTGGAGCCATACCGGTCAATATCTCTGGAGCCATAAGTCTTGGGAACTTGAAACTTATGGCTCCAGAGATATTGACCGGTATGGCTCCAGAGATATTGACCGGCAAATATCCAAAGATAGATAGATAGGTAGAGCGCCGGAGATATTGAGCGGCAAAAATCCAAAATGGTGTCATATGGTGTCCCAATCATATGGTGTCCATGGCCCCAAGGGTTCCAGAGATCCAGCCACCAAAAGAGAACCGACCTTGCGGGAAAGTCCAAGCTGAGAAAGGAGGGGAGCATTGGAGGGGAAGGGGAAGAGCAGGGAAAGATTCTCCACCCAAAAAGCCCCGAGTCTCGGCCATTCAATGAAGCATTATTAGCCCCGAGCTCCGAACGTCTGATTAAAAGGAAAATGCGCGTGCCCAAACAGAGGGAACGCGCCGCGGCCTGAGCGGGGATTGATTCAAGGGGCTGAGCGTGAGCGAGCACTCAGCTCAGACTGCTGCACAAAATCCGGTGGACGGCGGCGCCTGCGCAAAGTCTATTCTGTTATTGCCAATGCCTAGCTATACTGGTTGGCTCAACTGTGGTGGACATCACACAGGTTACATGTCCTGCGATCCTGGACCAGTGTGATGTCCATCATAGGCGCTGCCATGTCCAAAAAAAAAAGCACCCTTGTCCCCCCCTGCTCTCGTGCAAAGGCGAATGCAAGCGTTGGTCTGGGGTCATATGTCAACAGCAATTGCACAATGTATGTGAGGTATCACCGCAAAGGTCAGATCGAGGGCAGTGATTTTAGCAGTAGACCTCCTCTTTAAATCTAAAGTGGTAACTTGTAAAGGCTTTTAAAAATGTATGTAGTTTGTCGTCGCTGCAAGTTTGTGCGCAATTTTAAAGCATGTCGTGTTTGGTATCCACGTAAAGCAATATATTTACCACCGCTCAGGATCATCCAAACCAAGGTGTATAAATCCTCCACCTCCAGAGAGAGGAGAGCTCCAGGTGCTGGCAATTGCTAGTGCAAGTATGGATGGATAGTCTATTTATTCATGAAACAGGATCATGGGGTACATAGGGCACCACTCTGACCATCTCCTGTACTATGTCTGCAGTCTCTGACCATCTCCTGTACCATGTCTGCAGTCTCTAACCGTCTCCTGTACCATGTCTGCAGTCTCTGACCATCTCTTGTACTATGTCTGCAGTCTCTGACCATCTCCTGTACCATGTCTGCAGTCTCTGACCATCTCCTGTACCATGTCTGCAGTCTCTGACCATCTCTTGTACTATGTCTGCAGTCTCTGACCATCTCCTGTACCATGTCTGCAGTCTCTGACCATCTCTTGTACTATGTCTGCAGTCTCTGACCATCTCCTGTACTATATCTGCAGTCTCTGATCGTCACCTGTACTATGTGCGCAGTTTCGGACCATCTCTTGTACTATGTCTGCGGTTTCTGACCATCTCCTGTACTATGTCTGCGGTCTCTGACCATCTCCTGTACTATGTATGTGGTCTCTGATCATCTCCTATATCATATCTGCAGTCTCCGATCCGTCTCCTGTACTATGTCTGCAGTCTCTGACCATCTCCTGTATCATGTCTGTAGTATTTTTGAGGGCTCTTTCTAACAGACTCTCTAACAGAAGCGCTCTCTGTGTCCATCAGAGAGGCCCCCCTCCAGGTCCCAATAAAGTACTCTTGCTTCTCTTCCTGTATTTTGTTTATTGTACCTGTAATGATCCCAGGGTAATGAAGACTTTGTGGTGGAGCGTCTCTGTGGTTGAGTCATTGCCATAGAAATATTTGTAAAGGGGAGGAGTTACTAAATGACCACGCCCATGTGGGGGCGCCAGAAATATTTCTGCACCCAGGCGCCTGTGAACCTAGGATCGGCCCTGTGTGGCTGAATACATTTTGGCCTAATATTGTGACTAAAATTGAGTTTATTGGATTTTTCTTATAACAAAAAGTAGAAAATATAATTTTTTTCAAAATTTTCGGTCTTTTTCCGTTTATATCGCAAAAAAATAAAAATTGCAGAGGCAATCAAATACCATCAAAACAAAGCTCAATTTTTTGTGAACAAAAGGACGCAAATTTCGTTTGGGTACAGCATTGCATGACCTCGCAATTAACAGTTAAAGCAGCGCAGTGCCAAATTGTAAAAAGTCCTCTGGTCTTTAGGCAGCCAAATGGTCCGGGGCTTAAGTGGTTAAAGGGGTTGCAAAGGTTCGTTTTTTTCACCTTAATGCATCCTATGCATTAAGGTGAAAAAACACCTTGCAGTGTCCGCCCCCCCATTTTATTTAGCTGAGCCTCGATCCCACGTTGCTCTCTCCACGGCTTCTCAGCTCTTCATTGGATAGATTGATAGCAGGGCAGCCATTGGTTCCCGCTGCTGTCAATCAAATCCAAATGACGTGGCCGCTGAGAGGCGGAGCCGAGTCATACACTCAGCGTCTATGGATGCCGAGTGTATGACACGAGAGCGCGCCCGCAGAGTAACCCCCTCGGGAGAGAGCTTCCCAGAGGGGTTATCTATTGCGGGGAGGAGCCGCGAGAGCCGCCGTGGGACCCCAGAACAGGAGGATCGGGGTCACTCTATGCAAACTGAACTGCACAGTGGAGGTAAGTATGATATGTTTGGTATTTAAAAAAAAAAAAAACTGAACCTTTACAACCACTTTAAGCTCTGGAGCAACTGCAAGTGCACAATCTAATTGTCTTTGGTAACCCCTTTGGGGTTGATTTACTAAAGGCAAATTGTGCACTTTGCAAAGTGGAGTTGCTCTCTGCAAGGGCAGTTGCTCCAGAGCTTCATAAATGAGGTAAAGGTTCACTTTGAAATGAAATACCCAATCAGGTGCAAGGAAAATAAATTTTAAAAAAATGCATTTTTGCTTGCACATGATTGGATAATGGAAGTCAGCAGAACTTCTGCTCATTTACTAAGCTCTGGAGCAACTGAGTGCACAGTCTATTTGCCTTTAGTGAATCAACTCCATTGTGTCCTCCCAGCAGGGACGGCTCCCCATACGAGAACACAATAGCTCCAAGGGAGGGAATCCCGGGACTGTCTGTGTTGATGGGGGGAAATCAAATTATTTTCTTTCCTGCAACCGTGGTTGCAGGAAAGAAAATCACTCCGTCTATGGCCGGCCTCGGGGCCCTTTCACACTAAGCAGTTTTTCAACTATTAAAGCGGTAGTAAACCTGCACATTAAAAAAAAAAAAAAAAAACCTGCAAGGCAAAGGCATAATGAGCTAGTATACAACGCATACTAGATCGTTATGAAATGCTTACCTCAGAACGAAGCCCCCGTAGCGGAGCCCGGTCCATGCCTAGGGAGCTGACATCTTGCCCTCGGCGTGTCTTCCGGGTTCGCGGCTCCGGCGCTGTGAGTGGCCGGAGCCGCGTTGACGTCACTTCCACGCGTGTGCGTGGGTGTTTTCTTCCCGGCAAATCCGGCAGCGACCTTCAGCCGGGCATTCAGATCGCATGTGCCACTGACGTCAGCGGCTGCATGCAAAGGGAATATCTCCTAAACCGTACAGGATTAGGGGATATTTATTTTACCTACAGGTAAGCCTTATTATAGGCCTTATTATAGGCTTACTTGTAGGTCAAAGTGTCCAAATTGGGTATACAACCACTTTAAAGAAAAATGCATTGAAGACCTGTGGAACTCTTCACAAAAAACTCTTCATAAAAAAGAAAAATGCACCTTCCTATTAAAATGATTGGAAAACGCATCAAAAACACACCCGCAGTTGCATTTTTGGTGCATTTTTTGGAGACAGGTGTCCAAGTTTCCCTGGTACGTGGGACACACATGAAGTATCACCACAATCATCAGAGTCCAGACCTCCTGTGTAACTCGAAACTGGTAACACGTAAAGGCTTTTAACCACTTGTCCTCCGGAAGATTTACCCCCCTTCATACGGCACTGCATTACTTTAAGTGTGCAATTGTCAGTTAACCCCTTTGTGCCGAGCGTACACATATATGCGTCCTCGGCTTTAGGGGGTTATACCAGGATGATGCCCGCAGCTGCAGGCATCATCCTGGTACCATTTTTTAGAGCCAGCTGTTGGCTTTCCAGGGATGACAACCGATAAGGCTAAAAGCCGCTCGATTGTTATCCTGGAGGAGAGGGAGGGGACATCCCCCCTCCCGCTGCCTCCCGTCCCACCGGGAGACCCAATCCGAGATGTGTCACTTCCGTCGCCTAGAGATAGACTGGCATGAAGCCGGAAACGGCTCTTTGTCTTCTCTCTGTAAACACGGAAGCAATGTCACTTCCGGTTTACTCGGCTGCCAATGGCGCCCGATTAAAAAAAATATACAGTATTCAAAATCGCCGTTTACGGCGATCTTAATACTTTGAAGTGCAAAGGAGGGATTGGGGGTCTTTTAGATCCCTCCATAAAGAGTACCTGTCACCACCTATTACTGTCACAAGGGACGTTTTACATTCCTTGTCACAGCAATAAAAGTGATCAAAATTGTATTTATTTTTTTTAAACACAAACAGCAAAGAAAATGCATACGGAAGTCACACCCGCATATGTAAACGGTGTTCAAATCACACATGTGAGGTATAGTCGCGATCGTCAGAGCGAGAGCAATAATTCTAGCCCTAGACCTCCTCTGTAACGCTAACCTGGTAACCGTAAAAAAAAATTAAAGTGTCGCCTATGGAGAATTTTAGGTATCGTAGTTTGTCGCTATTCCACAAGTGTGCGCAATTTTAAAGCGTGACATGTTTGGTATCTATTTACTCAGTGTAACATCATCTTTCACATTATACAAAAAAATGGGGCTAACTTTACTGTTTATTTATTTTTTTTTAATTCATGAAAATGTCTTTCCCCAAAAAAAGTTGCATTCAAAACACTGCTGCACAAATACCGTGTGACATAAAATATTGCAACAATTGCTAAAAATATATATATAATGTTTGGGGGCTCTAAGTAATTTTCTAGCAAAAAATTTGTTTTTTAACTTGTAAACAACAAATGTCAGAAATAGGCTTAGTCATGAAAGGGATGAATTATTAAAGTAACGCAGTGCCGTATGAAGGGGGGTAAATCTTCCGGAGGTCAAGTGGTTAAAAGCCTTTACAGGTTACCAGTCGTGTGATGCTGTACCCAAATAAAAGCGCTGTGCTGCCTGCTCAGTACCCGCCTATCAGTCTTATCAGCGCACATCAGTGGAGGAGAAAAATTAGCTGTTTGCAAAATTTGATGACAATTTTTATTTTTTTTTTCAAAATGTTCGGTCTTCTTTCGTCTGTTTAGCAAAAAAATTAAAACCCCAGCGGTGATTAAATACCACCAAAAGAAAGCTCTATGTGTGTGAAAAAAATAATAAACATTTCATAAGAGTTCAGTGTAGCATGACCGCCCAATTGTCATTCAAAGTGTGACAGCGCTGAAAGTTGAAAATTGGCCTGGGCAGGAAGGGGGTAAAAGTGCCTGGTAGACGAGTGGTTAAAGTAGATCTTTTCCCAAAATATTTGCGTTTGAAAAACTACTGCAAAAATACCTGGTGATATAAAAAATGGCACCACCCACTGTTTTATTCTCTAGGGCCTCTGCTTAAACCAGTATGTAATGTTTGGGGATTCTAAGTCAATTTCTAGCAAAAAAAAAACCTGTAACTTTTAATTGTCCATTAATGTCCAGAGGAAGAATAAAAGGAGAGTTACTTACCTGATCCTCCTCCCCGCACGATCTGCACCCCAAAACACTACAAAGGTTATTGGTGACCAGAGCAGGGTCCATAGTCCTGCATTGGATGTAAGGACACCAAAGGACAGTCCGGGTTCGGGTTTGACTTGAAAAAAGGTGGCAACCCTAGTCCCGGATAAGCTCCATGTGAGGGAGGGGGGGTCCCAGGTGAGCTCTATGTGGGGGAGGGGGGTCCCGGATGAGCTCCATGTGGGGGAGGGGGGGTCCCGGATGAGCTCCATGTGGGGGAGGGGGGTCCCGGATGAGCTCCATGTGGGGGAGGGGGGTCCCGGATGAGCTCCATGTGGGGGAGGGGGGGTCCCGGATGAGCTCCATGTGGGGGAGGGGGGTCCCAGATGAGCTCCATGTGGGGGAGGAGGGTCCCTGATGAGCTCCACGTGGGGGAGGGGGGTCCCTGATGAGTTCCACATGGGGGGAGGGGGGTCCCAGGTGAGCTCCATGTGGGGGAGGGGTACCTAGACGTATTCTATTTATTATAATGAGATCTCACCTATAAATCTCTGCTTCCTCTGAGCCCGATCCATGTAAAATAGAACACAATAAATCCAGAAATCAGCGGTCTGCTTTTACTGCCCTCCCAGGTGTAGGATTGGGGTGTAGAGGAGACTCTAATAGTCAGCAATGTTCTACGGTAGAAATCCCCACACTGCCCCCTATAGTGCTGGAAACACACTACATCACCTTCTCTGATCACCTCTACACAGAGGCACTAGGAAAGGTCTGCTGAATGTGGATGTGTGGTGGTGAGAGGAGGGATGGGCCCCTCAGTACACATCATAATACACATATTATCATTCCATATAATATCATATGGTAATGGAAGGGGTGTGTGGCTGATATGTCCTAGTTAGATATGGCACCTCATCTCAATGATTATTAGAAAAAAGGAACAAAGGGAATGGGGATTATCATGGTGCCAGACGACTCAAGAAATCATTAATAATAAAGTATTTTATTACATCAATATTGTAGACATACAAAACATACAAAAAATTCATTAAAATCAAATAAGAAAAGGAGAGCACATTATAATTACTACTAGCCAGAATGGTCTTGGCCTGCTAAAGTTGTGCGTCAATTCTTCCCTACATGTTTCGCCGAACCATTGGCTTCTTCAGGGGAATAAGACGTGACCAATATAATAAATGTAGCTCTAAGAGGAAATTGAAAAATGCAAAGAATTAAACATAGATAGTACATAGCAACATGATTTAAATATGATGTGCGATAATGGAGAAGCAACATGGCATTAGGAGTCCCCCCCCGTGAAAAAGAACCACCCCACAACCCCAAATGACAATGCTCACCTACCTACACCGATGTCACCAGTCGGCCGGGTCAGGACAGAGACCGCTCAGAGTCAGCAGCCCAGTTCCACCACAGTGTGGCTGCAGGGGGCAAAAAGGTGCATATTAGGATAGAACAGGATTAAAAAAAAAACATTTAAATCAACATGGGAACCAAACACATCCCATGTATAGGGCTAACATAACCTCAATACCTACCAATGATAGTTGAAAAACTGAAGTCCAATACTAGGGCGCTGGAGAAACCAATAAAAATCAGATTGTGCAATAGGAAACACTTAGATTGAAGCTGTGGTATCAGAAAACAAAAAGGGAATTGCTACTATGAAAGAAGTGATCATTGGATATAAATCGAAAAAAATCACAAAATGATCTCCAAAAGTAGACCATCATTTACACTTACCCAGGACAAAACGATGCATGCCTAAGCTTCCAAATCAGATAAAGTACTGGAATTGATTGCTCACTGTAGACTGCCAGGCAGACTCCCAAACACTACACAGAGCGTAAAGGCAAAATCGGCCTTAAGCAGAAACAACTAGGAAAGAAAAAAGGAAAAGACCGGGTAACATAATGAAAAGAGATCCGAAATAACAAGAGCTGAAGAATCCAAGAGCATGCCCTATAGATGACACTAACCTTGTATGTGAACAAAAAGCGTGGCAGCGCCCCAGAGTCCAGCGATTAGAGAGCTGGAGATGCCGGCCTTTATACCCCCCCACCCGATCGGCGTGGGACATCACCGACCGGTGTCTTGCCGAGAAAATTCCCCCGGTGGATAAGGACCCCCCTGTACTGCGCTTGCGCAGTACGAACGACTATGGAGCCGCCGAAAATTGCCGAAGTACAGCTGATCGTCAGCTCTACACGGCGCCTGCGCACTACATTCTGCCCTATGTCCAGGTTAAAGCCCCACCATCCAAGTGGACACAGAGTTAGAATATTAAAATGCCGAGCGCAACCAGGCCGTGCCCGAAGCGTGGCGAGTGTAGTGAGCCAGCGAGGGGCCTGTTACAAAGTGGTTTTTTTTTTACTATACTCTTGGCACGCAGGTGCCGTGTACAGCTGACTCAGGTGTTCAGCTTCGGCTCTTTTGGGCGGCTCCCTTGTTGTTCCTACTGTGCAAGCGTTGCACCTGCGCACAACAGGGGGGTCCTTACCCGCCGAGGGGAACTTTCTCGGCAGAACACTGGGAGCGGATGACGGGCGACCATCGCGCATGCTCAAAGACCAACGTTGAACAGCCTACAGTGCCCAGAATGCTGAACGAGACAGCAATCGTGTCATGTGACCCAGTCACGCGGCACGAGGAGCGTGGGCAGAACACCCAGCAGTGTGGAATCAATAAATGTAACCAGGGCCGTCTTTAATATTGACTGGACTCTGGGCAAACATTTTTTCTTGGCCCCCCCATGCAATTTCGCTCTCCACCTGCTCTGAGTCTACAATAAATAGCAGCTAGACTCAAATCATTTTACTGAATCAGATCAGGCAACGATTGTGATTGGTTGCCAGAGGTTACAGTGTATCATTAGCACTCACTGACTGTCTGCTAGAGGTTACAGAACACATTATGGCTCACTTATTATTTGCTAGAGGTTAAGGCACATGACTTATGCTTGTTGATTGGTTGCTAGAGATTACTGTACATCAATACTGCTCACTGATTGGTTGCTACAAGTTACTGGACATCCTTACCACTCACCAATTGGTTGCTACACTGACCACCAATGTAACTGAGACATTTAGCCTGTGTGTGTGTGTTGGGAATGCATGCAAAATCGCTTTCCTGACACCACAGAAACGCGCTGCCCATCTTAATGACATCCTCACGCATCTGCTGAGATGTACGTATTCACATGCACCACAATTCACGGTGCTGTGGCCCCATGTTATTTTGAAAAAGGGTTCCACCTCCAATTTGCTTACCTTTGCAGAACAGGCTGATGTTAGGCTTAATGACCACAGTTGTAGGTAGGACTATCAAGCATGCCTCTTTACTTCCCAAGTGGGCAGCATTCAGCAGAAGTGATGGTAAATATGACCTCAGGTGGCATGATACACATATGAATGCCACCTCTATTTACATAGCAATGCCAGTCTGCTGCTATTTACATAGTAATGCTGCCACTATTTACATATCAATGCAGGTTATTTACATGTAAACACAGGGTCTACAAGTGAGTCATCTGTACATGGTAGGGATGAGCTTCGTGTTCGAGTCAAACCCATGTTCGACTCGAACATCGGCTGTTCGATCGTTCCTCGAATTGCGAACGATATGGGCAGTTCGCGCCAAATTCACGTGGCGCGTCACGGCCCATAATTCACTGCGGCATCGCAGTGCATTGCTAGCTGATGATTGGCCAAGCATGCACTATGACCCGCATACTTGGCCAATCACAGCGTCGTCGGTAGAGAGAGCTGTAATTGGCCAAAGCCAGGGTGGCTTTGGCCAATTATGGCCCAGGGGGTTTAGAACACGCCCCACACTATATAAGGCCGCCTGCACGGCGGCCCTGTGTAGTGTGTGCCGGCGTGCTTAGAGAGTGCTTAGAGAGAGAGAGACAGTGTCATTTCATTTGAGTTAGCTAGATTAGGCAGGACAGTCAGTGAGTTAGCTGCACTTACAGTCAGTGTATTGTGTATATATATGCATCCCAGGTGTTACATATATATATATATATATATATACATATATATATATATATATATATATATATATATATATATATATATATATACATACACACTGTATTCAGTTTAGCTAGATCCGTTCCTGTTATCTTCCTACTGACAGGCAGGCTTGTCTTGTTACAGTATTTACAGCTACCATTGCTGGTGTTCTTTTGATCCTATTAGTACCACAGTCAGGCAGCTAGACTATTTACAGTTAATGTAGTGCGTCCTCCTCACAGTGTTCAGTTAAACTACAAGTTAGTTTAGTGTGACCTCTGCACAGTGTTCAGCTAAAGCTACAAGTTAGGGTAGTGCAACCTCCTCACAGTGTTCAGCTAAAACTACAAGTTAGTGTAGTGTGACCTCTGCACAGTGTTCAGCTAAAGCTACAAGTTAGTGTAGTGCATCCTCCTCACAGTGTTCAGCTAAAACTGCAAGTTAGGGTAGTGCGTCCTCCTCACAGTGTTCAGCTAAAGCTACAAGTTGGTGTAGTTTGTCCTCCTCACAGTGTTCAGCAAAAACTACAAGTTAGTGTAGGGCGACCTCTGCACAGTGTTCAGCTAAAGCTACTAGTTTAGTGCATCCTCCTCACAGTGTTCAGCTAAGACTACAAGTTAGTGTAGTGCGACCTCTGCACAGTGTTCAGCTAAAGCTACAAGTTAGGGTAGTGCATCCTCCTCACAGTGTTCAGCTAAAGCTACAAGTTAGTTTAGTGTGACCTCTGCACAGTGTTCAGCTAAAGCTACAAGTTAGTGTAGTGCGTCCTCCTCACAGTGTTCAGCTAAACCTACAAGTTATTTTTTTGCGAGCTCTGCACAGTATTCAGCTAAAGCTACCTGTAGAAGATTGGTGGTGTTTTACTGATCCTATCACTACCGCAGGCAGCTAAATAAGCTACAAGTTATTTTTTTGGCGAGCTCTGCACAGTATTCACCTAAAGCTACCTGTAGAAGGTTGGTGGTGTTTTCCTGATCCTATCACTATGGCAGGCAGCTAAATAAGCTACAAGTTATTTTTTGGCGAGCTCTGCACAGTGTTCTAGACATGTGCACACTAAAATATTTTGTTTCGGAATTTTGTTTTCGTCCGAAAAATAAATTTATTTGGTTACTCCCAAAATTCAATTTTATTTATTTCGTTTTTTGTTAAAACTTGCATTCGTCCGAAAATCCAAATTAAGGTCAAATCTGTCATTGAAGGCTTATGGTGGGGGCATGGCTGACCGGAGCTGAAGATGGACGCCTGATCTAACAGCTCGTCACACAGGGGATATCTTCAAGCTACTCAGGCCGCACAGCTACCTTAATCCGGTGCCATCCTTGCACCTAAGACACCAGAGAACATGGCCAGTGGGTCTAGGAAGAGAAACCCGGAGTATAAACCTAAAAAACTCACCGAGTTCTCCTGCAAGCTGGCGGAGCAGGTCAGTGAACTCCAAGATGGCGCCGGCTCGGCCACGCGGCGGGACTCATACACGGATCTACCGGACAAATTCCCGGTAGATCCTGCTCCATCCCACCCCCCAGCGTTACCCCCTCACCCCCCGGAGGGTGACCACCTCCTGAATAGCCCCGCAAAGGCTAAAATGAGGCTCGATGCGCCGGCGCAGCGGCGGCCCACAGCACAAATCGAGGCCCAGGCTTTCAATCCCCTTCTCAGCAACCAGGCCCTGCACTCATCCATGGCATCTTTCCCTACCTCGGGGCAGCCTGTGACGGACACTACATTAAAGGATATGCTACTGTCACTGCAGACCTCCCTTATGACAGATCTCTACTCACTATTTACTAAAATCTCCTCAGGCATACACTCAATTGGTGATAGAGTGACATGCATTGAAAAATTGAAAAATTGAAAAACATGAGTTAATGCACCTCCACAGTTAATGAGGTCATTGATGTGTGTGAGGATGTGGGAGAGGAGCAAACATGGATTCGCGCCAAGCTGGCTGATTTAGAGGACAGATCTCGCAGGAACAATATCAAGCTGCGCGGATTCCCCGAATCCATAATGCCTGCAGACCTGCCACGGTTCGCGAAAGAAATGATGCACGTCATTGTCCCAGAAGCATCCCCCAGGGACATAATAATAGACAGAATACACAGAAATGCCAAGCCATCCCACCTTGCTGCCTCCATTCCCAGAGATGTTTTAATGAGAGTCCACTTCTTTCATATCAAAGAGAAACTCTTGCTGGGGGTCAAAAATAAATCACCACTGCCTGCTCCGTACACAGGAATCCAATTTTTCCCAGATCTCTCTAAATACTCTCCAACTAAGAAGAAACCTGAACCCGATCACCAAAGGGCTTCAAAACCATAAAATACCATACAAATGGCATCACCCAGCGACTATCCTAGTCACTAGAAATGGTCAATATCACGTCATACATGACCTAAACAAAGGCCTGCACCTCCTCCACAACTGGGGAATAATTATTTAACCTCCCAAGACCACCTCAATGCGCAACGGCCCACCTCCTGCCCGCAGCTGTATGGATCACCACCCCAGCTGAGAGGACACCATAGTTACTACCGTAGTAGGCCTAACTACTGAATCTCAAATCCCCTGGGTCTTGATGAATTGTTCCATTGATTATTCAGCTCCCTTCGTTACTAACTGTTTATACCCCCAATTAGAGGCTGAAGCGGTGTTTTACGCCACCTCTACGTACCCTTCTTCAATTTAGCAGAGTTACCTTATCGGCAGTTTGCTCACTGGTTTCGTACTGTCAAGTGTGATTAACATTTTGCTCTATCTGCAGCTCTATTATCCAAACCACTATTGAGTCCATGGACCGAAGCCCTCCTGCCATCAGATACATATCCTAGGATCCTCCGACCCACAGACCGGGACGTCTGACCGTAAGTGATATCTCACACAAGCCTTCCTTCATCTCCCTACACAATGCCGCTAAACATATTATCGCTAAATGTCAATGGCCTGAACCATCCGGCTAAACGCCATTCTTTATGGAAAACCGCCAAAGCTCTCCAGAGTGACATTCTCTGTATTCAAGAGACACACCTGATAAAGTCAGAATCCTCACTATGCACCAACCGCCAGTTTCCACACATTTTTCAAGCCTGCCACTCTACTAAATCCAAAGGCGTCATGATAGCAATCAAAGAAACAGTGGACTTCCATCTATCCAAACTACTAATTGACCCTGAAGGTCGATACTTAATTATAGTGTGTACCATCAACAACGTTTCTTATACCCTCACCAATATTTACGCACCGAACACTCACCAAATGAAATTGCTGGTGTTCTTTTGATCCTATTAGACCACAGTCAGGCAGCTAGACTATTTACAGTTAGTGCAGTGCGTCCTGCTCACAGTGTTCTGCTAAACCTACAAGTTAGTGGGGTGCGTCCTGCTCACAGTGTTCAGCTAAACCTAGAAGTTAGTGGGGTGCGTCCACCTCACAGTGTTCAGCTAAACCTACAAGCTAGTGGGGTGCGTCCTGCTCACAGTGTTCAGCTAGATCCGTTTCTGTTATCTTCTTACTGACAGGCAGGCTTGTCTTGTTACAGTAAATACAGCTACCTGAAGAAAATTGCTGGTGTTCTTTTGATCCTATTAGTACCACAGTCAGGCAGCTAGACTATTTACAGTTAGTGCAGTGCGTCCTGCTCACAGTGTTCTGCTAAACCTACAAGTTAGTGGGGTGCGTCCTGCTCACAGTGTTCAGCTAAACCTACAAGTTAGTGGGGTGCGTCCACCTCACAGTGTTCAGCTAAACCTACAAGCTAGTGGGGTGCGTCCTGCTCACAGTGTTCAGCTAGATCCGTTCCTGTTATCTTCTTACTGACAGGCAGGCTTGTCTTGTTACAGTATTTTAAAGAAAATTACTGGTGTTCTTTTGATCCTATTAGTACCACAGTCAGGCAGCTAGACTATTTACAGTTAGTGCAGTGCGTCCTGCTCACAGTGTTCTGCTAAACCTACAAGTTAGTGGGGTGCGTCCTGCTCACAGTGTTCAGCTAAACCTAGAAGTTAGTGGGGTGCGTCCACCTCACAGTGTTCAGCTAAACCTACAAGCTAGTGGGGTGCGTCCTGCTCACAGTGTTCAGCTAGATCCGTTTCTGTTATCTTCTTACTGACAGGCAGGCTTGTCTTGTTACAGTAAATACAGCTACCTGAAGAAAATTGCTGGTGTTCTTTTGATCCTATTAGTACCACAGTCAGGCAGCTAGACTATTTACAGTTAGTGCAGTGCGTCCTGCTCACAGTGTTCTGCTAAACCTACAAGTTAGTGGGGTGCGTCCACCTCACAGTGTTCAGCTAAAGCTACCTGTAGAAGGTTGGTGGTGTTCTCATACTACAGGCAGGCAGTTGATTTTGCTAGCTGCAGTATCAGTACATATATATATATATATATATATATATATCCCAGCTTAGTGCAGCTACAGGCCATTAGTATGTCTGGAAGGCCAAGAAGGAGAGGCAGACAGTCACAAGCCAATAAGAGAGGGCAAGCAGGCTCTGTGTCTAGTGCTGGTCGTGGAGACGGTGCATCCTCATCAGCACGTGGCCATGGGACACGCTTGGCCTTTTTTTCGGCAGCTGGCCATGTTGAGCCGCAACATGCGGAAGACTTGGTCGAGTGGATGACCAAGCCGTCCTCATCCTCCTCATCCTCTCTCACCCATGCCCAGGGTACTTTGTCTGGCAAAGCAGCGGCCTCTTCCCTCGGCTCAATGTCATCAGTGACTCCTTCCCTAGCCCCACCATGTCCTCCTGAGGAGTCCCTCGAACTGTTTGACCACAGTGTTGAGTACATGCTCCAGGAGGATGCCCAGAGTTTGGAAGGCTCTGATGATGATACTGAGCTCGATGAAGGCAGTAACACGAGCACGGACAGAGGGGGTGCCCAAGAAGGACAGCAATCTGGCAGTCATGCTCCCCCTGCTGCAGCATACTGCCAGGTTTGCTCCAGTGATGAGGAGGGAGGGGATGATGAGGTCACTGACTCAACGTGGGTGCCTAATAGGAGAGAGGAGGAGGAGGAGGAGGAGGAGGCGGCACATCACCAACGAGGCAGGATGCCCTCCAGGGGCCAGCCTAAGGGCAACACATTGACTGCATCACACCCCAAAGCTCCACATGTGCAGGGCGCTGCAGTCTCTGCGCGTTATTCAAAAAGTTCTTTGGTGTGGGCCTTTTTTGAGACGAGTGCATCAGATCGCACCGCTGCTATTTGCAACATATGTCTCAAGCGTATCTCGCGTGGCCAAAACATCTCCCGCTTGGGTACCACATGCTTGACCAGACATATGTTGACCTGCCATGCAGTTCGTTGGCAAGCGTATCTAAAAGACCCACACCAAAGAACAAAGAGGACCTCTCCTTGCTCCTCATCAGCTGAGATTTCCAACCCCACTAGACCTTCAGTCCTCTCTGAGACCTGCACTTAGAGGAATGAAGGTGTAGAATTAGGTGCGTCACAGCCACGTACTTGTGGGCAATCTGATTTTGGTACACCGACGTCAGATTGTACCAGGCAAATTTCCCTGCCCCAGCTGCTGCACCGCCGAAAGAAGTTTGCTCCCAGCCATCCACATGCCCAGCGGTTGAATGCTAGCTTGGCAAAATTGCTAGCACTTCAACTGCTGCCTTTTCAGTTGGTAGACTCTGCCCCCTTCCGTGAGTTTGTGGAATGTGCGGTTCCTCAGTGGCAGGTACCCAAACGCCACTTTTTCTCACGGAAGGCGATTCCGGCTCTCTACCAGCATGTGGAAGGCAATGTCCATGCCTCGCTGGACAGGGCGGTCAGCGGTAAGGTGCATATTACCGCTGACTCATGGTCCAGCAGGCATGGACAGGGACGTTACCTAAGTTTCACGGCGCATTGGGTGACTCTGCTGGCAACTGGGAAGGATGCAGGACAAGGTGCAGTAGTGTTGGAGGTTGTTCCGCCACCACGCCTCCAAAATGCTAATGATTGTGACACACCTCTCTCCTCCACCCCCTCCTCTTCTTCTTCCTCCATGGCCTCTTCCTCGGAACCAGCGGTGCTCCGTAGTCGTTCAAGGGGCTACGCAAGTGCGCAGGCCAAAAGATGCCATGCGGTGTTTGAGCTGGTGTGCTTGGGGGACAGGAGCCACACTGGGGCAGAGGTTCTGTCAGCTCTGCAGGGGCAGGTTCAGAGGTGGTTGACGCCACGCCAACTTAAAGCAGGAATGGTGGTTTGCGACAATGGCACCAACCTCCTCTTTGCCCTCCGACAGGGACAAATGACCCATGTGCCCTGTTTGGCTCACGTCCTTAACTTGGTGGTGTAGCGGTTCTTTGGCAGGTACCCGGGCTTACAGGATGTCCTGAGGCAGGCCAGGAAAGTCTGTGTGCATTTCCGCCGGTCATATAATGCCAGTGTTCGGCTGACGGACCTCCAAAAGGAGTTTAACCTGCCCAAGAACCGCCTAATCTGTGACATGCCCACCAGGTGGAACTCAACGTTGGCCATGCTGCAGCGGCTGCACACGCAGCAGAGGGCCATCAATGAGTACCTGTGCGACTATGGCACCAGGACAGGGTCAGGGGAGCTTGTTTTTTTTTCCCCACGCCAGTGGGCCATGATCAGGGATGCATGCACTGTCCTGTCACCATTTGAGGAGGCCACGAGGATGGTGAGCAGTGACAGTGCATGCATCAGTGACACTGTCCCCCTTGTCCACCTGTTGGAGCACACGCTGCATGGAATAATGGACAGGGCACTTGAGGCAGAACAGAGGCAGGAAGAGGAGGACTTCCTTAGCTCTCAAGGCCCCCTTTATCCAGACAGTGTTCCTGCGTGCCCGCCGATCACACAGGAAGAGGACGAGGAGGAAGAGGAGGAGGAGGAGGAGGAAGATTGTGTCAGTATGGAGGTGGAGCCTGGCACTCAGCATCAGCAGCAGTCTTTAAGGGATCAGTCCCAAGAAACACATGGACTTGTACGTGGCTGGGAGGAGGTGGCTGCGGACCATGTCGTCCTTAGTGACCCAGAGGACTCCGGACCGAATGCCTCAGCAAACCTACGCTGCATGGCCTCCCTGATCCTGCAAAGCCTGCGTAAGGATCCTCGTATTCTTGGTATCAAGGAGAAGGACCAATACTGGCTGGCAACCCTCCTTGATCCACGTTACAAGGGTAAGGTTGCGGACCTTATCTTGCCATCGCAGAGGGAGCAGAGGATGAAACATCTTCGGGAGGCCTTGCAGAAAGGTCTGTGCAACGCGTTCCCAGAGACTGGGAGGTTACAAACTCCTGTTTCTGGACAACGTGTTGCTGAGGCTTCGGTCAGTCAAAGAAGGAGCGGTGGAGAAGGTGGCCGTCTGACCGATGCGTTCAGACAATTTTTTGGTCCGCAGCCCCAAGGTATGATCGGTTCCAGCAACCATCGCCAGCGTCTGTTTTACATGGTGCAGGAATACCTAGGGGCAAGATCAGACTTGGACACCTTTCCCACCGAAAATCCTCTGGGTTACTGGGTCTTGAGGATGGATCACTGGCCAGAGCTTGCACAGTATGCAATTGAGCTACTGGCCTGTCCTGCATCCAGCGTTCTTTCGGAACGCACATTCAGTGCTGCTGGAGGCGTGGTAACCGATCACAGGGTGCGTCTGTCCACTGACTCGGTCGATCGACTGACCTTCATAAAAATGAATCAGTCTTGGATCACCACCAGCTACCAAGCACCTGATGCTGATGTAACCGAATAATTTTTTTGGAAATCTCAGATCCCTTCAAAGACTGCCTATGCTGATGCTGAGTGACTATCCCTGAGTAATTATCCTCTTCCTCCTCAATCATCACGCTGATAGCTTGTAAGAACATTTTTGGTTCTGGGCGCCACCACCAGTGCCTAAGGCACAATTTTTCAGCCCCTGTTTAACAGGGGCGTGTAATTACAATTTTTGATGTAATACTTTGCAGCAGGGCTCGTTCCTGCATTCCAACTAGAGTGTCTGTGAGGGGTTGCAGTGTTGTGGCACCAGCACCAGTGCCTAAGGCCCATTTTTTCTGCCCCTGTTTAACAGGGGCGTGTAATTACAATTTTTGATGCAATACTTTGCAGCAGGGCTCGTTCCTGCGTTCCAACTAGAGTGTCTGTGAGGGGTTGCAGTGTTGTGGCACCAGCACCAGTGCCTAAGGCCCATTTTTTCTGCCCCTGTTTAACAGGGGCGTGTAATTACAATTTTTGATGCAATACTTTGCAGCAGGGCTCGTTCCTGCGTTCCAACTAGAGTGTCTGTGAGGGGTTGCAGTGTTGTGGCACCAGCACCAGTGCCTAAGGCCCATTTTTTCTGCCCCTGTTTAACAGGGGCGTGTAATTACAATTTTTGATGCAATACTTTGCAGCAGGGCTCGTTCCTGCATTCCAACTAGAGTGTCTGTGAGGGGTTGCAGTGTTGTGGCACCAGCACCAGTGCCTAAGGCCCAATTTTTCAGCTCTTGTTTAACAGGGGCGTGTAATTACAATTTTTGATGCAATACTTTGCAGCAGGGCTCGTTCCTGCATTCCAACTAGAGTGTCTGTGAGGGGTTGCAGTGTTGTGGCACCAGCACCAGTGCCTAAGGCCTAATTTTTCAGCTCCTGTTCAACAGGGGCATGTAATTACAATTCTTGATCTAATATTTCACAGCAGAGCCCTGTGAGGGCTTACAGTGTTGTGGCCACAGCAACACCTAAGGCCCAAATTTCTGCCGAGTATATAGGGCAGGACCCTACTTTCAAACAACTAACTTACAAATGACTCCTACTTGCAAACGGAAGGAGACAACAGGAAGTGAGAATAAATCTACCCCTAGGAAGGGAAATTCTCTCCTGTAAGAGTAAATATGGGAAAAACATTTCTCCTTTCCACTGATGCTTTCCAATCCATTGGGACAAAAAGTGAGGTGAAATCTTCTGAAGAGGAGGAAAGACAGCAAAACAAATGTCACAGGGGTGATAACCCTTCCCTATGTTTTCCAAAAAGCTTAAAAAAGATTTTTTGGCTGGAGCTAAACACGTTAAAAATGTACCCGTTCAAAATTACAAAGAGATTCTACTTAACAACAAACCTACAGCCTGTATACTGCTGTTCAGAGTATATAGGGCCTGGTGGCCCCACACCTTTCCTTATTTTAATTTGGGTGCGGGGTTCCCCTTAATATCCATACAAGACCCAAAGGGCCTGGTAATGGACTGGGGGGTACCCATGCCGTTTGTCTCACTGATTTTCATTCATATTGCCAGGACCCGACATTACATTAAACCCGCAAGCAGTTTTAAATGAGATTTTTTCCTTTAAAAATGACATTTGGTGCAGGGACTGTTCTAAACACGGGAAACACGCGTCACTTTACAGGCATACTATAGACACCCCTCAGGTACGATATTTAAAGGAATATTTCACTTTTTTTTTTTTTTTACTTTAATCATCATTAAAATCACTGCTCCGGAAAAAAAACGGACGTTTTTAAAAGGTTTTTTTGCATTGATACATGTCCCCTGGGGTAGGACCCGGGTCCCCCAAACCCTTTTTAGGACAATACCATGCAAATTAGCCTTTAAAATGAGCACTTTTGATTTCGAACGTTCGAGTCCTATAGACGTCAATGGGGTTCTAACGTTCGTGCGAACTTTCGGTCCGTTCGCAGGTTCTGGTGCGAACCGAACCGGGGGGTGTTCGGCTCATCCCTAATGCTTGGAAAAAGATGATTACCCTCTCAGACTACATCCCCTCTAAGACACTCTTCAACATACCCTTAGAGACTCTTCACCATCTGTCACCGGATCTTAGACTCTCCAAATGGACCCTCAAAGGAATACACTCACTGCACCACCTTATACAAGATAATAGAATTAAACCCTTCTCCCAATTACAAGCAGAATACGCATTGCGCACCACTGAACGATTCACATTCCTCCGCATTCACCACTGCCTAGCTAAAATACCTCTCCCCCTCTACAACATTCCCCCAAAGACCTGGGATTTCCTCACGAACCCTGCACCATGACCCAAAGGCATATCTCACTTTTATACCCTTCTCCAGAGGAAAAGGTCCTTTACCAAGTTGGCCCCTCATCATCAATGGGAAAAAGACCTTACCAGTATTTTTTCTGACGCACAATGGCAACTAGCTCTTAAGTCCACTTACAAAGCAACCCAATGTTCAACACTTTGGGAACTCACCCAGAAAATCTCGCTCCGTTGGTACTTGACCCCAGCTAAGCTAGCTACCTTCAGTCCCCACACCCCCAACACTTGTTGGAGATGTAAATCCTCTAGAGGAGACATGTTTCATGTTTTTTGGACATGCCCCTCCATTCGGAAATACTGGTTAGATACGTTTAATCTGCTTACCAACCTTACTAAAATCCCTATCCCACCTTCACCCGAGATGGCGCTTCTAAACCTAAACATTAGAAAACATACCTGGCCCCCTCAGACACACAGCAACCCATGTTCTCTTGGCTTCCAGACTCAATATAACAAGGCATTGGAAGTCAGACACTCCCCCAACTATAACACAAACAATAGACCTGGTTTCACTTCACTTCAGTTACGAAACAATGATGGCTGCCAGCAATGGTCTGGCCTCAAAAGCCAGTAAACAATGGTTACCCTGGACAAATTGGACTAATGCTGCATTCCCTACTCAGAATCCCAAAGTCAACCTCACACCTTCTTGACCGAGCAATTTGTTCATCATGTCTTAGTTCTGCTAGATACACCTTGACTATAGCAGAGGTTTAACACCTCAATCTACAAGAAATTGATTGTACTTTACATCTACCCATGGGGACCGTTCTCCCTTTGCGGCACAAAGAGATCCCAATTGGGGTGCTGCGATGGGAGAAGGGGCCTTATATGTATAATTTTCTAACTACAGTACAATATATTTCTACACCTATGTTCATTTAATTGTATTTAATCCAATGACAAGCTGCTGACTGTTACGTATAGTTTCTTTTTGAAAATCTTTTGTTTTGAATATATGCACTACGTCGTTGCACGACGTACAATATCTTAATTGTACCTTGTATTTCCTTGTGAAAAATCAATAAAATAATATGAAAGAGAAGGCTTATGGTGTCTGTCGAATGTTCAAAGAAGATTCGACGGAGCAGCTAAACTGTACGACGCCGTATAGTTTACCTGCTCCGTCAAATCTTCTTAGAACAGACACCATAAGCCAAAGTACGTGTGTACTTAGTTCTAGCTATTTTACTGTTCCTCCTCTTTGGTTACAATCAGCCAATAACATTCATCATCATCATTATTTTTATTTATCTTTTCTCCCCTATGTCAAATCTTTTCTCCCCTACGTCAAATCTTTTCTCCCCTACGTCAAATCTTTTCTCCCCTACGTCAAATTTTTTCTCCCCTACGTCAAATCTTTTCTCCCCTACGTCAAATCTTTCCTCCCCTACGTCGAATCTTTTCTCTCTATGTCGAATCTATTCTCTCTATGTATAATAATTTTGGACTAATAGAGTTAAGGTTAGGCACATTCGACCACAGGTTTGATGGACACAGATTGTTATTGTCATCATCATGTCGAATCTCCTATCTATATCGAACTGTTGTAGCAACGAAAACGAAAATAAAGCATTTGTTTATGTTGGATCTTTCGTTTTTCGGATTCTGCACTTTCGTTATCGTTTATTAAAACGATAACGAAAATACCCGAAATTCGGATGAAAATGCATTCGGACGAAAACGAATGCACATGTCTACAGTGTTCACCTAAAGCTACCTGTAGAAGGTTGGTGATGTTTTCCTGATCCTATCACTACCGCAGGCAGCTAAATAATCTACAAGTTAGTGTAGTGCGAGCTCTGCACAGTGTTCAGCTAAAGCTACTAGTAGAAGGTTGGTGGTGTTTTCCTGATCCTATCACTACCGCAGGCAGCTAAAACTACAAGTTAGTGTAGTGAGACCTCTGCACAGTGTTCAGCTAAAGCTACAAGTTAGTGTAGTGCATCCTCCTCACAGTGTTCAGCTAAAGCTACAAGTTAGTTTAGTGTGACCTCTGCACAGTGTTCAGCTAAAGCTACAAGTTAGTGTAGTGCGTCCTCCTCACAGTGTTCAGCTAAAACTACAAGTTAGTGTAGTGCGACCTCTGCACGGTGTTCAGCTAAAGCTACAAGTTAGTCAATAGACAGCAAATGTTGGAGATGTGTGCACTCTCCAGCAGATGCTGAGCACATATTCTGGGGATGTCCAACAATTCAAAACTTTTGGTCAGAGGTCACGGGTTGTCTGTCTGAGGTACTTAGTATCCCAGTTCCATTATCGCCCAGGGTATGTCTCATTGGTTTAGTGGAAGAAGTGGTACCTTCTTTGGCTCATCGCACACTTCTGAACATAGGGCTATTCTATGCCAGAAAAGCCATACTGTTGCGATGGAAAAGCTCAGCTGCACCCACAATATCTTTTTGGAAAGGTTTGGTAAACTCAGCAATCCCTTTATATAAAGCTACATATAGAGTCAGAGGTTGTCCTAAAAAATTTACTAAAGTATGGCAAGCATGGTTGGACTCATCGGAAATGGTGGGTAAACTGTTACTCTGATATGCCTCAGAGGTCGTTGCTTTCTGACATAATTCTACAGGCAGGGAAAAATGATCAAATCGGTAAAGGTTGAGCACAGTGCATGTTTACTTGGTGAATATGTCTAGATTTGCAGTATAAACAAATTTATAAGGTCGTGGCAGTGGTCGGGTTGGGAGGGAGGGGGGGATGGGGGGATAGTTGAACTATGTTAGTTCGGAAGGTTTTGGGCCCTGCGTGGCCGTATCGAGGACGGGTATGTTGCCCGTCTGGTTTGAGTTAATGTTAATGTATAGTTTCTCTGTGCAAAAATTCAATAAAATGTTTGTTTAAAAAAAAAAAAAAAAAAAAAAAGCTACAAGTTAGTGTAGTGCGTCCTCCTCACAGTGTTCAGCTAAACCTACAAGTTATTTTTTTGCGAGCTCTGCACAGTATTCAGCTAAAGCTACCTGTAGAAGGTTGGTGGTGTTTTCCTGATCCTATCACTACCGCAGGCAGCTAAATAAGCTACAATTTATTTTTTGGCGAACTCTGCACAGTGTTCACCTAAAGCTACCTGTAGAAGGTTGGTGGTGTTTTCCTGATCCTATCACTACCGCAGGCAGCTAAATAAGCTACAAGTTATTTTTTGGCGAGCTCTGCACAGTGTTCACGTAAAGCTACCTGTAGAAGGTTGCTGGTGTTTTTCTGATCCTATCACTACCGCAGGCAGCTAAATAAGCTACAAGTTATTTTTTGGCTAGCTCTGCACAGTGTTCACCTAAAGCTACCTGTAGAAGGTTGGTGGTGTTTTCCTGATCCTATCACTACCACATGCAGCTAAATAAGCTGCAAGTTAGTTTTTTGTGAGCTCTGCACAGTGTTCAGCTAAAGCTACCTGTAGAAGGTTGGTGGTGTTCTCATACTACAGGCAGGCAGTTGATTTTGCTAGCTAGTATCAGTATATATATATATATATATCCGCCATTAGTATGTCTGGAAGGCCAACAAGGAGAGGCAGACAGTCACAAGCCAATAAAAGAGGGCAAGAAGGCTCTGTGTGTAGAGGCAACAGTGCTGGTCGTGGAGACGGTGCAGCCTCATCAGCACGTGAAGTTGAATGCTAGCTTGGCTAAATTGCTAGCACTTCAACTGCTGCCTTTTCAGTTGGATTTGGATTTCTTTTTAAAGGCCTTTATGTTTCAGTTTAAAAGTGAGTGTAACCATTGAAGTGTGTTTGAAGTGATTTTAATAAATCTGTCAAAATGGTATCACGCTATGTGGAGCACTTTATTCATTTTTTCACATATGGAGCTGGCTTGATTGGAGTCACGGTTCATCACATGCAACCCAGGTGTGGTTCAATTGCTGTTTTGCCAAACACGAGAGTGGGAGGCTATACAATCTGGTGAGTGAGCTCTTCAGAGGGAGTGGTGTCACTATCACGGTGGTGTGGTGGAAGAGTAGAAGAAGATTTTTCACAAGAAGATTGAAAAACAACTGTTGAACTTGATCATTTATTTCTTGTAATTTATTATTTATAGTGACACTTTTCACTGGGTGTTAAGGAATTTTCTTTTCATGATAAAATTAATATTTTTCATGACACTATTATTATTATTTTTATGCATAAGTAGAGGGTCGTAGGCATTATACTGCTCTGACCCATTATTTTACACAATTAATATTAGCGCCGCTATCTCTATCTGTACATGTGTGAGAGGTATAGTTTTGGGATTTTGATCAGTCTATGTATTTATTTAAGTGGCAGCTTTTTTTCACTGTACACTGTGGATGTACACATATTTTGTATTCATTTACACATCTTTTATATAGCTTTGCACTTTTCTTTGGCGCAGTGGAGTAAGAGAGATTCAGGGGCGGTTTATTTGTATATCTCTTGCTACAAACCAGGTACCCGGGCTTACAGGATGTCCTGAAGCAGGCCAGGAAAGTCTGTGTGCATTTTCGCCGGTCATATAATGCCAGTGCTCGGCTGGCGGACCTCCAAAAGGAGTTTAACCTGCCCAAGAACCACCTAATCTGTGACATGCCCACCAGGTGGAACTCAACGTTGGCCATGCTGGAGAGGCTGCACACGCAGCAGAGGGCCATCAATGAGTACCTGTGCAACTATGGCACCAGGACAGGGTCAGGGGAGCTGTTTTTTTTTCCCACGCCAGTGGGCCATGATCAGGGATGCATGCACTGTCTTGTCACCATTTGAGGAGGCCACAAGGATGGTGAGCAGTGACAGTGCATGCATCAGTGACACTGTCCCCCTTGTCCACCTGTTGGAGCACACGCTGCGTGGAATAATGGACAGGGCACTTGAGCAGAACAGAGGCAGGAAGAGGAGCACTTCCTTAGCTCTCAAGGCCCCCTTTATCCAGACAGTGTTCCTGCGTGCCCGCCGATCACACAGGAAGAGGACGAGGAGGAGGATTGTGTCAGTATGGAGGTGGAGCCTGGCACTCAGCATCAGTAGCAGTCTTTAAGGGATCAGTCCCAAGAAACACATGGACTTGTACGTGGCTGGGAGGAGGTGGCTGCGGACCATGTCGTCCTTAGTGACCCAGAGGACTCCGGACCGAATGCCTCAGCAAACCTACGCTGCATGGCCTCCCTGATCCTGCAAAGCCTGCGTAAGGATCCTCGTATTCGTGGTATCAAGGAGAAGGACCAATACTGGCTGGCAACCCTCCGTGATCCACGTTACAAGGGTAAGGTTGCGGACCTTATCTTGCCATCACAGAGGGAGCCGAGGATGAAACATCTTCAGGAGGCCTTGCAGAAAGGTCTGTGCAAAGTGTTCCCAGAGACTGGGAGGTTACAAACTGTTTCTGGACAACGTGTTGCTGAGGCTTCAGTCAGTCAAAGAAGGAGAGGTGGAGAAGGTGGCCTTCTGACCGATGCGTTCAGACAATTTTTTAGTCCGCAGCTCCAAGGTATGATCGGTTCCAGCAACCATCGCCAGCGTCTATTTTACATGGTGCAGGAATACCTAGGGGCAAGATCAGACTTGGACACCTTTCCCACCGAAAATCCTCTGGGTTACTGGGTCTTGGGGATGGATCACTGGCCAGAGCTTGCACAGTATGCAATTGAGCTACTGGCCTGTCCTGCATCCAGCGTTCTTTCGGAACGCACATTCAGTTCTGCTGGAGGCTTTGTAACCGATCACAGGGTGCGTCTGTCCACCGACTCGGACGATCGACTGACCTTCATAAAGATGAATCAGTCTTGGATCACCACCAGCTACCATGCACCTGATGCTGATGTAACCGAATATTTTTTTTTTAAATCTCAGATCCCTTCAAAGACTGCCTATGCTGATGCTGAGTGACTATCCTAATTATCCTCTTCCTCCTCAATGATCACGCTGATAGCTTGTAAGAACATTTTTGGTTCTGGGCGCTGCCACCAGTGCCTAAGGCCCAATTTTTCAGCCCTTGTTTAACAGGGGCGTGCAATTACAATTTTTGGTTGTCTCTTCTTCTTTTCTTCTCTTCTCTTCTTCATTTTCTTCTCCGGGCCGCTCCGCATCCATGCTGGCATGGAGGGAGGCTCCTGCTGTGTGACGGCGTCTCCTCGTCTGACGGTTCTTAAATAATGGGGGGGGGCGGGGCCACCGGTGACCCCACCCCCTCTGTCGCACGGGACATGACGGGACTTCTCTGTGGCATTCCCCGTGACGTCACAGGGAAGTCCCGTCAAGTCACTGTGCGACAGAGGGGGTGGGGTCACCGGGTGGCCCCGCCCCCGTTATTTAAGAACCGTCAGACGAGGAGAAGCCGTCACACAGCGGGAGCCTCCCTCCATGCCAGCATGGATGCGGAGCGGCCTGGAGAAGAAAATGAAGAAGAGAAGAGAAGAAGATGAAGAAGAAGGTGAAGAAGATGAAGAGAAGAGCGGGAGCCTCCCCCCATGCCATGGGTGCGGAGCGGCCTGAGGAGAAGACGATAGAAGACGCCGCGGAGGAGATGCTGGACGAGAACGCCGGAGGAAGAACCAGAAGAACCAGAAGAAGAAGAAGATGAAGGAAGATAGAAGAAAGAAGAAAGAAGAAGCATTTAAATAAAGGAATTGTCAAAAACTGTCTCTTGTCATTTTTAACATTTTTGACAGTTTTTTAGTGAAATGGTAGGGGTAAGTACCCCCTTACCATTTCACACGGGGGGGGCGGGATCTGGGGGTCCCCTTGTTAAAGGGGGCTTCCAGATTCCGATAAGCCCCCCGCCCGCAGACCCCCACAACCACCGGCCAGGGTTGTGGGGATGAGGCCCTTGTCCTCATCAACATGGGGACAAGGTGTTTTGGGGGGTTACCCCAAAGCACCCTCCCAATGTTGAGGGCATGTGGCCTGGTACAGTTCAGGAGGGGGGGCCGCACTCTCGTCCCCCCCTCTTTTCCTGCGGCCTGCCAGGTTGCATGCTCGGATAAGGGTCTGGTATGGATTTTTTGAGGGACCCCACGCCGTTTTTTGGGTTTTTTTTGGTGCGGGGTTCCCCTTAAAATCCATACCAGACCTGAAGGGTCTGGTATGGAATTTAGGGGGACCCCCACGTCATTTTTTAAAAAAATTTTGGCCAGGGTTCCCCTTAATATCCATACCAGACCTGAAGGGCCTGGTATGGAATTTAGGGGGACCCCCATGTCATTTTTTTTTTATTTTGGTTCGGGATTCCCCTGTGGGGAATTCCCATGCCGTTTTTATCAATGAACTT
Organism: Aquarana catesbeiana; assembly: GCF_042186555.1. NCBI lineage: Eukaryota > Metazoa > Chordata > Amphibia > Anura > Ranidae > Aquarana > Aquarana catesbeiana. Next base: position 280,863,230 of record NC_133331.1, on the reverse strand, counting down.
CTATGTGTATTGTCGGACCGGCAATGCAATAGCCGCGAGTAGTTTTAAATGGCTTTTTTCCTATAGAAATGTCATTTTGCTGTCAGACTGTTCTAAACACGGGAAACATGCGCCCCTTTACAGACACCCCCCAGCTACGAAATTTAAAGGGATATTACACTTTTATTGTTTGACTTTAAGCATTATTAAAATCACTGCTCCTGAAAAAAACGCCCGTTTTTAAAACTTTTTTTTGCATTGATCCATGTCCCCTGGGGCAGGACCCAGGTCCCCAAACACTTTTTATGGCAATAACTTGCATATAAGCCTTTAAAATTAGCACTTTTGATTATTCATGTTCGTGTCCCATAGACTTTAACGGTGTTTGCGCGTTCAAACAAACTTTTTTCCTGTTCGCATGTTCTGGTGCGAACCGAACAGGGGGGTGTTCGGCTCATCCCTACCAGGGACCGGTGTGCTCTGTCCAGGCGCCAATCTATGTCCACAATTGTGGGGGCCAGGTTGTTAAAAAGGCCCAAAAGGTAATAACGCAGGTTGGGGTCTCCCACTGTCTCTTGGGTCTGAGTATTAGCTAATGGAGGATTCACTGAGTCTTCCGTATCCAAGGATGGATCCATCATGGCGAAAGGGTTCGCTGAGGGGTTCAGGGGTGCAGGTTGCGATCTAGTAACAAAGCGCTCCATATTTAGACCCTCGCGCAACCCAAATTGTGGCTTGTAGTAACGTTGCTGTTGGCCAACTTTGCCCATGAGTTGCTCATGGAATGTGGTGGTCAATCAGGCTTACCTCCGCAGCTAGATGTGTTTAAAGAAGCATCTTGGAGGTCTCGGCGAGCAGGTGAGGGCCCCGTATTAAAATAAAGCGACATCCTCCATAAGAGTAGAATCAGGCTATACAAACTGGGTGTATTCACTAATCAGCGTCCCCATATAACAGTATTGCAGAGACACAGGGCTGGTAGAGCAGCAGTGATGGGGCTCAACTGATGGCTCAATAAAGGCGGTAATATGCTGGCGGGGTACAGGTTGTGGCAGTAGGAGGACAGCACTGCATTGCTGAGTGACAGAGTGCCTCGTACAGTAAATTGCAGTGTGGCAATAAGCAGCAGGCAAACCCCAAAAGTCCAGTGAGGGGATGAGAGCTGCCGGGATGATAGGCTGCCTGTTCCAGGCCAGGGCCCACAACAGAACACAGCCACTATGAGGGTGGAGGCACTGGGGAGAAAGTACAGGATCACAGGTGCCCAGATGGTGGCATAAAAAGGGCAGGAGAATAAGTCCAGGACTTAGATTATGGCGCAGGGGGAGCAGCACCACTATTCTGAGGCACAGTACCTGGTCCTGGAGGCTCAGTCCTGTTTAGCAGGCCTCAAGATGGTGACGGTCCATGGACGGAATCGGCCTTCGTGGAGTTCTCAGCATCTGTTCGGGTCCCCTTATAGTGTGGCCACCTCCCAGGGATGTCTGATGTCTGTGTGTGGCGATCCGGCGCCTCTCCTTCCGCCGTTTGCGACACCGGGGCCTGGGGATGCAGGAGACACAATAGGCCTCAAGATGGCAAAGGGTTGCTGTCTTGTAGGCCTGGCCGCGGACCTGGATAAACCTGATCAGCCGGCCAACCACTACAATTCCCACTGGGGACAAAGTAGATGTAGCCTGGGGATAGCTGGGGAGAGCTTGGAGGCTCTCCCACAGCTGATAGCCGCAGGATGGCCGTGGATTGTCTCAGGCTCTGCGGAGCTCCTCTGGAGCACATCTTGCTCCTTCAACAGCCGGACACGCTCCCTCTGCCTGTAGTATTATTAGTATGAGAAAACATGCACTTGTCTTCAGGTAGCTATACTGTAGGTGCAACTGTGCAGGGTACACAGTACAGTAACTGGAAATACGTCAAGAGCCTACACAAGCACCTGGCTTCAGGTAGCTATACTGTAGGTGCAACTGTGCAGGGTACACAGTACAGTAATTGGAAATACTTCAAGAGCCTACACAAGCACCTGGCTGCAGGTAGCTATACTGTAGGTGCAACTGTGCAGGGTATATAGTACAGTAACTGGAAATACTTCAAGAGCCTACACAAGCACCTGGCTTCAGGTAGCTATACTGTAGGTGCAACTGTGCAGGGTACACAGTGCAGCTAACTGACTTGACCTGCCTACTCTATCTAACTTAACCACTTGACCACTGGGCACTTAAACCCCCTTCCTAACCAGACCAATTTTCAGCTTTCGGTGCTCTCACATTTTGAAAGACAATTACTCAGTCATGCAACACTGTACCCATATGAAATTTTTGTCCTTTTTTTCACACAAATAGAGCTTTCTTTTGGTGGTATTTAATAATCGTTGGGTTTTTTATTTTTTGCGCTATACAAGAAAAAAGACTGAAAATTCAGTAAAAAAATGAATTTTTTTTGTTTCTGTTATAAAATTTAGCAAATTAGTAATTTTTCTTCGGAAATTTTGGCCACAATTTATACCGCTACATATCTTTGGTAGAAATAAGTACAAATCGGTGTATATTATTTGGTCTTTGTGAAAGTTATAGAGTCCAAAAGCTAAGCTCACACACCGCATATGCATACCACAAATTACACCCCAAAACACATTCTGCTATTACTCCCGAGTATGGCGATACCACATGTGTGAGACTTTTACACAGCGTGGCCACATACAGAGGCCCAACATGCAGGGGAGCACCTTCAGGCGTTCTGGAGCACCCAGGCAAATTCTGACATTTCTCTCCTACATGTAAAAATCATCATTTATTTGCTAGAAAATTACATAGAACCCCAAAACATTATATATGTTTTTTTTAGCAAAGACCCTAGAGAATACAATGGCGGTTGTTGCAACTTTTTATCTCGCACGGTATTTGCGCAGCAATTTTTTGAACGCTTTTTTTGGGGAAAAAAACTGTTTTGTGCTTTAAAAAAAAACAAAACAGTAAAGTTGGCCCAATGTTTTTGCATAATGTGAAAGATGAAATTACGCTGAGTAAATAGATACCTAGCATGTCACCCTTCAAAATTGCACAAGCTCGTGGAATGGCACCAAACTTCGCTGCTTAAAAATCCCCATAGGCGATGCTTTAAAAAATTTTACTGGTTACATGTTTTGAGTTACAGAAGAGGTCTAGGGCCAAAATTATTGCTCTCACTCTAACGTTCACACCGATATCTCACATGTGTGATTTGGCGGTGCAGCAGCTGGAGCAGGGAAATTTGCATGCACTGTCCTGTCACCATTTGAGGAGGCCACAACATTATACTGTCCCTCTTGTCTTCCTGTTGGAGCACACACTTTGTGGAATAATGGACAGGGCATTTGAGGCAGAACAGAGGGAGGATGAGGAGGACTTCCTTAAGATAGAGAGTGAAACATTTTCTTTTTTGTTTTTTTTTTTGTTTTTGTTTCATAAATTTTTATTGTTGAAAGATGTAATGTACAAAACAGGTAATGGCATTTCTTCAAGGTGTATAGAAATACATTGTCAAGTTACAAATTTCGTACATTTAACAAGCAGATGTAGTGGTACCTATAACTACGTTGAATGTAAAAGAACATTCGGGTTCGAAAGCGTCCATATGCAAACAATTCAAACGTTTAAAACATTTATAAGTAGGTATAGGAGGTGTCCATTCACCTTTAATAGTTGTTAGCCGCTCTAGAAACAATTGAAGCCATGAATTAAAATCTATAACATCCCATGTTGTTAATGTGTGGTGGAAGTCAAAAGAGGAGGGTGGGATACGGAACTTTACCAAACCTCTCCCGGTCCCAGTACCCCAACGGGAGCACACTGTACTGGGGGGGAAGGGTCAGAAGAACCAAATATACGGGGTAGTGAGAAAGGTCTTGTACGTGGAATAGTGTTTCTTAGAGGTCTTATATTGCATTTGGTGTGTTTGATTTCAGAAGGTGTGGAGAGTGTATAGGATAGGGTGAGAGATGTTGAATTAAATATGCTCTACTTTGTATGTATATAATATTATGGGGTAGAGACTGACATGGGTGGGTATATAGGTATGCGAGCACAAGGGTGAGGGTGGGGGCGGGTGGCGGACACTCCTTTTTCAGTCCCTGACTAGTACCTGTTATGAGGATGGTCGTGGGGCCAAGGATGATCCGGCTTGTGGGTCAGTAAGTAGTGTGTGAAATTCAACTGAATCGCGAAAGTGTGTCCAACAGGCCCAAGTATGATTGTATTTTGTGGGGTTGTCTTTTGCTTGATGTATTAAGTCTTCCATGACTGCTATTTTTTCCACACGTTTTAGCCACTCTGATAAGGTGGGAGGGTTAGTGTCTCTCCATCGTAACGGAATACATTGCTTGGCTGCATTTATGAGGTGAAGCATTAAAGATTTCCTATAAGTGGATTGAGGGAGTGAGGTGTGGTGTAGCAAATATTGGGCAGGTGTAAAGTCTAGAGTATAAGTAGTGATTCGAGTGATCATGTTGTGTACCTTTTCCCAGAATGGCTTTATGAGGGTACAATCCCACCATATATGGAGAAGAGAGCCCACTCCAGAGTTACATCTCCAGCACAAAGGAGAAATGTTTGTATGAAACAAATGAATGCGATCAGGGGTGCGGTACCATCTAGAGTACAATTTGTAATTGGTTTCTTGTGCTGAGACGTTAATAGAGCCTTTATGGATATGAGAATATATATTTTCCCAGTCTTCCAAAGATGAGTCCAGGTTGAGCTCTCTTTCCCATTTCTGGTTAACTGCGGTAGATGTGATTTTAGTTTCACCGAAAAGCAAGGAGTACACAGTTGAGATCAAGTGGTTTTGAGGATTCTGTTCAGAGCATAGTGCTTCAAAAGGAGTCATATCTCTACACCATTGAGAGATGGGGTTGGAACTACTGAGAAAGTGTCTGATTTGTAAGTACGAGAAGAAGGGAATGTTTCCATTCTGGAGTTTAGTAGGTAGATCGGCGTACGGGATAATTGAACCATTATGGAAAAAGTGATGTGCTCTCAATGCAGATATCATGGTGACCAAACGTGGGTTGTTTTCTAGAAGGCCAGGGGGAAAGGCGGGGTTGCCAGTTAGTGGGGTTAATGGCCCTGGGGATGGAGTCATTTTAAGAGAATGACAAGTATTCCTGAAGCAGTTCAATGTAGGTCCCGTTAATGGATGTAACAAGTGTTCTTTAGGGATCATTTTGGTGTCAATCCATGGCAAGTGTGAGAGGGGTGTTTGGGCACAGGAGTCTTCGATTGTGATCCAATCTTTAGAATGGGTATGTATGTGCCAGTCTATTAGTCTAGTCATATGACAAGCATTATAGTATTTATGAATATCAGGTAGACCTAGTCCACCTTTAAGCTTGGGTAGGATCATCCTACTCCAGCTGAGTCTTGGAGGTTTATGGGCCCATATAAAGTTCCTGCATAGTCTTTTATAAATTGTAAAAAATTTTGAAGGGAGTTTGATCGGTATTGTTTGTAAGACATAAAGTATTCGGGGTAGGATGTTCATTTTCAAGATGGAAATTCTCCCAAACCAGGAAAATTGAGCTGAGGACCATTTCGTAAGGTCTTTCTGCATAGTTCGAAGAATGGGAGAGTAGTTTCTTTCGTATAGTTCAGTAAGTTTAGATGGTATTTAGATGCCAAGATACGTAAGGGCGTGTGGTTCCCATTTGAATGGAAAATTAGTTTGCATTGAGAAACTATCTGTGACGGGAGGGAGATGTTTAGGGCTTTGGATTTCGTAAAGTTTATGTTTAGGTTGGATAATTTGCGGAAGAAGGTGAAATCTTGTAGTAGGTTTGGAATGGTGATTAATGGGTTGGAGAGGAAAAGGAGTATGTCGTCGGCATATGCTGCTAGTTTGTAGTGTTTTTGTCCAATATCAATGCCCACGATATCTGGGTTGACTTTAAGTTTGTGTAGGAAAGGTTCTAATGAAAGAACAAAAAGAAGAGGGGATAAGGGGCAACCTTGCCGGGTTCCATTCGACACTGGGAAGGCGTTCGACAGGTGGCCATTAGGGATGAGCTTCGTGTTCGAGTCGAACCCATGTTCGACTCGAACATCGGCTGTTCGCCCGTTCGCCGAATTGCGAACGATATGGGCCGTTCGCGCCAAATTCGTGTGGCGCGTCACGGCCCATAATTCACTGCGGCATGGCAGTGCATTGCTTGCTGATGATTGGCCAAGCATGCACTATGACCCGCATGCTTGGCCAATCACAGCGCCACCTGAACAAAGAGCCATAATTGGCCAAAGCCAAGGAGGCTTTGGCCAATTATGGCTCAGGGGATTTAGTACACGCCCCACACTATATAAGGCCGCCTGCAAAGCGGCCCTGTGTAGTGTGTGTTCCGGCGTTCATTGAGAGAGAGAGAGAGACAGACAGTGTCATTTGATTTGAGTTAGATAGATTAGGCAGAACAGTCAGTCAGTTAGCTGCACTTACAGTGTATTGTGTATATATATGCATCCCAGGTGTTGCATATATATATATACACTGTATTCAGTTTAGCTAGATCCGTTCCTGTTATCTTCTAGACTATTTACATTTAGTGCAGTGCGTCCTGCTCACAGTGTTCAGCTAGATCCGTTCCTATTATCTTCCTACTGACAGGCAGGCTTGTCTGGTTACAGTATATAAAGCTACCTGAAGAAAATTACTGGTGTTCTATTTGATCCTATTAGTACCACGGTCAGGCAGCTAGACTATTTACATTTAGTACAGTGCGTCCTGCTCACAGTGTTCAGCTAGATCCGTTCCTGTTATCTTCCTACTGACAGGCAGGCTTGTCTGGTTACAGTATATAAAGCTACCTGAAGAAAATTACTGGTGTTCTATTTGATCCTATTAGTACCACGGTCAGGCAGCTAGACTATTTACATTTAGTACAGTGCGTCCTGCTCACAGTGTTCAGCTAGATCCGTTCCTGTTATCTTCCTACTGACAGGCAGGCTTGTCTGGTTACAGTATATAAAGCTACCTGAAGAAAATTACTGGTGTTCTATTTGATCCTATTAGTACCACGGTCAGGCAGCTAGACTATTTACATTTAGTACAGTGCGTCCTGCTCACAGTGTTCAGCTAGATCCGTTCCTGTTATCTTCCTACTGACAGGCAGGCTTGTCTGGTTACAGTATATAAAGCTACCTGAAGAAAATTACTGGTGTTCTATTTGATCCTATTAGTACCACGGTCAGGCAGCTAGACTATTTACATTTAGTACAGTGCGTCCTGCTCACAGTGTTCAGCTAGATCCGTTCCTGTTATCTTCCTACTGACAGGCAGGCTTGTCTGGTTACAGTATATAAAGCTACCTGAAGAAAATTACTGGTGTTCTATTTGATCCTATTAGTACCACGGTCAGGCAGCTAGACTATTTACATTTAGTACAGTGCGTCCTGCTCACAGTGTTCAGCTAGATCCGTTCCTGTTATCTTCCTACTGACAGGCAGGCTTGTCTGGTTACAGTATATAAAGCTACCTGAAGAAAATTACTGGTGTTCTATTTGATCCTATTAGTACCACGGTCAGGCAGCTAGACTATTTACATTTAGTACAGTGCGTCCTGCTCACAGTGTTCAGCTAGATCCGTTCCTGTTATCTTCCTACTGACAGGCAGGCTTGTCTGGTTACAGTATATAAAGCTACCTGAAGAAAATTACTGGTGTTCTATTTGATCCTATTAGTACCACGGTCAGGCAGCTAGACTATTTACATTTAGTACAGTGCGTCCTGCTCACAGTGTTCAGCTAGATCCGTTCCTGTTATCTTCCTACTGACAGGCAGGCTTGTCTGGTTACAGTATATAAAGCTACCTGAAGAAAATTACTGGTGTTCTATTTGATCCTATTAGTACCACGGTCAGGCAGCTAGACTATTTACATTTAGTACAGTGCGTCCTGCTCACAGTGTTCAGCTAGATCCGTTCCTGTTATCTTCCTACTGACAGGCAGGCTTGTCTGGTTACAGTATATAAAGCTACCTGAAGAAAATTACTGGTGTTCTATCCCAGCTTAGTGCAGCTACAGGCCATTAGTATGTCTGGAAGGCCAAGAAGGAGAGGCAGACAGTCACAAGCCAATAAGAGAGGGCAAGCAGGCTCTGTGTCTAGTGCTGGTCGTGGAAACGGTGCATCCTCATCAGCACGTGGCCATGGGACACGCTGGGCCTTTTTTTCGGCAGCTGGCCGTGTTGAGCCGCAACATGCGGAAGACTTGGTCGAGTGGATGACCAAGCCGTCCTCATCCTCCTCATCCTCTCTCACCCATGCCCAGGGTGCTTTGTGTGGCAAAGCAGCGGCCTCTTCCCTCAGCTCAATGTCATCAGTGACTCCTTCCCTAGCTCCACCATGTCCTCATGAGGATTCCCTCGAACTGTTTGACCACAGTGTTGGATACATGCTCCAGGAGGATGCCCAGCGTTTGGAAGGCTCTGATGATGATACTGAGCTCGATGAAGGCAGTAACACGAGCACGGACAGAGGGGGTGCCCAAGAAGGACAGCAATCTGGCAGTCATGCTCCCCCTGCTGCAGCATACTGCCAGGTTTGCTCCAGTGATGAGGAGGGAGGGGATGATGAGGTCACTGACTCAACGTGGGTGCCTGATAGGAGAGAGGAGGAGGAGGAGGAGGCGGCACATCACCAACGAGGCAGGATGCCCTCCAGGGGCCAGCCTAAGGGCAGCACATTGACTGCATCACACCCCAAAGCTCAGACATATGTTGACCTGCCATGCAGTTCGTTGGCAAGCGTATCTAAAAGACCCACACCAAAGAACAAAGAGGATCTCTCCTTGCTCCTCATCAGCTGAGATTTCCAACCCCACTAGACCTCCAGTCCTCTCTGAGACCTGCAGTGAGAGGAATGAAGGTGTAGAATTAGGTGTGTCACAGCCAAGTACTTGTGGGCAATCTGCTTTTGGTACACCGACGTCAGATTGTACCAGGCAAATTTCCCTGCCCCAGCTGCTGCACCGCCGAAAGAAGTTTGCTCCCAGCCATCCACATGCCCAGCGGTTGAATGGTAGCTTGGCAAAATTGCTAGCACTTCAACTGCTGCCTTTTCAGTTGGTAGACTCTGCCCCCTTCCGTGAGTTTGTGGAATGTGCGGTTCCTCAGTGGCAGGTACCCAAACGCCACTTTTTCTCACGGAAGGCGATTCCGGCTCTCTACCGGCATGTGGAAGGCAATGTCCATGCCTCGCTGGACAGGGCGGTCAGCGGTAAGGTGCATATTACCGCTGACTAATGGTCCAGCAGGCATGGACAGGGACGTTACCTAAGTTTCACGGCACATTGGGTGACTCTGCTGGCAGCTGGGAAGGATGCAGGACAAGGTGCAGTAGTGTTGGAGGTTGTTCCGCCACCACGCCTCCAAAATGCTGATTGTGACACACCTCTCTCCTCCACCCCCTCCTCTTCTTCTTCCTCCATGGCCTCTTCCTCGGAACCAGCGGTGCTCCATAGTCGTTCAAGGGGCTACGCAAGTACGCAGGCCAAAAGATGCCATGCGGTGCTTGAGCTGGTGTGCTTGGGGGACAGAAGCCACACTGGGGCAGAGGTTCTGTCAGCTCTGCAGGGGCAGGTTCAGAGGTGGTTGACGCCACGCCAACTTAAGGCAGGAATGGTGGTTTGCGACAATGGCACCAACCTCCTCTCTGCCCTCCGACAGGGACAAATGACCCATGTGCCCTGTTTGGCTCACGTCCTTAACTTGGTGGTGCAGCGGTTCTTGGGCAGGTACCGGGGCTTACAAGATGTCCTGAGGCAGGCCAGGAAAGTCTGTGTGCATTTCCGCCGGTCATATAATGCCAGTGCTCGGCTGACGGACCTCCAAAAGGAGTTTAACCTGCCCAAGAACCGCCTAATCTGTGACATGCCCACCAGGTGGAACTCAACGTTGGCCATGCTGCAGCGGCTGCACACGCAGCAGAGGGCAATCAATGAGTACCTGTGCGACTATGGCACCAGGACAGGGTCAGGGGAGCTTGGTTTTTTTTCCCCACGCCAGTGGGCCATGATCAGGGATGCATGCACTGTCCTGTCACCATTCGAGGAGGCCACGAGGATGGTGAGCAGTGACAGTGCATGCATCAGTGAAACTGTCCCCCTTGTCCACCTGTTGGAGCACACGCTGCGTGGAATAATGGACAGGGCACTTGAGGCAGAACAGAGGCAGGAAGAGGAGGACTTCCTTAGCTCTCAAGGCCCCCTTTATCCAGACAGTGTTCCTGCGTGCCCGCCGATCACACAGGAAGAGGACGAGGAGGAGGAGGAGGAAGATTGTGTCAGTATGGAGGTGGAGCCTGGCACTCAGCATCAGCAGCAGTCTTTAAGGGATCAGTCCCAAGAAACACATGTACTTGTACGTGGCTGGGAGGAGGTGGCTGCAGACGTTGTCGTCCTTAGTGACCCAGAGGACTCCGGACCGAATGCCTCAGCAAACCTACGCTGCATGGCCTCCCTGATCCTGCAAAGCCTGCGTAAGGATCCTCGTATTCGTGGTATCAAGGAGAAGGACCAATACTGGCTGGCAACCCTCCTTGATCCACGTTACAAGGGTAAGGTTGCGGACCTTATCTTGCCATCGCAGAGGGAGCAGAGGATGAAACATCTTCGGGAGGCCTTGCAGAAAGGTCTGTGCAATGCGTTCCCAGAGACTGGGAGGTTACAAACTCCTGTTTCTGGACAACGTGTTGCTGAGGCTTCGGTCAGTCAAAGAAGGAGCGGTGGAGAAGGTGGCCGTCTGACCGATGCGTTCAGACAATTTTTTGGTCCGCAGCCCCAAGGTATGATCGGTTCCAGCAATCATCGCCAGCGTCTGTTTTACATGGTGCAGGAATACCTAGGGGCAAGATCAGACTTGGACACCTTTCCCACCGAAAATCCTCTGGGTTACTGGGTCTTGAGGATGGATCACTGGCCAGAGCTTGCACAGTATGCAATTGAGCTACTGGCCTGTCCTGCATCCAGCGTTCTTTCGGAACGCACATTCAGTGCTGCTGGAGGCGTGGTAACCGATCACAGGGTGCGTCTGTCCACCGACTCGGTCGATCGGCTGACCATAAAAATGAATGAGTCTTGGATCACCACCAGCTACCAAGCACCTGATGCTGATGTAACCGAATAATTTTTTTTGAAATCTCAGATCCCTTCAAAGACTGCCTATGCTGATGCTGAGTGACTATCCCTGAGTAATTATCCTCTTCCTCCTCAATCATCACGCTGATAGCTTGTAAGAACATTTTTGGTTCTGGGCGCCACCACCAGTGCCTAAGGCACAATTTTTCAGCCCCTGTTTAACAGGGGCATGTTAATTACAATTTTTGATGTAATACTTTGCAGCAGGGCTCGTTCCTGCTTTCCAACTAGAGTGTCTGTGAGGGGTTGCAGTGTTGTGGCACCAGCACCAGTGCCTAAGGCCCAATTTTTCTGCCCCTGTCTAACAGGGGCGTGTAATTACAATTTTTGATGCAATACTTTGCAGCAGGGCTCGTTCCTGCGTTCCAACTAGAGTGTCTGTGAGGGGTTGCAGTGTTGTGGCACCAGCACCAGTGCCTAAGGCCCAATTTTTCTGCCCCTGTCTAACAGGGGCGTGTAATTACAATTTTTGATGCAATACTTTGCAGCAGGGCTCGTTCCTGCGTTCCAACTAGAGTGTCTGTGAGGGGTTGCAGTGTTGTGGCACCAGCACCAGTGCCTAAGGCCCAATTTTTCTGCCCCTGTCTAACAGGGGCGTGTAATTACAATTTTTGATGCAATACTTTGCAGCAGGGCTCGTTCCTGCGTTCCAACTAGAGTGTCTGTGAGGGGTTGCAGTGTTGTGGCACCAGCACCAGTGCCTAAGGCCCAATTTTTCTGCCCCTGTCTAACAGGGGCGTGTAATTACAATTTTTGATGCAATACTTTGCAGCAGGGCTCGTTCCTGCGTTCCAACTAGAGTGTCTGTAAGGGGTTGCAGTGTTGTGGCACCAGCACCAGTGCCTAAGGCCTAATTTTTCAGCTCCTGTTCAACAGGGGCATGTAATTACAATTCTTGATCTAATATTTCACAGCAGGGCCCTGTGAGGGCTTACAGTGTTGTGGCCACAGCAACACCTAAGGCCCAAATTTCTGCTGAGTATATAGGGCAGGACCCTACTTTCAAACATCTAACTTACAAACGACTCCTACTTGCAAACGGAAGGAGACAACAGGAAGTGAGATGAAATCTACCCCTAGGAAGGGAAATTCTCTCCTGTAAGAGTTAATATGGGAAAACAATTTCTCCTTTCCACTGATGCTTTCCAATCCTTGTTCCACAAAAAACCCAAATTTTCAAAAAACATTTTTCATTGGGACAAAAAGTGAGGTGAAATCTTCTGAAGAGGAGGAAAGACAGCAAAACAAATGTCACAGGGGTGATAACCCTTCCCTATGTTTTCCAAAAAGCTTAAAAAAGATTTTTTGGCTGGAGCTAAACGCTTTAAAAATTTACCCATTCAAAATTACAAAGAGATTCTACTTAACAACAAACCTACAGTCCCTGTCTTGTTTGCACCGCCTGTATACTGCTGTTCAGAGTATATAGGGCCTTTCCTTATTTTAATTTGGGTGCGGGGTTCCCCTTAATATCCATACAAGACCCAAAGGGCCTGGTAATGGACTGGGGGGTACCCATGCCGTTTGTCTCACTGATTTTCATCCATATTGCCATGACCCGACATGACATTAAACCCGCAAGCAGTTTTAAATGAGATTTTTTCCTTTAAAAATGACATTTGGTGCAGGGACTGTTCTAAACACGGGAAACACGAGCCACTTTACAGGCCTACTATAGACACACCCCAGGTACGATATTTAAAGGAATATTTCACTTTTTTTTTTTTTTTACTTTAAGCATCATTAAAATCACTGCTCCCGAAAAAACGGCCGTTTTTAAAAGTTTTTTTTTGCATTGATACATGTCCCCTGGGGTAGGACCCGGGTCCCCAAAACCTTTTTAGGACAATACCATGCAAATTAGCCTTTAAAATGAGCACTTTTGATTTCGAACGTTCGAGTCCCATAGACGTCAATGGGGTTTTAACGTTCGTGCGAACTTTCGGTCCGTTCGCAGGTTCTGGTGCGAACCGAACCGGGGGGTGTTCGGCTCATCCCTAGTGGCCATTAACCCTTATTCTGGCTGTGGGGGACGCATATAGGGCCAAGATTAATTGGGTGAAGTGTGCTGGGAATCCCATTGGCTGTAGCACTGCTATCATGTAGTCCCATGCCACCCTGTCGAACGCCTTTTCCGCGTCAAGGGATAGAAAAAAACCTTGTTTGGGTGAAGTGGAGAGCCAATGATGTATGTTGATTGCTTTTATTGTATTATCCCTCGCCTCCCTCCCAGGGATAAAGCCAACTTGATCTAATGAGATCAGTTTGGGGAGTAAAGGGAGCATTCAGTTGGCAAGGATTTTGGAATAGATTTTCATGTCAACATTGATAAGGGAAATGGGTCTATAATTAGTCACTAAGGTTTCATCTTTACCTGGTTTGGGAATAAGCGTGATGTGGGCTTCCAATAGATCCGTATTTACTGAAGAGGACGAGGAGAGGTCATTGAAAATCTTAGCTAGTTGAGGGGTAAGTATATCCTGGAAAGTTTTATAGTAACTCACGGTCAGACCATCAGGGCCAGGGCTTTTACCTGTTTTAAGTTGTTTTAACACTGATATAATTTCGTCTGCAGTAATGGGAGTAGAAAGGTTTGCTGCGTCTTCAGCCGAAATAGAAGATGGGCAAAAGTTATTCAGAAATTCTGTGATTGTCGCTTGTCTTTCAGGAGTATTGCCCAGTTCGGTGGAGGAAGGTAAGTTGTAGAGAGCCGAAAAATATTGGACAAACTGGTCAGCAATAGCTTCGGAAGAGACAAGAGACGTGCCAGACTGGTTTTTAATAGTGTGTATGGTATTCATTGCTTTTTGGGATTGTAAAGCTCTGGCAAGCAATTTTCCGGATTTGTTGCCAAATTCATAGAACAGTTTTTGTGTTAAGACATATTTGCGTTTTAGGGATTTACCGAGTTCTTCTAGGAGTTCTTCTCTAGCTTTGATCAGTTCAACAAGGGATTTTGTGGCTAAGGAGAGCTTGTGTGCTTGTTCTAGCTTAAGGATTTTATCAGACAGTGTGGCAATGCGATCGCGCTTGAGTTTACGTCTGTATGCAGTCAAAGATAGAATTTCTCCACGTATTACGCATTTGTGCGCTGCCCATATGCTGGATTGTTTTGAATCCTTTGAGGTGTTTTCCGAAAAATATTGTTTGAGTCGTGTGTTAAGTTTGTGGGTGATGTCTATGTCTGTTAAGACGGAATTATCTAGACGCCAAATCCTTTTGTGGGATTTAGTTGCTGGTATATCTAGAGTGATGGATATGGGGCTATGGTCCGATAACACCATGGGATTGATGGAGGCCTTCGAAAGGAACGATAAGTCCGATTGGGATATGAAAAAGTGGTCAATTCTCGCGTATTTATCGTGTGGTGCGGAGTAAAACGTGAAGTCTCTCTCCCTTGGGTGTAGTGTTCGCCAGGCGTCGTGAAGGGTCAGATCTCTAAGGTGTTTTTTAATGGCCCGAAGAGCTCTGTAGGGCATAGAGGATGCGCCTGTGGATGTATCTTGCGATGGAGAGAGTGCTACGTTAAAGTCCCCACCCACAATAAGGATGCCAGAATAAAATTCCGTTAGTAATTGTAGGGTCTCGCGAAAGAATTGAACTTGCTTTGTGTTAGGAGCATATATGTTTGCTAACGTTATGGGTTTGTTGTGAAGAGTCCCTTTGAGAAAAAGAAATCTACCTTTAATGTCTCGTTTAACTTCTGTTATTTGTAGAGGACAGTTTCTTGCTATTAAAATAGCCACCCCTTTTGATTTAGAGTCATCATTAGTGGCATGGTATACCGTAGGGTAGTGTATATTGTGTAGTTTCTGAATGTTGTCAGAGCGGAAATGCGTTTCCTGTATAAAGGCAATCTGTGATTTGTTTTGTCTTAACCACTTGACGACCGCCTCACGCCGATGTACGTCGGCAAGGCGGCACGGACAGGCAAAATCACGTACATATATACGTGATTTGCCTTCCGCGGGTGGGGGGTCCGATCGGACCCCCCCCCGCCGCCCGAGGCGGTCCCGTTCTGTCCCCCGGCGATCAGAGACGAGGGGGAGGCCATCCGTTCGTGGCCCCCCCCTCGCGATCGCCGCCGGCCAATGGGAACACTCCTTTGCTGCTGTATGCTAAACAGCAGCAAAGGAAGTGATGTAATCTCCCCTCGGGTCGGTAGTTTCCGTTCCGGCCCGAGGAGAGACGACATGTGAGTGAGTGCACTAACACACACACACACAGTAGAACATGCCAGGCACACATTACACCCCGATCCCCCCCGATCGCCCCCCGATCCCCCCCAATCACCCCCCCCCTGTCACAAACTGACACCAGCAGTTTTTTTTTTTTTTTTTTTGATTACTGCTGTGTCAGTTTGTGACAGTTACTGTGTTAGCACAGTTACTGTTACCCCCCTGTAGGTCTAGGGTACCCCCCTAACCCCCCTAATAAAGTTTTAACCCCTTGATCACCCCCTGTCACCAGTGTCGCTAAGCGATCATTTTTCTGATCGCTGTATTAGTGTCGCTGGTGACGCTAGTTAGTGAGGTAAATATTTAGGTTCGCCGTCAGCGTTTTATAGCGTCAGGGACCCCCATATACTACCTAATAAATGTTTTAACCCCTTGATTGCCCCCTAGTTAACCCTTTCACCACTGATCACTGTATAACCGTTACGGTTGACGCTGGTTAGTTTTTTTTTTTTTTATAGTGTCAGGGCACCCGCCGTTTATTACCGAATAAAGGTTTAGCCCCCCGATCGCCCGGCGGTGATATGCGTCGCCCCAGGCAGCGTCAGATTAGCGCCAGTACCGCTAACACCCACGCACACAGCATGCGCCTCCCTTAGTGGTATAGTATCTGATCGGATCAATATCTGATCCGATCAGATCTATACTAGCGTCCCCAGCAGTTTAGGGTTCCCAAAAACGCAGTGTTAGCGGGATCAGCCCAGATACCTGCTAGCACCTGCGTTTTGCCCCTCCGCCCAGCCCACCCAAGTGCAGTATCGATCGATCACTGTCACTTACAAGGCACTAAACGCATAACTGCAGCGTTCGCAGAGTCAGGCCTGATCCCTGCGATCGCTAACAGTTTTTTTGGTAGCATTTTGGTGAACTGGCAAGCACCAGCCCCAGGCAGCGTCAGGTTAGCGCCAGTACCGCTAACACCCACGCACGCACCGTACACCTCCCTTAGTGGTATAGTATCTGAACGGATCAATATCTGATCAGATCTATACTAGCATCACCAGCAGTTTAGGGTTCCCAAAAACGCAGTGTTAGCGGGATCAGCCCAGATACCTGCTAGCACCTGCGTTTTGCCCCTCCGCCCGGCCCAGCCCACCCAAGTGCAGTATCGATTGATCACTGTCACTTACAAAACACTAAACGCATAACTGCAGCGTTCGCAGAGTCAGGCCTGATCCCTGCGATCGCTAACAGTTTTTTGGTAGCGTTTTGGGGAACTGGCAAGCGCCAGCGGCCTAGTACACCCCGGTCGTAGTCAAACCAGCACTGCAGTAACACGTGGTGACGTGGCGAGTCCCATAAGTGCAGTTCAAGCTGGTGAGGTGGCAAGCACAAGTAGTGTCCCGCTGCCACCAAGAAGACAAACACAGGCCCGTCGTGCCCATAATGCCCTTCCTGCTGCATTCGCCAATCCTAATTGGGAACCCACCGCTTCTGCAGCGCCCATACTTCCCCCATTCACATCCCCAACCAAATGCAGTCGGCTGCATGAGAGGCATTTTCTTTATGTCCTCCCGAGTACCCCTACCCAACGAACCCCCCCAAAAAAGATGTTGTGTCTGCAGCAAGCGCGGATATAGGCGTGACACCCGCTATTATTGTCCCTCCTGTCCTGACAATCCTGGTCTTTGCATTGGTGAATGTTTTGAACGCTACCATTCACTAGTTGAGTATTAGCGTAGAGTACAGCATTGCACAGACTAGGCACACTTTCACAGGGTCTCCCAAGATGCCATCGCATTTTGAGAGACCCGAACCTGGAACCGGTTACCGTTATAAAAGTTAGTTACAAAAAAAGTGTAAAAAAAAAAAAAAATATGAAATAAAAAAAAAATAGTTGTCGTTTTATTGTTCTCTCTCTCTCTCTATTCTCTCTCTCTATTGTTCTGCTCTTTTTTACTGTATTCTATTCTGCAATGTTTTATTGTTATTGTTATTGTTATTATGTTTTATCATGTTTGTTTTTCAGGTGTGTAATTATTTATACTTTACTGTTTACTGTGCTTTATTGTTAACCATTGTTAACCATTTTTTTGTCTTCAGGTACGCCATTCACGACTTTGAGTGGTTATACCAGAATGATGCTTGCAGGTTTAGGTATCATCTTGGTATCATTCTTTTCAGCCAGCGGTCGGCTTTCATGTAAAAGCAATCCTAGCGGCTAATTAGCCTCTAGACTGCCTTTACAAGCCGTGGGAGGGAATGCCCCCCCCACCCCCACCGTCTTCCGTGTTTTTCTCTGGCTCTCCTGTCTCAACAGGGAACCTGAGAATGCAGCCGGTGATTCAGCCAGCTGACCATAGAGCTGATCAGAGACCAGAGTGGCTCCAAACATCTCTATGGCCTAAGAAACCGGAAGCTACGAGCATTTTATGACTTAGATTTCGCCGGATGTAAATAGCGCCATTGGGAAATTGGGGAAGCATTTTATCACACCGATCTTGGTGTGGTCAGATGCTTTGAGGGCAGAGGAGAGATCTAGGGTCTAATAGACCACAATTTTTTCAAAAAAGAGTACCTGTCACTACCTATTGCTATCATAGGGGATATTTACATTCCCCGAGATAACAATAAAAATGATTAAAAAAAAAAAATATGAAAGGAACAGTTTAAAAGTAAGATTAAAAAAGCAAAAAAATAATAAAGAAAAAAAAAAAAAAAAAAAAAGCACCCCTGTCGCCCCCTGCTCTCGCGCTAAGGCGAATGCAAGCGGCGGTCTGGCGTCATATGTAAACAGCAATTGCACCATGCATGTGAGGTATCACCGCGAAGGCCAGATCGAGTGCAGTAATTTTTCCAGTAGACCTCCTCTGTAAATCTAAAGTGGTAACCTGTAAAGGCTTTTGAAGGCTTTTAAACATGTATTTATTTTGTTGCCACTGCACGTTTGTGCGCAATTTTAAAGCATGTCATGTTTGGTATCCATGTACTCGGCCTAAGATCATCTTTTCTATTTCATCAAACATTTGGGCAATATAGTGTGTTTTAGTGCATTAAAATTTAAAAAAGTGTGTTTTTTCCCCAAAAAATGCGTTTAAAAAATCGCTGCGCAATTACTGTGTGAAAAAAAAAAATGAAACACCCACCATTTTAATCTGTAGGGCATTTGCTTTAAAAAAATATATAATGTTTGGGGGTTCAAAGTAATTTTTTTGCAAAAAAAAAAAACTTTTTCATGTAAACAATAAGTGTCAGAAAGGGCTTTGTCTTCAAGTGGTTAGAAGAGTGGGTGATGTGTGACATAAGCTTCTAAATGTTGTGCATAAAATGCCAGGACAGTTCAAAACCCCCCCAAATGACCCCATTTTGGAAAGTAGACACCCCAAGCTATTTGCTGAGAGGCATGTCGAGTCCATGGAATTTTTTTTATTGCGACACAAGTTGCGGGAAAGAGACAAATTTTTTTTTTTTTTTTTTTTTTTTTGCACAAAGTTGTCACTAAATGATATATTGCTCAAACATGCCATGGGAATATGTGAAATTACACCCCAAAATACATTCTGCTGCTTCTCCTGAGTACGGGGATACCACATGTGTGAGACTTTTTGGGAGCCTAGCCGCGTACGGGACCCCGAAAACCAAGCACCGCCTTCAGGCTTTCTAAGGGCGTGAATTTTTGATTTCACTCTTCACTGCCTATCACAGTTTCGGAGGCCATGGAATGCCCAGGTGGCACAAAACCCCCCCAAATGACCCCATTTTGGAAAGTAGACACCCCAAGCTATTTGCTGAGAGGTATAGTGAGTATTTTGCAGACCTCACTTTTTGTCACAAAGTTTTGAAAATTGAAAAAAGAAAAAAAAAAATGTTTTTTCTTGTCTTTCTTCATTTTCAAAAACAAATGAGAGCTGCAAAATACTCACCATGCCTCTCAGCAAATAGCTTGGGGTGTCTACTTTCCAAAATGGGGTCATTTGGGGGGGTTTATGCCACCTGGGCCTTCCATGGCCTCCGAAACT
The DNA here is from genome assembly GCF_042186555.1 of Aquarana catesbeiana. Taxonomy (NCBI): domain Eukaryota; kingdom Metazoa; phylum Chordata; class Amphibia; order Anura; family Ranidae; genus Aquarana; species Aquarana catesbeiana. Next base: position 280,843,910 of record NC_133331.1, on the reverse strand, counting down.
GTGATAGGCAGTAAAGAGTGAAATCAAAAATTTTCACCCTTAGAAATCCTGAAGGCAGTGATTGGTTTTCGGGGTCCCGTACGCGGCTAGGCTCCCAAAAAGTCCCACACATGTGGTATCCCCGTACTCAGGAGAAGCAGCTAAATGTATTTTGGGGTGCAATTCCACATATGCCCATGGCCTGTGTGAGCAATATATCATTTAGTGACAACTTTATGAAAAAAAAAAAAAAAAAAAAAAAAAAAAGTGTCACTTTCCCGCAACTTGTGTCAAAATATAAAATATTCCATGGACTCAATATGCCTCTCAGCAAATAGCTTGGGGTGTCTACTTTCCAAAATGGGGTCATTTTGGGGGGTTTTGTGCCACCTGGGCATTCCATGGCCTCCGAAACTGTGATAGGCAGTGAAGAGTGAAAGCAAAAATTTACACCCTTAGAAATCCTGAAGGCGGTGATTGGTTTTCGGGGCCCCGTACGCGGCTAGGCTCCCAAAAAGTCCCACACATGTGGTATCCCCATACTCAGGAGAAGCAGCTGAATGTATTTTGGGGTGCAATTCCACATAGGCCCATGGCCTGTGTGAGCAATATATCATTTAGTGACAACTTTTTGTAAATATTTTTTTTTTTTTTTTGTCATTTTTCAATCACTTGGGACAAAAAAAATAAATATTCAATGGGTTCAACATGCCTCTCAGCAATTTCCTTGGGGTGTCTACTTTCCAAAATGGGGTCATTTGTGGGGGTTTTGTACTGCCCTGCCATTTTAGCACCTCAAGAAATGACATAGGCAGTCATAAACTAAAAGCTGTGTAAATTCCAGAAAATGTACCCTAGTTTGTAGACGCTATAACTTTTGCGCAAACCAATAAATATACGCTTATTGACATTTTTTTTACCAAAGACATGTGGCCGAATACATTTTGGCCTAAATGTATGACTAAAATTTAGTTTATTGGATTTTTTTTATAACAAAAAGTAGAAAATATCATTTTTTTTCAAAATTTTCGGTCTTTTTCCGTTTATAGCGCAAAAAATAAAAACCGCAGAGGTGATCAAATACCATCAAAAGAAAGCTCTATTTGTGGGAAGAAAAGGACGCAAATTTTGTTTGGGTACAGCATTGCATGACCGCGCAATTAGCAGTTAAAGCGACGCAGTGCCAAATTGGAAAAAGACCTCTGGTCCTTAGGCAGCATAATGGTCCGGGGCTCAAGTGGTTAAAGTGTGTAGCAGTTGCGATCTTTTTTCGGGTACATTAAGCCCACGCATGTTTATGGAGCATAATTTTACCTGCAAGACGTGTGCGTTTCCTGTATAAAGGCAATCTGTGATTTGTTTTGTCTTAAAGTGTGTAGCAGTTGCGATCTTTTTTCGGGTACATTAAGCCCACGCATGTTTATGGAGCATAATTTTACCTGCAAGACGTGTGTCGTTCCAATACCAGTCTTTGTGTCACGGGTAGGAGTGTCCGCCATGCTTGAAGCTAAAAAAGGAGCTCAGTCGTAGCTGTTAAAGTAAAGGAGTGTATAAAAAAAAAAAAAAGTGTGTAAAGTTGGTGTCTGTTTGGGATGTAAACGGATGGGGAAGAAGGGGTGGGGTGTATTTAAGTATCTTCACGTGTTAGGAGTTAGGTACGGTGTGACGTCAGGGGTATCAGCCTGGAGTTAAGATCCAGACTGCTCCACTGCACCGTGTGGGGGTTGGGTAGAACCAAACAGAGAGGATAGAGTCACAAGTGAGCTAGCCCATCGTTACCAGTCTTAGTAGCATATGAGTGGAGGTCGGAAAACATGAGGTATAGGAGGAGATAGGGCAATGTGTGGTTAGATATGAGAAGGATTAGCAGGAGAATTTATGACAAGCATGGAGTTCACCAAGAAATGAGAAAGGGTCGTGGTGTGTGAGGAATAGATTGAGGTCAGGTGCGTCTGTCATTGCACATGGGAGTGGAGGGGGCCATGTATTCAGTGTGTGTGTGTCAGTAATAGTGTGTGTAAGTTAGATCTGGTAGGTGAATATGTTTATGGGAGTAACATAATGTGAACCACACTTCTTGAGTATTGGAGTGAAGGAATATTATAGTTCTGGAGAACAAAGGAAAAAGAAAAAAAAAAAAAAAACATTAGATCCTGAACATTATTAAACACTGACAGGAACGGTGTCAGAAAGGTGCTGTTCAGTAATCTCTCCTGGCTCTCCGGTATTTCGGAGAATCCGAGGGGTAAGAGCCAAGTGGAGGATCATGTTGCAGATTTCGCCTCTTGTAGCCAGATGAAGATCTTCTTCTGCGTTTTCGCCCTTCCTGGGTTTCCATCGGTTCTGCCAGTGGTGTGGTTTTCTGTACTGCCGTGTGGCGGAATTCCGCATGCCGTGTGGCGGAACTTCCATCGGTATTGGATTCCCTCTGTGCGCAGCACATCCAACAGTGGTTTGAGATCCATGCGGTGCTGCAATGTTATGCTGGATAGGTCCTGAAAGATTTGGACTGAAGTTCCTGCGTATTGCAACTGCCGTCTGAGTCTGGCTTGTCTGAGAATTTCTTCTTTGAGCCTATAGTCCACAATGCAGGTCCCAAGTCCATGCTGAGAAAGGAGCAGGGGAGCTGCTCACTCTACCATGTTGTTGATAATTCCACCGTGGCCTGTCCCCCACAGAATAGCGGTGCTTATTAAAGTGCTAATAAAAAGGATATGCACTAAAATATGCACACTCACCTCACTATGCACTGTTGCTACAAGGCTGGATTCAGCTCTCAACCCTCCTTCTTTCTCAGCATGGACTTGGTGGCCACGGTGGATACATCAATTCCTTCACCCAACAGTTGATGTATCCACCGTGGCCACCAAGTCCATGCTGAGAAAGAAGGAGGGTTGAGAGCTGAATCCAGCCTTGTAGCAACATCAGCCAGCTGACATTGAGCCTAAAAGAAAATGGAGCCTAAAAGAAAATGGCCAAGTAGAGTGAAAATGGCGCCTAAAAGAAAATGGCCAAGTAGAGTGCTGCGGCAGGTTTATTCCTGGCCAGCTTGGCGTGGGAATCTAGGTAAAAAAAGGATGTTCCCTGGCCAAGCTGGCCAGGAATGAACCTGCCGCAGCACTCAAAACTCCCCTCCTCCTTTCTCTGCACGGACTTGGGACTGGCCATGGTGGAGAATCTTTCCCTGCTCTTCCCCTTCCCCTCCAATGCTCCCCTCCTTTCTCAGCTTGGACTTTCCCGCAAGGTCGGTTCTCTTTTGGTGGCTGGATCTCTGGAACCCTTGGGGCCATGGACACCATATGATTGGGACACCATATGACACCATTTTGGATTTTTGCCGCTCAATATCTCCGGCGCTCTACCTATCTATCTATCTTTGGATATTTGCCGGTCAATATCTCTGGAGCCATACCGGTCAATATCTCTGGAGCCATAAGTTTCAAGTTCCCAAGACTTATGGCTCCAGAGATATTGACCGGTATGGCTCCAGAGATATTGACCGGCAAATATCCAAAGAGCCCCGCTCTACCAAGTTTCAAGTTCCTGAGACTTATGGCTCCGGAGATATTGACCGGCAAAAATCCAAAATTCATGCCGACAAGGTGGCACCAGAGCCCGTCTATCCTTCTGGCTTCTTACCGCTACGTTTCCCGCAAGGGAGCTGTGAAGTGCCGGTCCGTTATATTTGGTTGGCTGGATCTCCGGAACACGGGGCCATGGACACCATTAGTAGACTCATGGTAAGCAGCCCCGCTCTACCAAGTTTCAAGTTCCTGAGACTTATGGCTCCGGAGATATTGAGCGGCAAATATCCAAAATTCATGCTGACAAGGTGGCACCAGAGCCCGGCTAGCCTTCTGGCTTCATAACGCTACGTTTCCCGCAAGGGAGCTGTGAAGTGTCGGTCCGTTATATTTGGTTGGCTGGATCTCCGGAACACGGGGCCATGGACACCATTATATGGACGCCATGGACACCGTTATATTTGGTTGGCTGGATCTCCGGAACACTTGTGGCTACTTAGAGACATGGAAGAGATTAAGGAGCCCCGCTCTACCAAGTTTCAAGTTCGTGAGACTTATGCCTCCGTAGATATTGACCGGCAAAAATCCAAAATTCATGCCGACAAGGTGGCACCAGAGCCCGGCTAGCCTTCCGGCTTCTTAACGCTACGTTTCCCGCAAGGGAGCTGTGAAGTGTCGGTCCGTTATATTTGATTGGCTGGATCTCCGGAACACGGGGCCATGGACACCATTAGTAGACTCATGGAAGACATTAAGCAGCCCCGCTCTACCAAGTTTCAAGTTCCCAAGACTTATGGCTCCAGAGATATTGACCGGTATGGCTCCAGAGATATTGACCGGCAAATATCCAAAATTCATGTCGACAAGGTGGCACCAGAGCCCGGCTAGCCTTCCGGCTTCTTAACGCTACGTTTCCCGCACGGGAGCTGTGAAGTGCCGGTCCGTTATATTTGGTTGGCTGGATCTCCGGAACACTTGGTTCCGGAGATCCAGCCAACCAAATATAACGGACCGGCACCGTACTTAGACACATGGAAGAGAAGGAGCCCCGCTCTACCAAGTTTCAAGTTCCTGAGACTTATGGCTCCGGAGATATTGACCGGCAAAAATCCAAAATTCATGCCGACAAGGTGGCACCAGAGCCCGTCTATCCTTCTGGCTTCTTACCGCTAACACATGGAAGAGAAGGAGCCCCGCTCTACCAAGTTTCAAGTTCCTGAGACTTATGGCTCCGGAGATATTGACCGGCAAAAATCCAAAATTCATGCCGACAAGGTGGCACCAGAGCCCGTCTATCCTTCTGGCTTCTTACCGCTAACACATGGAAGAGAAGGAGCCCCGCTCTACCAAGTTTCAAGTTGCTGAGACTTATGGCTCCGGAGATATTGACCGACAAACATCCAAAATTCATGCCGACAAGGTGGCACCAGAGCCCGTCTATCCTTCTGGCTTCTTACCGCTAACACATGGAAGAGAAGGAGCCCCGCTCTACCAATTTCAAGTTCCTGAGACTTATGGCTCCGGAGATATTGACCGGCAAAAATGCAAAATTCATGCCGACAAGGTGGCACCAGAGCCCGTCTATCCTTCTGGCTTCTTACCGCTACGTTTCCCGCAAGGGAGCTGTGAAGTGCCGGTCCGTTATATTTGGTTGGCTGGATCTCCGGAACACTTGGTTCCGGAGATCCAGCCAACCAAATATAACGGACCGGCACCGTACTTAGACACATGAAAGGGAAGTAGCCCCGCTCTACCAAGTTTCAAGTTCCTGAGACTTATGGCTCCGGAGATATTGACCGGCAAAAATCCAAAATTCATGCCGACAAGGTGGCACCAGAGCCCGTCTATCCTTCTGGCTTCTTACCGCTAACACATGGAAGAGAAGGAGCCCCGCTCTACCAAGTTTCAAGTTCCTGAGACTTATGGCTCCGGAGATATTGACCGGCAAAAATCCAAAATTCATGCGACAAGGTGGCACCAGAGCCCGTCTATCCTTCTGGCTTCTTACCGCTAACACATGGAAGAGAAGGAGCCCCGCTCTACCAAGTTTCAAGTTCCTGAGACTTATGGCTCCGGAGATATTGACCGGAAAAAATCCAAAATTCATGCTGACAAGGTGTCACCAGAGCCCGTCTATCCTTCTGGCTTCTTACCGCTAACACATGGAAGAGAAGGAGCCCCGCTCTACCAAGTTTCAAGTTGCTGAGACTTATGGCTCCGGAGATATTGACCGGCAAAAATCCAAAATTCATGCCGACAAGGTGGCACCAGAGCCCGTCTATCCTTCTGGCTTCTTACCGCTAACACATGGAAGAGAAGGAGCCCCGCTCTACCAAGTTTCAAGTTCCTGAGACTTATGGCTCCGGAGATATTGACCGGCAAAAATCCAAAATTCATGCTGACAAGGTGTCACCAGAGCCCGTCTATCCTTCTGGCTTCTTACCGCTAACACATGGAAGAGAAGGAGCCCCGCTCTACCAAGTTTCAAGTTGCTGAGACTTATGGCTCCGGAGATATTGACCGACAAAAATCCAAAATTCATGCCGACAAGGTGGCACCAGAGCCCGTCTATCCTTCTGGCTTCTTACCGCTAACACATGGAAGAGAAGGAGCCCCGCTCTACCAATTTCAAGTTCCTGAGACTTATGGCTCCGGAGATATTGACCGGCAAAAATGCAAAATTCATGCCGACAAGGTGGCACCAGAGCCCGTCTATCCTTTTGGCTTCTTACCGCTACGTTTCCTGCAAGGGAGCTGTGAAGTGCCGGTCCGTTATATTTGGTTGGCTGGATCTCCGGAACACTTGGTTCCGGAGATCCAGCCAACCAAATATAACGGACCGGCACCGTACTTAGACACATGGAAGAGAAGGAGCCCCGCTCTACCAAGTTTCAAGTTCCTGAGACTTATGGCTCCGGAGATATTGACCGGCAAAAATCCAAAATTCATGCCGACAAGGTGGCACCAGAGCCCGTCTATCCTTCTGGCTTCTTACCGCTAACACATGGAAGAGAAGGAGCCCCGTTCTACCAAGTTTAAAGTTGCTGAGACTTATGGCTCCGGAGATATTGACCGACAAAAATCCAAAATTCATGCCGACAAGGTGGCACCAGAGCCCGTCTATCCTTCTGGCTTCTTACCGCTAACACATGGAAGAGAAGGAGCCCCGCTCTACCAATTTCAAGTTCCTGAGACTTATGGCTCCGGAGATATTGACCGGCAAAAATGCAAAATTCATGCCGACAAGGTGGCACCAGAGCCCACTATCCTTCTGGCTTCTTACCGCTACGTTTCCCGCAAGGGAGCTGTGAAGTGCCGGTCCGTTATATTTGGTTGGCTGGATCTCCGGAACACTTGGTTCCGGAGATCCAGCCAACCAAATATAACGGACCGGCACCGTACTTAGACACATGGAAGAGAAGGAGCCCCGCTCTACCAAGTTTCAAGTTCCTGAGACTTATGGCTCCGGAGATATTGACCGGCAAAAATCCAAAATTCATGCCGACAAGGTGGCACCAGAGCCCGTCTATCCTTCTGGCTTCTTACCGCTAACACATGGAAGAGAAGGAGCCCCGCTCTACCAAGTTTCAAGTTGCTGAGACTTATGGCTCCGGAGATATTGACCGACAAAAATCCAAAATTCATGCCGACAAGGTGGCACCAGAGCCCGTCTATCCTTCTGGCTTCTTACCGCTAACACATGGAAGAGAAGGAGCCCCGCTCTACCAATTTCAAGTTCCTGAGACTTATGGCTCCGGAGATATTGACCGGCAAAAATGCAAAATTCATGCCGACAAGGTGGCACTAGAGCCCGTCTATCCTTCTGGCTTCTTACCGCTACGTTTCCCGCAAGGGAGCTGTGAAGTGCCAGTCCGTTATATTTGGTTGGCTGGATCTCCGGAACACTTGGTTCCGGAGATCCAGCCAACCAAATATAACGGACCGGCACCGTACTTAGACACATGGAAGAGAAGGAGCCCCGCTCTACCAAGTTTCAAGTTCCTGAGACTTATGGCTCCGGAGATATTGACCGGCAAAAATCCAAAATTCATGCCGATAAGGTGGCACCAGAGCCCTTCTATCCTTCTGGCTTCTTACCGCTAACACATGGAAGAGAAGGAGCCCCGCTCTACCAAGTTTCAAGTTCCTGAGACTTATGGCTCCGGAGATATTGACCGGCAAAAATCCAAAATTCATGCCGACAAGGTGGCACCAGAGCCCGTCTATCCTTCTGGCTTCTTACCGCTAACACATGGAAGAGAAGGAGCCCCGCTCTACCAAGTTTCAAGTTGCTGAGACTTATGGCTCCGGAGATATTGACCGGCAAAAATCCAAAATTCATGCCGACAAGGTGGCACCAGAGCCCGTCTATCCTTCTGGCTTCTTACCGCTACGTTTCCCGCAAGGGAGCTGTGAAGTGCCGGTCCGTTATATTTGGTTGGCTGGATCTCCGGAACACTTGGTTTCGGAGATCCAGCCAACCAAATATAACGGACCGGCACCGTACTTAGACACATGGAAGAGAAGGAGCCCCGCTCTACCAAGTTTCAAGTTCCTGAGACTTATGGCTCCGGAGATATTGACCGGCAAAAATCCAAAATTCATGCCGACAAGGTGGCACCAGAGCCCGTCTATCCTTCTGGCTTCTTACCGCTAACACATGGAAGAGAAGGAGCCCCGCTCTACCAAGTTTCAAGTTCCTGAGACTTATGGCTCCGGAGATATTGACCGGCAAAAATCCAAAATTCATGCTGACAAGGTGTCACCAGAGCCCGTCTATCCTTCTGGCTTCTTACCGCTAACACATGGAAGAGAAGGAGCCCCGCTCTACCAAGTTTCAAGTTGCTGAGACTTATGGCTCCGGAGATATTGACCGACAAAAATCCAAAATTCATGCCGACAAGGTGGCACCAGAGCCCGTCTATCCTTCTGGCTTCTTACCGCTAACACATGGAAGAGAAGGAGCCCCGCTCTACCAATTTCAAGTTCCTGAGACTTATGGCTCCGGAGATATTGACCGGCAAAAATGCAAAATTCATGCCGACAAGGTGGCACCAGAGCCCGTCTATCCTTTTGGCTTCTTACCGCTACGTTTCCTGCAAGGGAGCTGTGAAGTGCCGGTCCGTTATATTTGGTTGGCTGGATCTCCGGAACACTTGGTTCCGGAGATCCAGCCAACCAAATATAACGGACCGGCACCGTACTTAGACACATGGAAGAGAAGGAGCCCCGCTCTACCAAGTTTCAAGTTCCTGAGACTTATGGCTCCGGAGATATTGACCGGCAAAAATCCAAAATTCATGCCGACAAGGTGGCACCAGAGCCCGTCTATCCTTCTGGCTTCTTACCGCTAACACATGGAAGAGAAGGAGCCCCGCTCTACCAAGTTTCAAGTTGCTGAGACTTATGGCTCCGGAGATATTGACCGACAAAAATCCAAAATTCATGCCGACAAGGTGGCACCAGAGCCCGTCTATCCTTCTGGCTTCTTACCGCTAACACATGGAAGAGAAGGAGCCCCGCTCTACCAATTTCAAGTTCCTGAGACTTATGGCTCCGGAGATATTGACCGGCAAAAATGCAAAATTCATGCCGACAAGGTGGCACCAGAGCCCGTCTATCCTTCTGGCTTCTTACCGCTACGTTTCCCGCAAGGGAGCTGTGAAGTGCCGGTCCGTTATATTTGGTTGGCTGGATCTCCGGAACACTTGGTTCCGGAGATCCAGCCAACCAAATATAACGGACCGGCACCGTACTTAGACACATGGAAGAGAAGGAGCCCCGCTCTACCAAGTTTCAAGTTCCTGAGACTTATGGCTCCGGAGATATTGACCGGCAAAAATCCAAAATTCATGCCGACAAGGTGGCACCAGAGCCCGTCTATCCTTCTGGCTTCTTACCGCTAACACATGGAAGAGAAGGAGCCCCGCTCTACCAAGTTTCAAGTTCCTGAGACTTATGGCTCCGGAGATATTGACCGGCAAAAATCCAAAATTCATGCCGACAAGGTGGCACCAGAGCCCGTCTATCCTTCTGGCTTCTTACCGCTAACACATGGAAGAGAAGGAGCCCCGCTCTACCAAGTTTCAAGTTCCTGAGACTTATGGCTCCGGAGATATTGACCGGCAAAAATCCAAAATTCATGCCGACAAGGTGGCACCAGAGCCCGTCTATCCTTCTGGCTTCTTACCGCTAACACATGGAAGAGAAGGAGCCCCGCTCTACCAATTTCAAGTTCCTGAGACTTATGGCTCCGGAGATATTGACCGGCAAAAATCCAAAATTCATGCCGACAAGGTGGCACCAGAGCCCGTCTATCCTTCTGGCTTCTTACCGCTAACACATGGAAGAGAAGGAGCCCCGCTCTACCAATTTCAAGTTCCTGAGACTTATGGCTCCGGAGATATTGACCGGCAAAAATCCAAAATTCATGCCGACAAGGTGGCACCAGAGCCCGTCTATCCTTCTGGCTTCTTACCGCTACGTTTCCCGCAAGGGAGCTGTGAAGTGCCGGTCCGTTATATTTGGTTGGCTGGATCTCCGGAACACTTGGTTCCGGAGATCCAGCCAACCAAATATAACGGACCGGCACCGTACTTAGACACATGGAAGAGAAGGAGCCCCGCTCTACCAAGTTTCAAGTTCCTGAGACTTATGGCTCCGGAGATATTGACCGGCAAAAATCCAAAATTCATGCCGACAAGGTGGCACCAGAGCCCGTCTATCCTTCTGGCTTCTTACCGCTAACACATGGAAGAGAAGGAGCCCCGTTCTACCAAGTTTCAAGTTGCTGAGACTTATGGCTCCGGAGATATTGACCGACAAAAATCCAAAATTCATGCCGACAAGGTGGCACCAGAGCCCGTCTATCCTTCTGGCTTCTTACCGCTAACACATGGAAGAGAAGGAGCCCCGCTCTACCAATTTCAAGTTCCTGAGACTTATGGCTCCGGAGATATTGACCGGCAAAAATGCAAAATTCATGCCGACAAGGTGGCACCAGAGCCCGTCTATCCTTCTGGCTTCTTACCGCTACGTTTCCCGCAAGGGAGCTGTGAAGTGCCGGTCCGTTATATTTGGTTGGCTGGATCTCCGGAACACTTGGTTCCGGAGATCCAGCCAACCAAATATAACGGACCGGCACCGTACTTAGACACATGGAAGAGAAGGAGCCCCGCTCTACCAAGTTTCAAGTTCCTGAGACTTATGGCTCCGGAGATATTGACCGGCAAAAATCCAAAATTCATGCCGACAAGGTGGCACCAGAGCCCGTCTATCCTTCTGGCTTCTTACCGCTAACACATGGAAGAGAAGGAGCCCCGCTCTACCAAGTTTCAAGTTGCTGAGACTTATGGCTCCGGAGATATTGACCGACAAAAATCCAAAATTCATGCCGACAAGGTGGCACCAGAGCCCGTCTATCCTTCTGGCTTCTTACCGCTAACACATGGAAGAGAAGGAGCCCCGCTCTACCAATTTCAAGTTCCTGAGACTTATGGCTCCGGAGATATTGACCGGCAAAAATGCAAAATTCATGCCGACAAGGTGGCACTAGAGCCCGTCTATCCTTCTGGCTTCTTACCGCTACGTTTCCCGCAAGGGAGCTGTGAAGTGCCAGTCCGTTATATTTGGTTGGCTGGATCTCCGGAACACTTGGTTCCGGAGATCCAGCCAACCAAATATAACGGACCGGCACCGTACTTAGACACATGGAAGAGAAGGAGCCCCGCTCTACCAAGTTTCAAGTTCCTGAGACTTATGGCTCCGGAGATATTGACCGGCAAAAATCCAAAATTCATGCCGATAAGGTGGCACCAGAGCCCTTCTATCCTTCTGGCTTCTTACCGCTAACACATGGAAGAGAAGGAGCCCCGCTCTACCAAGTTTCAAGTTCCTGAGACTTATGGCTCCGGAGATATTGACCGGCAAAAATCCAAAATTCATGCCGACAAGGTGGCACCAGAGCCCGTCTATCCTTCTGGCTTCTTACCGCTAACACATGGAAGAGAAGGAGCCCCGCTCTACCAATTTCAAGTTCCTGAGACTTATGGCTCCGGAGATATTGACCGGCAAAAATCCAAAATTCATGCCGACAAGGTGGCACCAGAGCCCGTCTATCCTTCTGGCTTCTTACCGCTACGTTTCCCGCAAGGGAGCTGTGAAGTGCCGGTCCGTTATATTTGGTTGGCTGGATCTCCGGAACACTTGGTTTCGGAGATCCAGCCAACCAAATATAACGGACCGGCACCGTACTTAGACACATGGAAGAGAAGGAGCCCCGCTCTACCAAGTTTCAAGTTCCTGAGACTTATGGCTCCGGAGATATTGACCGGCAAAAATCCAAAATTCATGCCGACAAGGTGGCACCAGAGCCCGTCTATCCTTCTGGCTTCTTACCGCTAACACATGGAAGAGAAGGAGCCCCGCTCTACCAATTTCAAGTTCCTGAGACTTATGGCTCCGGAGATATTGACCGGCAAAAATGCAAAATTCATGCCGACAAGGTGGCACCAGAGCCCGTCTATCCTTTTGGCTTCTTACCGCTACGTTTCCTGCAAGGGAGCTGTGAAGTGCCGGTCCGTCATATTTGGTTGGCTGGATCTCCGGAACACTTGGTTCCGGAGATCCAGCCAACCAAATATAACGGACCGGCACCGTACTTAGACACATGGAAGAGAAGGAGCCCCGCTCTACCAAGTTTCAAGTTCCTGAGACTTATGGCTCCGGAGATATTGACCGGCAAAAATCCAAAATTCATGCCGACAAGGTGGCACCAGAGCCCGTCTATCCTTCTGGCTTCTTACCGCTAACACATGGAAGAGAAGGAGCCCCGCTCTACCAAGTTTCAAGTTCCTGAGACTTATGGCTCCGGAGATATTGACCGGCAAAAATCCAAAATTCATGCTGACAAGGTGTCACCAGAGCCCGTCTATCCTTCTGGCTTCTTACCGCTAACACATGGAAGAGAAGGAGCCCCGCTCTACCAAGTTTCAAGTTGCTGAGACTTATGGCTCCGGAGATATTGACCGACAAAAATCCAAAATTCATGCCGACAAGGTGGCACCAGAGCCCGTCTATCCTTCTGGCTTCTTACCGCTAACACATGGAAGAGAAGGAGCCCCGCTCTACCAATTTCAAGTTCCTGAGACTTATGGCTCCGGAGATATTGACCGGCAAAAATGCAAAATTCATGCCGACAAGGTGGCACCAGAGCCCGTCTATCCTTTTGGCTTCTTACCGCTACGTTTCCTGCAAGGGAGCTGTGAAGTGCCGGTCCGTTATATTTGGTTGGCTGGATCTCCGGAACACTTGGTTCCGGAGATCCAGCCAACCAAATATAACGGACCGGCACCGTACTTAGACACATGGAAGAGAAGGAGCCCCGCTCTACCAAGTTTCAAGTTCCTGAGACTTATGGCTCCGGAGATATTGACCGGCAAAAATCCAAAATTCATGCCGACAAGGTGGCACCAGAGCCCGTCTATCCTTCTGGCTTCTTACCGCTAACACATGGAAGAGAAGGAGCCCCGTTCTACCAAGTTTCAAGTTGCTGAGACTTATGGCTCCGGAGATATTGACCGACAAAAATCCAAAATTCATGCCGACAAGGTGGCACCAGAGCCCGTCTATCCTTCTGGCTTCTTACCGCTAACACATGGAAGAGAAGGAGCCCCGCTCTACCAATTTCAAGTTCCTGAGACTTATGGCTCCGGAGATATTGACCGGCAAAAATGCAAAATTCATGCCGACAAGGTGGCACCAGAGCCCGTCTATCCTTCTGGCTTCTTACCGCTACGTTTCCCGCAAGGGAGCTGTGAAGTGCCGGTCCGTTATATTTGGTTGGCTGGATCTCCGGAACACTTGGTTCCGGAGATCCAGCCAACCAAATATAACGGACCGGCACCGTACTTAGACACATGGAAGAGAAGGAGCCCCGCTCTACCAAGTTTCAAGTTCCTGAGACTTATGGCTCCGGAGATATTGACCGGCAAAAATCCAAAATTCATGCCGACAAGGTGGCACCAGAGCCCGTCTATCCTTCTGGCTTCTTACCGCTACGTTTCCCGCAAGGGAGCTGTGAAGTGCCGGTCCGTTATATTTGGTTGGCTGGATCTCCGGAACACTTGGTTCCGGAGATCCAGCCAACCAAATATAACGGACCGGCACCGTACTTAGACACATGGAAGAGAAGGAGCCCCGCTCTACCAAGTTTCAAGTTCCTGAGACTTATGGCTCCGGAGATATTGACCGGCAAAAATCCAAAATTCATGCCGACAAGGTGGCACCAGAGCCCGTCTATCCTTCTGGCTTCTTACCGCTAACACATGGAAGAGAAGGAGCCCCGCTCTACCAATTTCAAGTTCCTGAGACTTATGGCTCCGGAGATATTGACCGGCAAAAATGCAAAATTCATGCCGACAAGGTGGCACCAGAGCCCGTCTATCCTTCTGGCTTCTTACCGCTACGTTTCCCGCAAGGGAGCTGTGAAGTGCCGGTCCGTTATATTTGGTTGGCTGGATCTCCGGAACACTTGGTTCCGGAGATCCAGCCAACCAAATATAACGGACCGGCACCGTACTTAGACACATGGAAGAGAAGGAGCCCCGCTCTACCAAGTTTCAAGTTCCTGAGACTTATGGCTCCGGAGATATTGACCGGCAAAAATCCAAAATTCATGCCGACAAGGTGGCACCAGAGCCCGTCTATCCTTCTGGCTTCTTACCGCTAACACATGGAAGAGAAGGAGCCCCGTTCTACCAAGTTTCAAGTTGCTGAGACTTATGGCTCCGGAGATATTGACCGACAAAAATCCAAAATTCATGCCGACAAGGTGGCACCAGAGCCCGTCTATCCTTCTGGCTTCTTACCGCTAACACATGGAAGAGAAGGAGCCCCGCTCTACCAATTTCAAGTTCCTGAGACTTATGGCTCCGGAGATATTGACCGGCAAAAATGCAAAATTCATGCCGACAAGGTGGCACCAGAGCCCGTCTATCCTTCTGGCTTCTTACCGCTACGTTTCCCGCAAGGGAGCTGTGAAGTGCCGGTCCGTTATATTTGGTTGGCTGGATCTCCGGAACACTTGGTTCCGGAGATCCAGCCAACCAAATATAACGGACCGGCACCGTACTTAGACACATGGAAGAGAAGGAGCCCCGCTCTACCAAGTTTCAAGTTCCTGAGACTTATGGCTCCGGAGATATTGACCGGCAAAAATCCAAAATTCATGCCGACAAGGTGGCACCAGAGCCCGTCTATCCTTCTGGCTTCTTACCGCTAACACATGGAAGAGAAGGAGCCCCGCTCTACCAAGTTTCAAGTTGCTGAGACTTATGGCTCCGGAGATATTGACCGACAAAAATCCAAAATTCATGCCGACAAGGTGGCACCAGAGCCCGTCTATCCTTCTGGCTTCTTACCGCTAACACATGGAAGAGAAGGAGCCCCGCTCTACCAATTTCAAGTTCCTGAGACTTATGGCTCCGGAGATATTGACCGGCAAAAATGCAAAATTCATGCCGACAAGGTGGCACTAGAGCCCGTCTATCCTTCTGGCTTCTTACCGCTACGTTTCCCGCAAGGGAGCTGTGAAGTGCCAGTCCGTTATATTTGGTTGGCTGGATCTCCGGAACACTTGGTTCCGGAGATCCAGCCAACCAAATATAACGGACCGGCACCGTACTTAGACACATGGAAGAGAAGGAGCCCCGCTCTACCAAGTTTCAAGTTCCTGAGACTTATGGCTCCGGAGATATTGACCGGCAAAAATCCAAAATTCATGCCGATAAGGTGGCACCAGAGCCCTTCTATCCTTCTGGCTTCTTACCGCTAACACATGGAAGAGAAGGAGCCCCGCTCTACCAAGTTTCAAGTTCCTGAGACTTATGGCTCCGGAGATATTGACCGGCAAAAATCCAAAATTCATGCCGACAAGGTGGCACCAGAGCCCGTCTATCCTTCTGGCTTCTTACCGCTAACACATGGAAGAGAAGGAGCCCCGCTCTACCAATTTCAAGTTCCTGAGACTTATGGCTCCGGAGATATTGACCGGCAAAAATCCAAAATTCATGCCGACAAGGTGGCACCAGAGCCCGTCTATCCTTCTGGCTTCTTACCGCTACGTTTCCCGCAAGGGAGCTGTGAAGTGCCGGTCCGTTATATTTGGTTGGCTGGATCTCCGGAACACTTGGTTTCGGAGATCCAGCCAACCAAATATAACGGACCGGCACCGTACTTAGACACATGGAAGAGAAGGAGCCCCGCTCTACCAAGTTTCAAGTTCCTGAGACTTATGGCTCCGGAGATATTGACCGGCAAAAATCCAAAATTCATGCCGACAAGGTGGCACCAGAGCCCGTCTATCCTTCTGGCTTCTTACCGCTAACACATGGAAGAGAAGGAGCCCCGCTCTACCAATTTCAAGTTCCTGAGACTTATGGCTCCGGAGATATTGACCGGCAAAAATGCAAAATTCATGCCGACAAGGTGGCACCAGAGCCCGTCTATCCTTTTGGCTTCTTACCGCTACGTTTCCTGCAAGGGAGCTGTGAAGTGCCGGTCCGTCATATTTGGTTGGCTGGATCTCCGGAACACTTGGTTCCGGAGATCCAGCCAACCAAATATAACGGACCGGCACCGTACTTAGACACATGGAAGAGAAGGAGCCCCGCTCTACCAAGTTTCAAGTTCCTGAGACTTATGGCTCCGGAGATATTGACCGGCAAAAATCCAAAATTCATGCCGACAAGGTGGCACCAGAGCCCGTCTATCCTTCTGGCTTCTTACCGCTAACACATGGAAGAGAAGGAGCCCCGCTCTACCAAGTTTCAAGTTCCTGAGACTTATGGCTCCGGAGATATTGACCGGCAAAAATCCAAAATTCATGCTGACAAGGTGTCACCAGAGCCCGTCTATCCTTCTGGCTTCTTACCGCTAACACATGGAAGAGAAGGAGCCCCGCTCTACCAAGTTTCAAGTTGCTGAGACTTATGGCTCCGGAGATATTGACCGACAAAAATCCAAAATTCATGCCGACAAGGTGGCACCAGAGCCCGTCTATCCTTCTGGCTTCTTACCGCTAACACATGGAAGAGAAGGAGCCCCGCTCTACCAATTTCAAGTTCCTGAGACTTATGGCTCCGGAGATATTGACCGGCAAAAATGCAAAATTCATGCCGACAAGGTGGCACCAGAGCCCGTCTATCCTTTTGGCTTCTTACCGCTACGTTTCCTGCAAGGGAGCTGTGAAGTGCCGGTCCGTTATATTTGGTTGGCTGGATCTCCGGAACACTTGGTTCCGGAGATCCAGCCAACCAAATATAACGGACCGGCACCGTACTTAGACACATGGAAGAGAAGGAGCCCCGCTCTACCAAGTTTCAAGTTCCTGAGACTTATGGCTCCGGAGATATTGACCGGCAAAAATCCAAAATTCATGCCGACAAGGTGGCACCAGAGCCCGTCTATCCTTCTGGCTTCTTACCGCTAACACATGGAAGAGAAGGAGCCCCGTTCTACCAAGTTTCAAGTTGCTGAGACTTATGGCTCCGGAGATATTGACCGACAAAAATCCAAAATTCATGCCGACAAGGTGGCACCAGAGCCCGTCTATCCTTCTGGCTTCTTACCGCTAACACATGGAAGAGAAGGAGCCCCGCTCTACCAATTTCAAGTTCCTGAGACTTATGGCTCCGGAGATATTGACCGGCAAAAATGCAAAATTCATGCCGACAAGGTGGCACCAGAGCCCGTCTATCCTTCTGGCTTCTTACCGCTACGTTTCCCGCAAGGGAGCTGTGAAGTGCCGGTCCGTTATATTTGGTTGGCTGGATCTCCGGAACACTTGGTTCCGGAGATCCAGCCAACCAAATATAACGGACCGGCACCGTACTTAGACACATGGAAGAGAAGGAGCCCCGCTCTACCAAGTTTCAAGTTCCTGAGACTTATGGCTCCGGAGATATTGACCGGCAAAAATCCAAAATTCATGCCGACAAGGTGGCACCAGAGCCCGTCTATCCTTCTGGCTTCTTACCGCTACGTTTCCCGCAAGGGAGCTGTGAAGTGCCGGTCCGTTATATTTGGTTGGCTGGATCTCCGGAACACTTGGTTCCGGAGATCCAGCCAACCAAATATAACGGACCGGCACCGTACTTAGACACATGGAAGAGAAGGAGCCCCGCTCTACCAAGTTTCAAGTTCCTGAGACTTATGGCTCCGGAGATATTGACCGGCAAAAATCCAAAATTCATGCCGACAAGGTGGCACCAGAGCCCGTCTATCCTTCTGGCTTCTTACCGCTAACACATGGAAGAGAAGGAGCCCCGCTCTACCAAGTTTCAAGTTCCTGAGACTTATGGCTCCGGAGATATTGACCGGCAAAAATCCAAAATTCATGCCGACAAGGTGGCACCAGAGCCCGTCTATCCTTCTGGCTTCTTACCGCTAACACATGGAAGAGAAGGAGCCCCGCTCTACCAATTTCAAGTTCCTGAGACTTATGGCTCCGGAGATATTGACCGGCAAAAATCCAAAATTCATGCCGACAAGGTGGCACCAGAGCCCGTCTATCCTTCTGGCTTCTTACCGCTAACACATGGAAGAGAAGGAGCCCCGCTCTACCAATTTCAAGTTCCTGAGACTTATGGCTCCGGAGATATTGACCGGCAAAAATGCAAAATTCATGCCGACAAGGTGGCACCAGAGCCCGTCTATCCTTTTGGCTTCTTACCGCTACGTTTCCTGCAAGGGAGCTGTGAAGTGCCGGTCCGTCATATTTGGTTGGCTGGATCTCCGGAACACTTGGTTCCGGAGATCCAGCCAACCAAATATAACGGACCGGCACCGTACTTAGACACATGGAAGAGAAGGAGCCCCGCTCTACCAAGTTTCAAGTTCCTGAGACTTATGGCTCCGGAGATATTGACCGGCAAAAATCCAAAATTCATGCCGACAAGGTGGCACCAGAGCCCGTCTATCCTTCTGGCTTCTTACCGCTAACACATGGAAGAGAAGGAGCCCCGCTCTACCAAGTTTCAAGTTGCTGAGACTTATGGCTCCGGAGATATTGACCGACAAAAATCCAAAATTCATGCCGACAAGGTGGCACCAGAGCCCGTCTATCCTTCTGGCTTCTTACCGCTAACACATGGAAGAGAAGGAGCCCCGCTCTACCAATTTCAAGTTCCTGAGACTTATGGCTCCGGAGATATTGACCGGCAAAAATGCAAAATTCATGCCGACAAGGTGGTACCAGAGCCCGTCTATCCTTTTGGCTTCTTACCGCTACGTTTCCTGCAAGAGAGCTGTGAAGTGCCGGTCCGTCATATTTGGTTGGCTGGATCTCCGGAACACTTGGTTTCGTAGATCCAGCCAACCAAATATAACGGACCGGCACCATACTTAGACACATGGAAGAGAAGGAGCCCCGCTCTACCAAGTTTCAAGTTCCTGAGACTTATGGCTCCGGAGATATTGACCGGCAAAAATCCAAAATTCATGCCGACAAGGTGGCACCAGAGCCCGTCTATCCTTCTGGCTTCTTACCACAAACACATGGAAGAGAAGGAGCCCCGCTCTACCAAGTTTCAAGTTCCTGAGACTTATGGCTCCGGAGATATTGACCGGCAAAAATCCAAAATTCATGCCGACAAGGTGGCACCAGAGCCCGTCTATCCTTCTGGCTTCTTACCGCTACGTTTCCCGCAAGGGAGCTGTGAAGTGCCGGTCCGTTATATTTGGTTGGCTGGATCTCCGGAACACTTGGTTTCGGAGATCCAGCCAACCAAATATAACGGACCGGCACCGTACTTAGACACATGGAAGAGAAGGAGCCCCGCTCTACCAAGTTTCAAGTTCCTGAGACTTATGGCTCCGGAGATATTGACCAGCAAAAATCCAAAATTCATTCCGACAAGGTGGCACCAGAGCCCGTCTATCCTTCTGGCTTCTTACCGCTAACACATGGAAGAGAAGGAGCCCCGCTCTACCAAGTTTCAAGTTGCTGAGACTTATGGCTCCGGAGATATTGACCGGCAAAAATCCAAAATTCATGCCGACAAGGTGGCACCAGAGCCCGTCTATCCTTCTGGCTTCTTACCGCTAACACATGGAAGAGAAGGAGCCCCGCTCTACCAAGTTTCAAGTTGCTGAGACTTATGGCTCCGGAGATATTGACCGACAAACATCCAAAATTCATGCCGACAAGGTGGCACCAGAGCCCGTCTATCCTTCTGGCTTCTTACCGCTAACACATGGAAGAGAAGGAGCCCCGCTCTACCAATTTCAAGTTCCTGAGACTTATGGCTCCGGAGATATTGACCGGCAAAAATGCAAAATTCATGCCGACAAGGTGGCACCAGAGCCCGTCTATCCTTCTGGCTTCTTACCGCTACGTTTCCCGCAAGGGAGCTGTGAAGTGCCGGTCCGTTATATTTGGTTGGCTGGATCTCCGGAACACTTGGTTCCGGAGATCCAGCCAACCAAATATAACGGACCGGCACCGTACTTAGACACATGAAAGGGAAGTAGCCCCGCTCTACCAAGTTTCAAGTTCCTGAGACTTATGGCTCCGGAGATATTGACCGGCAAAAATCCAAAATTCATGCCGACAAGGTGGCACCAGAGCCCGTCTATCCTTCTGGCTTCTTACCGCTAACACATGGAAGAGAAGGAGCCCCGCTCTACCAAGTTTCAAGTTCCTGAGACTTATGGCTCCGGAGATATTGACCGGCAAAAATCCAAAATTCATGCCGACAAGGTGGCACCAGAGCCCGTCTATCCTTCTGGCTTCTTACCGCTAACACATGGAAGAGAAGGAGCCCCGCTCTACCAAGTTTCAAGTTCCTGAGACTTATGGCTCCGGAGATATTGACCGGCAAAAATCCAAAATTCATGCTGACAAGGTGTCACCAGAGCCCGTCTATCCTTCTGGCTTCTTACCGCTAACACATGGAAGAGAAGGAGCCCCGCTCTACCAAGTTTCAAGTTGCTGAGACTTATGGCTCCGGAGATATTGACCGGCAAAAATCCAAAATTCATGCCGACAAGGTGGCACCAGAGCCCGTCTATCCTTCTGGCTTCTTACCGCTAACACATGGAAGAGAAGGAGCCCCGCTCTACCAAGTTTCAAGTTCCTGAGACTTATGGCTCCGGAGATATTGACCGGCAAAAATCCAAAATTCATGCTGACAAGGTGTCACCAGAGCCCGTCTATCCTTCTGGCTTCTTACCGCTAACACATGGAAGAGAAGGAGCCCCGCTCTACCAAGTTTCAAGTTGCTGAGACTTATGGCTCCGGAGATATTGACCGACAAAAATCCAAAATTCATGCCGACAAGGTGGCACCAGAGCCCGTCTATCCTTCTGGCTTCTTACCGCTAACACATGGAAGAGAAGGAGCCCCGCTCTACCAATTTCAAGTTCCTGAGACTTATGGCTCCGGAGATATTGACCGGCAAAAATGCAAAATTCATGCCGACAAGGTGGCACCAGAGCCCGTCTATCCTTTTGGCTTCTTACCGCTACGTTTCCTGCAAGGGAGCTGTGAAGTGCCGGTCCGTTATATTTGGTTGGCTGGATCTCCGGAACACTTGGTTCCGGAGATCCAGCCAACCAAATATAACGGACCGGCACCGTACTTAGACACATGGAAGAGAAGGAGCCCCGCTCTACCAAGTTTCAAGTTCCTGAGACTTATGGCTCCGGAGATATTGACCGGCAAAAATCCAAAATTCATGCCGACAAGGTGGCACCAGAGCCCGTCTATCCTTCTGGCTTCTTACCGCTAACACATGGAAGAGAAGGAGCCCCGTTCTACCAAGTTTCAAGTTGCTGAGACTTATGGCTCCGGAGATATTGACCGACAAAAATCCAAAATTCATGCCGACAAGGTGGCACCAGAGCCCGTCTATCCTTCTGGCTTCTTACCGCTAACACATGGAAGAGAAGGAGCCCCGCTCTACCAATTTCAAGTTCCTGAGACTTATGGCTCCGGAGATATTGACCGGCAAAAAAGCAAAATTCATGCCGACAAGGTGGCACCAGAGCCCGTCTATCCTTCTGGCTTCTTACCGCTACGTTTCCCGCAAGGGAGCTGTGAAGTGCCGGTCCGTTATATTTGGTTGGCTGGATCTCCGGAACACTTGGTTCCGGAGATCCAGCCAACCAAATATAACGGACCGGCACCGTACTTAGACACATGGAAGAGAAGGAGCCCCGCTCTACCAAGTTTCAAGTTCCTGAGACTTATGGCTCCGGAGATATTGACCGGCAAAAATCCAAAATTCATGCCGACAAGGTGGCACCAGAGCCCGTCTATCCTTCTGGCTTCTTACCGCTAACACATGGAAGAGAAGGAGCCCCGCTCTACCAAGTTTCAAGTTCCTGAGACTTATGGCTCCGGAGATATTGACCGGCAAAAATCCAAAATTCATGCCGACAAGGTGGCACCAGAGCCCGTCTATCCTTCTGGCTTCTTACCGCTAACACATGGAAGAGAAGGAGCCCCGCTCTACCAATTTCAAGTTCCTGAGACTTATGGCTCCGGAGATATTGACCGGCAAAAATGCAAAATTCATGCCGACAAGGTGGCACTAGAGCCCGTCTATCCTTCTGGCTTCTTACCGCTACGTTTCCCGCAAGGGAGCTGTGAAGTGCCGGTCCGTTATATTTTTTTGGCTGGATCTCCGGAACACTTGGTTCCGGAGATCCAGCCAACCAAATATAACGGACCGGCACCGTACTTAGACACATGGAAGAGAAGGAGCCCCGCTCTACCAAGTTTCAAGTTCCTGAGACTTATGGCTCCGGAGATATTGACCGGCAAAAATCCAAAATTCATGCCGATAAGGTGGCACCAGAGCCCTTCTATCCTTCTGGCTTCTTACCGCTAACACATGGAAGAGAAGGAGCCCCGCTCTACCAAGTTTCAAGTTCCTGAGACTTATGGCTCCGGAGATATTGACCGGCAAAAATCCAAAATTCATGCCGACAAGGTGGCACCAGAGCCCGTCTATCCTTCTGGCTTCTTACCGCTACGTTTCCCGCAAGGGAGCTGTGAAGTGCCGGTCCGTTATATTTGGTTGGCTGGATCTCCGGAACACTTGGTTTCGGAGATCCAGCCAACCAAATATAACGGACCGGCACCGTACTTAGACACATGGAAGAGAAGGAGCCCCGCTCTACCAAGTTTCAAGTTCCTGAGACTTATGGCTCCGGAGATATTGACCGGCAAAAATCCAAAATTCATGCCGACAAGGTGGCACCAGAGCCCGTCTATCCTTCTGGCTTCTTACCGCTAACACATGGAAGAGAAGGAGCCCCGCTCTACCAAGTTTCAAGTTCCTGAGACTTATGGCTCCGGAGATATTGACCGGCAAAAATCCAAAATTCATGCCGACAAGGTGGCACCAGAGCCCGTCTATCCTTCTGGCTTCTTACCGCTAACACATGGAAGAGAAGGAGCCCCGCTCTACCAATTTCAAGTTCCTGAGACTTATGGCTCCGGAGATATTGACCGGCAAAAATGCAAAATTCATGCCGACAAGGTGGCACCAGAGCCCGTCTATCCTTTTGGCTTCTTACCGCTACGTTTCCTGCAAGGGAGCTGTGAAGTGCCGGTCCGTCATATTTGGTTGGCTGGATCTCCGGAACACTTGGTTCCGGAGATCCAGCCAACCAAATATAACGGACCGGCACCGTACTTAGACACATGGAAGAGAAGGAGCCCCGCTCTACCAAGTTTCAAGTTCCTGAGACTTATGGCTCCGGAGATATTGACCGGCAAAAATCCAAAATTCATGCCGACAAGGTGGCACCAGAGCCCGTCTATCCTTCTGGCTTCTTACCGCTAACACATGGAAGAGAAGGAGCCCCGCTCTACCAAGTTTCAAGTTCCTGAGACTTATGGCTCCGGAGATATTGACCGGCAAAAATCCAAAATTCATGCTGACAAGGTGTCACCAGAGCCCGTCTATCCTTCTGGCTTCTTACCGCTAACACATGGAAGAGAAGGAGCCCCGCTCTACCAAGTTTCAAGTTGCTGAGACTTATGGCTCCGGAGATATTGACCGACAAAAATCCAAAATTCATGCCGACAAGGTGGCACCAGAGCCCGTCTATCCTTCTGGCTTCTTACCGCTAACACATGGAAGAGAAGGAGCCCCGCTCTACCAATTTCAAGTTCCTGAGACTTATGGCTCCGGAGATATTGACCGGCAAAAATGCAAAATTCATGCCGACAAGGTGGCACCAGAGCCCGTCTATCCTTTTGGCTTCTTACCGCTACGTTTCCTGCAAGGGAGCTGTGAAGTGCCGGTCCGTTATATTTGGTTGGCTGGATCTCCGGAACACTTGGTTCCGGAGATCCAGCCAACCAAATATAACGGACCGGCACCGTACTTAGACACATGGAAGAGAAGGAGCCCCGCTCTACCAAGTTTCAAGTTCCTGAGACTTATGGCTCCGGAGATATTGACCGGCAAAAATCCAAAATTCATGCCGACAAGGTGGCACCAGAGCCCGTCTATCCTTCTGGCTTCTTACCGCTAACACATGGAAGAGAAGGAGCCCCGTTCTACCAAGTTTCAAGTTGCTGAGACTTATGGCTCCGGAGATATTGACCGACAAAAATCCAAAATTCATGCCGACAAGGTGGCACCAGAGCCCGTCTATCCTTCTGGCTTCTTACCGCTAACACATGGAAGAGAAGGAGCCCCGCTCTACCAATTTCAAGTTCCTGAGACTTATGGCTCCGGAGATATTGACCGGCAAAAATGCAAAATTCATGCCGACAAGGTGGCACCAGAGCCCGTCTATCCTTCTGGCTTCTTACCGCTACGTTTCCCGCAAGGGAGCTGTGAAGTGCCGGTCCGTTATATTTGGTTGGGTGGATCTCCGGAACACTTGGTTCCGGAGATCCAGCCAACCAAATATAACGGACCGGCACCGTACTTAGACACATGGAAGAGAAGGAGCCCCGCTCTACCAAGTTTCAAGTTCCTGAGACTTATGGCTCCGGAGATATTGACCGGCAAAAATCCAAAATTCATGCCGACAAGGTGGCACCAGAGCCCGTCTATCCTTCTGGCTTCTTACCGCTAACACATGGAAGAGAAGGAGCCCCGCTCTACCAAGTTTCAAGTTGCTGAGACTTATGGCTCCGGAGATATTGACCGACAAAAATCCAAAATTCATGCCGACAAGGTGGCACCAGAGCCCGTCTATCCTTCTGGCTTCTTACCGCTAACACATGGAAGAGAAGGAGCCCCGCTCTACCAATTTCAAGTTCCTGAGACTTATGGCTCCGGAGATATTGACCGGCAAAAATGCAAAATTTATGCCGACAAGGTGGCACCAGAGCCCGTCTATCCTTCTGGCTTCTTACCGCTACGTTTCCCGCAAGGGAGCTGTGAAGTGCCGGTCCGTTATATTTGGTTGGCTGGATCTCCGGAACACTTGGTTCCGGAGATCCAGCCAACCAAATATAACGGACCGGCACCGTACTTAGACACATGGAAGAGGAGCCCCGCTCTACCAAGTTTCAAGTTCCTGAGACTTATGGCTCCGGAGATATTGACCGGCAAAAATCCAAAATTCATGCCGACAAGGTGGCACCAGAGCCCGTCTATCCTTCTGGCTTCTTACCGCTAACACATGGAAGAGAAGGAGCCCCGCTCTACCAAGTTTCAAGTTCCTGAGACTTATGGCTCCGGAGATATTGACCGGCAAAAATCCAAAATTCATGCCGACAAGGTGGCACCAGAGCCCGTCTATCCTTCTGGCTTCTTACCGCTAACACATGGAAGAGAAGGAGCCCCGCTCTACCAAGTTTCAAGTTGCTGAGACTTATGGCTCCGGAGATATTGACCGGCAAAAATCCAAAATTCATGCCGACAAGGTGGCACCAGAGCCCGTCTATCCTTCTGGCTTCTTACCGCTAACACATGGAAGAGAAGGAGCCCCGCTCTACCAAGTTTCAAGTTGCTGAGACTTATGGCTCCGGAGATATTGACCGGCAAAAATCCAAAATTCATGCCGACAAGGTGGCACCAGAGCCCGTCTATCCTTCTGGCTTCTTACCGCTACGTTTCCCGCAAGGGAGCTGTGAAGTGCCGGTCCGTTATATTTGGTTGGCTGGATCTCCGGAACACTTGGTTTCGGAGATCCAGCCAACCAAATATAACGGACCGGCACCGTACTTAGACACATGGAAGAGAAGGAGCCCCGCTCTACCAAGTTTCAAGTTCCTGAGACTTATGGCTCCGGAGATATTGACCGGCAAAAATCCAAAATTCATGCCGACAAGGTGGCACCAGAGCCCGTCTATCCTTCTGGCTTCTTACCGCTAACACATGGAAGAGAAGGAGCCCCGCTCTACCAAGTTTCAAGTTCCTGAGACTTATGGCTCCGGAGATATTGACCGGCAAAAATCCAAAATTCATGCCGACAAGGTGGCACCAGAGCCCGTCTATCCTTCTGGCTTCTTACCGCTAACACATGGAAGAGAAGGAGCCCCGCTCTACCAAGTTTCAAGTTCCTGAGACTTATGGCTCCGGAGATATTGACCGGCAAAAATCCAAAATTCATGCCGACAAGGTGGCACCAGAGCCCGTCTATCCTTTTGGCTTCTTACCGCTAACTCATGGAAGAGAAGGAGCCCCGCTCTACCAATTTCAAGTTCCTGAGACTTATGGCTCCGGAGATATTGACCGGCAAAAATGCAAAATTCATGCCGACAAGGTGGCACCAGAGCCCGTCTATCCTTTTGGCTTCTTACCGCTACGTTTCCTGCAAGGGAGCTGTGAAGTGCCGGTCCGTCATATTTGGTTGGCTGGATCTCCGGAACACTTGGTTCCGGAGATCCAGCCAACCAAATATAACGGACCGGCACCGTACTTAGACACATGGAAGAGAAGGAGCCCCGCTCTACCAAGTTTCAAGTTCCTGAGACTTATGGCTCCGGAGATATTGACCGGCAAAAATCCAAAATTCATGCCGACAAGGTGGCACCAGAGCCCGTCTATCCTTCTGGCTTCTTACCGCTAACACATGGAAGAGAAGGAGCCCCGCTCTACCAAGTTTCAAGTTCCTGAGACTTATGGCTCCGGAGATATTGACCGGCAAAAATCCAAAATTCATGCTGACAAGGTGTCACCAGAGCCCGTCTATCCTTCTGGCTTCTTACCGCTAACACATGGAAGAGAAGGAGCCCCGCTCTACCAAGTTTCAAGTTGCTGAGACTTATGGCTCCGGAGATATTGACCGACAAAAATCCAAAATTCATGCCGACAAGGTGGCACCAGAGCCCGTCTATCCTTCTGGCTTCTTACCGCTAACACATGGAAGAGAAGGAGCCCCGCTCTACCAATTTCAAGTTCCTGAGACTTATGGCTCCGGAGATATTGACCGGCAAAAATGCAAAATTCATGCCGACAAGGTGGCACCAGAGCCCGTCTATCCTTTTGGCTTCTTACCGCTACGTTTCCTGCAAGGGAGCTGTGAAGTGCCGGTCCGTTATATTTGGTTGGCTGGATCTCCGGAACACTTGGTTCCGGAGATCCAGCCAACCAAATATAACGGACCGGCACCGTACTTAGACACATGGAAGAGAAGGAGCCCCGCTCTACCAAGTTTCAAGTTCCTGAGACTTATGGCTCCGGAGATATTGACCGGCAAAAATCCAAAATTCATGCCGACAAGGTGGCACCAGAGCCCGTCTATCCTTCTGGCTTCTTACCGCTAACACATGGAAGAGAAGGAGCCCCGCTCTACCAAGTTTCAAGTTCCTGAGACTTATGGCTCCGGAGATATTGACCGGCAAAAATCCAAAATTCATGCTGACAAGGTGTCACCAGAGCCCGTCTATCCTTCTGGCTTCTTACCGCTAACACATGGAAGAGAAGGAGCCCCGCTCTACCAAGTTTCAAGTTGCTGAGACTTATGGCTCCGGAGATATTGACCGACAAAAATCCAAAATTCATGCCGACAAGGTGGCACCAGAGCCCGTCTATCCTTCTGGCTTCTTACCGCTAACACATGGAAGAGAAGGAGCCCCGCTCTACCAATTTCAAGTTCCTGAGACTTATGGCTCCGGAGATATTGACCGGCAAAAATGCAAAATTCATGCCGACAAGGTGGCACCAGAGCCCGTCTATCCTTTTGGCTTCTTACCGCTACGTTTCCTGCAAGGGAGCTGTGAAGTGCCGGTCCGTTATATTTGGTTGGCTGGATCTCCGGAACACTTGGTTCCGGAGATCCAGCCAACCAAATATAACGGACCGGCACCGTACTTAGACACATGGAAGAGAAGGAGCCCCGCTCTACCAAGTTTCAAGTTCCTGAGACTTATGGCTCCGGAGATATTGACCGGCAAAAATCCAAAATTCATGCCGACAAGGTGGCACCAGAGCCCGTCTATCCTTCTGGCTTCTTACCGCTAACACATGGAAGAGAAGGAGCCCCGCTCTACCAAGTTTCAAGTTGCTGAGACTTATGGCTCCGGAGATATTGACCGACAAAAATGCAAAATTCATGCCGACAAGGTGGCACTAGAGCCCGTCTATCCTTCTGGCTTCTTACCGCTACGTTTCCCGCAAGGGAGCTGTGAAGTGCCGGTCCGTTATATTTGGTTGGCTGGATCTCCGGAACACTTGGTTCCGGAGATCCAGCCAACCAAATATAACGGACCGGCACCGTACTTAGACACATGGAAGAGAAGGAGCCCCGCTCTACCAAGTTTCAAGTTCCTGAGACTTATGGCTCCGGAGATATTGACCGGCAAAAATCCAAAATTCATGCCGATAAGGTGGCACCAGAGCCCTTCTATCCTTCTGGCTTCTTACCGCTAACACATGGAAGAGAAGGAGCCCCGCTCTACCAAGTTTCAAGTTCCTGAGACTTATGGCTCCGGAGATATTGACCGGCAAAAATCCAAAATTCATGCCGACAAGGTGGCACCAGAGCCCGTCTATCCTTCTGGCTTCTTACCGCTAACACATGGAAGAGAAGGAGCCCCGCTCTACCAAGTTTCAAGTTGCTGAGACTTATGGCTCCGGAGATATTGACCGGCAAAAATCCAAAATTCATGCCGACAAGGTGGCACCAGAGCCCGTCTATCCTTCTGGCTTCTTACCGCTAACACATGGAAGAGAAGGAGCCCCGCTCTACCAAGTTTCAAGTTGCTGAGACTTATGGCTCCGGAGATATTGACCGGCAAAAATCCAAAATTCATGCCGACCAGGTGGCACCAGAGCCCGTCTATCCTTCTGGCTTCTTACCGCTACGTTTCCCGCAAGGGAGCTGTGAAGTGCCGGTCCGTTATATTTGGTTGGCTGGATCTCCGGAACACTTGGTTTCGGAGATCCAGCCAACCAAATATAACGGACCGGCACCGTACTTAGACACATGGAAGAGAAGGAGCCCCGCTCTACCAAGTTTCAAGTTCCTGAGACTTATGGCTCCGGAGATATTGACCGGCAAAAATCCAAAATTCATGCCGACAAGGTGGCACCAGAGCCCGTCTATCCTTCTGGCTTCTTACCGCTAACACATGGAAGAGAAGGAGCCCCGCTCTACCAATTTCAAGTTCCTGAGACTTATGGCTCCGGAGATATTGACCGGCAAAAATCCAAAATTCATGCCGACAAGGTGGCACCAGAGCCCGTCTATCCTTCTGGCTTCTTACCGCTAACACATGGAAGAGAAGGAGCCCCGCTCTACCAATTTCAAGTTCCTGAGACTTATGGTTCCGGAGATATTGACCGGCAAAAATGCAAAATTCATGCCGACAAGGTGGCACCAGAGCCCGTCTATCCTTTTGGCTTCTTACCGCTACGTTTCCTGCAAGGGAGCTGTGAAGTGCCGGTCCGTCATATTTGGTTGGCTGGATCTCCGGAACACTTGGTTCCGGAGATCCAGCCAACCAAATATAACGGACCGGCACCGTACTTAGACACATGGAAGAGAAGGAGCCCCGCTCTACCAAGTTTCAAGTTCCTGAGACTTATGGCTCCGGAGATATTGACCGGCAAAAATCCAAAATTCATGCCGACAAGGTGGCACCAGAGCCCGTCTATCCTTCTGGCTTCTTACCGCAAACACATGGAAGAGAAGGAGCCCCGCTCTACCAAGTTTCAAGTTCCTGAGACTTATGGCTCCGGAGATATTGACCGGCAAAAATCCAAAATTCATGCCGACAAGGTGGCACCAGAGCCCGTCTATCCTTCTGGCTTCTTACCGCTACGTTTCCCGCAAGGGAGCTGTGAAGTGCCGGTCCGTTATATTTGGTTGGCTGGATCTCCGGAACACTTGGTTTCGGAGATCCAGCCAACCAAATATAACGGACCGGCACCGTACTTAGACACATGGAAGAGAAGGAGCCCCGCTCTACCAAGTTTCAAGTTCCTGAGACTTATGGCTCCGGAGATATTGACCGGCAAAAATCCAAAATTCATTCCGACAAGGTGGCACCAGAGCCCGTCTATCCTTCTGGCTTCTTACCGCTAACACATGGAAGAGAAGGAGCCCCGCTCTACCAAGTTTCAAGTTGCTGAGACTTATGGCTCCGGAGATATTGACCGGCAAAAATCCAAAATTCATGCCGACAAGGTGGCACCAGAGCCCGTCTATCCTTCTGGCTTCTTACCGCAAACACATGGAAGAGAAGGAGCACCGCTCTACCAAGTTTCAAGTTCCTGAGACTTATGGCTCCGGAGATATTGACCGGCAAAAATCCAAAATTCATGCCGACAAGGTGGCACCAGAGCCCGTCTATCCTTCTGGCTTCTTACCGCTACGTTTCCCGCAAGGGAGCTGTGAAGTGCCGGTCCGTTATATTTGGTTGGCTGGATCTCCGGAACACTTGGTTTCGGAGATCCAGCCAACCAAATATAACGGACCGGCACCGTACTTAGACACATGGAAGAGAAGGAGCCCCGCTCTACCAAGTTTCAAGTTCCTGAGACTTATGGCTCCGGAGATATTGACCGGCAAAAATCCAAAATTCATTCCGACAAGGTGGCACCAGAGCCCGTCTATCCTTCTGGCTTCTTACCGCTAACACATGGAAGAGAAGGAGCCCCGCTCTACCAAGTTTCAAGTTGCTGAGACTTATGGCTCCGGAGATATTGACCGGCAAAAATCCAAAATTCATGCCGACAAGGTGGCACCAGAGCCCGTCTATCCTTCTGGCTTCTTACCGCTAACACATGGAAGAGAAGGAGCCCCGCTCTACCAATTTCAAGTTCCTGAGACTTATGGCTCCGGAGATATTGACCGGCAAAAATCCAAAATTCATGCCGACAAGGTGGCACCAGAGCCCGTCTATCCTTCTGGCTTCTTACCGCTACGTTTCCTGCAAGGGAGCTGTGAAGTGCCGGTCCGTTATATTTGGTTGGCTGGATCTCCGGAACACTTGGTTTCGGAGATCCAGCCAACCAAATATAACGGACCGGCACCGTACTTAGACACATGGAAGAGAAGGAGCCCCGCTCTACCAAGTTTCAAGTTCCTGAGACTTATGGCTCCGGAGATATTGACCGGCAAAAATCCAAAATTCATGCCGACAAGGTGGCACCAGAGCCCGTCTATCCTTCTGGCTTCTTACCGCTAACACATGGAAGAGAAGGAGCCCCGCTCTACCAAGTTTCAAGTTCCTAAGACTTATGGCTCCGGAGATATTGAGCGGCAAAAATCCAAAATTCATGGCGACAAGGTGGCACCAGAGCCCGGCTAGCCTTCCGGCTTCTTAACGCTACGTTTCCCGCAAGGGAGCTGTGAAGTGCCGGTCCGTTATATTTGGTTGGCTGGATCTCCGGAACACTTGGGGCTATGGACACCATACTTAGAGACATGGAAGAGATTAAGGAGCCCCGCTCTACCAAGTTTTAAGTTCGTGAGACTTATGGCTCCGGAGATATTGACCGGCAAAAATCCAAAATTCATGCCGACCAGGTGGCACCAGAGCCCGGCTAGCCTTCTGGCTTCTTAACGCTACGTTTCCCGCACGGGAGCTGTGAAGTGCCGGTCCGTTATATTTGGTTGGCTGGTTCTACGGAACACGGGGTCATGGACACCATTAGTAGACTCATGGAAGACATTAAGCAGCCCGCTCTACCAAGTTTCAAGTTCCCGACACTTATGGCTCCAGAGATATTGAGCGGCAAAAATCCAAAATTCATGCCGACAAGGTGGCACCAGAGCCCGGCTAGCCTTCCGGCTTCTTAACGCTACGTTTCCCGCAAGGGAGCTGTGAAGTGCCGGTCCGTTATATTTGGTTGGCTGGATCTCCGGAACACTTGGGGCTATGGACACCATACTTAGAGACATGGAAGAGATTAAGGAGCCCCGCTCTACCAAGTTTCAAGTTCGTGAGACTTATGGCTCCGGAGATATTGACCGGCAAAAATCCAAAATTCATGCCGACCAGGTGGCACCAGAGCCCGTCTAGCCTTCTGGCTTCTTAACGCTACGTTTCCCGCACGGGAGCTGTGAAGTGCCGGTCCGTTATATTTGGTTGGCTGGTTCTACGGAACACGGGGTCATGGACACCATTAGTAGACTCATGGAAGTCATTAAGCAGCCCGCTCTACCAAGTTTCAAGTTCCCGAGACTTATGGCTCCAGAGATATTGACCGGCAAATATCCAAAATTCTTGCCGACAAGGTGGCACCAGAGCCCGTCTAGCCTTCTGGCTTCTTAACGCTACGTTTCCCGCACGGGAGCTGTGAAGTGTCGGTCCGTTATATTTGGTTGGCTGGATCTCCGGAACACGGGGCCATGGACACCATTAGTAGACTCATGGAAGACATTAAGCAGCCCCGCTCTACCAAGTTTCAAGTTCCCGAGACTTATGGCTCCAGAGATATTGAGCGGCAAAAATCCAAAATTCATGCCGACAAGGTGGCACCAGAGCCCGGCTAGCCTTCTGGCTTCTTACCGCTACTTTTTGTGCGGGTCTGTTCTTTTGGGTGTATCTCCAGGACAGACTCAGTCGTTCAGCTTGGAACACCATCAGCTGTGGAGCGGGGTTCACAATCATTGAAGTTCCTTAGTGGAGGCGCTGAGAAAACACATCCTCCTATATATCCGCAGCAACCTTTCCCACCGCCCTCTAAAATGAAACGTAGCTACGCAAGAAAGGGGCATGTCACCTGCCAGGCTACCGGGCATCTGGAACTGCCTCCCGGCCGCGGCTGGCAGATTCAACCTCATCCGCCACTTCCGCGATTTCTCGAGCTGAAAAACGGCCAAGTTCGACCGTCCAGCTTAGTGCGCGGTAAGCTTTCCGCAATCCGCGGCGCGGGAGGGGGAGGGGGGGGGGCATTTTGTCTTTCAATATCTCGTGAACCATAAATCCGCTCTACCAAGTTTCAAGTTCCTAAGACTTATGGCTCCGGAGATATTGAGCGGCAAAAATCCAAAATTCATGCCGACAAGGTGGCACCAGAGCCCGGCTAGCCTTCCGGCTTCTTAACGCTACGTTTCCCGCAAGGGAGCTGTGAAGTGCCGGTCCGTTATATTTGGTTGGCTGGATCTCCGGAACACTTGGGGCTATGGACACCATACTTAGAGACATGGAAGAGATTAAGGAGCCCCGCTCTACCAAGTTTCAAGTTCGTGAGACTTATGGCTCCGGAGATATTGACCGGCAAAAATCCAAAATTCATGCCGACCAGGTGGCACCAGAGCCCGTCTAGCCTTCTGGCTTCTTAACGCTACGTTTCCCGCACGGGAGCTGTGAAGTGCCGGTCCGTTATATTTGGTTGGCTGGTTCTACGGAACACGGGGTCATGGACACCATTAGTAGACTCATGGAAGACATTAAGCAGCACGCTCTACCAAGTTTCAAGTTCCCGAGACTTATGGCTCCAGAGATATTGAGCGGCAAAAATCCAAAATTCATGCCGACAAGGTGGCACCAGAGCCCGGCTAGCCTTCCGGCTTCTTAACGCTACGTTTCCCGCAAGGGAGCTGTGAAGTGCCGGTCCGTTATATTTGGTTGGCTGGATCTCCGGAACACTTGGGGCTATGGACACCATACTTAGAGACATGGAAGAGATTAAGGAGCCCCGCTCTACCAAGTTTCAAGTTCGTGAGACTTATGGCTCCGGAGATATTGACCGGCAAAAATCCAAAATTCATGCCGACCAGGTGGCACCAGAGCCCGTCTAGCCTTCTGGCTTCTTAACGCTACGTTTCCCGCACGGGAGCTGTGAAGTGCCGGTCCGTTATATTTGGTTGGCTGGTTCTACGGAACACGGGGTCATGGACACCATTAGTAGACTCATGGTAGACATTAAGCAGCCCGCTCTACCAAGTTTCAAGTTCCCGAGACTTATGGCTCCAGAGATATTGACCGACAAATATCCAAAATTCTTGCCGACAAGGTGGCACCAGAGCCCGGCTAGCCTTCTGGCTTCTTACCGCTACTTTTTGTGCGGGTCTGTTCTTTTGGGTGTATCTCCAGGACAGACTCAGTCGTTCAGCTTGGAACACCATCAGCTGTGGAGCGGGGTTCACAATCATTGAAGTTCCTTAGTGGAGGCGCTGAGAAAACACATCCTCCTATATATCCGCAGCAACCTTTCCCACCGCCCTCTAAAATGAAACGTAGCTACGCTTGAAAGGGGCATGTCACCTGCCAGGCTACCGGGCATCTGGAACTGACTCCCGGCCGCGGCTGGCAGATTCAACCTCATCCGCCACTTCCGCGATTTCTCGAGCTGAAAAACGGCTAAGTTCGACCGTCCAGCTTAGAGCGCAGTAAGCTTTCCGCAATCCGCGGCGCGGGAGGGGGAGGGGGAGGGGGAGGGGGGGGGCATTTTGTCGTTCAATATCTCGTGAACCATAAATCCTAGAGACTCTAAGTTTGACATAGCGGGTCTTCTTTACCCTCTAAACGGGTCTGCTAAGTTTGGTGTCGCCGCTCCATTTGGTTCGGTAGCAGTGCATTTTTAAAATACACCAACTGAACAAAATGTTCCCATTGACGGCAATGGTAAATTCTTCCCGATATTGGCATTTGCCGATTCAATATCTCCTGAACCATTAATCCTAGGGACTCCAAATTTGAAACAGCGAGTCTTCTCTACCATCTCTACAAGTTTGCCATGTTTGGTGTCGCTGCTCCATTTGGTTCGGTAGCAGTGGATTTTTAAAATACACCAACTGAACAAAATGTTCCCATTGACGGCAATGGTAAATTCTTCCCGATATTGGCATTTTGCCGGTACAATATCGCCTTAACCCTTAATCCTAGGGACTCAGTGGGTCTTCTATATCCCCTCTACGTGTCTGCCAAGTTTGGTGTCGCCGCTCCATATGGTTCGGTGCGCGCCAAGCTGTCCAGGAAAAATAAAATGGGAGAAATACATGTTGAATTGCTCACGATATTGGCATTTGCCGGTTCAATATCTCCTTAACTATTAATCCTAGGGACAACAAATTTTACACAGTGGGTCTTCTCTACACTGTCTACGGGTCTAGCAAGTTTGGTGTCGCCGCTTCATTTGGTTCGGTAGCAGTGCATTTTTAAAATACACCAACTGAACAAAAATTTCCCATTGACGGCAATGGTAAATTCTTCCCGATATTGGCATTTGCCGATTCAATATCTCCTGAACCATTAATCCTAGGGACTCCAAATTTGAAACAGTGAGTCTTCTCTACAATCTCTACAAGTTCGCCATGTTTGGTGTCGCCGCTCCATTTGGTTCGGTAGCAGTGCATTTTTAAAATACAGAAACTGAACAAAATGTTCCCATAGGCGGCAATGGTAAATTCTTCCCGATATTGGCATTTGCCGATTCAATATCTCCTGAAACATTAATCCTAGGGACTCCAAATTTGAAGCAGTGAGTCTTCTCTACCTTCTCTACAAGTTTGCCATGTTTGGTGTCGCCGCTCCATTTGGTTCGGTAGCAGTGCATTTTTAAAATACAGAAACTGAACAAAATGTTCCCATAGGCGGCAATGGTAAATTCTTCCCGATATTGGCATTTACCGGTTCAATATCTCCTTAACCATTAATCCTAGGGACTCCAAATTTGACACAGTGGGTCTTCTATACCCTCTCTACGTGTCTCTCCAGTTTGGTGTCGCCGCTCCATATGGTTCGGTGCGCGCCAAGCTGTCCATGAAAAATGAAATGGGAGAAATACATGTTGAATTGCTCACGATATTGGCATTTGCCGGTTCAATATCTCCTTAACTATTAATCCTAGGGACAACAAATTTTACACAGTGGGTCTTCTCTACACTGTCTACGAGTCTAGCAAGTTTGGTGTCGCCGCTTCATTTGGTTCGGTAGCAGTGCATTTTTAAAATACACCAACTGAACAACATTTTCCCATTAAAGGCAATGGTAAATTCTTCCCGATATTGGCATTTGCCGGTTCAATATCTCCTTAACTATTAATCCTAGGGACAACAAATTTTACACAGTGGGTCTTCTCTACACTGTCTACGGGTCTAGCAAGTTTGGTGTCGCCGCTTCATTTGGTTCGGTAGCAGTGCATTTTTAAAATACACCAACTAAAGAAAATTTTCCCATTCACGGCAATGGTAAATTCTGCCCGATATTGGCATTTTGCCGATTCAATATCTCCTGGACCATTAATCCTAGGGACTCCAAATTTGAAACAGTGGGTCTTATATACCCCCTCTACATGTCTGCCAAGTTTGGTGTCGCCGCTCCATATGGTTCGGTGAGCGCAAAGCTATCCAGGAAAAAAAAATGGGAGAAATACATGTTGAATTGCTCACGATATTGGCATTTGCCGATTCAATATCTCCTGAAACATTAATCCTAGGGACTCCAAATTTGAAGCAGTGAGTCTTCTCTACCTTCTCTACAAGTTTGCCATGTTTGGTGTCGCCGCTCCATTTGGTTCGGTAGCAGTGCATTTTTAAAATACACCAACTGAACAAAAATTTCCCATTGACGGCAATGGTAAATTCTTCCCGATATTGGCATTTGCCGATTCAATATCTCCTGAACCATTAATCCTAAAGACTCCAAATTTGAAACAGTGAGTCTTCTCTACAATCTCTACAAGTTCGCCATGTTTGGTGTCGCCGCTCCATTTGGTTCGGTAGCAGTGCATTTTTAAAATACAGAAACTGAACAAAATGTTCCCATAGGCGGCAATGGTAAATTCTTCCCGATATTGGCATTTGCCGGTTCAATATCTCCTTAACCATTAATCCTAGGGACTCCAAATTAGACACAGTGGGTCTTCTATACCCCCTCTACGTGTCTGTCAAGTTTGGTGTCGCCGCTCCATATGGTTCGGTGCGCGCCAAGCTGTCCAGGAAAAATAAAATGGGAGAAATACATGTTGAATTGCTCACGATATTGGCATTTGCCGGTTCAATATCTCCTTAACTATTAATCCTAGGGACAACAAATTTTACACAGTGGGTCTTCTCTACACTGTCTACGGGTCTAGCAAGTTTGGTGTCGCCGCTTCATTTGGTTCGGTAGCAGTGCATTTTTAAAATACACCAACTGAACAACATTTTCCCATTAAAGGCAATGGTAAATTCTTCCCGATATTGGCATTTGCCGATTCAATATCTCCTGAACCATTAATCCTAGGGACTCCAAATTTGAAACAGTGGGTCTTCTCTACAATCTCTACAAGTTCGCCATGTTTGGTGTCACCGCTCCATTTGGTTCGGTAGCAGTGCATTTTTAAATTACACCAACTGAACAACATTTTCCCATTAAAGGCAATGGTAAATTCTTCCCGATATTGGCATTTGCCGATTCAATATCTCCTGAACCATTAATCCTAGGGACTCCAAATTTGAAACAGCGAGTCTTCTCTACCATCTCTACAAGTTTGCCATGTTTGGTGTCGCCGCTCCATTTGGTTCGGTAGCAGTGCATTTTTAAAATACACCAACTAAAGAAAATTTTCCCATTCACGGCAATGGTAAATTCTGCCCGATATTGGCATTTTGCCGATTCAATATCTCCTGGACCATTAATCCTAGGGACTCCAAATTTGAAACAGTGGGTCTTATATACCCCCTCTACATGTCTGCCAAGTTTGGTGTCGCCGCTCCATATGGTTCGGTGAGCGCCAAGCTATCCAGTAAAAATAAAATGGGAGAAACACATGTTGAATTGCTCACGATATTGGCAATTGCCGGTTCAATATCTCCTTAACTATTAATCCTAGGGACTACAAATTTTACACAGTGGGTCTTCTCTACACTGTCTACGGGTCTAGCAAGTTTGGTGTCGCCGCTTCATTTGGTTCGGTAGCAGTGCATTTTTAAAATACACCAACTGAACAAAAATTTCCCATTGACGGCAATGGTAAATTCTTCCCGATATTGGCATTTGCCGGTTCAATATCTCCTTAACCATTAATCCTAGGGACTCCAAATTTGAAACAGTGAGTCTTCTCTACAATCTCTACAAGTTCCCCATGTTTGGTGTCGCCGCTCCATTTGGTTCGGTAGCAGTGCATTTTTAAAATACACCAACTGAACAACATTTTCCCATTAAAGGCAATGGTAAATTCTTCCCGATTTTGGCATTTGCCGATTCAATATTTCCTGAACCATTAATTCTAGGGACTCGAAATTTGAAGCAGTGAGTCTTCTCTTCCTTCTCTGCAAGTTTGCCATGTTTGGTGTTGCCGCTCCATTTGGTTCGGTAGCAGTGCATTTTTAAAATACAGAAACTGAACAAAATGTTCCCATAGGCGGCAATGGTAAATTCTTCCCGATATTGGCATTTGCCGGTTCAATATCTCCTTAACCATTAATCCTAGGGACTCCAAATTTGACACAGTGGGTCTTCTATACCCCCTCTACGTGTCTGTCAAGTTTGGTGTCGCCGCTCCATATGGTTCGGTGCGCGCCAAGCTGTCCAGGAAAAATAAAATGGGAGAAATACATGTTGAATTGCTCACGATATTGGCATTTGCCGGTTCAATATCTCCTTAACTATTAATCCTAGGGACAACAAATTTTACACAGTGGGTCTTCTCTACACTGTCTACGGGTCTAGCAAGTTTGGTGTCGCCGCTTCATTTGGTTCGGTAGCAGTGCATTTTTAAAATACACCAACTGAACAAAAATTTCCCATAGGCGGCAATGGTAAATTCTTCCCGATATTGGCATTTGCCGATTCAATATCTCCTGAACCATTAATCCTAGGGACTCCAAATTTGAAACAGCGAGTCTTCTCTACCATCTCTACAAGTTTGCCATGTTTGGTGTCGCCGCTTCATTTGATTCGGTAGCAGTGCATTTTTAAAGTACACCAACTGAACAACATTTTCCCATTAAAGGCAATGGTAAATTCTTCCCGATTTTGGCATTTGCCGATTCAATATCTCCTCCTGAACCGTTAATTCTAGGGACTCGAAATTTGAAGCAGTGAGTCTTCTCTTCCTTCTCTGCAAGTTTGCCATGTTTAGTGATGCCGCTCCATTTGGTTCGGTAGCAGTGCATTTTTAAAATACACCAACTGAACAAAAATTTCCCATTGACGGCAATGGTAAATTCTTCCCGATATTGGCATTTGCCGATTCAATATCTCCTGAACCATTAATCCTAGGGACTCCAAATTTGAAACAGTGGGTCTTCTCTACAATCTCTACAAGTTCGCCATGTTTGGTGTCACCGCTCCATTTGGTTCGGTAGCAGTGCATTTTTAAAATACACCAACTGAACAACATTTTCCCATTAAAGGCAATGGTAAATTCTTCCCGATATTGGCAATTGCCGATTCAATATCTCCTGAACCATTAATCCTAGGGACTCCAAATTTGAAACAGCGAGTCTTCTCTACCATCTCTACAAGTTTGCCATGTTTGGTGTCGCCGCTTCATTTGATTCGGTAGCAGTGCATTTTTAAAATACACCAACTGAACAACATTTTCCCATTAAAGGCAATGGTAAATTCTTCCCGATTTTGGCATTTGCCGATTCAATATTTCCTCCTGAACCGTTAATTCTAGGGACTCGAAATTTGAAGCAGTGAGTCTTCTCTTCCTTCTCTGCAAGTTTGCCATGTTTAGTGTTGCCGCTCCATTTGGTTCGGTAGCAGTGCATTTTTAAAATACACCAACTGAACAAAATGTTCCCATAAGCGGCAATGGTAAATTCTTCCCGATATTGGCATTTACCGGTTCAATATCTCCTTAACCATTAATCCTAGGGACTCCAAACTTGACACAGTGGGTCTTCTATACCCTCTCTACGTGTCTGTCAAGTTTGGTGTCGCCGCTCCATATGGTTCGGTGCGCGCCAAGCTGTCCAGGAAAAATAAAATGGGAGAAATACATGTTGAATTGCTCACGATATTGGCATTTGCCGGTTCAATATCTCCTTAACTATTAATCCTAGGGACTACAAATTTTACACAGTGGGTCTTCTCTACACTGTCTACGAGTCTAGCAAGTTTGGTGTCGCCGCTTCATTTGGTTCGGTAGCAGTGCATTTTTAAAATACACCAACTGAACAACATTTTCCCATTAAAGGCAATGGTAAATTCTTCCCGATATTGGCATTTGCCGATTCAATATCTCCTGAACCATTAATCCTAGGGACTCCAAATTTGAAACAGTGAGTCTTCTCTACAATCTCTACAAGTTCGCCATGTTTGGTGTCGCCGCTCCATTTGGTTCGGTAGCAGTGCATTTTTAAAATACAGAAACTGAACAAAATGTTCCCATAGGCGGCAATGGTAAATTCTTCCCGATATTGGCATTTGCCGGTTCAATATCTCCTTAACCATTAATCCTAGGGACTCCAAATTTGACACAGTGGGTCTTCTATACCCCCTCTACGTGTCTGTCAAGTTTGGTGTCGCCGCTCCATATGGTTCGGTGCGCGCCAAGCTGTCCAGGAAAAATAAAATGGGAGAAATACATGTTGAATTGCTCACGATATTGGCATTTGCCGGTTCAATATCTCCTTAACTATTAATCCTAGGGACAACAAATTTTACACAGTGGGTCTTCTCTACACTGTCTACGGGTCTAGCAAGTTTGGTGTCGCCGCTTCATTTGGTTCGGTAGCAGTGCATTTTTAAAATACACCAACTGAACAAAAATTTCCCATTGACGGCAATGGTAAATTCTTCCCGATATTGGCATTTGCCGATTCAATATCTCCTGAACCATTAATCCTAGGGACTCCAAATTTGAAACAGTGGGTCTTCTCTACAATCTCTACAAGTTCGCCATGTTTGGTGTCACCGCTCCATTTGGTTCGGTAGCAGTGCATTTTTAAAATACACCAACTGAACAACATTTTCCCATTAAAGGCAATGGTAAATTCTTCCCGATATTGGCATTTGCCGATTCAATATCTCCTGAACCATTAATCCTAAAGACTCCAAATTTCAAACAGTGAGTCTTCTCTACAATCTCTACAAGTACGCCATGTTTGGTGTCGCCGCTCCATTTGGTTCGGTAGCAGTGCATTTTTAAAATACAGAAACTGAACAAAATGTTCCCATAGGCGGCAATGGTAAATTCTTCCCGATATTGGCATTTGCCGATTCAATATCTCCTGAACCATTAATCCTAGGGATTCCAAATTTGAAACAGCGAGTCTTCTCTACCATTTCTACAAGTTTGCCATGTTTGGTGTCGCCGCTTCATTTGATTCGGTAGCAGTGCATTTTTAAACTACACCAACTGAACAACATTTTCCCATTAAAGGCAATGGTAAATTCTGCCCGATTTTGGCATTTGCCGATTCAATATTTCCTCCTGAACCGTTAATTCTAGGGACTCGAAATTTGAAGCAGTGAGTCTTCTCTTCCTTCTCTGCAAGTTTGCCATGTTTAGTGTTGCCGCTCCATTTGGTTCGGTAGCAGTGCATTTTTAAAATACACCAACTAAAGAAAATTTTCCCATTCACGGCAATGGTAAATTCTGCCCGATATTGGCATTTTGCCGATTCAATATCTCCTGGACCATTAATCCTAGGGACTCCAAATTTGAAACAGTGGGTCTTATATACCCCCTCTACATGTCTGCCAAGTTTGGTGTCGCCGCTCCATATGGTTCGGTGAGCGCAAAGCTATCCAGGAAAAATAAAATGGGAGAAATACATATTGAATTGCTCACGATATTGGCATTTGCCGATTCAATATCTCCTGAAACATTAATCCTAGGGACTCCAAATTTGAAGTAGTGAGTCTTCTCTACCTTCTCTACAAGTTTGCCATGTTTGGTGTCGCCGCTCCATTTGGTTCGGTAGCAGTGCATTTTTAAAATACACCAACTGAACAAAAATTTCCCATTGACGGCAATGGTAAATTCTTCCCGATATTGGCATTTGCCGATTCAATATCTCCTGAACCATTAATCCTAGGGACTCCAAATTTGAAACAGTGAGTCTTCTCTACAATCTCTACAAGTTCGCCATGTTTGGTGTCGCCGCTCCATTTGGTTCGGTAGCAGTGCATTTTTAAAATACAGAAACTGAACAAAATGTTCCCATAGGCGGCAATGGTAAATTCTTCCCGATATTGGCATTTGCCGATTCAATATCTCCTTAACCATTAATCCTAGGGACTCCAAATTTGATACAGTGGGTCTTCTATACCCTCTCTACGTGTCTGTCAAGTTTGGTGTCGCCGCTCCATATGGTTCGGTGCGCGCCAAGCTGTCCATGAAAAATAAAATGGGAGAAATACATGTTGAATTGCTCACGATATTGGCATTTGCCGGTTCAATATCTCCTTAACTATTAATCCTAGGGACAACAAATTTTACACAGTGGGTCTTCTCTACACTGTCTACGAGTCTAGCAAGTTTGGTGTCGCCGCTTCATTTGGTTCGGTAGCAGTGCATTTTTAAAATACACCAACTGAACAAAAATTTCCCATTGACGGCAATGGTAAATTCTTCCCGATATTGGCATTTGCCGATTCAATATCTCCTGAACCATTAATCCTAGGGACTCCAAATTTGAAACAGTGAGTCTTCTCTACAATCTCTACAAGTTCGCCATGTTTGGTGTCGCCGCTCCATTTGGTTCGGTAGCAGTGCATTTTTAAAATACAGAAACTGAACAAAATGTTCCCATAGGCGGCAATGGTAAATTCTTCCCGATATTGGCATTTGCCGGTTCAATATCTCCTTAACTATTAATCCTAGGGACAACAAATTTTACACAGTGGGTCTTCTCTACACTGTCTACGGGTCTAGCAAGTTTGGTGTCGCCGCTTCATTTGGTTCGGTAGCAGTGCATTTTTAAAATACACCAACTAAAGAAAATTTTCCCATTCACGGCAATGGTAAATTCTGCCCGATATTGGCATTTTGCCGATTCAATATCTCCTGGACCATTAATCCTAGGGACTCCAAATTTGAAACAGCAAGTTTTCTCTACCATCTCTACAAGTTCGCCATGTTTGGTGTCGCCGCTCCATTTGATTCGGTAGCAGTGCATTTTTAAAATACACCAACTGAACAACATTTTCCCATTAAAGGCAATGGTAAATTCTTCCCGATATTGGCATTTGCCGATTCAATATCTCCTGAACCATTAATCCTAGGGACTCCAAATTTGAAACAGCGAGTCTTCTCTACCATCTCTACAA
This sequence comes from Aquarana catesbeiana, assembly GCF_042186555.1. Lineage (NCBI taxonomy): Eukaryota > Metazoa > Chordata > Amphibia > Anura > Ranidae > Aquarana > Aquarana catesbeiana. The sequence continues at coordinate 280,800,824 of NC_133331.1, read as the reverse complement.
GTTTGCCATGTTTGGTGTCGCCGCTCCATTTGGTTCGGTAGCAGTGCATTTTTAAAATACACCAACTAAAGAAAATTTTCCCATTCACGGCAATGGTAAAATCTGCCCGATATTGGCATTTTGCCGATTCAATATCTCCTGGACCATTAATCCTAGGGACTCCAAATTTGAAACAGTGGGTCTTATATACCCCCTCTACATGTCTGCCAAGTTTGGTGTCGCCGCTCCATATGGTTCGGTGAGCGCAAAGCTATCCAGGAAAAAAAAATGGGAGAAATACATGTTGAATTGCTCACGATATTGGCATTTGCCGATTCAATATCTCCTGAAACATTAATCCTAGGGACTCCAAATTTGAAGCAGTGAGTCTTCTCTACCTTCTCTACAAGTTTGCCATGTTTGGTGTCGCCGCTCCATTTGGTTCGGTAGCAGTGCATTTTTAAAATACACCAACTGAACAAAAATTTCCCATTGACGGCAATGGTAAATTCTTCCCGATATTGGCATTTGCCGATTCAATATCTCCTGAACCATTAATCCTAAAGACTCCAAATTTGAAACAGTGAGTCTTCTCTACAATCTCTACAAGTTCGCCATGTTTGGTGTCGCCGCTCCATTTGGTTCGGTAATAGTGCATTTTTAAAATACAGAAACTGAACAAAATGTTCCCATAGGCGGCAATGGTAAATTCTTCCCGATATTGGCATTTGCCGGTTCAATATCTCCTTAACCATTAATCCTAGGGACTCCAAATTAGACACAGTGGGTCTTCTATACCCCCTCTACGTGTCTGTCAAGTTTGGTGTCGCCGCTCCATATGGTTCGGTGCGCGCCAAGCTGTCCAGGAAAAATAAAATGGGAGAAATACATGTTGAATTGCTCACGATATTGGCATTTGCCGGTTCAATATCTCCTTAACTATTAATCCTAGGGACAACAAATTTTACACAGTGGGTCTTCTCTACACTGTCTACGGGTCTAGCAAGTTTGGTGTCGCCGCTTCATTTGGTTCGGTAGCAGTGCATTTTTAAAATACACCAACTGAACAACATTTTCCCATTAAAGGCAATGGTAAATTCTTCCCGATATTGGCATTTGCCGATTCAATATCTCCTGAACCATTAATCCTAGGGACTCCAAATTTGAAACAGTGGGTCTTCTCTACAATCTCTACAAGTTCGCCATGTTTGGTGTCACCGCTCCATTTGGTTCGGTAGCAGTGCATTTTTAAATTACACCAACTGAACAACATTTTCCCATTAAAGGCAATGGTAAATTCTTCCCGATATTGGCATTTGCCGATTCAATATCTCCTGGACCATTAATCCTAGGGACTCCAAATTTGAAACAGCAAGTTTTCTCTACCATCTCTACAAGTTCGCCATGTTTGGTGTCGCCGCTCCATTTGGTTCGGTAGCAGTGCATTTTTAAAATACACCAACTGAACAACATTTTCCCATTAAAGGCAATGGTAAATTCTTCCCGATATTGGCATTTTGCCGATTCAATATCTCCTGGACCATTAATCCTAGGGACTCCAAATTTGAAACAGTGGGTCTTATATACCCCCTCTACATGTCTGCCAAGTTTGGTGTCGCCGCTCCATATGGTTCGGTGAGCGCCAAGCTATCCAGGAAAAATAAAATGGGAGAAATACATGTTGAATTGCTCACGATATTGGCAATTGCCGGTTCAATGTCTCCTTAACTATTAATCCTAGGGACTACAAATTTTACACAGTGGGTCTTCTCTACACTGTCTACGGGTCTAGCAAGTTTGGTGTCGCCGCTTCATTTGGTTCGGAGCAGTGCATTTTTAAAATACACCAACTGAACAAAAATTTCCCATTGACGGCAATGGTAAATTCTTCCCGATATTGGCATTTGCCGATTCAATATCTCCTGAACCATTAATCCTAAAGACTCCAAATTTCAAACAGTGAGTCTTCTCTACAATCTCTACAAGTTCGCCATGTTTGGTGTCGCCGCTCCATTTGGTTCGGTAGCAGTGCATTTTTAAAATACAGAAACTGAACAAAATGTTCCCATAGGCGGCAATGGTAAATTCTTCCCGATATTGGCATTTGCCGATTCAATATCTCCTGAACCATTAATCCTAGGGATTCCAAATTTGAAACAGCGAGTCTTCTCTACCATCTCTACAAGTTTGCCATGTTTGGTGTCGCCGCTTCATTTGATTCGGTAGCAGTGCATTTTTAAACTACACCAACTGAACAACATTTTCCCATTAAAGGCAATGGTAAATTCTGCCCGATTTTGGCATTTGCCGATTCAATATTTCCTCCTGAACCGTTAATTCTAGGGACTCGAAATTTGAAGCAGTGAGTCTTCTCTTCCTTCTCTGCAAGTTTGCCATGTTTAGTGTTGCCGCTCCATTTGGTTCGGTAGCAGTGCATTTTTAAAATACACCAACTAAAGAAAATTTTCCCATTCACGGCAATGGTAAATTCTGCCCGATATTGGCATTTTGCCGATTCAATATCTCCTGGACCATTAATCCTAGGGACTCCAAATTTGAAACAGTGGGTCTTATATACCCCCTCTACATGTCTGCCAAGTTTGGTGTCGCCGCTCCATATGGTTCGGTGAGCGCAAAGCTATCCAGGAAAAATAAAATGGGAGAAATACATGTTGAATTGCTCACGATATTGGCATTTGCCGATTCAATATCTCCTGAAACATTAATCCTAGGGACTCCAAATTTGAAGCAGTGAGTCTTCTCTACCTTCTCTACAAGTTTGCCATGTTTGGTGTCGCCGCTCCATTTGGTTCGGTAGCAGTGCATTTTTAAAATACAGAAACTGAACAAAATGTTCCCATAGGCGGCAATGGTAAATTCTTCCCGATATTGGCATTTGCCGGTTCAATATCTCCTTAACCATTAATCCTAGGGACTCCAAATTTGACACAGTGGGTCTTCTATACCCCCTCTACGTGTCTGTCAAGTTTGGTGTCGCCGCTCCATATGGTTCGGTGCGCGCCAAGCTGTCCAGGAAAAATAAAATGGGAGAAATACATGTTGAATTGCTCACGATATTGGCATTTGCCGGTTCAATATCTCCTTAACTATTAATCCTAGGGACAACAAATTGTACACAGTGGGTCTTCTCTACACTGTCTACGAGTCTAGCAAGTTTGGTGTCGCCGCTTCATTTGGTTCGGTAGCAGTGCATTTTTAAAATACACCAACTGAACAACATTTTCCCATTAAAGGCAATGGTAAATTCTTCCCGATATTGGCATTTGCCGATTCAATATCTCCTGAACATAACGGACCGGCACTTCACAGCTCCCTTGCGGGAAACGTAGCGGTAAGAAGCCAGAAGGATAGACGGGCTCTGGTGCCACCTTGTCGGCATGAATTTTGCATTTTTGCCGGTCAATATCTCCGGAGCCATAAGTCTCAGGAACTTGAAATTGGTAGAGCGGGGTTTTTTCTCTTCCATGTGTTAGCGGTAAGAAGCCAGAAGGATAGACGGGCTCTGGTGCCACCTTGTCGGCATGAATTTTGGATTTTTGTCGGTCAATATCTCCGGAGCCATAAGTCTCAGCAACTTGAAACTTGGTAGAGCGGGGCTCCTTCTCTTCCATGTGTTAGCGGTAAGAAGCCAGAAGGATAGACGGGCTCTGGTGCCACCTTGTCGGCATGAATTTTGGATTTTTGCCGGTCAATATCTCCGGAGCCATAAGTCTCAGGAACTTGAAACTTGGTAGAGCGGGGCTCCTTCTCTTCCATGTGTCTAAGTACGGTGCCGGTCCGTTATATTTGGTTGGCTGGATCTCCGGAACCAAGTGTTCCGGAGATCCAGCCAACCAAATATAACGGACCGGCACTTCACAGCTCCCTTGCGGGAAACGTAGCGGTAAGAAGCCAGAAGGATAGACGGGCTCTGGTGCCACCTTGTCGGCATGAATTTTGCATTTTTGCCGGTCAATATCTCCGGAGCCATAAGTCTCAGGAACTTGAAATTGGTAGAGCGGGGCTCCTTCTCTTCCATGTGTTAGCGGTAAGAAGCCAGAAGGATAGACGGGCTCTGGTGCCACCTTGTCGGCATGAATTTTGGATTTTTGTCGGTCAATATCTCCGGAGCCATAAGTCTCAGCAACTTGAAACTTGGTAGAACGGGGCTCCTTCTCTTCCATGTGTTAGCGGTAAGAAGCCAGAAGGATAGACGGGCTCTGGTGCCACCTTGTCGGCATGAATTTTGGATTTTTGCCGGTCAATATCTCCGGAGCCATAAGTCTCAGGAACTTGAAACTTGGTAGAGCGGGGCTCCTTCTCTTCCATGTGTCTAAGTACGGTGCCGGTCCGTTATATTTGGTTGGCTGGATCTCCGGAACCAAGTGTTCCGGAGATCCAGCCAACCAAATATAACGGACCGGCACTTCACAGCTCCCTTGCAGGAAACGTAGCGGTAAGAAGCCAAAAGGATAGACGGGCTCTGGTGCCACCTTGTCGGCATGAATTTTGCATTTTTGCCGGTCAATATCTCCGGAGCCATAAGTCTCAGGAACTTGAAATTGGTAGAGCGGGGCTCCTTCTCTTCCATGTGTTAGCGGTAAGAAGCCAGAAGGATAGACGGGCTCTGGTGCCACCTTGTCGTCATGAATTTTGGATTTTTGTCGGTCAATATCTCCGGAGCCATAAGTCTCAGCAACTTGAAACTTGGTAGAGCGGGGCTCCTTCTCTTCCATGTGTTAGCGGTAAGAAGCCAGAAGGATAGACGGGCTCTGGTGACACCTTGTCAGCATGAATTTTGGATTTTTGCCGGTCAATATCTCCGGAGCCATAAGTCTCAGGAACTTGAAACTTGGTAGAGCGGGGCTCCTTCTCTTCCATGTGTTAGCGGTAAGAAGCCAGAAGGATAGACGGGCTCTGGTGCCACCTTGTCGGCATGAATTTTGGATTTTTGCCGGTCAATATCTCCGGAGCCATAAGTCTCAGGAACTTGAAACTTGGTAGAGCGGGGCTCCTTCTCTTCCATGTGTCTAAGTACGGTGCCGGTCCGTTATATTTGGTTGGCTGGATCTCCGGAACCAAGTGTTCCGGAGATCCAGCCAACCAAATATGACGGACCGGCACTTCACAGCTCCCTTGCAGGAAACGTAGCGGTAAGAAGCCAAAAGGATAGACGGGCTCTGGTGCCACCTTGTCGGCATGAATTTTGCATTTTTGCCGGTCAATATCTCCGGAGCCATAAGTCTCAGGAACTTGAAATTGGTAGAGCGGGGCTCCTTCTCTTCCATGTGTTAGCGGTAAGAAGCCAGAAGGATAGACGGGCTCTGGTGCCACCTTGTCGGCATGAATTTTGGATTTTTGCCGGTCAATATCTCCGGAGCCATAAGTCTCAGGAACTTGAAACTTGGTAGAGCGGGGCTCCTTCTCTTCCATGTGTTAGCGGTAAGAAGCCAGAAGGATAGAAGGGCTCTGGTGCCACCTTATCGGCATGAATTTTGGATTTTTGCCGGTCAATATCTCCGGAGCCATAAGTCTCAGGAACTTGAAACTTGGTAGAGCGGGGCTCCTTCTCTTCCATGTGTCTAAGTACGGTGCCGGTCCGTTATATTTGGTTGGCTGGATCTCCGGAACCAAGTGTTCCGGAGATCCAGCCAACCAAATATAACGGACCGGCACTTCACAGCTCCCTTGCGGGAAACGTAGCGGTAAGAAGCCAGAAGGATAGACGGGCTCTAGTGCCACCTTGTCGGCATGAATTTTGCATTTTTGCCGGTCAATATCTCCGGAGCCATAAGTCTCAGGAACTTGAAATTGGTAGAGCGGGGCTCCTTCTCTTCCATGTGTTAGCGGTAAGAAGCCAGAAGGATAGACGGGCTCTGGTGCCACCTTGTCGGCATGAATTTTGGATTTTTGTCGGTCAATATCTCCGGAGCCATAAGTCTCAGCAACTTGAAACTTGGTAGAGCGGGGCTCCTTCTCTTCCATGTGTTAGCGGTAAGAAGCCAGAAGGATAGACGGGCTCTGGTGCCACCTTGTCGGCATGAATTTTGGATTTTTGCCGGTCAATATCTCCGGAGCCATAAGTCTCAGGAACTTGAAACTTGGTAGAGCGGGGCTCCTTCTCTTCCATGTGTCTAAGTACGGTGCCGGTCCGTTATATTTGGTTGGCTGGATCTCCGGAACCAAGTGTTCCGGAGATCCAGCCAACCAAATATAACGGACCGGCACTTCACAGCTCCCTTGCGGGAAACGTAGCGGTAAGAAGCCAGAAGGATAGACGGGCTCTGGTGCCACCTTGTCGGCATGAATTTTGCATTTTTGCCGGTCAATATCTCCGGAGCCATAAGTCTCAGGAACTTGAAATTGGTAGAGCGGGGCTCCTTCTCTTCCATGTGTTAGCGGTAAGAAGCCAGAAGGATAGACGGGCTCTGGTGCCACCTTGTCGGCATGAATTTTGGATTTTTGTCGGTCAATATCTCCGGAGCCATAAGTCTCAGCAACTTGAAACTTGGTAGAACGGGGCTCCTTCTCTTCCATGTGTTAGCGGTAAGAAGCCAGAAGGATAGACGGGCTCTGGTGCCACCTTGTCGGCATGAATTTTGGATTTTTGCCGGTCAATATCTCCGGAGCCATAAGTCTCAGGAACTTGAAACTTGGTAGAGCGGGGCTCCTTCTCTTCCATGTGTCTAAGTACGGTGCCGGTCCGTTATATTTGGTTGGCTGGATCTCCGGAACCAAGTGTTCCGGAGATCCAGCCAACCAAATATAACGGACCGGCACTTCACAGCTCCCTTGCAGGAAACGTAGCGGTAAGAAGCCAAAAGGATAGACGGGCTCTGGTGCCACCTTGTCGGCATGAATTTTGCATTTTTGCCGGTCAATATCTCCGGAGCCATAAGTCTCAGGAACTTGAAATTGGTAGAGCGGGGCTCCTTCTCTTCCATGTGTTAGCGGTAAGAAGCCAGAAGGATAGACGGGCTCTGGTGCCACCTTGTCGGCATGAATTTTGGATTTTTGTCGGTCAATATCTCCGGAGCCATAAGTCTCAGCAACTTGAAACTTGGTAGAGCGGGGCTCCTTCTCTTCCATGTGTTAGCGGTAAGAAGCCAGAAGGATAGACGGGCTCTGGTGACACCTTGTCAGCATGAATTTTGGATTTTTGCCGGTCAATATCTCCGGAGCCATAAGTCTCAGGAACTTGAAACTTGGTAGAGCGGGGCTCCTTCTCTTCCATGTGTTAGCGGTAAGAAGCCAGAAGGATAGACGGGCTCTGGTGCCACCTTGTCGGCATGAATTTTGGATTTTTGCCGGTCAATATCTCCGGAGCCATAAGTCTCAGGAACTTGAAACTTGGTAGAGCGGGGCTCCTTCTCTTCCATGTGTTAGCGGTAAGAAGCCAGAAGGATAGACGGGCTCTGGTGACACCTTGTCAGCATGAATTTTGGATTTTTGCCGGTCAATATCTCCGGAGCCATAAGTCTCAGGAACTTGAAACTTGGTAGAGCGGGGCTCCTTCTCTTCCATGTGTTAGCGGTAAGAAGCCAGAAGGATAGACGGGCTCTGGTGCCACCTTGTCGGCATGAATTTTGGATTTTTGCCGGTCAATATCTCCGGAGCCATAAGTCTCAGGAACTTGAAACTTGGTAGAGCGGGGCTCCTTCTCTTCCATGTGTTAGCGGTAAGAAGCCAGAAGGATAGACGGGCTCTGGTGCCACCTTGTCGGCATGAATTTTGGATTTTTGCCGGTCAATATCTCCGGAGCCATAAGTCTCAGGAACTTGAAACTTGGTAGAGCGGGGCTCCTTCTCTTCCATGTGTTAGCGGTAAGAAGCCAGAAGGATAGACGGGCTCTGGTGCCACCTTGTCGGCATGAATTTTGGATTTTTGCCGGTCAATATCTCCGGAGCCATAAGTCTCAGGAACTTGAAACTTGGTAGAGCGGGGCTCCTTCTCTTCCATGTGTTAGCGGTAAGAAGCCAGAAGGATAGACGGGCTCTGGTGCCACCTTGTCGGCATGAATTTTGGATTTTTGCCGGTCAATATCTCCGGAGCCATAAGTCTCAGGAACTTGAAACTTGGTAGAGCGGGGCTACTTCCCTTTCATGTGTCTAAGTACGGTGCCGGTCCGTTATATTTGGTTGGCTGGATCTCCGGAACCAAGTGTTCCGGAGATCCAGCCAACCAAATATAACGGACCGGCACTTCACAGCTCCCTTGCGGGAAACGTAGCGGTAAGAAGCCAGAAGGATAGACGGGCTCTGGTGCCACCTTGTCGGCATGAATTTTGGATTTTTGCCGGTCAATATCTCCGGAGCCATAAGTCTCAGGAACTTGAAACTTGGTAGAGCGGGGCTCCTTCTCTTCCATGTGTCTAAGTACGGTGCCGGTCCGTTATATTTGGTTGGCTGGATCTCCGGAACCAAGTGTTCCGGAGATCCAGCCAACCAAATATAACGGACCGGCACTTCACAGCTCCCTTGCGGGAAACGTAGCGGTAAGAAGCCAGAAGGATAGACGGGCTCTGGTGCCACCTTGTCGGCATGAATTTTGCATTTTTGCCGGTCAATATCTCCGGAGCCATAAGTCTCAGGAACTTGAAATTGGTAGAGCGGGGCTCCTTCTCTTCCATGTGTTAGCGGTAAGAAGCCAGAAGGATAGACGGGCTCTGGTGCCACCTTGTCGGCATGAATTTTGGATTTTTGTCGGTCAATATCTCCGGAGCCATAAGTCTCAGCAACTTGAAACTTGGTAGAGCGGGGCTCCTTCTCTTCCATGTGTTAGCGGTAAGAAGCCAGAAGGATAGACGGGCTCTGGTGCCACCTTGTCGGCATGAATTTTGGATTTTTGCCGGTCAATATCTCCGGAGCCATAAGTCTCAGGAACTTGAAACTTGGTAGAGCGGGGCTCCTTCTCTTCCATGTGTCTAAGTACGGTGCCGGTCCGTTATATTTGGTTGGCTGGATCTCCGGAACCAAGTGTTCCGGAGATCCAGCCAACCAAATATAACGGACCGGCACTTCACAGCTCCCTTGCGGGAAACGTAGCGGTAAGAAGCCAGAAGGATAGACGGGCTCTGGTGCCACCTTGTCGGCATGAATTTTGCATTTTTGCCGGTCAATATCTCCGGAGCCATAAGTCTCAGGAACTTGAAATTGGTAGAGCGGGGCTCCTTCTCTTCCATTTGTTAGCGGTAAGAAGCCAGAAGGATAGACGGGCTCTGGTGCCACCTTGTCGGCATGAATTTTGGATTTTTGTCGGTCAATATCTCCGGAGCCATAAGTCTCAGCAACTTGAAACTTGGTAGAACGGGGCTCCTTCTCTTCCATGTGTTAGCGGTAAGAAGCCAGAAGGATAGACGGGCTCTGGTGCCACCTTGTCGGCATGAATTTTGGATTTTTGCCGGTCAATATCTCCGGAGCCATAAGTCTCAGGAACTTGAAACTTGGTAGAGCGGGGCTCCTTCTCTTCCATGTGTCTAAGTACGGTGCCGGTCCGTTATATTTGGTTGGCTGGATCTCCGGAACCAAGTGTTCCGGAGATCCAGCCAACCAAATATAACGGACCGGCACTTCACAGCTCCCTTGCAGGAAACGTAGCGGTAAGAAGCCAAAAGGATAGACGGGCTCTGGTGCCACCTTGTCGGCATGAATTTTGCATTTTTGCCGGTCAATATCTCCGGAGCCATAAGTCTCAGGAACTTGAAATTGGTAGAGCGGGGCTCCTTCTCTTCCATGTGTTAGCGGTAAGAAGCCAGAAGGATAGACGGGCTCTGGTGCCACCTTGTCGGCATGAATTTTGGATTTTTGTCGGTCAATATCTCCGGAGCCATAAGTCTCAGCAACTTGAAACTTGGTAGAGCGGGGCTCCTTCTCTTCCATGTGTTAGCGGTAAGAAGCCAGAAGGATAGACGGGCTCTGGTGACACCTTGTCAGCATGAATTTTGGATTTTTGCCGGTCAATATCTCCGGAGCCATAAGTCTCAGGAACTTGAAACTTGGTAGAGCGGGGCTCCTTCTCTTCCATGTGTTAGCGGTAAGAAGCCAGAAGGATAGACGGGCTCTGGTGCCACCTTGTCGGCATGAATTTTGGATTTTTGCCGGTCAATATCTCCGGAGCCATAAGTCTCAGGAACTTGAAACTTGGTAGAGCGGGGCTCCTTCTCTTCCATGTGTCTAAGTACGGTGCCGGTCCGTTATATTTGGTTGGCTGGATCTCCGGAACCAAGTGTTCCGGAGATCCAGCCAACCAAATATGACGGACCGGCACTTCACAGCTCCCTTGCAGGAAACGTAGCGGTAAGAAGCCAAAAGGATAGACGGGCTCTGGTGCCACCTTGTCGGCATGAATTTTGCATTTTTGCCGGTCAATATCTCCGGAGCCATAAGTCTCAGGAACTTGAAATTGGTAGAGCGGGGCTCCTTCTCTTCCATGTGTTAGCGGTAAGAAGCCAGAAGGATAGACGGGCTCTGGTGCCACCTTGTCGGCATGAATTTTGGATTTTTGCCGGTCAATATCTCCGGAGCCATAAGTCTCAGGAACTTGAAACTTGGTAGAGCGGGGCTCCTTCTCTTCCATGTGTTAGCGGTAAGAAGCCAGAAGGATAGACGGGCTCTGGTGCCACCTTGTCGGCATGAATTTTGGATTTTTGCCGGTCAATATCTCCGGAGCCATAAGTCTCAGGAACTTGAAACTTGGTAGAGCGGGGCTCCTTCTCTTCCATGTGTCTAAGTACGGTGCCGGTCCGTTATATTTGGTTGGCTGGATCTCCGAAACCAAGTGTTCCGGAGATCCAGCCAACCAAATATAACGGACCGGCACTTCACAGCTCCCTTGCGGGAAACGTAGCGGTAAGAAGCCAGAAGGATAGACGGGCTCTGGTGCCACCTTGTCGGCATGAATTTTGGATTTTTGCCGGTCAATATCTCCGGAGCCATAAGTCTCAGGAACTTGAAACTTGGTAGAGCGGGGCTCCTTCTCTTCCATGTGTTAGCGGTAAGAAGCCAGAAGGATAGAAGGGCTCTGGTGCCACCTTATCGGCATGAATTTTGGATTTTTGCCGGTCAATATCTCCGGAGCCATAAGTCTCAGGAACTTGAAACTTGGTAGAGCGGGGCTCCTTCTCTTCCATGTGTCTAAGTACGGTGCCGGTCCGTTATATTTGGTTGGCTGGATCTCCGGAACCAAGTGTTCCGGAGATCCAGCCAACCAAATATAACGGACCGGCACTTCACAGCTCCCTTGCGGGAAACGTAGCGGTAAGAAGCCAGAAGGATAGACGGGCTCTAGTGCCACCTTGTCGGCATGAATTTTGCATTTTTGCCGGTCAATATCTCCGGAGCCATAAGTCTCAGGAACTTGAAATTGGTAGAGCGGGGCTCCTTCTCTTCCATGTGTTAGCGGTAAGAAGCCAGAAGGATAGACGGGCTCTGGTGCCACCTTGTCGGCATGAATTTTGGATTTTTGTCGGTCAATATCTCCGGAGCCATAAGTCTCAGCAACTTGAAACTTGGTAGAGCGGGGCTCCTTCTCTTCCATGTGTTAGCGGTAAGAAGCCAGAAGGATAGACGGGCTCTGGTGCCACCTTGTCGGCATGAATTTTGGATTTTTGCCGGTCAATATCTCCGGAGCCATAAGTCTCAGGAACTTGAAACTTGGTAGAGCGGGGCTCCTTCTCTTCCATGTGTCTAAGTACGGTGCCGGTCCGTTATATTTGGTTGGCTGGATCTCCGGAACCAAGTGTTCCGGAGATCCAGCCAACCAAATATAACGGACCGGCACTTCACAGCTCCCTTGCGGGAAACGTAGCGGTAAGAAGCCAGAAGGATAGACGGGCTCTGGTGCCACCTTGTCGGCATGAATTTTGCTTTTTTGCCGGTCAATATCTCCGGAGCCATAAGTCTCAGGAACTTGAAATTGGTAGAGCGGGGCTCCTTCTCTTCCATGTGTTAGCGGTAAGAAGCCAGAAGGATAGACGGGCTCTGGTGCCACCTTGTCGGCATGAATTTTGGATTTTTGTCGGTCAATATCTCCGGAGCCATAAGTCTCAGCAACTTGAAACTTGGTAGAACGGGGCTCCTTCTCTTCCATGTGTTAGCGGTAAGAAGCCAGAAGGATAGACGGGCTCTGGTGCCACCTTGTCGGCATGAATTTTGGATTTTTGCCGGTCAATATCTCCGGAGCCATAAGTCTCAGGAACTTGAAACTTGGTAGAGCGGGGCTCCTTCTCTTCCATGTGTCTAAGTACGGTGCCGGTCCGTTATATTTGGTTGGCTGGATCTCCGGAACCAAGTGTTCCGGAGATCCAGCCAACCAAATATAACGGACCGGCACTTCACAGCTCCCTTGCAGGAAACGTAGCGGTAAGAAGCCAAAAGGATAGACGGGCTCTGGTGCCACCTTGTCGGCATGAATTTTGCATTTTTGCCGGTCAATATCTCCGGAGCCATAAGTCTCAGGAACTTGAAATTGGTAGAGCGGGGCTCCTTCTCTTCCATGTGTTAGCGGTAAGAAGCCAGAAGGATAGACGGGCTCTGGTGCCACCTTGTCGGCATGAATTTTGGATTTTTGTCGGTCAATATCTCCGGAGCCATAAGTCTCAGCAACTTGAAACTTGGTAGAGCGGGGCTCCTTCTCTTCCATGTGTTAGCGGTAAGAAGCCAGAAGGATAGACGGGCTCTGGTGACACCTTGTCAGCATGAATTTTGGATTTTTGCCGGTCAATATCTCCGGAGCCATAAGTCTCAGGAACTTGAAACTTGGTAGAGCGGGGCTCCTTCTCTTCCATGTGTTAGCGGTAAGAAGCCAGAAGGATAGACGGGCTCTGGTGCCACCTTGTCGGCATGAATTTTGGATTTTTGCCGGTCAATATCTCCGGAGCCATAAGTCTCAGCAACTTGAAACTTGGTAGAGCGGGGCTCCTTCTCTTCCATGTGTTAGCGGTAAGAAGCCAGAAGGATAGACGGGCTCTGGTGACACCTTGTCAGCATGAATTTTGGATTTTTGCCGGTCAATATCTCCGGAGCCATAAGTCTCAGGAACTTGAAACTTGGTAGAGCGGGGCTCCTTCTCTTCCATGTGTTAGCGGTAAGAAGCCAGAAGGATAGACGGGCTCTGGTGCCACCTTGTCGGCATGAATTTTGGATTTTTGCCGGTCAATATCTCCGGAGCCATAAGTCTCAGGAACTTGAAACTTGGTAGAGCGGGGCTCCTTCTCTTCCATGTGTTAGCGGTAAGAAGCCAGAAGGATAGACGGGCTCTGGTGCCACCTTGTCGGCATGAATTTTGGATTTTTGCCGGTCAATATCTCCGGAGCCATAAGTCTCAGGAACTTGAAACTTGGTAGAGCGGGGCTCCTTCTCTTCCATGTGTTAGCGGTAAGAAGCCAGAAGGATAGACGGGCTCTGGTGCCACCTTGTCGGCATGAATTTTGGATTTTTGCCGGTCAATATCTCCGGAGCCATAAGTCTCAGGAACTTGAAACTTGGTAGAGCGGGGCTCCTTCTCTTCCATGTGTTAGCGGTAAGAAGCCAGAAGGATAGACGGGCTCTGGTGCCACCTTGTCGGCATGAATTTTGGATTTTTGCCGGTCAATATCTCCGGAGCCATAAGTCTCAGGAACTTGAAACTTGGTAGAGCGGGGCTACTTCCCTTTCATGTGTCTAAGTACGGTGCCGGTCCGTTATATTTGGTTGGCTGGATCTCCGGAACCAAGTGTTCCGGAGATCCAGCCAACCAAATATAACGGACCGGCACTTCACAGCTCCCTTGCGGGAAACGTAGCGGTAAGAAGCCAGAAGGATAGACGGGCTCTGGTGCCACCTTGTCGGCATGAATTTTGCATTTTTGCCGGTCAATATCTCCGGAGCCATAAGTCTCAGGAACTTGAAATTGGTAGAGCGGGGCTCCTTCTCTTCCATGTGTTAGCGGTAAGAAGCCAGAAGGATAGACGGGCTCTGGTGCCACCTTGTCGGCATGAATTTTGGATGTTTGTCGGTCAATATCTCCGGAGCCATAAGTCTCAGCAACTTGAAACTTGGTAGAGCGGGGCTCCTTCTCTTCCATGTGTTAGCGGTAAGAAGCCAGAAGGATAGACGGGCTCTGGTGCCACCTTGTCGGCATGAATTTTGGATTTTTGCCGGTCAATATCTCCGGAGCCATAAGTCTCAGCAACTTGAAACTTGGTAGAGCGGGGCTCCTTCTCTTCCATGTGTTAGCGGTAAGAAGCCAGAAGGATAGACGGGCTCTGGTGCCACCTTGTCGGAATGAATTTTGGATTTTTGCTGGTCAATATCTCCGGAGCCATAAGTCTCAGGAACTTGAAACTTGGTAGAGCGGGGCTCCTTCTCTTCCATGTGTCTAAGTACGGTGCCGGTCCGTTATATTTGGTTGGCTGGATCTCCGAAACCAAGTGTTCCGGAGATCCAGCCAACCAAATATAACGGACCGGCACTTCACAGCTCCCTTGCGGGAAACGTAGCGGTAAGAAGCCAGAAGGATAGACGGGCTCTGGTGCCACCTTGTCGGCATGAATTTTGGATTTTTGCCGGTCAATATCTCCGGAGCCATAAGTCTCAGGAACTTGAAACTTGGTAGAGCGGGGCTCCTTCTCTTCCATGTGTTTGCGGTAAGAAGCCAGAAGGATAGACGGGCTCTGGTGCCACCTTGTCGGCATGAATTTTGCATTTTTGCCGGTCAATATCTCCGGAGCCATAAGTCTCAGGAACTTGAAATTGGTAGAGCGGGGCTCCTTCTCTTCCATGTGTTAGCGGTAAGAAGCCAGAAGGATAGACGGGCTCTGGTGCCACCTTGTCGGCATGAATTTTGGATTTTTGTCGGTCAATATCTCCGGAGCCATAAGTCTCAGCAACTTGAAACTTGGTAGAGCGGGGCTCCTTCTCTTCCATGTGTTAGCGGTAAGAAGCCAGAAGGATAGACGGGCTCTGGTGCCACCTTGTCGGCATGAATTTTGGATTTTTGCCGGTCAATATCTCCGGAGCCATAAGTCTCAGGAACTTGAAACTTGGTAGAGCGGGGCTCCTTCTCTTCCATGTGTCTAAGTACGGTGCCGGTCCGTTATATTTGGTTGGCTGGATCTCCGGAACCAAGTGTTCCGGAGATCCAGCCAACCAAATATGACGGACCGGCACTTCACAGCTCCCTTGCAGGAAACGTAGCGGTAAGAAGCCAAAAGGATAGACGGGCTCTGGTGCCACCTTGTCGGCATGAATTTTGCATTTTTGCCGGTCAATATCTCCGGAGCCATAAGTCTCAGGAACTTGAAATTGGTAGAGCGGGGCTCCTTCTCTTCCATGTGTTAGCGGTAAGAAGCCAGAAGGATAGACGGGCTCTGGTGCCACCTTGTCGGCATGAATTTTGGATTTTTGCCGGTCAATATCTCCGGAGCCATAAGTCTCAGGAACTTGAAATTGGTAGAGCGGGGCTCCTTCTCTTCCATGTGTTAGCGGTAAGAAGCCAGAAGGATAGACGGGCTCTGGTGCCACCTTGTCGGCATGAATTTTGGATTTTTGCCGGTCAATATCTCCGGAGCCATAAGTCTCAGGAACTTGAAACTTGGTAGAGCGGGGCTCCTTCTCTTCCATGTGTTAGCGGTAAGAAGCCAGAAGGATAGACGGGCTCTGGTGCCACCTTGTCGGCATGAATTTTGGATTTTTGCCGGTCAATATCTCCGGAGCCATAAGTCTCAGGAACTTGAAACTTGGTAGAGCGGGGCTCCTTCTCTTCCATGTGTCTAAGTACGGTGCCGGTCCGTTATATTTGGTTGGCTGGATCTCCGGAACCAAGTGTTCCGGAGATCCAGCCAACCAAATATAACGGACCGGCACTTCACAGCTCCCTTGCGGGAAACGTAGCGGTAAGAAGCCAGAAGGATAGACGGGCTCTGGTGCCACCTTGTCGGCATGAATTTTGGATTTTTGCCGGTCAATATCTCCGGAGCCATAAGTCTCAGGAACTTGAAACTTGGTAGAGCGGGGCTCCTTCTCTTCCATGTGTCTAAGTACGGTGCCGGTCCGTTATATTTGGTTGGCTGGATCTCCGGAACCAAGTGTTCCGGAGATCCAGCCAACCAAATATAACGGACCGGCACTTCACAGCTCCCTTGCGGGAAACGTAGCGGTAAGAAGCCAGAAGGATAGACGGGCTCTGGTGCCACCTTGTCGGCATGAATTTTGCATTTTTGCCGGTCAATATCTCCGGAGCCATAAGTCTCAGGAACTTGAAATTGGTAGAGCGGGGCTCCTTCTCTTCCATGTGTTAGCGGTAAGAAGCCAGAAGGATAGACGGGCTCTGGTGCCACCTTGTCGGCATGAATTTTGGATTTTTGTCGGTCAATATCTCCGGAGCCATAAGTCTCAGCAACTTGAAACTTGGTAGAACGGGGCTCCTTCTCTTCCATGTGTTAGCGGTAAGAAGCCAGAAGGATAGACGGGCTCTGGTGCCACCTTGTCGGCATGAATTTTGGATTTTTGCCGGTCAATATCTCCGGAGCCATAAGTCTCAGGAACTTGAAACTTGGTAGAGCGGGGCTCCTTCTCTTCCATGTGTCTAAGTACGGTGCCGGTCCGTTATATTTGGTTGGCTGGATCTCCGGAACCAAGTGTTCCGGAGATCCAGCCAACCAAATATAACGGACCGGCACTTCACAGCTCCCTTGCAGGAAACGTAGCGGTAAGAAGCCAAAAGGATAGACGGGCTCTGGTGCCACCTTGTCGGCATGAATTTTGCATTTTTGCCGGTCAATATCTCCGGAGCCATAAGTCTCAGGAACTTGAAATTGGTAGAGCGGGGCTCCTTCTCTTCCATGTGTTAGCGGTAAGAAGCCAGAAGGATAGACGGGCTCTGGTGCCACCTTGTCGGCATGAATTTTGGATTTTTGTCGGTCAATATCTCCGGAGCCATAAGTCTCAGCAACTTGAAACTTGGTAGAGCGGGGCTCCTTCTCTTCCATGTGTTAGCGGTAAGAAGCCAGAAGGATAGACGGGCTCTGGTGACACCTTGTCAGCATGAATTTTGGATTTTTGCCGGTCAATATCTCCGGAGCCATAAGTCTCAGGAACTTGAAACTTGGTAGAGCGGGGCTCCTTCTCTTCCATGTGTTAGCGGTAAGAAGCCAGAAGGATAGACGGGCTCTGGTGCCACCTTGTCGGCATGAATTTTGGATTTTTGCCGGTCAATATCTCCGGAGCCATAAGTCTCAGGAACTTGAAACTTGGTAGAGCGGGGCTCCTTCTCTTCCATGTGTCTAAGTACGGTGCCGGTCCGTTATATTTGGTTGGCTGGATCTCCGGAACCAAGTGTTCCGGAGATCCAGCCAACCAAATATGACGGACCGGCACTTCACAGCTCCCTTGCAGGAAACGTAGCGGTAAGAAGCCAAAAGGATAGACGGGCTCTGGTGCCACCTTGTCGGCATGAATTTTGCATTTTTGCCGGTCAATATCTCCGGAGCCATAAGTCTCAGGAACTTGAAATTGGTAGAGCGGGGCTCCTTCTCTTCCATGTGTTAGCGGTAAGAAGCCAGAAGGATAGACGGGCTCTGGTGCCACCTTGTCGGCATGAATTTTGGATTTTTGCCGGTCAATATCTCCGGAGCCATAAGTCTCAGGAACTTGAAACTTGGTAGAGCGGGGCTCCTTCTCTTCCATGTGTCTAAGTACGGTGCCGGTCCGTTATATTTGGTTGGCTGGATCTCCGAAACCAAGTGTTCCGGAGATCCAGCCAACCAAATATAACGGACCGGCACTTCACAGCTCCCTTGCGGGAAACGTAGCGGTAAGAAGCCAGAAGGATAGACGGGCTCTGGTGCCACCTTGTCGGCATGAATTTTGGATTTTTGCCGGTCAATATCTCCGGAGCCATAAGTCTCAGGAACTTGAAATTGGTAGAGCGGGGCTCCTTCTCTTCCATGTGTTAGCGGTAAGAAGCCAGAAGGATAGACGGGCTCTGGTGCCACCTTGTCGGCATGAATTTTGGATTTTTGCCGGTCAATATCTCCGGAGCCATAAGTCTCAGGAACTTGAAACTTGGTAGAGCGGGGCTCCTTCTCTTCCATGTGTTAGCGGTAAGAAGCCAGAAGGATAGAAGGGCTCTGGTGCCACCTTATCGGCATGAATTTTGGATTTTTGCCGGTCAATATCTCCGGAGCCATAAGTCTCAGGAACTTGAAACTTGGTAGAGCGGGGCTCCTTCTCTTCCATGTGTCTAAGTACGGTGCCGGTCCGTTATATTTGGTTGGCTGGATCTCCGGAACCAAGTGTTCCGGAGATCCAGCCAACCAAATATAACGGACTGGCACTTCACAGCTCCCTTGCGGGAAACGTAGCGGTAAGAAGCCAGAAGGATAGACGGGCTCTAGTGCCACCTTGTCGGCATGAATTTTGCATTTTTGCCGGTCAATATCTCCGGAGCCATAAGTCTCAGGAACTTGAAATTGGTAGAGCGGGGCTCCTTCTCTTCCATGT
This sequence comes from Aquarana catesbeiana, assembly GCF_042186555.1. Taxonomy (NCBI): domain Eukaryota; kingdom Metazoa; phylum Chordata; class Amphibia; order Anura; family Ranidae; genus Aquarana; species Aquarana catesbeiana. The sequence continues at coordinate 280,782,366 of NC_133331.1, read as the reverse complement.
GTTAGCGGTAAGAAGCCAGAAGGATAGACGGGCTCTGGTGCCACCTTGTCGGCATGAATTTTGGATTTTTGTCGGTCAATATCTCCGGAGCCATAAGTCTCAGCAACTTGAAACTTGGTAGAGCGGGGCTCCTTCTCTTCCATGTGTTAGCGGTAAGAAGCCAGAAGGATAGACGGGCTCTGGTGCCACCTTGTCGGCATGAATTTTGGATTTTTGCCGGTCAATATCTCCGGAGCCATAAGTCTCAGGAACTTGAAACTTGGTAGAGCGGGGCTCCTTCTCTTCCATGTGTCTAAGTACGGTGCCGGTCCGTTATATTTGGTTGGCTGGATCTCCGGAACCAAGTGTTCCGGAGATCCAGCCAACCAAATATAACGGACCGGCACTTCACAGCTCCCTTGCGGGAAACGTAGCGGTAAGAAGCCAGAAGGATAGACGGGCTCTGGTGCCACCTTGTCGGCATGAATTTTGCATTTTTGCCGGTCAATATCTCCGGAGCCATAAGTCTCAGGAACTTGAAATTGGTAGAGCGGGGCTCCTTCTCTTCCATGTGTTAGCGGTAAGAAGCCAGAAGGATAGACGGGCTCTGGTGCCACCTTGTCGGCATGAATTTTGGATTTTTGTCGGTCAATATCTCCGGAGCCATAAGTCTCAGCAACTTGAAACTTGGTAGAACGGGGCTCCTTCTCTTCCATGTGTTAGCGGTAAGAAGCCAGAAGGATAGACGGGCTCTGGTGCCACCTTGTCGGCATGAATTTTGGATTTTTGCCGGTCAATATCTCCGGAGCCATAAGTCTCAGGAACTTGAAACTTGGTAGAGCGGGGCTCCTTCTCTTCCATGTGTCTAAGTACGGTGCCGGTCCGTTATATTTGGTTGGCTGGATCTCCGGAACCAAGTGTTCCGGAGATCCAGCCAACCAAATATAACGGACCGGCACTTCACAGCTCCCTTGCGGGAAACGTAGCGGTAAGAAGCCAGAAGGATAGACGGGCTCTGGTGCCACCTTGTCGGCATGAATTTTGGATTTTTGCCGGTCAATATCTCCGGAGCCATAAGTCTCAGGAACTTGAAATTGGTAGAGCGGGGCTCCTTCTCTTCCATGTGTTAGCGGTAAGAAGCCAGAAGGATAGACGGGCTCTGGTGCCACCTTGTCGGCATGAATTTTGGATTTTTGCCGGTCAATATCTCCGGAGCCATAAGTCTCAGGAACTTGAAACTTGGTAGAGCGGGGCTCCTTCTCTTCCATGTGTTAGCGGTAAGAAGCCAGAAGGATAGACGGGCTCTGGTGCCACCTTGTCGGCATGAATTTTGGATTTTTGCCGGTCAATATCTCCGGAGCCATAAGTCTCAGGAACTTGAAACTTGGTAGAGCGGGGCTCCTTCTCTTCCATGTGTCTAAGTACGGTGCCGGTCCGTTATATTTGGTTGGCTGGATCTCCGGAACCAAGTGTTCCGGAGATCCAGCCAACCAAATATAACGGACCGGCACTTCACAGCTCCCTTGCGGGAAACGTAGCGGTAAGAAGCCAGAAGGATAGACGGGCTCTGGTGCCACCTTGTCGGCATGAATTTTGCATTTTTGCCGGTCAATATCTCCGGAGCCATAAGTCTCAGGAACTTGAAATTGGTAGAGCGGGGCTCCTTCTCTTCCATGTGTTAGCGGTAAGAAGCCAGAAGGATAGACGGGCTCTGGTGCCACCTTGTCGGCATGAATTTTGGATTTTTGTCGGTCAATATCTCCGGAGCCATAAGTCTCAGCAACTTGAAACTTGGTAGAGCGGGGCTCCTTCTCTTCCATGTGTTAGCGGTAAGAAGCCAGAAGGATAGACGGGCTCTGGTGCCACCTTGTCGGCATGAATTTTGGATTTTTGCCGGTCAATATCTCCGGAGCCATAAGTCTCAGGAACTTGAAACTTGGTAGAGCGGGGCTCCTTCTCTTCCATGTGTCTAAGTACGGTGCCGGTCCGTTATATTTGGTTGGCTGGATCTCCGGAACCAAGTGTTCCGGAGATCCAGCCAACCAAATATAACGGACCGGCACTTCACAGCTCCCTTGCGGGAAACGTAGCGGTAAGAAGCCAGAAGGATAGACGGGCTCTGGTGCCACCTTGTCGGCATGAATTTTGCATTTTTGCCGGTCAATATCTCCGGAGCCATAAGTCTCAGGAACTTGAAATTGGTAGAGCGGGGCTCCTTCTCTTCCATGTGTTAGCGGTAAGAAGCCAGAAGGATAGACGGGCTCTGGTGCCACCTTGTCGGCATGAATTTTGGATTTTTGTCGGTCAATATCTCCGGAGCCATAAGTCTCAGCAACTTGAAACTTGGTAGAGCGGGGCTCCTTCTCTTCCATGTGTTAGCGGTAAGAAGCCAGAAGGATAGACGGGCTCTGGTGCCACCTTGTCGGCATGAATTTTGGATTTTTGCCGGTCAATATCTCCGGAGCCATAAGTCTCAGGAACTTGAAACTTGGTAGAGCGGGGCTCCTTCTCTTCCATGTGTCTAAGTACGGTGCCGGTCCGTTATATTTGGTTGGCTGGATCTCCGGAACCAAGTGTTCCGGAGATCCAGCCAACCAAATATAACGGACCGGCACTTCACAGCTCCCTTGCGGGAAACGTAGCGGTAAGAAGCCAGAAGGATAGACGGGCTCTGGTGCCACCTTGTCGGCATGAATTTTGGATTTTTGCCGGTCAATATCTCCGGAGCCATAAGTCTCAGGAACTTGAAATTGGTAGAGCGGGGCTCCTTCTCTTCCATGTGTTAGCGGTAAGAAGCCAGAAGGATAGACGGGCTCTGGTGCCACCTTGTCGGCATGAATTTTGGATTTTTGCCGGTCAATATCTCCGGAGCCATAAGTCTCAGGAACTTGAAATTGGTAGAGCGGGGCTCCTTCTCTTCCATGTGTTAGCGGTAAGAAGCCAGAAGGATAGACGGGCTCTGGTGCCACCTTGTCGGCATGAATTTTGGATTTTTGCCGGTCAATATCTCCGGAGCCATAAGTCTCAGGAACTTGAAACTTGGTAGAGCGGGGCTCCTTCTCTTCCATGTGTCTAAGTACGGTGCCGGTCCGTTATATTTGGTTGGCTGGATCTCCGGAACCAAGTGTTCCGGAGATCCAGCCAACCAAATATAACGGACCGGCACTTCACAGCTCCCTTGCAGGAAACGTAGCGGTAAGAAGCCAAAAGGATAGACGGGCTCTGGTGCCACCTTGTCGGCATGAATTTTGCATTTTTGCCGGTCAATATCTCCGGAGCCATAAGTCTCAGGAACTTGAAATTGGTAGAGCGGGGCTCCTTCTCTTCCATGTGTTAGCGGTAAGAAGCCAGAAGGATAGACGGGCTCTGGTGCCACCTTGTCGGCATGAATTTTGGATTTTTGTCGGTCAATATCTCCGGAGCCATAAGTCTCAGCAACTTGAAACTTGGTAGAGCGGGGCTCCTTCTCTTCCATGTGTTAGCGGTAAGAAGCCAGAAGGATAGACGGGCTCTGGTGACACCTTGTCAGCATGAATTTTGGATTTTTGCCGGTCAATATCTCCGGAGCCATAAGTCTCAGGAACTTGAAACTTGGTAGAGCGGGGCTCCTTCTCTTCCATGTGTTAGCGGTAAGAAGCCAGAAGGATAGACGGGCTCTGGTGCCACCTTGTCGGCATGAATTTTGGATTTTTGCCGGTCAATATCTCCGGAGCCATAAGTCTCAGGAACTTGAAACTTGGTAGAGCGGGGCTCCTTCTCTTCCATGTGTCTAAGTACGGTGCCGGTCCGTTATATTTGGTTGGCTGGATCTCCGGAACCAAGTGTTCCGGAGATCCAGCCAACCAAATATGACGGACCGGCACTTCACAGCTCCCTTGCAGGAAACGTAGCGGTAAGAAGCCAAAAGGATAGACGGGCTCTGGTGCCACCTTGTCGGCATGAATTTTGCATTTTTGCCGGTCAATATCTCCGGAGCCATAAGTCTCAGGAACTTGAAATTGGTAGAGCGGGGCTCCTTCTCTTCCATGTGTTAGCGGTAAGAAGCCAGAAGGATAGACGGGCTCTGGTGCCACCTTGTCGGCATGAATTTTGGATTTTTGCCGGTCAATATCTCCGGAGCCATAAGTCTCAGGAACTTGAAACTTGGTAGAGCGGGGCTCCTTCTCTTCCATGTGTCTAAGTACGGTGCCGGTCCGTTATATTTGGTTGGCTGGATCTCCGGAACCAAGTGTTCCGGAGATCCAGCCAACCAAATATAACGGACTGGCACTTCACAGCTCCCTTGCGGGAAACGTAGCGGTAAGAAGCCAGAAGGATAGACGGGCTCTAGTGCCACCTTGTCGGCATGAATTTTGCATTTTTGCCGGTCAATATCTCCGGAGCCATAAGTCTCAGGAACTTGAAATTGGTAGAGCGGGGCTCCTTCTCTTCCATGTGTTAGCGGTAAGAAGCCAGAAGGATAGACGGGCTCTGGTGCCACCTTGTCGGCATGAATTTTGGATTTTTGTCGGTCAATATCTCCGGAGCCATAAGTCTCAGCAACTTGAAACTTGGTAGAGCGGGGCTCCTTCTCTTCCATGTGTTAGCGGTAAGAAGCCAGAAGGATAGACGGGCTCTGGTGCCACCTTGTCGGCATGAATTTTGGATTTTTGCCGGTCAATATCTCCGGAGCCATAAGTCTCAGGAACTTGAAACTTGGTAGAGCGGGGCTCCTTCTCTTCCATGTGTCTAAGTACGGTGCCGGTCCGTTATATTTGGTTGGCTGGATCTCCGGAACCAAGTGTTCCGGAGATCCAGCCAACCAAATATAACGGACCGGCACTTCACAGCTCCCTTGCGGGAAACGTAGCGGTAAGAAGCCAGAAGGATAGACGGGCTCTGGTGCCACCTTGTCGGCATGAATTTTGCATTTTTGCCGGTCAATATCTCCGGAGCCATAAGTCTCAGGAACTTGAAATTGGTAGAGCGGGGCTCCTTCTCTTCCATGTGTTAGCGGTAAGAAGCCAGAAGGATAGACGGGCTCTGGTGCCACCTTGTCGGCATGAATTTTGGATTTTTGTCGGTCAATATCTCCGGAGCCATAAGTCTCAGCAACTTGAAACTTGGTAGAACGGGGCTCCTTCTCTTCCATGTGTTAGCGGTAAGAAGCCAGAAGGATAGACGGGCTCTGGTGCCACCTTGTCGGCATGAATTTTGGATTTTTGCCGGTCAATATCTCCGGAGCCATAAGTCTCAGGAACTTGAAACTTGGTAGAGCGGGGCTCCTTCTCTTCCATGTGTCTAAGTACGGTGCCGGTCCGTTATATTTGGTTGGCTGGATCTCCGGAACCAAGTGTTCCGGAGATCCAGCCAACCAAATATAACGGACCGGCACTTCACAGCTCCCTTGCAGGAAACGTAGCGGTAAGAAGCCAAAAGGATAGACGGGCTCTGGTGCCACCTTGTCGGCATGAATTTTGCATTTTTGCCGGTCAATATCTCCGGAGCCATAAGTCTCAGGAACTTGAAATTGGTAGAGCGGGGCTCCTTCTCTTCCATGTGTTAGCGGTAAGAAGCCAGAAGGATAGACGGGCTCTGGTGCCACCTTGTCGGCATGAATTTTGGATTTTTGTCGGTCAATATCTCCGGAGCCATAAGTCTCAGCAACTTGAAACTTGGTAGAGCGGGGCTCCTTCTCTTCCATGTGTTAGCGGTAAGAAGCCAGAAGGATAGACGGGCTCTGGTGACACCTTGTCAGCATGAATTTTGGATTTTTGCCGGTCAATATCTCCGGAGCCATAAGTCTCAGGAACTTGAAACTTGGTAGAGCGGGGCTCCTTCTCTTCCATGTGTTAGCGGTAAGAAGCCAGAAGGATAGACGGGCTCTGGTGCCACCTTGTCGGCATGAATTTTGGATTTTTGCCGGTCAATATCTCCGGAGCCATAAGTCTCAGCAACTTGAAACTTGGTAGAGCGGGGCTCCTTCTCTTCCATGTGTTAGCGGTAAGAAGCCAGAAGGATAGACGGGCTCTGGTGACACCTTGTCAGCATGAATTTTGGATTTTTGCCGGTCAATATCTCCGGAGCCATAAGTCTCAGGAACTTGAAACTTGGTAGAGCGGGGCTCCTTCTCTTCCATGTGTTAGCGGTAAGAAGCCAGAAGGATAGACGGGCTCTGGTGCCACCTTGTCGGCATGAATTTTGGATTTTTGCCGGTCAATATCTCCGGAGCCATAAGTCTCAGGAACTTGAAACTTGGTAGAGCGGGGCTCCTTCTCTTCCATGTGTTAGCGGTAAGAAGCCAGAAGGATAGACGGGCTCTGGTGCCACCTTGTCGGCATGAATTTTGGATTTTTGCCGGTCAATATCTCCGGAGCCATAAGTCTCAGGAACTTGAAACTTGGTAGAGCGGGGCTACTTCCCTTTCATGTGTCTAAGTACGGTGCCGGTCCGTTATATTTGGTTGGCTGGATCTCCGGAACCAAGTGTTCCGGAGATCCAGCCAACCAAATATAACGGACCGGCACTTCACAGCTCCCTTGCGGGAAACGTAGCGGTAAGAAGCCAGAAGGATAGACGGGCTCTGGTGCCACCTTGTCGGCATGAATTTTGCATTTTTGCCGGTCAATATCTCCGGAGCCATAAGTCTCAGGAACTTGAAATTGGTAGAGCGGGGCTCCTTCTCTTCCATGTGTTAGCGGTAAGAAGCCAGAAGGATAGACGGGCTCTGGTGCCACCTTGTCGGCATGAATTTTGGATGTTTGTCGGTCAATATCTCCGGAGCCATAAGTCTCAGCAACTTGAAACTTGGTAGAGCGGGGCTCCTTCTCTTCCATGTGTTAGCGGTAAGAAGCCAGAAGGATAGACGGGCTCTGGTGCCACCTTGTCGGCATGAATTTTGGATTTTTGCCGGTCAATATCTCCGGAGCCATAAGTCTCAGGAACTTGAAACTTGGTAGAGCGGGGCTCCTTCTCTTCCATGTGTTAGCGGTAAGAAGCCAGAAGGATAGACGGGCTCTGGTGCCACCTTGTCGGCATGAATTTTGGATTTTTGCCGGTCAATATCTCCGGAGCCATAAGTCTCAGGAACTTGAAACTTGGTAGAGCGGGGCTCCTTCTCTTCCATGTGTTAGCGGTAAGAAGCCAGAAGGATAGACGGGCTCTGGTGCCACCTTGTCGGCATGAATTTTGGATTTTTGCCGGTCAATATCTCCGGAGCCATAAGTCTCAGGAACTTGAAACTTGGTAGAGCGGGGCTCCTTCTCTTCCATGTGTCTAAGTACGGTGCCGGTCCGTTATATTTGGTTGGCTGGATCTCCGGAACCAAGTGTTCCGGAGATCCAGCCAACCAAATATAACGGACCGGCACTTCACAGCTCCCGTGCGGGAAACGTAGCGTTAAGAAGCCGGAAGGCTAGCCGGGCTCTGGTGCCACCTTGTCGACATGAATTTTGGATATTTGCCGGTCAATATCTCTGGAGCCATACCGGTCAATATCTCTGGAGCCATAAGTCTTGGGAACTTGAAACTTGGTAGAGCGGGGCTGCTTAATGTCTTCCATGAGTCTACTAATGGTGTCCATGGCCCCGTGTTCCGGAGATCCAGCCAATCAAATATAACGGACCGACACTTCACAGCTCCCTTGCGGGAAACGTAGCGTTAAGAAGCCGGAAGGCTAGCCGAGCTCTGGTGCCACCTTGTCGGCATGAATTTTGGATTTTTGCCGGTCAATATCTACGGAGGCATAAGTCTCACGAACTTGAAACTTGGTAGAGCGGGGCTCCTTAATCTCTTCCATGTCTCTAAGTAGCCACAAGTGTTCCGGAGATCCAGCCAACCAAATATAACGGTGTCCATGGCGTCCATATAATGGTGTCCATGGCCCCGTGTTCCGGAGATCCAGCCAACCAAATATAACGGACCGACACTTCACAGCTCCCTTGCGGGAAACGTAGCGTTATGAAGCCAGAAGGCTAGCCGGGCTCTGGTGCCACCTTGTCAGCATGAATTTTGGATATTTGCCGCTCAATATCTCCGGAGCCATAAGTCTCAGGAACTTGAAACTTGGTAGAGCGGGGCTGCTTACCATGAGTCTACTAATGGTGTCCATGGCCCCGTGTTCCGGAGATCCAGCCAACCAAATATAACGGACCGGCACTTCACAGCTCCCTTGCGGGAAACGTAGCGGTAAGAAGCCAGAAGGATAGACGGGCTCTGGTGCCACCTTGTCGGCATGAATTTTGGATTTTTGCCGGTCAATATCTCCGGAGCCATAAGTCTCAGGAACTTGAAACTTGGTAGAGCGGGGCTCTTTGGATATTTGCCGGTCAATATCTCTGGAGCCATACCGGTCAATATCTCTGGAGCCATAAGTCTTGGGAACTTGAAACTTATGGCTCCAGAGATATTGACCGGTATGGCTCCAGAGATATTGACCGGCAAATATCCAAAGATAGATAGATAGGTAGAGCGCCGGAGATATTGAGCGGCAAAAATCCAAAATGGTGTCATATGGTGTCCCAATCATATGGTGTCCATGGCCCCAAGGGTTCCAGAGATCCAGCCACCAAAAGAGAACCGACCTTGCGGGAAAGTCCAAGCTGAGAAAGGAGGGGAGCATTGGAGGGGAAGGGGAAGAGCAGGGAAAGATTCTCCACCATGGCCAGTCCCAAGTCCGTGCAGAGAAAGGAGGAGGGGAGTTTTGAGTGCTGCGGCAGGTTCATTCCTGGCCAGCTTGGCCAGGGAACATCCTTTTTTTACCTAGATTCCCACGCCAAGCTGGCCAGGAATAAACCTGCCGCAGCACTCTACTTGGCCATTTTCTTTTAGGCGCCATTTTCACTCTACTTGGCCATTTTCTTTTAGGCTCCATTTTCTTTTAGGCTCAATGTCAGCTGGCTGATGTTGCTACAAGGCTGGATTCAGCTCTCAACCCTCCTTCTTTCTCAGCATGGACTTGGTGGCCACGGTGGATACATCAACTGTTGGGTGAAGGAATTGATGTATCCACCGTGGCCACCAAGTCCATGCTGAGAAAGAAGGAGGGTTGAGAGCTGAATCCAGCCTTGTAGCAACAGTGCATAGTGAGGTGAGTGTGCATATTTTAGTGCATATCCTTTTTATTAGCACTTTAATAAGCACCGCTATTCTGTGGGGGACAGGCCACGGTGGAATTATCAACAACATGGTAGAGTGAGCAGCTCCCCTGCTCCTTTCTCAGCATGGACTTGGGACCTGCACTGTGGACTATAGGCTCAAAGAAGAAATTCTCAGACAAGCCAGACTCAGACGGCAGTTGCAATACGCAGGAACTTCAGTCCAAATCTTTCAGGACCTATCCAGCATAACATTGCAGCACCGCATGGATCTCAAACCACTGTTGGATGTGCTGCGCACAGAGGGAATCCAATACCGATGGAAGTTCCGCCACACGGCATGCGGAATTCCGCCACACGGCAGTACAGAAAACCACACCACTGGCAGAACCGATGGAAACCCAGGAAGGGCGAAAACGCAGAAGAAGATCTTCATCTGGCTACAAGAGGCGAAATCTGCAACATGATCCTCCACTTGGCTCTTACCCCTCGGATTCTCCGAAATACCGGAGAGCCAGGAGAGATTACTGAACAGCACCTTTCTGACACCGTTCCTGTCAGTGTTTAATAATGTTCAGGATCTAATGTTTTTTTTTTTTTTTTCTTTTTCCTTTGTTCTCCAGAACTATAATATTCCTTCACTCCAATACTCAAGAAGTGTGGTTCACATTATGTTACTCCCATAAACATATTCACCTACCAGATCTAACTTACACACACTATTACTGACACACACACACTGAATACATGGCCCCCTCCACTCCCATGTGCAATGACAGACGCACCTGACCTCAATCTATTCCTCACACACCACGACCCTTTCTCATTTCTTGGTGAACTCCATGCTTGTCATAAATTCTCCTGCTAATCCTTCTCATATCTAACCACACATTGCCCTATCTCCTCCTATACCTCATGTTTTCCGACCTCCACTCATATGCTACTAAGACTGGTAACGATGGGCTAGCTCACTTGTGACTCTATCCTCTCTGTTTGGTTCTACCCAACCCCCACACGGTGCAGTGGAGCAGTCTGGATCTTAACTCCAGGCTGATACCCCTGACGTCACACCGTACCTAACTCCTAACACGTGAAGATACTTAAATACACCCCACCCCTTCTTCCCCATCCGTTTACATCCCAAACAGACACCAACTTTACACACTTTTTTTTTTTTTTATACACTCCTTTACTTTAACAGCTACGACTGAGCTCCTTTTTTAGCTTCAAGCATGGCGGACACTCCTACCCGTGACACAAAGACTGGTATTGGAACGACACACGTCTTGCAGGTAAAATTATGCTCCATAAACATGCGTGGGCTTAATGTACCCGAAAAAAGATCGCAACTGCTACACACTTTAAGACAAAACAAATCACAGATTGCCTTTATACAGGAAACGCACACGTCTTGCAGGTAAAATTATGCTCCATAAACATGCGTGGGCTTAATGTACCCGAAAAAAGATCGCAACTGCTACACACTTTAACCACTTGAGCCCCGGACCATTATGCTGCCTAAGGACCAGAGGTCTTTTTCCAATTTGGCACTGCGTCGCTTTAACTGCTAATTGCGCGGTCATGCAATGCTGTACCCAAACAAAATTTGCGTCCTTTTCTTCCCACAAATAGAGCTTTCTTTTGATGGTATTTGATCACCTCTGCGGTTTTTATTTTTTGCGCTATAAACGGAAAAAGACCGAAAATTTTGAAAAAAAATGATATTTTCTACTTTTTGTTATAAAAAAAATCCAATAAACTAAATTTTAGTCATACATTTAGGCCAAAATGTATTCGGCCACATGTCTTTGGTAAAAAAAATGTCAATAAGCGTATATTTATTGGTTTGCGCAAAAGTTATAGCGTCTACAAACTAGGGTACATTTTCTGGAATTTACACAGCTTTTAGTTTATGACTGCCTATGTCATTTCTTGAGGTGCTAAAATGGCAGGGCAGTACAAAACCCCCACAAATGACCCCATTTTGGAAAGTAGACACCCCAAGGAAATTGCTGAGAGGCATGTTGAACCCATTGAATATTTATTTTTTTTGTCCCAAGTGATTGAAAAATGACAAAAAAAAAAAAAAAATATTTACAAAAAGTTGTCACTAAATGATATATTGCTCACACAGGCCATGGGCCTATGTGGAATTGCACCCCAAAATACATTCAGCTGCTTCTCCTGAGTATGGGGATACCACATGTGTGGGACTTTTTGGGAGCCTAGCCGCGTACGGGGCCCCGAAAACCAATCACCGCCTTCAGGATTTCTAAGGGTGTAAATTTTTGCTTTCACTCTTCACTGCCTATCACAGTTTCGGAGGCCATGGAATGCCCAGGTGGCACAAAACCCCCCAAAATGACCCCATTTTGGAAAGTAGACACCCCAAGCTATTTGCTGAGAGGCATATTGAGTCCATGGAATATTTTATATTTTGACACAAGTTGCGGGAAAGTGACACTTTTTTTTTTTTTTTTTTTTTTTTTTTTCATAAAGTTGTCACTAAATGATATATTGCTCACACAGGCCATGGGCATATGTGGAATTGCACCCCAAAATACATTTAGCTGCTTCTCCTGAGTACGGGGATACCACATGTGTGGGACTTTTTGGGAGCCTAGCCGCGTACGGGACCCCGAAAACCAATCACTGCCTTCAGGATTTCTAAGGGTGAAAATTTTTGATTTCACTCTTTACTGCCTATCACAGTTTCGGAGGCCATGGAAGGCCCAGGTGGCATAAACCCCCCCAAATGACCCCATTTTGGAAAGTAGACACCCCAAGCTATTTGCTGAGAGGCATGGTGAGTATTTTGCAGCTCTCATTTGTTTTTGAAAATGAAGAAAGACAAGAAAAAACATTTTTTTTTTTCTTTTTTCAATTTTCAAAACTTTGTGACAAAAAGTGAGGTCTGCAAAATACTCACTATACCTCTCAGCAAATAGCTTGGGGTGTCTACTTTCCAAAATGGGGTCATTTGGGGGGGTTTTGTGCCACCTGGGCATTCCATGGCCTCCGAAACTGTGATAGGCAGTGAAGAGTGAAATCAAAAATTCACGCCCTTAGAAAGCCTGAAGGCGGTGCTTGGTTTTCGGGGTCCCGTACGCGGCTAGGCTCCCAAAAAGTCTCACACATGTGGTATCCCCGTACTCAGGAGAAGCAGCAGAATGTATTTTGGGGTGTAATTTCACATATTCCCATGGCATGTTTGAGCAATATATCATTTAGTGACAACTTTGTGCAAAAAAAAAAAAAAAAAAAAAAAAATTTGTCTCTTTCCCGCAACTTGTGTCGCAATAAAAAAAATTCCATGGACTCGACATGCCTCTCAGCAAATAGCTTGGGGTGTCTACTTTCCAAAATGGGGTCATTTGGGGGGGTTTTGAACTGTCCTGGCATTTTATGCACAACATTTAGAAGCTTATGTCACACATCACCCACTCTTCTAACCACTTGAAGACAAAGCCCTTTCTGACACTTATTGTTTACATGAAAAAGTTTTTTTTTTTTGCAAAAAAATTACTTTGAACCCCCAAACATTATATATTTTTTTAAAGCAAATGCCCTACAGATTAAAATGGTGGGTGTTTCATTTTTTTTTTTCACACAGTAATTGCGCAGCGATTTTTTAAACGCATTTTTTGGGGAAAAAACACACTTTTTTAAATTTTAATGCACTAAAACACACTATATTGCCCAAATGTTTGATGAAATAGAAAAGATGATCTTAGGCCGAGTACATGGATACCAAACATGACATGCTTTAAAATTGCGCACAAACGTGCAGTGGCAACAAAATAAATACATGTTTAAAAGCCTTCAAAAGCCTTTACAGGTTACCACTTTAGATTTACAGAGGAGGTCTACTGGAAAAATTACTGCACTCGATCTGGCCTTCGCGGTGATACCTCACATGCATGGTGCAATTGCTGTTTACATATGACGCCAGACCGCCGCTTGCATTCGCCTTAGCGCGAGAGCAGGGGGCGACAGGGGTGCTTTTTTTTTTTTTTTTTTTTTCTTTATTATTTTTTTGCTTTTTTAATCTTACTTTTAAACTGTTCCTTTCATATTTTTTTTTTTTAATCATTTTTATTGTTATCTCGGGGAATGTAAATATCCCCTATGATAGCAATAGGTAGTGACAGGTACTCTTTTTTGAAAAAATTGTGGTCTATTAGACCCTAGATCTCTCCTCTGCCCTCAAAGCATCTGACCACACCAAGATCGGTGTGATAAAATGCTTCCCCAATTTCCCAATGGCGCTATTTACATCCGGCGAAATCTAAGTCATAAAATGCTCGTAGCTTCCGGTTTCTTAGGCCATAGAGATGTTTGGAGCCACTCTGGTCTCTGATCAGCTCTATGGTCAGCTGGCTGAATCACCGGCTGCATTCTCAGGTTCCCTGTTGAGACAGGAGAGCCAGAGAAAAACACGGAAGACGGTGGGGGTGGGGGGGGCATTCCCTCCCACGGCTTGTAAAGGCAGTCTAGAGGCTAATTAGCCGCTAGGATTGCTTTTACATGAAAGCCGACCGCTGGCTGAAAAGAATGATACCAAGATGATACCTAAACCTGCAAGCATCATTCTGGTATAACCACTCAAAGTCGTGAATGGCGTACCTGAAGACAAAAAAATGGTTAACAATGGTTAACAATAAAGCACAGTAAACAGTAAAGTATAAATAATTACACACCTGAAAAACAAACATGATAAAACATAATAACAATAACAATAACAATAAAACATTGCAGAATAGAATACAGTAAAAAAGAGCAGAACAATAGAGAGAGAGAATAGAGAGAGAGAGAGAACAATAAAACGACAACTATTTTTTTTTTATTTCATATTTTTTTTTTTTTTACACTTTTTTTGTAACTAACTTTTATAACGGTAACCGGTTCCAGGTTCGGGTCTCTCAAAATGCGATGGCATCTTGGGAGACCCTGTGAAAGTGTGCCTAGTCTGTGCAATGCTGTACTCTACGCTAATACTCAACTAGTGAATGGTAGCGTTCAAAACATTCACCAATGCAAAGACCAGGATTGTCAGGACAGGAGGGACAATAATAGCGGGTGTCACGCCTATATCCGCGCTTGCTGCAGACACAACATCTTTTTTGGGGGGGTTCGTTGGGTAGGGGTACTCGGGAGGACATAAAGAAAATGCCTCTCATGCAGCCGACTGCATTTGGTTGGGGATGTGAATGGGGGAAGTATGGGCGCTGCAGAAGCGGTGGGTTCCCAATTAGGATTGGCGAATGCAGCAGGAAGGGCATTATGGGCACGACGGGCCTGTGTTTGTCTTCTTGGTGGCAGCGGGACACTACTTGTGCTTGCCACCTCACCAGCTTGAACTGCACTTATGGGACTCGCCACGTCACCACGTGTTACTGCAGTGCTGGTTTGACTACGACCGGGGTGTACTAGGCCGCTGGCGCTTGCCAGTTCCCCAAAACGCTACCAAAAAACTGTTAGCGATCGCAGGGATCAGGCCTGACTCTGCGAACGCTGCAGTTATGCGTTTAGTGTTTTGTAAGTGACAGTGATCAATCGATACTGCACTTGGGTGGGCTGGGCCGGGCGGAGGGGCAAAACGCAGGTGCTAGCAGGTATCTGGGCTGATCCCGCTAACACTGCGTTTTTGGGAACCCTAAACTGCTGGTGATGCTAGTATAGATCTGATCAGATATTGATCCGTTCAGATACTATACCACTAAGGGAGGTGTACGGTGCGTGCGTGGGTGTTAGCGGTACTGGCGCTAACCTGACGCTGCCTGGGGCTGGTGCTTGCCAGTTCACCAAAATGCTACCAAAAAAACTGTTAGCGATCGCAGGGATCAGGCCTGACTCTGCGAACGCTGCAGTTATGCGTTTAGTGCCTTGTAAGTGACAGTGATCGATCGATACTGCACTTGGGTGGGCTGGGCGGAGGGGCAAAACGCAGGTGCTAGCAGGTATCTGGGCTGATCCCGCTAACACTGCGTTTTTGGGAACCCTAAACTGCTGGGGACGCTAGTATAGATCTGATCGGATCAGATATTGATCCGATCAGATACTATACCACTAAGGGAGGCGCATGCTGTGTGCGTGGGTGTTAGCGGTACTGGCGCTAATCTGACGCTGCCTGGGGCGACGCATATCACCGCCGGGCGATCGGGGGGCTAAACCTTTATTCGGTAATAAACGGCGGGTGCCCTGACACTATAAAAAAAAAAAAAACTAACCAGCGTCAACCGTAACGGTTATACAGTGATCAGTGGTGAAAGGGTTAACTAGGGGGCAATCAAGGGGTTAAAACATTTATTAGGTAGTATATGGGGGTCCCTGACGCTATAAAACGCTGACGGCGAACCTAAATATTTACCTCACTAACTAGCGTCACCAGCGACACTAATACAGCGATCAGAAAAATGATCGCTTAGCGACACTGGTGACAGGGGGTGATCAAGGGGTTAAAACTTTATTAGGGGGGTTAGGGGGGTACCCTAGACCTACAGGGGGGTAACAGTAACTGTGCTAACACAGTAACTGTCACAAACTGACACAGCAGTAATCAAAAAAAAAAAAAAAAAAACTGCTGGTGTCAGTTTGTGACAGGGGGGGGGTGATTGGGGGGGGATCGGGGGGCGATCGGGGGGGATCGGGGTGTAATGTGTGCCTGGCATGTTCTACTGTGTGTGTGTGTGTTAGTGCACTCACTCACATGTCGTCTCTCCTCGGGCCGGAACGGAAACTACCGACCCGAGGGGAGATTACATCACTTCCTTTGCTGCTGTTTAGCATACAGCAGCAAAGGAGTGTTCCCATTGGCCGGCGGCGATCGCGAGGGGGGGGCCACGAACGGATGGCCTCCCCCTCGTCTCTGATCGCCGGGGGACAGAACGGGACCGCCTCGGGCGGCGGGGGGGGGTCCGATCGGACCCCCCACCCGCGGAAGGCAAATCACGTATATATGTACGTGATTTTGCCTGTCCGTGCCGCCTTGCCGACGTACATCGGCGTGAGGCGGTCGTCAAGTGGTTAAGACAAAACAAATCACAGATTGCCTTTATACAGGAAACGCATTTCCGCTCTGACAACATTCAGAAACTACACAATATACACTACCCTACGGTATACCATGCCACTAATGATGACTCTAAATCAAAAGGGGTGGCTATTTTAATAGCAAGAAACTGTCCTCTACAAATAACAGAAGTTAAACGAGACATTAAAGGTAGATTTCTTTTTCTCAAAGGGACTCTTCACAACAAACCCATAACGTTAGCAAACATATATGCTCCTAACACAAAGCAAGTTCAATTCTTTCGCGAGACCCTACAATTACTAACGGAATTTTATTCTGGCATCCTTATTGTGGGTGGGGACTTTAACGTAGCACTCTCTCCATCGCAAGATACATCCACAGGCGCATCCTCTATGCCCTACAGAGCTCTTCGGGCCATTAAAAAACACCTTAGAGATCTGACCCTTCACGACGCCTGGCGAACACTACACCCAAGGGAGAGAGACTTCACGTTTTACTCCGCACCACACGATAAATACGCGAGAATTGACCACTTTTTCATATCCCAATCGGACTTATCGTTCCTTTCGAAGGCCTCCATCAATCCCATGGTGTTATCGGACCATAGCCCCATATCCATCACTCTAGATATACCAGCAACTAAATCCCACAAAAGGATTTGGCGTCTAGATAATTCCGTCTTAACAGACATAGACATCACCCACAAACTTAACACACGACTCAAACAATATTTTTCGGAAAACACCTCAAAGGATTCAAAACAATCCAGCATATGGGCAGCGCACAAATGCGTAATACGTGGAGAAATTCTATCTTTGACTGCATACAGACGTAAACTCAAGCGCGATCGCATTGCCACACTGTCTGATAAAATCCTTAAGCTAGAACAAGCACACAAGCTCTCCTTAGCCACAAAATCCCTTGTTGAACTGATCAAAGCTAGAGAAGAACTCCTAGAAGAACTCGGTAAATCCCTAAAACGCAAATATGTCTTAACACAAAAACTGTTCTATGAATTTGGCAACAAATCCGGAAAATTGCTTGCCAGAGCTTTACAATCCCAAAAAGCAATGAATACCATACACACTATTAAAAACCAGTCTGGCACGTCTCTTGTCTCTTCCGAAGCTATTGCTGACCAGTTTGTCCAATATTTTTCGGCTCTCTACAACTTACCTTCCTCCACCGAACTGGGCAATACTCCTGAAAGACAAGCGACAATCACAGAATTTCTGAATAACTTTTGCCCATCTTCTATTTCGGCTGAAGACGCAGCAAACCTTTCTACTCCCATTACTGCAGACGAAATTATATCAGTGTTAAAACAACTTAAAACAGGTAAAAGCCCTGGCCCTGATGGTCTGACCGTGAGTTACTATAAAACTTTCCAGGATATACTTACCCCTCAACTAGCTAAGATTTTCAATGACCTCTCCTCGTCCTCTTCAGTAAATACGGATCTATTGGAAGCCCACATCACGCTTATTCCCAAACCAGGTAAAGATGAAACCTTAGTGACTAATTATAGACCCATTTCCCTTATCAATGTTGACATGAAAATCTATTCCAAAATCCTTGCCAACTGAATGCTCCCTTTACTCCCCAAACTGATCTCATTAGATCAAGTTGGCTTTATCCCTGGGAGGGAGGCGAGGGATAATACAATAAAAGCAATCAACATACATCATTGGCTCTCCACTTCACCCAAACAAGGTTTTTTTCTATCCCTTGACGCGGAAAAGGCGTTCGACAGGGTGGCATGGGACTACATGATAGCAGTGCTACAGCCAATGGGATTCCCAGCACACTTCACCCAATTAATCTTGGCCCTATATGCGTCCCCCACAGCCAGAATAAGGGTTAATGGCCACTAGGGATGAGCCGAACACCCCCCGGTTCGGTTCGCACCAGAACCTGCGAACGGACCGAAAGTTCGCACGAACGTTAAAACCCCATTGACGTCTATGGGACTCGAACGTTCGAAATCAAAAGTGCTCATTTTAAAGGCTAATTTGCATGGTATTGTCCTAAAAAGGTTTTGGGGACCCGGGTCCTACCCCAGGGGACATGTATCAATGCAAAAAAAAACTTTTAAAAACGGCCGTTTTTTCGGGAGCAGTGATTTTAATGATGCTTAAAGTAAAAAAAAAAAAAAAGTGAAATATTCCTTTAAATATCGTACCTGGGGTGTGTCTATAGTAGGCCTGTAAAGTGGCTCGTGTTTCCCGTGTTTAGAACAGTCCCTGCACCAAATGTCATTTTTAAAGGAAAAAATCTCATTTAAAACTGCTTGCGGGTTTAATGTCATGTCGGGTCATGGCAATATGGATGAAAATCAGTGAGACAAACGGCATGGGTACCCCCCAGTCCATTACCAGGCCCTTTGGGTCTTGTATGGATATTAAGGGGAACCCCGCACCCAAATTAAAATAAGGAAAGGCCCTATATACTCTGAACAGCAGTATACAGGCGGTGCAAACAAGACAGGGACTGTAGGTTTGTTGTTAAGTAGAATCTCTTTGTAATTTTGAATGGGTAAATTTTTAAAGCGTTTAGCTCCAGCCAAAAAATCTTTTTTAAGCTTTTTGGAAAACATAGGGAAGGGTTATCACCCCTGTGACATTTGTTTTGCTGTCTTTCCTCCTCTTCAGAAGATTTCACCTCACTTTTTGTCCCAATGAAAAATGTTTTTTGAAAATTTGGGTTTTTTGTGGAACAAGGATTGGAAAGCATCAGTGGAAAGGAGAAA
Source organism: Aquarana catesbeiana (assembly GCF_042186555.1). Taxonomy (NCBI): domain Eukaryota; kingdom Metazoa; phylum Chordata; class Amphibia; order Anura; family Ranidae; genus Aquarana; species Aquarana catesbeiana. The sequence goes on along the minus strand of NC_133331.1, from coordinate 280,763,531 downwards.
TTGTTTTCCCATATTAACTCTTACAGGAGAGAATTTCCCTTCCTAGGGGTAGATTTCATCTCACTTCCTGTTGTCTCCTTCCGTTTGCAAGTAGGAGTCGTTTGTAAGTTAGATGTTTGAAAGTAGGGTCCTGCCCTATATACTCAGCAGAAATTTGGGCCTTAGGTGTTGCTGTGGCCACAACACTGTAAGCCCTCACAGGGCCCTGCTGTGAAATATTAGATCAAGAATTGTAATTACATGCCCCTGTTGAACAGGAGCTGAAAAATTAGGCCTTAGGCACTGGTGCTGGTGCCACAACACTGCAACCCCTTACAGACACTCTAGTTGGAACGCAGGAACGAGCCCTGCTGCAAAGTATTGCATCAAAAATTGTAATTACACGCCCCTGTTAGACAGGGGCAGAAAAATTGGGCCTTAGGCACTGGTGCTGGTGCCACAACACTGCAACCCCTCACAGACACTCTAGTTGGAACGCAGGAACGAGCCCTGCTGCAAAGTATTGCATCAAAAATTGTAATTACACGCCCCTGTTAGACAGGGGCAGAAAAATTGGGCCTTAGGCACTGGTGCTGGTGCCACAACACTGCAACCCCTCACAGACACTCTAGTTGGAACGCAGGAACGAGCCCTGCTGCAAAGTATTGCATCAAAAATTGTAATTACACGCCCCTGTTAGACAGGGGCAGAAAAATTGGGCCTTAGGCACTGGTGCTGGTGCCACAACACTGCAACCCCTCACAGACACTCTAGTTGGAACGCAGGAACGAGCCCTGCTGCAAAGTATTGCATCAAAAATTGTAATTACACGCCCCTGTTAGACAGGGGCAGAAAAATTGGGCCTTAGGCACTGGTGCTGGTGCCACAACACTGCAACCCCTCACAGACACTCTAGTTGGAATGCAGGAACGAGCCCTGCTGCAAAGTATTACATCAAAAATTGTAATTACACGCCCCTGTTAAACAGGGGCTGAAAAATTGTGCCTTAGGCACTGGTGGTGGCGCCCAGAACCAAAAATGTTCTTACAAGCTATCAGCGTGATGATTGAGGAGGAAGAGGATAATTACTCAGGGATAGTCACTCAGCATCAGCATAGGCAGTCTTTGAAGGGATCTGAGATTTCAAAAAAAATTATTCGGTTACATCAGCATCAGGTGCTTGGTAGCTGGTGGTGATCCAAGACTCATTCATTTTTATGAAGGTCAGCCGATCGACCGAGTCGGTGGACAACGCACCCTGTGATCGGTTAACACGCCTCCAGCAGCACTGAATGTGCGTTCCGAAAGAACGCTGGATGCAGGACAGGCCAGTAGCTCAATTGCATACTGTGCAAGCTCTGGCCAGTGATCCATCCTCAAGACCCAGTAACCCAGAGGATTTTCGGTGGGAAAGGTGTCCAAGTCTGATCTTGCCCCTAGGTATTCCTGCACCATGTAAAACAGACGCTGGCGATGGTTGCTGGAACCGATCATACCTTGGGGCTGCGTACCAAAAAATTGTCTGAACGCATCGGTCAGACGGCCACCTTCTCCACCGCTCCTTCTTTGACTGACCGAAGCCTCAGCAACACGTTGTCCAGAAACAGGAGTTTGTAACCTCCCAGTCTCTGGGAACGCGTTGCACAGACCTTTCTGCAAGGCCTCCCGAAGATGTTTCATCCTCTGCTCCCTCTGCGATGGCAAGATAAGGTCCGCAACCTTACCCTTGTAACGTGGATCAAGGAGGGTTGCCAGCCAGTATTGGTCCTTCTCCTTGATACCACGAATACGAGGATCCTTACGCAGGCTTTGCAGGATCAGGGGGCCATGCAGCGTAGGTTTGCTGAGGCATTCGGTCCGGAGTCCTCTGGGTCACTAAGAACGACATGGTCCGCAGCCACCTCCTCCCAGCCACGTACAAGTCCATGTGTTTCTTGGGACTGATCCCTTAAAGACTGCTGCTGATGCTGAGTGCCAGGCTCCACCTCCATACTGACACAATCTTCCTCCTCCTCCTCTTCCTCCTCGTCCTCTTCCTGTGTGATCGGCGGGCACGCAGGAACACTGTCTGGATAAAGGGGGCCTTGAGAGCTAAGGAAGTCCTCCTCTTCCTGCCTCTGTTCTGCCTCAAGTGCCCTGTCCATTATTCTGCGCAGCGTGTGCTCCAACAGGTGGACAAGGGGGACAGTGTCACTGATGCATGCACTGTCACTGCTCACCATCCTCGTGGCCTCCTCGAATGGTGACAGGACAGTGCATGCATCCCTGATCATGGCCCACTGGCGTGGGGAAAAAAAAACAAGCTTCCCTGACCCTGTCCTGGTGCCATAGTCGCACAGGTACTCATTGATGGCCCTCTGCTGCGTGTGCAGCCGCTGCAGCATGGCCAATGTTGAGTTCCACCTGGTGGGCATGTCACAGATTAGGCGGTTCTTGGGCAGGTTAAACTCCTTTTGGAGGTCCGTCAGCCGAGCACTGGCATTATATGACCGGCGGAAATGCACACAGACTTTCCTGGCCTGCCTCAGGACATCCTGTAAGCCCGGGTACCTGCCCAAGAACCGCTGCACCACCAAGTTAAGGACGTGAGCCAAACAGGGCACATGGGTCATTTGTCCCTGTCGGAGGGCAGAGAGGAGGTTGGTGCCATTGTCGCAAACCACCATTCCTGCCTTAAGTTGGCGTGGCGTCAACCACCTCTGAACCTGCCCCTGCAGAGCTGACAGAACCTCTGCCCCAGTGTGGCTCCTGTCCCCCAAGCACACCAGCTCAAGCACCGCATGGCATCTTTTGGCCTGCGTACTTGCGTAGCCCCTTGAACGCCTACGGAGCACCGCTGGTTCCGAGGAAGAGGCCATGGAGGAAGAAGAAGAGGAGGGGGTGGAGGAGAGAGGTGTGTCACAATCAGCATTTTGGAGGCGTGGTGGCGGAACAACCTCCAACACTACTGCACCTTGTCCTGCATCCTTCCCAGCTGCCAGCAGAGTCACCCAATGCGCCGTGAAACTTAGGTAACGTCCCTGTCCATGCCTGCTGGACCATGAGTCAGCGGTAATATGCACCTTACCGCTGACCGCCCTGTCCAGCGAGGCATGGACATTGCCTTCCACATGCCGGTAGAGAGCCGGAATCGCCTTCCGTGAGAAAAAGTGGCGTTTGGGTACCTGCCACTGAGGAATCGCACATTCCACAAACTCACGGAAGGGGGCAGAGTCTACCAACTGAAAAGGCAGCAGTTGAAGTGCTAGCAATTTTGCCAAGCTAGCATTCAACCGCTGGGCATGTGGATGGCTGGGAGCAAACTTCTTTCGGCGGTGCAGCAGCTGGGGCAGGGAAATTTGCCTGGTACAATCTGACGTCGGTGTACCAAAAGCAGATTGCCCACAAGTACTTGGCTGTGACACACCTAATTCTACACCTTCATTCCTCTCAGTGCAGGTCTCAGAGAGGACTGAAGGTCTAGTGGGGTTGGAAATCTCAGCTGATGAGGAGCAAGGAGAGATCCTCTTTGTTCTTTGGTGTGGGTCTTTTAGATACGCTTGCCAACGAACTGCATGGCAGGTCAACATATGTCTGGTCAAGCATGTGGTACCCAAGCGGGAGATGTTTTGGCCACGCGAGATACGCTTGAGACATATGTTGCAAATAGCAGCGGTGCGATCTGATGCACTCGTCTCAAAAAAGGCCCACACCAAAGAACTTTTTGAATAACGCGCAGAGACTGCAGCGCCCTGCACATGTGGAGCTTTGGGGTGTGATGCAGTCAATGTGCTGCCCTTAGGCTGGCCCCTGGAGGGCATCCTGCCTCGTTGGTGATGTGCCGCCGCCTCCTCCTCCTCCTCCTCCTCCTCCTCCTCCTCTCTCCTATCAGGCACCCACGTTGAGTCAGTGACCTCATCATCCCCTCCCTCCTCATCACTGGAGCAAACCTGGCAGTATGCTGCAGCAGGGGGAGCATGACTGCCAGATTGCTGTCCTTCTTGGGCACCCCCTCTGTCCGTGCTCATGTTACTGCCTTCATCGAGCTCAGTATCGTCATCAGAGCCTTCCAAACGCTGGGCATCCTCCTGGAGCATGTACCCAACACTGTGGTCAAACAGTTCGAGGGAATCCTCATGAGGACATGGTGGAGCTAGGGAAGGAGTCACTGATGACATTGAGCTGAGGGAAGAGGCCGCTGCTTTGCCAGACAAAGCACCCTGGGCATGGGTGAGAGAGGATGAGGAGGATGAGGACGGCTTGGTCATCCACTCGACCAAGTCTTCCGCATGTTGCGGCTCAACATGGCCAGCTGCCGAAAAAAAGGCCAAGCGTGTCCCATGGCCACGTGCTGATGAGGATGCACCGTCTCCACGACCAGCACTAGACACAGAGCCTGCTTGCCCTCTCTTATTGCTTGTGACTGTCTGCCTCTCCTTCTTGGCCTTCCAGACATACTAATGGCCTGTAGCTGCACTAAGCTGGGATAGAACACCTGTAATTTTCTTCAAGTAGCTTTATATACTGTAACCAGACAAGCCTGCCTGTCAGTAGGAAGATAACAGGAACGGATCTAGCTGAACACTGTGAGCAGGACGCACTGTACTAAATGTAAATAGTCTAGCTGCCTGACCGTGGTACTAATAGGATCAAATAGAACACCTGTAATTTTCTTCAGGTAGCTTTATATACTGTAACCAGACAAGCCTGCCTGTCAGTAGGAAGATAACAGGAACGGATCTAGCTGTACACTGTGAGCAGGACGCACTGTACTAAATGTAAATAGTCTAGCTGCCTGACCGTGGTACTAATAGGATCAAATAGAACACCTGTAATTTTCTTCAGGTAGCTTTATATACTGTAACCAGACAAGCCTGCCTGTCAGTAGGAATTTAACAGGAACGGATCTAGCTGAACACTGTGAGCAGGACGCACTGCACTAAATGTAAATAGTCTAGAAGATAACAGGAACGGATCTAGCTGAACACTGTGAGCAGGACGCACTGCACTAAATGTAAATAGTCTAGAAGATAACAGGAACGGATCTAGCTGAACACTGTGAGCAGGACACACTGCACTAAATGTAAATAGTCTAGAAGATAACAGGAACGGATCTAGCTGAACACTGTGAGCAGGACGCACTGCACTAAATGTAAATAGTCTAGAAGATAACAGGAACGGATCTAGCTGAACACTGTGAGCAGGACGCACTGCACTAAATGTAAATAGCAGGAACGGATCTAGCTGAACACTGTGAGCAGGACGCACTGCACTAAATGTAAATAGTCTAGAAGATAACAGGAACGGATCTAGCTGAACACTGTGAGCAGGACGCACTGCACTAAATGTAAATAGCAGGAACGGCTCAAGCTGAACACTGTGAGCAGGACGCACTGCACTAAATGTAAATAGCAGGAACGGATCTAGCTGAACACTGTGAGCAGGACGCACTGCACTAAATGTAAATAGTCTAGAAGATAACAGGAACGGATCTAGCTGAACACTGTGAGCAGGACGCACTGCACTAAATGTAAATAACAGGAACGGATCTAGCTGAACACTGTGAGCAGGACGCACTGCACTAAATGTAAATAGCAGGAACGGATCTAGCTGAACACTGTGAGCAGGACGCACTGCACTAAATGTAAATAACAGGAACGGATCTAGCTGAACACTGTGAGCAGGACGCACTGCACTAAATGTAAATAGTCTAGAAGATAACAGGAACGGATCTAGCTGAACACTGTGAGCAGGACACACTGCACTAAATGTAAATAGCAGGAACGGATCTAGCTGAACACTGTGAGCAGGACGCACTGCACTAAATGTAAATAGCAGGAACGGATCTAGCTGAACACTGTGAGCAGGACGCACTGCACTAAATGTAAATTGCAGGAACGGATCTAGCTGAACACTGTGAGCAGGACGCACTGCACTAAATGTAAATAGTCTAGAAGATAACAGGAACGGATCTAGCTGAACACTGTGAGCAGGACGCACTGCACTAAATGTAAATAGCAGGAACGGATCTAGCTGAACACTGTGAGCAGGACGCACTGCACTAAATGTAAATAGCAGGAACGGATCTAGCTGAACACTGTGAGCAGGACGCACTGCACTAAATGTAAATAGTCTAGAAGATAACAGGAACGGATCTAGCTGAACACTGTGAGCAGGACGCACTGCACTAAATGTAAATAGCAGGAACGGATCTAGCTGAACACTGTGAGCAGGACGCACTGCGTTAAATGTAAATAGTCTAGATAGAAGATAACAGGAACGGATCTAGCTAAACTGAATACAGTGTATATATATATATGCAACACCTGGGATGCATATATATACACAATACACTGTAAGTGCAGCTAACTGACTGACTGTTCTGCCTAATCTATCTAACTCAAATCAAATGACACTGTCTATCTCTCTCTCTATCTCTCAGCACACCGGAACACACACTACACAGGGCCGCCGTGCAGGCGGCCTTATATAGTGTGGGGTGTGTACTAAATCCCCTGAGCCATAATTGGCCAAAGCCACCCTGGCTTTGGCCAATTACAGCTCTCTCTACTGACGGCGCTGTGATTGGCCAAGCATGCGGGTCATAGTGCATGCTTGGCCAATCATCAGCCAGCAATGCACTGCGATGCCGCAGTGAATTATGGGCCGTGACGCGCCACACGAATTTAGCGCGAACGGCCCATAACGTTCGCAATTCGGCGAACGATCGAACAGCCGATGTTCGAGTCGAACATGGGTTCGACTCGAACACGAAGCTCATCCCTATTGGTGACCAGAGCAGGGTCCATAGTCCTGCATTGGATGTCAGGACACCAAAGGACAGTCCACCGGGGGATGGTATGGGGGCACCTCCTGTTGGGGGAGGGGTGGAGGATCAGGTAAATAAAATGGTTTCTCCTCTCCCTGGGGCAATACTAGTGATTAATCATTACAGAGGGGCTGCAGATGGGCTTTAAGGGGAGAAGGAGAGACAAGTAAGATATGGAGGGGGGGTTCTCTTGTTACTTGTCCTGGGGGGGATGGGGGGTTCCGTCATGAACTTGCAACAAGGGGTGATAATGGTCATGTTCCTGGGGGATGAGGATGAGCTCCATGTGGGGGAGGGGGGTCCCGGATGAGCTCCATGTGGGGGAGGGGGGTCCCGGATGAGTTCCATGTGGGGGAGGGGGGTCCCGGATGAGTTCCATGTGGGGGAGGGGGGTCCCGGATGGGCTCCATGTGGGGGAGGGGGGTCCTGGATGAGTTCCCTTGTGGGGGAGGGGGGTCCCGGATGGGCTCCATGTGGGGGAGGGGGGTCCTGGATGAGTTCCCTTGTGGGGGAGGGGGGTCCCGGATAGGGTTGCCACCTGTCCGGGATTTACCCGGACAGTTCGGGTTTGGAATCATGCATCCAGGTTTCAGACCGCCTGAAACCCAGACACATTATTCAGACCACACTATGGTTTCCAGCAGGGTTGTTGGCTGCAGTTGTCTAATCTGAGAATGTCTGTTACACTCTCTGTCACACTGCCCAAAGCCAACACTAACAATTCCCCTCCCCCACATACAGACAGGAGAGGAGAGAGGGCTCAATCTGTTCCTCTTCCCCCCACCCCTCTGTGTCTGCCCACACTCCAGTCCCCGGCGCTGTGCCTCAGAAAAGGAAAGTTGGGGCCGGAAATTTGAAGTCCAGCAGCCTCAGATACATCTGGATGAGAGGTGCTGACTGCCAAGGGGTGAGTGAGCTCACCATCCATCCCTGTCTGTGACTGAAGTCCCCCCCCTTCTCTCTCCTGCCTCTGGGTAAGTACACTAAAGGTAAATCAGAGTTCTCAGAGCACCCCTTACATCAGAGTTCCCCTTTACACCAGAGACCACAGTGTTCCCCCTTATATCAGAGTCCTCTCCGTACATCAGAGTTCTCAGTGTTCCCCCTTAGATCAGGGTTACAGTGTAAGGGAACTCTGATGTAAAAGAGGAACTCTGTGGACTCTGATGTAAAGGGGGACTCTTGTGCCTAACTTCATTTGATTAGAAATGTTATTTAATTGCAAAATATATGTATAGTTTATATATTAAAAAAAAAAAAAATTGTTCTGCACCGCTAAAGTGTTCGGGTTTGACTTGAAGAAAAGGTGGTAACCCTAGTCCCGGATGAGCTCCATGTGGGGGAGGGGGGGTCCTAGATGAGCTCCATGTGGGGGAGGGGGGGTCCCGGATGAGCTCCATGTGGGGGAGGGTCCTGGATGAGCTCCATGTGGGGGAGGGGGGGTCCAGGATGAGCTCCATGTGGGGGAGGGGGGTCCTGGAAGAGCTCCATGTGGGGGAGGGGGGTCCCGGATGAGCTCCATGTGGGGGAGGGGGGGTCCAGGATGAGCTCCATGTGGGGGAGGGGGGTCCTGGATGAGCTCCATGTGGGGGAGGGGGGGTCCTGGATGAGCTCCATGTGGGGGAGGGGGGGTCCCGGATAAGCTCCATGTGGGGGAGGGTCCTGGATGAGCTCCATGTGGGGGAGGGGGGGTCCAGGATGAGCTCCATGTGGGGGAGGGGGGTCCTGGAAGAGCTCCATGTGGGGGAGGGGGGTCCCGGATGAGCTCCATGTGGGGGAGGGGGGGTCCAGGATGAGCTCCATGTGGGGGAGGGGGGTCCTGGATGAGCTCCATGTGGGGGAGGGGGGGTCCTGGATGAGCTCCATGTGGGGGAGGGGGGGTCCCGGATGAGCTCCATGTGGGGGAGGGGGGGTCCCGGATGAGCTCCATGTGGGGGAGGGGGGGTCCCGGATGAGCTCCATGTGGGGGAGGGAGGGTCCTGGATGAGCTCCATGTGGGGGAGGGGGGGTCCCGGATGAGCTCCATGTGGGGGAGGGAGGGTCCTGGATGAGCTCCATGTGGGGGAGGGGGGTCCCGGATGAGCTCCATGTGGGGGAGGGGGGGTCCTGGATGAGCTCCATGTGGGGGAGGGGGGGTCCTGGATGAGCTCCATGTGGGGGAGGGGGGGGTCCCAGATGAGCTCCATGTGGGGGAGGGGGGGTCCAGGATGAGCTCCATGTGGGGGAGGGGGGGTCCTGGATGAGCTCCATGTGGGGGAGGGGGGGGGTCCTGGATGAGGTCCATGTGGGGGAGGGGGGTCCCGGATGAGCTCCATGTGGGGGAGGGGGGGTCCAGGATGAGCTCCATGTGGGGGAGGGGGGGTCCCGGATAAGCTGCATGTGGGGGAGGGGGGTCCCGGATGAGCTGCGTGTGGGGGAGGGGGGTCCCGGATTATCTCCATGTGGGGGAGGGGGGCCATGGATGATCTCCATGTGGGGGAGGGGGGCCTTCATTTACTGCCCCCCCAGGTGTAGAATTGGGGTGTAGAGGAGACTCTGATAGTTAGTGATGTTCTATTTTAGAAATCCCCACACTGCCCCCTATAGTGCTGGAAACACACTACATCACCTTCTCTGATCACCTCTACACAGAGGCACTAGGAAAGGCCTGCTGAATGTGGATGTGTGGTGGTGAGAGGGGGGGATGGGTCCCTCAGTACACATCATAATACACATATTATCATTCCATATAATATCATATGGAAATGGAAGGGGGGTGTGGCTGATATGTCCTAGTTAGATATGGCACCTCATCCCAATGATTATTAGAAAAAAGGAACAAAGGGAATGGGGATTATCATGGTGCCAGTCGACTCAAGAAATCATTAATAATAAAGTATTTTATTACATCAATATTGTAGACATACAAAACATACAAAAAATTCATTAAAATCAAATAAGAAAAGGAGAGCACATTATAATTACTACTAGCCAGAATGGTCTTGGCCTGCTAACGTTGTGCGTCAATTCTTCCCTACATGTTTCACCAAACAATTGGCTTCTTCAGGGAAATAAGACGTGACCAATATAATAAATGTAGCTCTAAGAGGAAACTGAAAAATGCAAAGAATTAAACATAGATAGTACATAGCAACATGATTTAAATATGATGTGCGATAATGGAGAAGCGGCATGGCATGAGGAGTCTCCCCCCCCCCCCCCCCCCCGTGAAAAAGAACCACCCCACAACCCCAAATGACAATGCTCCCTTACCTACACCGATGTCACCAGTCGGCCGGGTCAGGACAGAGACCGCCCAGAGGCAGCAGCCCAGTTCCACCACATTGTGGCTGCAGGGGGCAAAAAGGTGCATATTAGGATAGAAGAGGATTGAAAAAAACATTTACATCAACATGGGAACCAAACACATCCCATGTATAGGGCTAACATAACCTCAGTACCTACCAATGATAGTTGAAAAACTGAAGTCCAATACTAGGGCGCTGGAGAAACCAATAAAAATCCAATTGTGCAATAGGAAACACTTAGATTGAAGCTGTGGTATCAGAAAACAAAAAGGGAATTGCTACTATGAAAGAAGTGATCATTGGATATAAATCGAATAAAATCACAAAATGATCTCCAAAAGTAGACCATCATTTACACTTACCCAGGACAAAAACGATGCATGGCTAATCTTCCAAATCAGATAAAGTACTGGAATTGATTGCTCACTGTAGACTGCCAGGCAGACTATCAAACACTACACAGAGCGTAAAGGCAAAATCGGCCTTAAGCAGAAACAACTAGGAAAGAAAAAAGGAAAAGACCGGGTAACATAATGAAAAGAGATCTGAAATAACAAGAGCTGAAGAATCCAAGAGCATGCCCTATAGATGACACTAACCTTGTATGTGAACAAAAAGCGTGGCAGCGCCCCAGAGTCCAACTATTAGAGAGCTGGAGGGGCTTTACATTACAGAGGGGCTGCAGATGGGCTTTAAGGGGAGAAGGAGAGACAAGTAAGATATGGAGGGGGGGTTCTCTTGTTACTTGTCCTGGGGGGGAATGGGGGGTTCCGTCATGAACTTGCAACAAGGGGTGATAATGGTCATGTTCCTGGGGGATGAGGATGAGCTCCATGTGGGGGAGGGGGGTCCCGGATGAGCTCCATGTGGGGGAGGGGGGTCCCGGATGAGTTCCATGTGGGGGAGGGGGGTCCCGGATGAGCTCCATGTGGGGGAGGGGGGTCCCGGATGAGTTCCATGTGGGGGAGGGGGGTCCTGGATGAGCTCCATGTGGGGGAGGGGGGTCCTGGATGAGTTCCATGTGGGGGAGGGGGGTCCCAGATGAGCTCCATGTGGGGGAGGGGGGTCCCGGATGAGTTCCATGTGGGGGAGGGGGGTCCTGGATGAGCTCCATGTGGGGGAGGGGGGTCCTGGATGAGTTCCCTTGTGGGGGAGGGGGGTCCCGGATAGGGTTGCCATGTTGATGAAGACAAGGGCCTCATCCCCACACCCTGGCCGGTGGTTGTGGGTGTCTGTGGGCAGGGGGCTTATCGGAATCCAGAAGCCCCCTTTAACAAGGGGACCCCCAGATCCCGGCCCTCCCCGGCCCTCCCCCTGTGTGAAATGGTAAGGGTACCCCTACCATTTCACTAAAAAACTGTCAAAAATGTTAAAAATGACAAGAGACAGTTTTTGACAATTCCTTTATTTAAATGCTTCTTCTTTCTTCTATCTTCCTTCGGTTTCTTCCTCCATCTTCTTCTTCTTCTGGTTCTTCTGGTTCTTCCGCCGGTGTTCTCATCTGGCATCTTCCTCCGGGTTGTTGGCGTCTTCTTCCCTTGAGCCGCTCCGCATCCATGATGGCATGGAGGGAGGCTCCCGCTCTTCTCTTCATCTTCTTTTCGAGCGCTCCGCATCCATGATGGCATAGAGGGAGGCTCCCGCTGTGTGATGCTTCTCCTCTTCTGACGGTTCTTAAATAATGAGGGGCGGGGCCATCCAGTGACCCCACCCCCCTCTGACGCACGGTGACTTGACGGGACTTCCCTATGGCGTCATGGGGAATGCCACAGGGAAGTCCCGTCAAGTCCCCGTGCGTCAGAGGGGGCGGGGTCACTGGGTGGCCCCGCCCCCCATTATTTAAGAACCGTCAGAAGTGGAGAAGCGTCACACAGCAGGAGCCTCCCTCCATGCCATCATGGATGCGGAGTGGCCCGAAAAGAAGATGAAGACAAGAAGATGAAGACAAGAAGATGAAGACAAGAAGATGAAGAGAGAAGCGTCACACAGTGGGAGCCTCCCTCCATGCCATCATGGATGCGGAGCGGCCCGGAGAAGAAGGGAAGAAGATGCCGCGGAGGAAGATGCCGGACGAGAACACCGGAGGAAGAACCAGAAGAAGAAGAAGATGGAGGAAGAAACCGAAGGAAGATAGAAGAAAGAAGATAGAAGAAAGAAGAAGCATTTAAATAAAGGAATTGTCAAAAACTGTCTCTTGTCATTTTTAACATCTTTGACACTTTTTTAGTGAAATGGTAGGGGTACAAGTACCCCCTTACCATTTCACACAGGGGGGAGGGCCGGGATCTGGGGGTCCCCTTGTTAAAGGGGGCTTCCAGATTCCGATAAGCCCCCCGCCTGCAGACCCCCACAACCACCGGCCAGGGTTGTGGGGATGAGGCCCTTGTCCTCATCAACATGGGGACAAGGTGTTTTGGGGGCTACCCCAAAGCACCCTCCCAATGTTGAGGGCATGTGGTCTGGTACAGTTCAGGAGGGGGGCGCTCTCTTGTCCCCCCCTCTTTTCCGTGGCCTGCCAGGTTGCGTGCTCGGATAAGGGCCTGGTATGGATTTTTGGGGGGACCCCACGCCGTTTTTTTTTTTAATTTTGGCCGGGGTTCCCCTTAATATCCATACCAGACCTGAAGGGCCTGGTATGGAATTTAGGGGGACCCCCATGTCATTTTTTTTTTAAATTTTGGTTCGGGGTTCCCCTGTGGGGAATTCCCATGCCGTTTTTATCAATGAACTTTTATGTGTATTGTCGGACCGGCAATTCATTAATAGCCGCGAGTAGTTTAAATTACTTTTTTCCTTTGAAATGTCATTTTGCTGTCAGACTGTTCTAAACACGGGAAACATGCGCCCCTTTACAGGCATACTACAGACACCCCCCAGGTACGAAATTTAAAGGGATATTACACTTTTATTGTTTCACTTTAAGCATTATTAAAATCACTGCTCCTGAAAAAACGCCCATTTTTAAAACTTTTTTTTGCAATGATCCATGTCCCCTGGGGCAGGACCCAGGTCCCCAAACACTTTTTATGACAATACCATGCATATAAGCCTTTAAAATTAGCACTTTTGATTTCTCCCATAGACTTTTAAAGGGTGTTCCGCGGCATTCGAATTTGCTGCGAACACCCCAAATTGTTCACTGTTCGGCGAACTTGCGAACAGCCGATGTTAGACTCGAATTCGAAGCTCATCCCTAGTTGGTGACATTAGGTTTGGCTATGCAAACACTTGTTGATTTAAAGCACAGGTTCAAACCGCTGAAGGACCGCTCCATGTACATATACTGCATCAAGGCGGCCCTTAAGCGCAAAATCACGTACTTGTACGTGATTTTTTTTCTTCGGCTCTGGGGTGTGTGCCGGCAGAGCCCCGCTCCCGCTGTGATTGGGCACAGCAGGAGCCAATCAGAGGGTCCTGCGGACCCGATGGCTGCAGGAAACCCAGTGATCTTTCCGAGAGAGGCAGAACGGCGATCTGCCTATGTAAAGAAGGCAGATCGCCGTTCTGCTAGTATGAAGGACACAGATCTTGTGTTTCTGCTAAGCACTAGGGATGAGCCGAACACCCCCCTGTTCGATTCGCACCAGAACATGCGAACACCGTTAAAGTCTATGGGACACGAACATGAATAATCAAAAGTGCTAATTTTAAAGGCTTATATGCAAGTTATTGTCATAAAAAGTGTTTGGGGACCTGGGTCCTGCCCCAGGGGACATGGATCAATGCAAAAAAAGTTTTAAAAACGGCCGTTTTTTCAGGAGCAGTGATTTTAATAATGCTTAAAGTCAAACAATAAAAGTGTGATATCCCTTTAAATTTCGTACCTGGGGGGTGTCTATAGTATGCCTATAAAGGGGCGCATGTTTCCTGTGTTTAGAAGAGTCTGACAGCAAAATGACATTTTGAAGGAAAAAACTCATTTAAAACTACCCGCGGCTATTGCATTGCCGACAATACACATAGAAGTTCATTGATAAAAACGGCATGGGAGTTCCCCAAAGGGGAACCCCGAACCAAAATTAAAAAAAAAAAATGACGTGGGAGTCCTCCTAAATTCCATACCAGGCCCTTCAGGTCTGGTATGGATATTAAGGGGAACCCCGGCCAAAATTAAAAAAAAAAAATGACGTGGGGTTCCCCCTAAATTCCATACCAGACCCTTCACGAAAAAAGTGTCAAAAATGTTAAAAATGACAAGAGACAGTTTTTGACAATTCCTTTATTTAAATGCTTCTTCTTTCTTCTATCTTCCTTCATCTTCTGGTTCTTCTGGTTCTTCTGGCTCTTCTGGTTCTTCCTCCGGCGTTCTCGTCCAGCATCTCCTCCGCGGCGTCTTCTATCTTCTTCTCCTCGGGCCGCTCCGCACCCATGGCATGGGGGGGAGGCTCCCGCTCTTCTCTTCTTCTTTTCTTCTCTTCTTCTCTTCTTCATTTTCTTCTCTGGGCCGCTCCGCTATCCATGCTGGCATGGAGGGAGGCTCCCGCTGTGTGACGGCGCTCCTCGTCTGACAGTTCTTAAATAACGGGGGGGCGGGGCCACCCGGTGACCCCGCCCCCCTCTGACGCACGGTGACTTGACGGGACTTCCCTGTGACGTCACGGGGAATGCCACAGGGAAGTCCCGTCAAGTCACCGTGCGTCAGAGGGGGGCGGGGTCACCGGGTGCCCCCCCCCCGTTATTTAAGAACTGTCAGACGAGGAGCGCCATCACACAGCGGGAGCCTCCCTCCATGCCAGCATGGATTGCGGAGCGGCCCGGAGAAGAAAATGAAGAAGAGAAGAAAAGAAGAAGAGAAGAGCGGGAGCCTCCCCCCCATGCCATGGGTGCGGAGCGGCCCGAGGAGAAGAAGATAGAAGACGCCGCGGAGGAGATGCTGGACGAGAACGCCAGAGGAAGAACCAGAAGAGCCAGAAGAACCAGAAGATGAAGGAAGATAGAAGAAAGAAGATGCATTTAAATAAAGGAATTGTCAAAAACTGTCTCTTGTCATTTTTAACATTTTTGACACTTTTTTCGTGACTTGACGGGACTTCCCTGTGACGTCACGGGGAATGCCACAGGGAAGTCCCGTCAAGTCACCGTGCGTCAGAGGGGGGCGGGGTCACCGGGTGGCCCCCCCCCCGTTATTTAAG
Source organism: Aquarana catesbeiana (assembly GCF_042186555.1). Lineage (NCBI taxonomy): Eukaryota > Metazoa > Chordata > Amphibia > Anura > Ranidae > Aquarana > Aquarana catesbeiana. Next base: position 280,748,325 of record NC_133331.1, on the reverse strand, counting down.
AACTGTCAGACGAGGAGCGCCATCACACAGCGGGAGCCTCCCTCCATGCCAGCATGGATTGCGGAGCGGCCCGGAGAAGAAAATGAAGAAGAGAAGAAAAGAAGAAGAGAAGAGCGGGAGCCTCCCCCCCATGCCATGGGTGCGGAGCGGCCCGAGGAGAAGAAGATAGAAGACGCCGCGGAGGAGATGCTGGACGAGAACGCCAGAGGAAGAACCAGAAGAGCCAGAAGAACCAGAAGATGAAGGAAGATAGACGAAAGAAGATGCATTTAAATAAAGGAATTGTCAAAAACTGTCTCTTGTCATTTTTAACATTTTTGACACTTTTTTCGTGAAATGGTAGGGGTACACCATTTCACACAGGGGGGGGCCGGGATCTGGGGGTCACCTTGTTAAAGGGGGCTTCCAGATTCCGATAAGCCCCCCGCCCGCAGACCCCCACAACCACCGGCCAGGGTTGTGGGGATGAGGCCCTTGTCCTCATCAACATGGGGACAAGGTGTTTTGGGGGGCTACCCCAAAGCACCCTCCCAATGTTGAGGGCATGTGGCCTGGTACGGTTCAGGAGGGAGGGGGGGCCGCACTCTCGTCCCCCCCTCTTTTCCTGCGGCCTGCCAGGTTGCGTGCTCGGATAAGGGTCTGGTATGGATTCTTGGGGGGACCCCACGCCGTTTTTTTTTTTTTTTTTTGGCGCGGGGTTCCCCTTAAAATCCATACCAGACCTGAAGGGTCTGGTATGGAATTTAAGGGGAACCCCACGTCATTTTTTTTTTTTAATTTTGGCCGGGGTTCCCCTTAATATCCATACCAGACCTGAAGGGCCTGGTATGGAATTTAGGGGGACTCCCACGTCATTTTTTTTTTTTTAATTTTGGTTCGGGGTTCCCCTTTGGGGAATTCCCATGCCGTTTTTATCAATGAACTTCTATGTGTATTGTCGGCAATGCAATAGCCGCGGGTAGTTTTAAATGAGTTTTTTCCTTCAAAATGTCATTTTGCTGTCAGACTGTTCTAAACTCAGGAAACATGCGCCCCTTTACAGGCACACTATAGACACCCCCCAGGTACGAAATTTAAAGGGATATTACACTTTTATTGATTGATTTTAAGCATTATTAAAATCACTGCTCCTGAAAAAACGGCCGTTTTTAAAACTTTTTTTTGCATTGATCCATGTCCCCTGGGGCAGGACCCAGGTCCCCAAACACTTTTTATGACAATAACTTGCATATTAGCCTTTAAAATTAGCACTTTTGATTTCTCCCATAGACTTTTAAAGGGTGTTCCGCGGCATTCGAATTTGCCGCGAACACCCCAAATTGTTCGCTGTTCTGTGAACTTGCGAACAGCCAATGTTCGAGTCGAACATGAGTTCGACTCGAACTCGAAGCTCATCCCTACTAAGCACCAAAAGAAAGCTCTATTTGTGGGGGAAAAAAAAGGACATCAATTTTATTTGGGTACAGTGTCGCATGACCGCGCAATTGTCAGTTAAAGCAACGCAGAGCCATTTTGCAAAAAAATGGCCTGTCATTAAGGAGGGGTAAACCTTCTGGAGCTAAAGTGGTAAAAGACAAGAAAGATGCAGCATATAGTGGACATAAAGAGGAATTATACTTTGCTCTCTAATGGCCTGTGGCTTTTACTTTCTCTTCATTCCAGCTCTGCAGCCTATGCAAGAATCTTCAGTATTTAACACTTGCAGGATGGTTGGATGCCTGTCTCCCCTGCTGCATTGCTGTGGTTTCATCCACCAACTGCTTTTTCAATAGAGGACTCAGCAGTGACATAACAATTGGAGGAAGGAGTCACATTGTGTGGTGGGGAACAAAGACATACGACACACCTGGGAGGGAGTGTTGGATGATTTGCAGACTGACAGAGTCTGTGGGGCTGAAAGAGGATTGCTAGGAGATGGGTCGTTGGGGGAATGGAGAATGAGGTAAGCAAAAGTTTTTTTACTCTCCCCTAGCCTGAATTAGCAGTTAACCCTTGTAGTGTGGGCACAGAGCTCCACTGCAAGTGAGAATGTTTTGGTTTACTGTCAGATGGGCTTTAAAGAAACATGAATGTTAACGAAATGAGGTGGACAGCTTCCGCAATGCCCCCCCCCCCCCCCCCCCCCATAGAAGCTGCTGGCAGGGTAATCACCACAATCCTGAAATGAATCCAGAATGGATGAAACATTGAGGGGCTGAAAAAAGATGGGGCATTGAGGCCTTAAAGTGGCCCAGGGACTTTAAACAGTGCTCAAATCAATAAAGTAGAAAACATAAAAAATTCATTTTTTATTTAACAATCTTTAAAAAAAACAGACATTGGCCAAAGACCACATACAGAACAATATATTCATTGATACAGAGATTAATACCACTTTCTCAACATGTTTCGCTTTCCTAAGCTTCTTCAGGAGATATATTGTGATATTATGGTCAACTATGAAAATAAAGAAAATATGTATGTAAACAAATGTCTGCTTATAAGTTACAGTCATAATATATATTGATACATATTGGTTTGATCATAGGGAAAAAAATATGAAGAATACAAAAATTGATAAAACGTATATATATATCATACATCAAAGGAATATATAACACATGTGTATCAAAAATAATAATAATAATAAAAAAAAAAAAAAACACACCGACCACCAAGTCACAATTTACTTTTTCAGTCTTACCTTTAGAGAAAGAATTTTTTATTTAAAAAAATAAAAAGTAGAAATTTGTGCGATAGCAGATGTTTTTGCTCTTTTTGCTCTGCTATCGCACACATTTCTACTTTTTATTTTTTTAAATAAAAAATTCTTTCTCTAAAGGTAAGACTGAAAAAGTAAATTGTGACTTGGTGGTCGATGTGTTTTTTTTTTTATTATTATTATTTTTGATACACATGTGTTATATATTCCTTTGATGTATGAGATATATATATATATATATATATATATATATATACGTTTTATCAATTTTTGTATTCTTCATATTTTTTTCCCTATGATCAAACCAATATGTATCAATATATATTATGACTGTAACTTATAAGCAGACATTTGTTTACATACATATTTTCTTTATTTTCATAGTTGACCATAATATCACAATATATCTCCTGAAGAGGCTTAGGAAAGCGAAACATGTTGAGAAAGTGGTATTAATCTCTGTATCAATGAATATACTGTTCTGTATGTGGTCTTTGGCCAATGTCTGTTTTTTTTAAAGATTGTTAAATAAAAAATAAATTTTTTATGTTCTCTACTTTATTGATTTGAGCACCGTTTAAAGTCCCTGGGGCCACCTTAAGGCCTCAATGCCCCGTCTTTTTTCAAATATATTTTCTGGGATGTGGTGCTTTGGATTTTCCCTCCCTTCCAAATATTTTTTTCATTGAGGAGCTGAAAGAAGAGATGTAATCCAGTACCATGTGTGGGCCTTTGACCTCCTCTAGCATGCAGTGCACACCTTCTGAGTGCAAAGGAGGAGAATTCAAGCCTCATATTTTGTGTACAGAAGTGTGTAAGAAACGTGTTCATACGCCTGCTGCTTCCCTCCTATCCAGGCATATTGTCAGGACATGTAGTATGTTATATAGAACAATAGTGAAGGCATACAGTACTGTCAGTACATGAAAGGAAATTGTATGTCACGTAATGAAGGCATATTATTGGGACATGTAGTAAAGGCATACAAGTGAAGGCCGCCAGATCCTGCCCCCCGTGCCACGTGAATGAGTATGGGGTACATCATACCCCTACCCATTCACCTGGAATAAAAAGCGTCAAAAATAAAACACACTACACAGGGTTTTAAAATAATGTATTGGGCAGCTCCGGTGGTCTCTTCCTTCTTCTCTGCGCTCTCCTCCTGCTATTAGGTCGTCTTCTGCTGTTTTGCTAGCTCTTGCCTGGTCTTCCCTGTCTCCTTCTCTTCTTCTCTCCTTCTCATGTTGACAGGACGCTCTCTCCCGCTGTAAAACTGTGTGCATGGGGCGGGGCCCCCATAGGCATGGGGCGGAGTCGTCGGGTGATGTCATCCAGTGACCCCGCCCCCTTATGATGTCGCCCCTCGGGGCATGATGGGGCGGTGGGCGGGGTCAGATGACATCACCCAGTGACTCCGCCCCATGCTTATATAAGTCGTTGCGCAGCTCGCACGCTGCATTACAGAGGGGGAGAGCGTCGTGTCAACATCGGAAGAAGACCGGGCAAGAGCTAGCAAAAGAGCAGAAGATAGCTCTAGAGGCCCGGCACAAGACTCCGGACAGAGGGAGAAGAACCAGAGAGTGGAGAAGAACAAGCAAGAGCTAGCAGAAGATAGCTCTGCAGGCCTGGGAAAAGAACCAGAGAAGAGGGAAGTAGACCGGGCAAGAGCTAGCAAAAGAGCAGAAGATAGCTCTGGAGGCCCGGGAGAATATCAAGGGAAGAAGACCGGGCAAGAGCTAGCAAAAGAGCAGAAGATAGCTCTGGAGGCCCGAGAGAACCAGAGAAGAGAGTAGAGGCCCGGCACAAGACATAGAGGCAGAGAAACACTTAACCAGGGTTATCGCTGTATGCCAAGAACCAAGCAGACCGCTCCTAAGTCCACCGGAGGGAGGGCATAATACCCCCCCACTGCCATCCTCATCACCCCCCACACACAACACAAAGGCTCTTCTCGGAGCCACCACATCCTCCTCACAAAGAGCTCCATACTATCTCATCACCAATACATCATACAAATACTCCTCACCACATCTCTACACCCCCCATCACACCGCACTCACATCTCTAACATTTCTAAGATGATTACAAAGTAACAATTCACACTTCTCTAGGAAGGAGATCTTTTCTCGTGCCGATCTCTTCTCACCACAATACAATATATAGGAGAGGAGAACAAGACACCTTCCTAGAAAGATTCTCTTCATATCTCTAGACTTCCCTCATCATTACCAGGAGATCGGGAAAGAAAACCTGTTCAAGAGAAATACAAAGTCATCTCCTCCCCTCCTGTACACAGATCCCGGGATCACCTCTTTCTCAGCTCCGGTGTAGAAATCCTACAACTGACTAGTAAGAAATCTCACACTCACTATTCATTCTTCTGTATGAAGACGAGATTTCCTCTCCCCGATCTATCACAGGAATCTCTCTGCTGTTCTACAACTTTCTCCAATCTTCCCTCTCACACACACACCGATCACATTGTTACACCTTCCCATCAGCACATCTTACACTCTTTCTTTATTTCTTCTCATTCATTATCTACAGAAGACAATTATTGGCACCCTGGAGAGAGTTGTACATTTCTCATTCCAAGCGTCAAATTATTTTATATGTCAGCCAATCAGCAGATAGTGATCTGTACGGTGAGTGCAGAACTCCATCATCTGCAAACTGCACAGCGATGAGATTTCGGCGAGCAATTTGAAAATATTCCGATCAGTCAATCACAGCCTCTTGTCGTTCCTGTGTCAGCCAATAAGATCGTTTATATTATCATACAGGGAGCTTTCTAAAAGCGGGGCCGGGAGATCAAATTTTAATCCAAATGTGACATCGGGGCTGCTAATCCTCTTCATGTTATTTGTGGGTGAAAATATGGAATTCTATTCTATGACAGTGAAGAGTCCATTCTCCGCATAACACAATGTTCTTGTTGCTGATCATTCTAACATGTCCGATCAGTACAATAGTAAACTGGACCTCGGTGTAGAGAGTTGGGAGGCCCCTGCCCTAGAGAGAAATCTATCACTACAAATGACCAAGATTTACTATCAAGATTTGACCCACCATAGACTATAATGGGATGTGCCACAAAGTAATGATTACTGAGCTTTGGGGGTAAAAAATGTTGACGGATTCTCTCCTTGGTATAAAAAATATATATATATATATATATAATTTTTATTTTTCTTTATACAGTATATTTTCTGAGTAGACTATATAGATAGCTGTGTGGTAAAATGTGGCAATAAACTTAGAGTATTTGAATGACAATATATTTATCATGATGAAATAATGATACATCACCACCAAAACAAACGATTTACTAGTCTGCTGTGTGCAGTGGCTACAAACATACAGTTGTCATAATGAGGAAAGATTGATAAATAGTACATGAAATATGACATGTCCTCATCAGATGACACCTTTGTATCTCTAACAATCTCCCCCATCACATCACACAAGGATCTCAGGTCTCCGGCTGATGTTTTTGTTCCAGGCTCCTTCTACTCAGCTATAGATGAGCAGAGTTCTGTATTAGAGGGAAATGTTTCCTGATCTTCACTCTTCACTCATCTAATGTGAAGATGATTGTAGTTGGAGATGTGAGAAGATTGTTTTCTGATGAGAATGTGTGTAGAAAAGCAGGTAGAAGGAAGAATGGGACACACACTCAGGAGGATGGATGTGTTTGCAGCCTCTGTGTTCAGCCTCCTGAGCAGATCATGAGAGCGGTAAGTGACAGATCGATAAGTGACAGTCCAGTGAGCAGATCGGGTCCCCGATGAAGATTGGACATCCTTCCATTTCTTATTATAATCGTTTTTCTCTCTATCAGGGAAACACAACAAGAGAGAGAAGATTCCCCAACACTGGAGTGACAGTCAGTGGGCGTGTCTAACGTGTAACCAATAGCAGTGCAGAAGGCAAGTTCTATATCAACCAATAGTAGTGCAGAACGTCTCTATATAAGCCAGAGCACCACACACGATATTTATCTATTTTCAAAAGCTCGTTGAGAATCATGACGGAGACTGAGATCGCCCCAGCCGCCGCTCCTCCAGCGGAGCCCGCCGCCAAGAAGAAGGCGACTAAGAAGACGGCAGCCGGAGGAGCCAAGAAAGGCAGCAAGAAGCCGTCCGGTCCCAGCGTGTCCGACCTCATCGTCACAGCCGTGGCCGCTTCCAAGGAGCGCAGCGGGGTCTCCCTGGCCGCCCTCAAGAAGCTCCTGGCCGCCGGAGGATACGATGTGGACAAGAACAACAGCCGCCTCAAGATCGCCATCAGGGCGCTGGTGACTAAGGGGAGCCTCGTCCAGGTCAAAGGACATGGAGCCTCCGGATCCTTCAAGATCAACAAGAAGCAGCAAGAGGGCGACAAGGCCAAGAAAGTCACCAAGAAGAAGCCATCGGCTGCGGCCAAGCCCAAGAAACCTGCGGCCGCCAAGAAGCCAGCCAAGTCCCCCAAGAAGAAAGTCCCCAGCAAAGCAGCCAAGAGCCCCAAGAAGGCCGCCAAGAAACCGGCAAAGGCTGCAGCTTCTCCCGCCAAGAAGGCGACAAAGAGCCCCAAGAAGCCCAAAGCTGCAGCCAAGCCGAAAAAAGCCGCCAAGAGTCCGGCTAAGAAGGCGGCTAAACCCAAGACAGCAGCCAAGCCCAAGAAGGCCGCTCCGAAGAAGAAATAAAGGAAGGCGGCAGTAGCCGGAGAACTCCTTCATCTCCACCCCCCAAAGGCTCTTCTCAGAGCCACCTACCTCCTCCTAACAGAGCAACACCTACCTACCTACACCCACCTCCTCCTAACAGAGCCACACCTACCTACCTACACCCACCTCCTCCTAACAGAGCTACACCCACCAGGGGCCGCATAGACTTTACACACAATCTAGATGAGATGATATGTTCCCATCACACATTGTACATTTATCTCTTGCAGGGAATCTCAGATTACATTTTATGATAAATCCCACAAATGATTACTAGAGATCCTGTAGATCGGAAATCCCTCCTGCTATAAAGGATCTTTTCAGGGGCCCCACCCCACACACATCTGTCATGTGCAGATAGGAGACCTGGAGGTCCCCGACAATTCCCGCACAGTCTGTGGGATCTCCCGGGGGAGGGGGACATTCACACTTCCTCTTTCTAGATGATCGTTCAGGATCTTCAATATTTCATGTGATCGGTATGAGGGAAATCATTGTACTGATCGGACATGTTAGAATGATCAGCAACAAGAACATTGTGTTATGAGGAGAATGGACTCTTCACTGTCATAGAATAGAATTCCATATTTTCACCATATTGTCACAACAGATAGTGGAAGGTGTTCCGCACACACTCACCGTACAGATCACTATCTGCTGACATAATCAAATAATTTGAGGCTTGGAATGAGAAATGTACAACTCTCTCCAGGGTGCCAATAATTGTCTTCTGTAGATAATGAATAAGAAGAAATAGAGAAGAGTGTAAGATGTAACAATGTGATCGGTGTGTGTGTGTGAGGGGAAGATTGGAGAAAGTTGTAGAATAGCAGAGGAGAGATTCCTGTGATAGATCGGGGAGAGGAAATCTCGTCTTCATACAGAAGAATGAATAGTGAGTGTGAGATTTCTTACTAGTCAGTTGTAGGATTTCTACACCGGAGCTGAGAAAGAGGTGATCCCGGGATCTGTGTACAGGAGGGGAGGAGATGACTTTGTATTTCTCTTAAACAGGTTTTCTTTCCCGATCTCCTGGTAATGATGAGGGAAGTCTAGAGATATGAAGAGAATCTTTCTAGGAAGGTGTCTTGTTCTCCTCTCCTATATATTGTATTGTGGTGGGAAGAGATCGGCACGAGAAAAGATCTCCTTCCTAGAGAAGTGTGAATTGTTACTTTGTAATCATCTTAGAAATGTTAGAGATGTGAGTGCGGTGTGATGGGGGGTGTAGAGATGTGGTGAGGAGTATTTGTATGATGTAGTGGTGATGAGATAGTATGGAGCTCTTTGTGAGGAGGATGTGGTGGCTCTGAGAAGAGCCTTTGTATTGCGTGGGGGGTGATGAGGATGTTGGTCGGGGGGTGTATTAGGCCCTCTCTCCGCGGATGCGGCGTGCCAGCTGGATGTCTTTGGGCATGATGGTGACCCTCTTGGCATGGATGGCGCAGAGGTTGGTGTCCTCGAAGAGTCCTACGAGATAAGCCTCGGAGGCTTCCTGCAGAGCCATGACGGCGGAGCTCTGGAAGCGCAGGTCGGTCTTGAAGTCCTGGGCGATCTCTCGGACGAGGCGCTGGAAGGGCAGCTTGCGGATGAGCAGCTCGGTGGATTTCTGGTAGCGGCGGATCTCTCGGAGAGCCACGGTGCCGGGCCTGTAGCGGTGAGGCTTCTTGACTCCGCCGGTGGCCGGGGCGCTCTTGCGGGCGGCTTTGGTGGCCAGCTGCTTGCGGGGAGCTTTCCCTCCGGTGGACTTACGAGCGGTCTGCTTGGTTCTTGCCATGGCTGATCGATGCTTCCAATCTCCAGAAGAAGGAACACAAGTGTGAGAACACGGGCTGTGAGGCGTCTATTTATACACATCACTGCCTTCTGATTGGACAACTAACTCACACCCCTTTTCATGATTGGTTTACTTTAAAAAAGCGGCATTTTTAAAATGCCCGGCAAGATCTGCCCGTTATCTGTGTTAGTAGAGTTACCTTCTTTGTGTGGGGTGGGGGAGGGGAGTTCCTCCACATCATACAAGATCTCCATATTACCAAAAAGAGAAAATATTATTCATACATATTTTTATAATCAAAGTTTAGAGACTCTTCAAGTAGAAAGGTGACTTGTACAGCTTGTTCCATCCAGTACAATTCTGTACTAACATGGAGGGACAGATCGCTGAGCAGACAATGAATCGTGTCCCCCCCAGCATTGTCCTCCCTGCTCCGGACACATCTGGGATCGGTGCGATCATTACTTCTAGATGTTCCATGTGGATCAGCATTAGATCATTGAACTCCTATTGCAGGATCTACATTATAATCGGTGTGCCGCCAACTCCTACCGGGGGAATTGAGGGAATGGACACAGGGCGACATCTAGATTGTATAATCAATCCGATACATTTACATGAATTGGGTTTTATTTGTCAGAAAATGCTGCAAAAACATGATTTGAACTATAATTCTCATGATATCATGTCACCATTAAAAGGAGAATGACAGCTCTGATATGGAGCATATGAGAGGGTCTTATGAAGAGCATCTGTGTCTTGTTTGGATGATGGGGGGTGTTGGGGATTTACTTGGTGCTGGTGTACTACATAAAATATTATTATTTGACAAAATGTATATAGTGCTAACAGTTTAAACAGCTCTTTACAATACAAGGGTGACAGTACAATCTCTATACAGTTCAATACAAAATGAATAGGAGCGTCCTGCTCATGGAGCTTACAATCTAAAGAAATATTTTTGTAATCAAAGATTAGAGACTCCTTATCAGTGTAATAATCAGAAACATTGAGATTGGATTATTTTTGCCCATATTTCAGTTAATTAGATGACACAAACAGAGATAACCCCCAGGATCTGAGGGATGTATGATAATCTGCATTACAATGTGTAACCTTCACTTTCTAATCTGTGTAATGTAATCTGAGGCAACTGAAATTCACCAAATATATATATATATAAATATACACACAAAATAGAGAGGGAGAGATACAGACCAGGAAAGACAATGTATGCCCAGCTGATGATCTAATCCGTCTCTTCCCCCCGATCTAAGGTGAGTAGATGATTTTATGTATATATCTATCTTTGGACCCCCCATAAAGAAAATAGATGCTGTATGACAAAATGAAAACACAAGGGGATCTATTAGTAAAAATTCTAAGCAGATGATCCCTAAACTATTCCTAATATGTGAGCATCCCCCCTGTATATGTGTCTCCAGACATTATCGTGATTTGTGAAAAGTCCAAGATCATTTATAAAAGGGAAAACAAACGTGTCGGTTAAAAATGACGTAATAAAGATATTATATATGTGTAATCCTTCTATACATACAAATCCGCTTTCAATGTACGGGGAAAATCTCCCATGTATTCTACGAGGAGCAACACTGACACCTAGTGGTGACAAAATGCATGCCTTTTATACGGGGAAGACATACAATGGGATTGAATGGTTTGTTCCCACTAGCACAATATTCATCTATAAATTAGATCCTCCGGATATTCATTCTACAGGACGGGTCTAAGTGGGGAAAAAAAAATATAATCTGGAATTTCTCAATAAAGGGAATTTGGAAGACTAGCTGGTATTCGGATGGATTTATTCTAATTCATCCACAAATGCACAACTCCCCATCAGATTGTACAAAATGATCTTTCATAATCTGTTAATTCTTCACTTGTGTTAAAGATAAAATGTGATGAGAGCTCATTGATGGAAATGGTGGGTGGCTCTTAGAAGAGCCTTTGTGTCTTGTGTTGGGATGATGATGATGGGGGATTACTTGGCGCTGGTGTACTTGGTGACGGCCTTGGTGCCCTCGGAGACGGCGTGCTTGGCCAGCTCTCCGGGCAGGAGGAGGCGGACGGCGGTCTGGATCTCCCGGGAGGTGATGGTGCGGCGCTTGTTGTAATGAGCCAGGCGGGAAGCTTCGCCGGCGATGCGCTCGAAGATGTCATTGACGAAGGAGTTCATGATGCCCATGGCCTTGGACGAGATGCCGGTGTCGGGGTGGACCTGCTTGAGCACCTTGTACACGTAGATGGCATAACTCTCCTTCCTGCTCTTCCTCCGCTTCTTGCCGTCCTTCTTCTGGCTCTTGGTCACGGCTTTCTTGGAGCCCTTCTTGGGCGCCGGGGCGGACTTGGCTGGTTCAGGCATGATTAGGATCAATCAGATCAACTCCGATGTGTGCTGGAGCCGCCCTCATATGCTGATTTTATAGGCGTCCTAGACAAATGAGTCTCCTCCCTCCTCACTCTTCTATTGGAGGATTCAGTCATGTGATGGGAAGGAGTGGAATGCTTTCCTTCCTCGTTTACCGATTGGTGTAGAAACAAGTCAGAACACTATTGGCGGGCTTGAAAAGTAGCCAATCACAGTGTGTGATGTCAGAGCATTGACAATATAAATATAAGGAAGGGCCCGAAGTTGGTTATCTTTGTCAGAGTAACGACACAGAAATCTCACAATGTCTGGCCGTGGAAAACAAGGAGGCAAGGTTCGGGCTAAGGCCAAGACCCGATCATCCCGGGCTGGTCTGCAGTTCCCAGTCGGTCGTGTTCACCGTCTGCTCAGGAAGGGGAACTATGCCGAGCGGGTCGGGGCCGGAGCTCCCGTCTATCTGGCCGCCGTCCTCGAGTATCTGACGGCTGAGATCCTCGAGCTGGCCGGCAACGCCGCCCGCGACAACAAGAAGACCCGCATCATCCCCCGACACCTCCAGCTGGCCGTCCGCAACGACGAGGAGCTCAACAAGCTGCTGGGCGGCGTCACCATCGCCCAGGGAGGAGTCCTGCCCAACATCCAGGCCGTGCTGCTGCCCAAGAAGACCGAGAGCCACAAGGCCGCCGCCAAATCCAAGTAATCCCAACAACTCCTTTCTAGTCCCAAATCCATTCATTTACAACACAAAGGCTCTTCTCAGAGCCACCCACATCTCTCTACAAAGAGCCCACACATACCTCATTGTGTCTACCACATCGCATGGAATGAGCCCTCAATTCTCTTCATAGCTTTACACAGGAAATACATTCTTATTTATTCACACTTCTAATACAGGAGAGTTGTACAGGGAGAACAATTACTACATATAAAGAGTCTGAAATGTATTATTGGGGGATCTGCTCATCTTACATGGTCATTGTCCTTCAAACTTTAGTTCTGCCGAATTTATTATAGATCAGAAATCATTCATTATATACCAAAACAATCATCCCCCCCAACTGATCAGGAACACAGATCTCAGAATTGTCCTATTATTGGGGGGGGGGTGGTAGATTCAGAACGGAATGGCTTAATTTCCAGTAGAACGTTACAATCATCTCAGATCGGCTAATCTGACACAAAAATTGAATGATAAAAAAAATGTAAATTCTTCCGGAGAACATTCTAAACACACTGGAATATATTGTTTCAAGGGGTTTGTACTATAGAGATCAATGAAAACAGAGAAAGATCTCAGAACACATTTCTTTGGACTCATCAAAAACATTGGTTAATGAAGGAAACGCCCAGAGCTCTGATTGGCTCACAGTTAAAATTGATACTTTCAAATTTGCCCGCCTGAATTCTTTGGAACGTTACAGAAATAATCAGCCCTATTATACCGCCAAATCCGAGACATATCATTAGCGCTTTATTTTCAAGTAGATTCATCGATTAGTCTGGAATAGAAATTGATTCAGAAGATTATTGAATAATGTAAAATATGTTCTCTGTTAGTAGATTTATAAAAAGTCAAAGGACTGGTAGAAGTCATGACACCGCCAGATCGGTATCCACTTTGTAACTAGAAATCAGCAACAATGTTTCTAAGTAATTTTCTGCAGGGTACTGAATGGCTTTATCTTAGAAACATAAATGCGACTTTTTTCTCCTTTTCTTTAGTAATCCCTTATAGATATGTGAATGTTATTAACAATAATAACTGGTGATTTGTGTTCTCTGTGTAATCTCCGAACATGAATTAGAAAACCGTAATAAAGGAAGAATAGGTTTGTCATCAGCAACATAAAATATGTGAATGGACTGGTAGAAATCATGACGCTGCCAGATACCTAAAAGTATGTACAATAAAATACATTATCAGATCTGCATAGGATTATGTAACTGGAAAAAAAAAAAAAGATACAAATATATAATTCATCATGACATGCCAGAAAAATACGTACTATGAACCAATAAAGAAAATATTGCACTTCTGATGAATTACATCCGTTTTCATTCGGCAAAATATTTAAAAGCTTCTAAATAAATGAAATTTTCTGCAGTGCAATAAATGAATAGACCCCGCCCCTCCTCCTCATGTCTCCAATCGGGTCCGCTCAGCTTTAAACCCAGGAAGGAGAAATAGGGGGAAAAATGCATCTCTTTGTTTCCTTTTCAAAATAATCTTTATAAATATGAAAAATTGTGTTATGAAGCGTTAAATATTCGTGTTCTCTGTGTAATCTCCAGGTACACGTGCGATGTCTGACCATACACTGTTCGATCTGCTTTACTAAAGATACGTAAGAACACAACAAAATAATGTATCCAATGTTGTATCTAATTGGGTAGAAAATTGATCTATAAAGAGATTGTACAATCAGCACTCAGGATGACGTAGTGAGTTTTGGAGATGGATGCGGTATATAGATCTTTGTAGGAGAAGGTAGGTGGCCCTGAGAAGGACCTTTGTGTAGATGAAGTGGGTAGGTGTCTATGAGGGTTTATCCTCCGAATCCGTAGAGAGTGCGCCCCTGGCGTTTGAGAGCATAGACGACATCCATGGCGGTGACGGTCTTCCTCTTGGCGTGCTCGGTGTAGGTGACGGCATCGCGGATGACATTCTCCAGGAAAACCTTCAGCACTCCGCGGGTCTCCTCATAGATGAGTCCGGAGATGCGCTTGACACCCCCTCTGCGGGCCAAACGTCGGATGGCGGGTTTGGTGATGCCCTGGATGTTGTCCCGGAGCACCTTCCTGTGCCGCTTGGCGCCTCCTTTCCCCAGACCCTTCCCTCCTTTACCGCGGCCAGACATCTCCGAAATCCTCGTTATTCAGACGAACAGTAAAGAAACCGCACACAGTCTCCTCCTTATATAGAGCCTGAGCGGACCTGATGGAAAACTTCCTGTGAAAGAGGCGGAGTCACACCCATTCATTACACTAAAATAGAGAATTCCATTCCTTTAGAAGGCTCCTAAATAGTCTGTTGTATTCAGATACATTAATGCAACAGCAATTCATGTCCAGGAGATTAATTTATTCCTTCTTCTCAATTATTTTTTATTTATACCTGGAGATTATACAGAGAACATGAATCTTTAACACTTCATAACAGAAACACAATCAGCAGTTTCAATTATTCATAGTAATTTCATATTTATAAAACGTTATTTTGAAAAGGAAACAAAGAAACACATTGCTTCTGACATCTCTCCTTCCTGGATGTAAGGCTAAGCGGACCTGATGGGAGACATGAGAAGGGGCGGGGTCTATTCATTTGTTACACTGCAGAGAATTTCATTTAGTTAGAAGCTTTTCAATATTTTGCTGAATGGAAACGGATGTAATGCATCAGAAGCACAACATTATCTTTATTGATTAATTGTACACATTTGTCTGGCATGTCATCATTATCACCTATTTCTAACAATAATGTCATATTTCCCGATCTTTATATAGGAAGAGCAAACTATGTACAATTTGCTATATGTAAAAAGATAAAATATATATATATATATATATTCTAGTTTTAATATGGGGGAGTCCATAATTACTACATGTCCTAAAGAGGGAACATTAATTATCGGCCAGTTCTACGATCCTATACAGATCTGATGATGAAACGTGTAATACTTTATTTGCCATCATATAGAAAGGTAGAGAATGTAGAGAAGTAGAGAATCTATGAGAGAAGTCATCTCACTATCATGTTCTGTATGTAGCAGTGGGGGGGATTCTGCATTCTGAGGACTTGGAATAAAAGAGAACATATGGAAATGTTTTACATTATTCAATAATTTTCAGAATCCATTTCTATTCATTCCGGGCTAATCAATGAAAATAAAGCACTGATGATATTTCTCGGATAAATGTCTCATCTGATGATCTCAGTGTCGGATTTGGCGGTATAATAGGGCTGATTATTTCTCTGTAACGTTCTTCACTATTCAGGCGGTAAATTTGAAATTAGTAATTTGAAATCCGAGCCATTCAGAGCTGTGGGCGTTTCCTTCATCAGCCAGTAATGTCTTTCTTATGAGAATTTCAAAGAAATGTATTCTGACTGAGATCTTTCTCCATTTCAGCCCAGAAAATACTTGTTCTGTAGACTTTTCATTGATCTCTATACAAAACATTCTCTAGCAGGGCGGATTCTGCATTGTGAAGTAAAAGAAAAGACTAGAAGAAATGTGACATTCATATTTCTAATGGATTTATTATTCTTGGTTAGATAAACTGCCCGACAATTCAGAGGAGCGTTGATCGATGTTCCCGGAGGAAGAGATATCAGATTTTAGTGTCGGATTATTCTATCTGAGATCATTGGAACGTTCCATAGAATTCCGGCGGGAAATTTGAATGTATCAATTTCATATTTGCACCAATCACAGTTCTGGGCGATTTCTTCGGATAAAATGTATTGAGTGTGAAGGAGGATCTGAGATCTGTGTTCCTTTCAGCTGGGGGGTGTTTGTTTGGTATTTAATATTGAATGATCTCTGATCTCCAGAAGATATTCAGCAGAATTAAAGGATGGAGGACAATAAAAACCAGTCCCTGTAAGGAGATCACATCGTCCCTTCACATGAAATGCAGTAAATGATACAAATCCTAGAAACTCTGAATTGCTGTTAGGACGGACGGACAGACATGGAGGGGTGGATGGTTTTGGTTGGAGGGTTTAGCGGTGAGGAGACGATCAGCATAGAAAGATTGGAATGAAAAGAGATGAGAGAATGATGTACTGTGATCACATTTCCTCTCATTACTCCTCACCTCTATTACAAGTCTGAGTGTGAGAAGAAGACAAAGGGTTTGTCTTTACAGGGAACTTTACCTGACAGTATTAATAATATATAACTTCATTGGAGAATAGGAATAGAAAGCAGGTATGTCCGGCTCTATGTAGAGAGATGTGGGTGGCATGTTTGTGAGGCAATGCTAAAATAATAATAATATCGATCTTTAGATGAGAAGTACCGTAGATCGGTCAGACTGGGAGGGGGATGAATAAACCTTCCTTCTATTCCCATCCTGATTCCAGATTTATTGCGGAGATCATCTCCACTTTCTGGCTGTATACATTCCCTATTCACCTCCTTGTACTGCACACACACCCAAGTGTTCTACCGGGAATGACCACAAGGTGGCAGAGCTGAATAAACACTTATGCCGCACTCACACATTGTTACAATAAAAGATCCTCCACAAATCTCCCGCCTTACATTGTTACTTTATCTGAAATCACAAGTTGAGAAGATCGTGGAGTTCTTAACCCACAACACAATGGAGGAAAGAAACAAGAAAAACGAAACATTGTATGTACTCAATCAGCCCAGACAAATCTTTGTCTATTTGTATCTATTTCAATCATCAACAGCAAATCAATGTACACACAGGGTGGGGGATGAGCTCATTCTTTGTACTTATAGCTCTAATTAACAATAATAATAAACATAATTAACATGTACAAAGTATCATCTACATACAAATCTGATCATAATATAACCTCGGACAGCACACAGTCCTTTATAGAAGGTAGAAAATGTTTCCTAACATGGACATGTTTATCACCATAATGAACTTACACATGATCTCCAAACCTGGAAACCATTTTATTCCCATCATCATTCCCCAATGTCTGAACGTTTATTTTTTATACTGATTTCAATAGATTTGTATTGCACTTTTGAAAAGAATATATGCCATACAGCCAGGGGCGTTGCTAGGTCTACAAAAGATCTGGGGCTAGAGCCCATAGTAGTGAAGTAAAGAAAGTCATACACATGTATATAATATATGTGTGGGTGTACAGTATATATATCTCTGAGTGTGGATTCCCGCTTACATCAGGGTCCCCAGAGAGCCCCCTGCTTACATCAGGGTTCTCAGGGAGCCCACTCCCCTTACATCAGTGTCCCCAGAGCCCCCCTTACATCAGGGTATCTAGAGAGCCTCCCTACTTACATCAGGGTCCCCAGAGCCCCCCTCATTACATCAGGGTCCCCAGAGCCCCCCTCATTGCATCAGGGTCCCCAGAGAGCCCACCCCCTCTTACATCGGGGTCCCCAGAACCCCCCTTACATCAGGGTCCCTAGAGAGCCTCCCTACTTACATCAGGGCCTCCAGAGCCCTCCTCATTACATCAGGGACCCCAGAGCCCCCCTCATTACATCAGGGTCCGCAGAGATCCCACCCCCTTACATCAGGGTCCTCAGAGAGCCCACCCCCCTTACATCAGGGTCCCTAGAGAGCCTTCCTACTTACATCAGGGTCCCCAGAGATCCCACGCCCCTTACATCAGGGTAACCAGAGCCCCCCTTACATCAGGGTCCCCAGAGATCCCACCCCCCTTACATCAGGGTAACCAGAGCCCCCCTTACATCAGGGTCCCCAGAGAGCCCCAAGGCTCAGGAGTTGGCTACATAAACAATGCAGGGCTCAGCTGTGCCCATCTATGTAGCCTCACCAGTGCCCAGCAATGCACCCCCCACTGCAGTGCCCTCTGTCCCCTGCACCCCACCACACACACTGTGTAAGTAGAACTCTTACCTTACACAGGTGTGCAGCAAGCAGTGATCATCACTATTATAAGCAATAACAGTTAAAAAAAAAATACCTGTTCAACCCCCAGCGTAAAACAGTGTCACTAAGGTGACACAACTACTCTGATGACAGGATGTAAAATAGTAAAAAAAAGACAGAAAAAAAGGTTGGTTACTAAATGTATACAAAATGTAATAAAATTTTTTTTTTTTTTCTTTACATACTGTCACCAGTTCATATTTATTTATCACTAACACACAAGTCATATGATGACAATGTACTGCACTGGTGACAGTATGTAACAAAAATAAAATAAAAAATTGTGAAAAAAAAATGATTTAATTTAATTTTCTTTATTTTTCAAAAAAAAAAGACAAAAAAATGACAATTTAAAAAAAAAAACTTGCCATGCCTCTTACTAAATACATAGGACTGTCTAAATATCTGTCTGCTTTCCGAAAAGGGGGAATTTGGGGGATATTTTTACAGTCCTTGGCATTTTCGGAGTGTTGAGAAATTAGATAGTCCATCAGTTCATCAAGATTGATCAATCAAAAATATTCAAGATATCAATCAATATTCAGATATATATCATAGTTTGTGGACTCTATGAATTTTCTACAGACTAAATAGAATACACTGATTTGGGTAATTCTCACCAAAGGAATGTAGCAGATTACATTTTGACCTGAATTTATGAAAAAAGATTATTTATTTGCTAAATGTTATGACAGAAACAAAGAAACACTTTTTTTTTTAAATTTTGGATATTTTTTTCATTTACATAGCAAAAAAATATAAACCCAGTGGTGAATAAATACCACCAAAAGAAAGCTCTATTTGTGTGAAAAAATAAATGATACAAATTCCATTTGGGTACGGTGATGCATGACCGCATAATTACCACTTAAAATAGTGCAGTGCTGAATAGCAAAAAATGGCCTGGTCATGGGGGGGGGTAAAACCTTCCGGAGGTCAAGTCGTTAAAAAGTTGTTGCAGTCAAAAGAGCGGGGATTCATTTTGTTTTAATTTTTTTTTTTATAAATCAGTTCCTGATCACTTCTGTATTTTAGAACAGTCACGGGGCAGACAGGATCTCTACACACTTGTAAAGTTTAATCGGGTCATTTAGATACACGTTCCAGCCGCCGCTCTCTCTCTCTTCCGGGTACCGTCGTACGCTCTGCGCATGAGCGGTCCCGGAAACTAAAGTGAGGCCTGGTTCGCGCATGCGCGCGAGCTTCTCGGGCCTGGCACTACTGTGACCTCACGTGGCACCACTTTTAAATTCGGGAGAAGCCTGCAGAGCCTCGGGAATGATCGTGGGCTTGTGGGGTGACTTCCCTGGGCATCTGTTGCGGCTTTCCCAGGTAGGTACTAGTGTTTAGGGGTTTGTCTATTGGTATCTAACCTTTGCTTTCCCACCTGCAGTGTCTGCCTAGTAGCAATGGACCCTTCACTGCCTCCTGGTGGCCAGCCCCCTCGCAGCAGGTATAGATGTGGGACATTTGTTTGTTTCCATTTTTTCTTCCTGCTGGGGGGAAGAGAGTGGGGTACAGGGCATTAGCGGTAATATATGCCTTTCTCTTTATTTCTTCTCTCCACAGCCCTTCTAGGTCTGATACACAATGCATTCCTGCAGAAGGAGCAGGTCTTCCAAATCTCACCACCGGCACTCTCCTTCTGGTTCCAGGCTCCACAGGTCTTCCTCTAAATCCAGACAGTGCAGTAGAGATTCTTCCCACCCCTCCCTCAACTCACACCAGCAGGGGGACAGTGAAGTCATGTTTTGGTTGTGGGGCCACAGTCCCTGCCAGCAAGTCTCTTTGTGACCGCTGTTTTTCCAAAGCAGCTAATGAGAGGGAAGGTGCAAATCAACACCTTGAATCTTTAGTCAAATGCGTTGTGAGAGAATCTCTGCAGGAGAGAGAAGCTAATAAACCCTGTGAACCTCCACCGGAGCCTCTGGGTTCTCCTTCAGGAGAAGGGCAGGTCCACGAAATGTGGGAGTCTTCCCAGCCTAGCCATCCGTCAGTTCCTCCCTCGCATAGCGAGTCGGAAGCAAAAGATCCGGGGATGGGCTTCGAATATGCCCTGGTTCCCTCTTTGGTGAGAGCCGTTAAGGATGCTCTAAATTGGGAAGATCCTATTACCTCTCCTCCTAAGCAGAGTAAATGTTTCAACAGTTCAATAAGAAGCGTCAATTTTTTCCCTTCCTCACTGAAGTGGGTGACATCTCTAATGAATGGGGTAAAACAGACAGAAAGAGTTCTATGCAGTCTAAAATGCAAAAATTGTATCCCTTCAAGGAAGAAGAGGTTAAACATCTTGAGTCAGCCCCCTTGGTGGGCGCAGCACTATTGAGACTCGTTAGGTATGTGACTCTTCCTCTGGAAGATACGGTCTCCTTCAAGGATCCCTTGGAGAGACGGATTGATTCCGATCTGAAGCGGATTTACTTAACATCAGGCATGGCCTGTAAACCAGTTCTGGCCTTAGCACAGTCTCTAAAGCCTTGGAATCATGGTTGGACAGCGTGGACGAGTCCCTCAGAGGCATTTCCAGTGAAGTGGCCAAGAACTTGCCTATTCAAGAGATCAGGCTGGCATCCGCCTTCCTGCGGGAAGCTTCTATTGACGTCATCCGCCTGGTGTCCAGGGGTTATGTTGGCAGCCGTCACAGCCCGTCGTGCCTTATGGCTCCGTCCCTGGTTGGCGGATTGGGCTTCTAAGCAATGGATGGTGAGATACAAAATAAAAGGATTTCACAGCCAGTGCTGTTTTTAAAAGTACTTTTATTAAAAAAAAAAAAAAGATAAAAAGTCCTGCGAGCCACAATAAACCTTATGCTTAGTGGATGTCACTACTCAGTTGCATGCGTTAAACATGTCTCATATATCGTGCAAACGGTTAATACAAAAGAAAAATATGCTGTGCTAGAGTGTGCTATATTGTGCAAATCAGTGTTATAGCATACCAAAATGTATGTATACTTACAGACGCATGTATAAAACCATAAATAAATCCCCTTCCCGCCGACCGTACGCACATATGCGTACTCGGCTTTCCGGGGTTATACCGGGATGATGCCCGCAGCTGCAGGCATCATCCCGGTTCCGTTGTTTTTAGCGGGCGATCGGCTACCCGTGTATAACAACCGATGCGGCTAAAAGCCGCTCGGTTGTTATACCGGAGGAGCGGGAGGGGACATCCCCCCCCTCCCGCCGCCTCCCGCCGCTGTTACCGGGCCTCCCGTGCGATCGGGAGGCCCGGTGTCCAATCGGGAATCTTCGGCGGCTGGGGGCGGGCTGGAACGAAGCTGTGAGCGGCTTCGTTCCAGCCTTCTTGTTGTAAACGCGGAAGCGACGTCATGACGTCACTTCCCGTTTACTCGGCTGCCAATGGCGCCGAATTTAAAAAAGTACACAGTATTCAGAATCGCCGTTTTTGGCGATCTGAATACTTTGAAGTGTAAAGGAGGGATGGGGGGTCTTTTAGACCCCCCATCCCTCCATAAAGAGTACCTGTCACCACCTATTACTGTCACAAGGGATGTTTACATTGCTTGTGACAGCAATAAAAGTAAAAAAAAAAAAAAAAAAAAAAAATTTTAAACACAATTTATAAAAGTACAAAAATAAATAAAAAAAAAAAAAAATTAAAGTGCCCCTGTCCCCGCGAGCTCGCGCAGCGAAGAAAACGCATACGGAAGTCGCGCCCGCATATGTAAACGGTGTTCAAACCACACATGTGAGGTATCGCCGCGATCGTCAGAGCGAGAGCAATCATTCCAGCCCTAGACCTCCTCTGTAGCTCAAACCTGGTAACCGTAAAAAATTTTTAAAGCGTCGCCTATGGAAATTCATAGGTACCGTAGTTTGTCGCCATTCCACGAGTGCGTGCAATTATAAAGGGTGACATGTTTGGTATCTATTTACTCGGCGTAACATCATCTTTCACATTATACAAAAAAATTGGGGTAACTTCACTGTTTTGATTTTTTAAAATTCATGAAAGTGTCACTTTTCCAAAAATTTGCGTTTAAAACACCGCTGCACAAATACCGTGTGATAAAAAATATTGCAACAATCGCCATTTTATTCTCTAGATTCTCTTCTAAAAAATATATATATATAATGTTTGGGGGTTCTAAGTAATTTTCTAGCAAAAAATACGGATTTTAACTTGTAAACACCAAATTTCAAAAATAGGCTTAGTCATGAAAGGGATACATGCATGTAATCAATATCCCCACTGGGTGAACAACAAATGTGATAAATAATAAAGTGCTCCTTAATAATAATAAAATTATTCAAATGCTATTTTGTACAAACCCACTGAAGTGCAAAATGTACTTATATATGAATATAACAATCTAATCAAACAAACATGATAAAGTGCATATATAAATATTGTTAAATACCGTATTTATCGGCGTATAACATGCACCCCAAGTTTAGGAGGGCATTTTAAGGAAAAAACTTTTAGGAGGGAAGTTTAAGGAAACTTTAAATGCCCATCAATGCAGCCTCATCAGTGTTCATCTATAGCCTTGTCCATCATTGTAGAATGATCAGTGTCCATTTGCAGCCTTGCTAAGTGCCATTTTCAGCCTTGCCCATTGTCATATGCAGCCCTGCCCAGTGCAGCCTTGCCCATTGTCATAAACAGCCTTGCCCATTGTCATATACAGCCTTGCCCAGTGCAGCCTTGCCCAATGCAGCCTTGCCCAATGCAGCCTTGCCCAGTGCATGCTTGCCCAATGCAGCCTTGCCCAATGCAGCCTTGCCCAGTGCATGCTTGCCCAATGCAGCCTTGCCCAATGCAGCCTTGCCCAGTGCAGTCTTGCCCAATGCAGTCTTGCCCAATGCAGCCTTGCCCAGTGCAGCCTTGCCCATTGTCATAAACAGCCTTGCCCATTGTCATATACAGCCTTGCCCAGTGCAGCCTTGCCCAATGCAGCCTTGCCCAATGCAGCCTTGCCCAGTGCATCCTTGCCCAATGCAGTCTTGCCCAATGCAGCCTTGCCCAGTGCAGCCTTGCCCAATGCCGTTTGCCGTTTGCGCCATTTAAATCTGCCACCGAGATAGACAGAGCCTGTGTACTCGGCTCGTCACGCCGCCCCGCCTCCCTACTGAGGATGAGAAGCGAGCGCTTCCGAAAAAGACCGAGCCGAGTATACTGTGTACTCGGCTCGGCTCCGCTCGCAGTCCCGCCCAGTCCTGCCATTGGACGGAGTGTTATGTCCATCAAAGGAGCTGGGCGGGACTGCGAGCGGAGCTGAGCCGAGTACACAGTATACTCGGCTCGGTCTTTTTCAGAAGCGCTCGCTTCTCATCCTCTCAGAGACAGCAGGGAGGCGGGACGGCGTGACTGCGAGTGGAGCTGAGCACTTGGCTCTGTCTTTTTCGGCTGCGCTCATTTTTTTCCCCAGCGGTGCTTGTTTTTTTTTGCGGCGCTCGCTCTTTTTCGCCGGCGCTCGCTCATTTTTGGCGCACAGACAGTGGGGATCGGCGTATAACACGCACCCACAATTTTCCCTTGATTTTATGGTGAAAAAAGTGTGTGTTATACGTCAATAAATACATTCCAGAAAGTGCTTAGTGCCACACAGTTCATGTGAAAAAACAGTCCTTATTGAAACAAATCTCATAAGTGATTTGTGAAATCCTGTGGACAGATCCTATGAAAGTGTTTATGTGTGATGTCCACTGGTGTTATTTGTTAGCATGCTCATAACTTCCTTTGTGCCGCAGATCATACTTTGGTGCAATCCGGTGCCCCCCTAGGTGATATGCTCACCTCAGAGCCTGTGACTCAGCTGATACATTAAATCAAACCACGCTTTTCAACCACCCCAGGGCTCTGTGCAGATTACTGGATCCCAGGTTCCAATGCAGTATCCAAAGGTATATGAGAGAAGAAAACCGGATGGTGTGATATTTTTTTAAAATTTATTAAGTAAATAAATACACTCCCCAAATGGGGTACTCACAATCTTAAGGTGCGTCAGTGCACCACTCTATGTAAAAATGAATCGGTGAAGGGATATGGTATGTGTCTTATCACTGGCAGGTTCACTGCCTCTCGTTCCGTCCTGGGCCCTCCCCAACGTGTGTCGATACAATTTTGAAGCCTGCCATCCAACATTTGTCTGCGGAAAATCAGACAACAATTGTCCGATGGATCGTACAAACGGTCAGATTTTCCGCCAACAGCCTGTCATCAGATAATTCCCATCGGGAAATCTCAGCTGAAGGAGGTTATCAAGACCAAAGCACTGTTTGACTTTCCAACATATCAGGTCTGTCTAGTAACCTGCTCTATGTGATTGTTAGTGGAGGAAATGACATTGTAGAGTGTATGGGGCGCACACATTGTGGTTTGCAAGTTTACCACTGAAGCCCCGCACCTCGATATGGAATGTTTAGTAGTAAAAACCTGACAGAAGTTGTGACCTTCCCTCATGTTAATCCAAAACTTTAAAAGAAAAAAAAATGTTTGGGCTGAACATTCACTTTGATTGCAATATGCACATCTTGTGTTTTTGACTCAATTGAACCTCCTTTTAATACTATCACTTTACATTTTTTAATCCCCTAATGACGATAATAACAATATAAAAAATACTTTCAGACACTGGGGGGGAATGATGGGAATAAAATGGTTTCCAGGATTGGAGATCATGTGTAAGTTCACCTATAACCCCTTTCCGCCGAGCGTACGCAGAAGTGCGGCCTTGGCTTTCGGGGGTTATACCGGGATGATGCCCGCAGCTGCAGGCATCATCCCGGTACCGTTTTTTAGAGCCGGCGATCGGCTTTCCAGGGATAACAACCAATGCGGCTAAAAGCCGCTCAGCTGTTATACCGGAGCTGCGGGAGGGGACTCCCCCCCTCCCGCCGCCTCCCGCCGATCTGAACGGGCCTCCCGTCCCACCGGGAGACCCAATTCACGAACCGCCACTTCCGGCATCTAGCCACAGACTGGAACGAAACTGGAAACGGCTTTGTTCCAGTCTTCTGATTGTAAACATGGAAGCGACGTCACAACGTCACTTCCTGTTTACTCGGCTGCCAGTGGCGCCAGTTTTTAAAAAATATACAGTATTCAGAATCGCAGAAAACGGCGATCTGAATACTTTGAAGTGCAAAGGAGGGATCGGGGGTCTTTTAGACTCCCGATCCCTCCATAAAGAGTACCTGTCACCATCTATTACTGTCACAAGGGATGTTTACATTCCTTGTGACAGAAATAAAAGTGATCAATTTTTTTTTTTTTTTTTTTTTTTTTAAACACAATTTATTAATATAAAAATACATAAAATAAATAAGAGAAAAAAATGTAAAGCGCCCCCGTCCTCGCGAGCTCACGCAGCAAAGGAAACGCATACGGAAGTCACGCCCGCATATGTAAACAGTGTTCAAATCACACATGTGAGGTATCCCCGCGATCGTCAGAGCAATAATTCTAGCACTAGACCTCCTCTGTAACTCTAACCTGGTAACCGTAAAAAAAATTTAAAGCGTCGCCTATGGAGATTTTTAGGTACCGTAGTCTGTCGCCATTCCACGAGTGCGTGCAGTTATAAAGCGTGACATGTTTGGTATCTATTTACTTGGCGTAACATCATCTTTCACATTATACAGAAAAACTGGGCTAACTTTACTGTTTCGTTTTTTTTTTTTTAATTCATGAAAGTGTTCCTTTTCCCAAAAAGTTGCGTTTAAAACACCGCTGCACAAATACTGTGTGACATAAAATATTGCAACAATCGCCATTTTATTCCAAAGATTCTCTGCTAAAAAAATATATATAATGTTTGGGGGGCTCTAAGTAATTTTCTAGCAAAAAATATGGATTTTAACTTGTAAACACCAAATGTCAGAAATGGGCTTAGTCATGAATAGGGATGAGCCGAACACCCCACCGGTTCGCACCAGAAACTGCGAACGGACCGAAACTTTGCAGGAACGTTAGAACCTCATTGAAGTCTATGGGAGTTGAATGTTTGAAATCAAAAGTGCTAATTTTAAAGACTAATTTGCATACTATTATCCTAAAAAGGGTTTGGGGACCCGGGTCCTGCCCCAGGGGACATGTATCAAATGTATCAATGCAAAACAAAGTTTTAAAAACGCACTTTTTTTGGGAGCAGTGATTTTAATGATGCTTAAAGTGAAAAAATAAGTGAAATATTCCTTTAAATATCGTACCTGGGGGGTGTCTATAGTATGTGCATAAACAGTGTAGCGCTTATTGTATCGAATGAAAAAATATATGTGATATTGCATACATAAAACAACAAAAAAAGAAAAGATGAATGTCTCTATTATTGCATACAGCACAAAGTATAATCCCGGGTGTCTATAGTATGACGGTAAAGTGGCACGAGTTTCCAATGCTTAGAACAGTCCCTGCACAAAATGACATTTTTTAAAGGAATAAAAGTAATTTAAAACTGCTTACAGCTGTAAGGTAATGTTGGGTCCTGGCAATATGGATGAAAATCAGTGAGACAAACGGCATGGGTACACCCACCCAGTCCATTACAAGGCCCTTTTGGGTCTTGTATGGATATTAAGGGGAACCAAATTAAAAAAAGGAAAG
This sequence comes from Aquarana catesbeiana, assembly GCF_042186555.1. NCBI lineage: Eukaryota > Metazoa > Chordata > Amphibia > Anura > Ranidae > Aquarana > Aquarana catesbeiana. The sequence goes on along the minus strand of NC_133331.1, from coordinate 280,721,549 downwards.
GTGTGGGGCCCCAGGCCCTCTGAACAGCAGTATACAGGCAGTGCAAACAAGACAGGGACTGTAGGTTTGTTGTTAAGTAGAATCTGTTTGTAATTTTGAACTGGTACATTTTTAACGTGTTTAGCTCCAGCCAAAAAATCTATTTTAAGCTTTTTGGAAAACATAGGGAAGGGTTATCACCCCTGTGACATTTGTTTTGCTGTCTGTGCTCCTCTTCAGAAGATTTCACCTCACGTTCTGTCACAATGACAAATGTTTTTAGAAAATTTGGGGGTTTTAGTGAAACAAGGATTGGTGATAAAGCATCAGTGAAGAGGAGACACGTTTTTCCCATATTAACTCTTACAGGAGAGAATTACCCTTCCTGGGGTAGATTTCATCTCACTTCCTGTTGTCTCCTTCCGTTTGCAAGTAGGAGTCGTTTGTAAGTTGGATGTTTGAAAGTAGGGGCCTGCCCTATATACTCTGCAGAAACTGGGGCCTTAGGTGTTGGTGTTGCCACAACACTGTAAGTCCTCACAGTTGCTCTTGGTGGGCGCAGGAACGGGCCCTGCTGTGAAATATTAGATCAAGAATCAGAAAAATTGGGCCTTTGATGGTGGTGGTGCTGGTGCCACAACACCGTAAGTCCTCACAGTTACTCTTGGTGGGCGCTGGAATGGGCCCTGCTGTGAAATATTAGATCAAGAATTGTAATTACATGCACCTGTTGAACAGGGGCAGAAAAATTGGGCCTTTGGTGGTGTTGGTGGTCGTGTTGCCACAATACTGTAAGCCCTCATAGTTACTCTTGGTGGGTGCTGGAACAAGCCCTGCTGTCAAATATTAGATCAAGAATTCTAATTACATGTCCCTGTTGAACAGGGGCAGAAAAATTGGGCCTTTGGTGGTAGTGGTGGTGCTGGTGCCACAACACTGTAAGTCCTCACAGTTACTCTTGGTGGGCGAAGTATCGGGCCCTGCTGTGAAATATTAGATCAAGAATTGTAATTACAAAATACAAAAATTGGGCCTTAGGCACTGGTGCCACAACACTGCAACCCCTCACAAACACTCTAGCTGGAGCGCAGGAACGAGCCCTGCTGCAAAATATTGCATCAAACATTGTAATTACACGCCCCTGTCAAACAAGGGCAGAAAAATTGGGCCTTAGCCACTGGTGGCAGCGCCCAGAACCAAAAATATTCTTACAAGCTATCAGCATGATCATTGAGAAGGAAGAGGATAGTTACTCAGCATAACAGGATAGTCACTCAGCATTAGCATAGGGAGTCTTGAAGGAATCTGACATTTCAAAAAGAAAATATTCAGTTACATCAGCATCAGGTGCTTGGTATCTGGTGGTGATCCAAGACTGATTCATTTTATGAAGGTCAGTCGATTGACCGAGTCGGTGGACAGGCGCACCCTGTGATCGGTTACAAAGCCTCCAGCAGCACTGAATGTGCATTCCGAAAGAACGCTGGATGCAGGACAGGCCAGGAGCTCAATTGCATACTGTGCAAGCTCTGGCCAGTGATCCATCCTCAAGACCCAGTAACCTAGAGGATTTTCAGTGGGAAAGGTGTCCAAGTCAGATCTTGCCCCTAGGTATTCCTGCACCATGTAAAACAGACACTGACGATGGTTGCTGGAACTGATCATACCTTGGGGCTGCGGACTAAAAAATTGTCTGAACGCATCGGTCAGATGGCCACCTTCTCCACCACTCCTTCTTTGACTGACCAAAGCCTCAGCAACACGTTGTCCAGGAACAGGAGTTTGTAACCTCCCAGTCTCTGGGAACGCGTTGCACAGACCTTTCTGCAAGGCCTCCCGAAGATGTTTCATCCTCTGCTCCCTCTGCAATGACAAGATAAGGTTTGCAGGGTTGCCAGCCAGTAACGATCCATCTCCTTGATACCACGAATATGAGGATCCTTCTGCAGGCTTTGCAGGATCAGGGAGGCCATGCAGCATAGGTTTGCTGAGGCATTTGGTCTGGAGTCCTCTGGGTCACTAAGGACAACATGATCTGCAGCCACCTCCTCCCAGCCACGTACAAGTCCATGGGTTTCTTGGGACTGTAATCCCTTAAAGACTGCTGCTGATGCTGAGTGCAAGGCTCCACCTCCATGCTGACACAATCCTCCTCGTTCTCTTCCTGTGTGATCGGCGGGCACGCAGGAACACTGTCTGAATAAAGGGGGCCTTGAGAGCTAAGGAAGTCCTCCTCTTCCTGCCTCTGTTCTGCCTCAAGTGCCTTGTCCATTATTCCACGCAGCGTGTGCTCCAACAGGTGGACAAGGGGGGCAGTGTCACTGATGCATGCACTGTCACTGCTCACCATCCTCGTGGCCTCCTCAAATGGTAACAGGACAGTGCATGCATCGCTGATCATGGCCCACTGGCGTGGGGAAAAAAAACAAGCTCCACTGACTCTGTCCTGGTGCCATAGTCGCATAGGTACTCATTGATGGCCTCTGCTGCGTGTGCAGCTGCTGCAGCATGGCCAACGTTGAGTTCCACCTGGTGGGCATGTCACAGATTAGGCAGGTTAAATTCCTTTTGGAGGTCAGCCAGCCGAGCACTGGTATTATATGACCGGTGGAAATGCACACAGACTTTCCTGGCCTGCGTCAGGACCTCCTATAAGTCTGGGTACCTGCCCAAGAACCGCTGCACCACCAAGTTAAGGACTTGACCCAAACAGGGCACATGGGTCAGTTGTCCCTGTCGGAGGGCGGAGAGGAGGTTGGTGCCATTGTCGCAAACCACCATTCCTGGCTTAAGCTGGCGTGGAGTCAACCACCTCTGAACCTGCCCCTGCAGAGCTGACAGAACCTCTGGCCCAGTGTGGCAACTGTCCCCCAAGCACACCAGCTCAAGCACCGCATGGCATCTTCTTGCCTGCGTACTTGCGTAGCCCCTTGAACGCCTACGGAACACCACTGGTTTCCGAGGACAAAGCACAGGAAGAGGCCATGGAGGAAGAAGAAGAGGAAGTGGTGGAGGAGAGAGGTGTGGCAGAATCACCAGTAGTGGAATTTTGGAGGTGTGGTACCGGAACAACCTCCAACACTACTGCACCTTGTCCTACATCCTTCCCAGCTCCCAGTAGAGTCACCCAATGCGCCGTGAAACTTAGGTAATGTCCCTGTCCATGCCTGCTGGACCATGAGTCAGCAGTAATATGCACCCTACCGCTGACCGCCCTGTCCAGCGAGGCCAAGACATTGCCTTCCACATGCCAGTAGAGAGCTGGAATCGCCTTCCGTGAGAAAAAGTAGCATTTGGGAACCTGCCACTGAGGAACCGCACATTTCACAAACTCACAGAAGGGGGCAGAGTCTACTAACTGAAAAGGTAGCAGTTGAAGTGCTAGCAATTTTGCCAAGCTAGCATTCAACCGCTGGGCATGTGGATGGCTGGGAGCAAACTTCTTTCTGCGGTGCAGCAGCTGGGGCAGGGAAATTTGCCTGGTACAATCTGAGGTTGGTGTACCAATAGTAGATTGCCCGCAAGTACTTGGCTGTGACACACCTAATTCTACACCTTCATTCCTCTCAGTGCAGGTCTCAGAGAGGACTGAAGGTATAGTGGGGTTGGAGATCTCAGCTGATGAAGAGCAAGGAGAGGTCCTCTTTGTTCTTTGGTGTGGGTCTTTTAGGTACGTTTGCCAAAGAACTGCATGGCAGGTCAACATATGTCTGGTCAAGCATGTGGTGCCCAAGCGGGAGATGTTTTGGCCATGCGAGATACGCTTGAGACATATGTTGCAAATAGCAGCGGTGCAATCTGATGCACTCGTCTCAAAAAAGGCCCACACCAAAGAACTTTTGGAATAACACGCAGAGACAGCAGCGCCCTGCACATGCGGAGCTCTGCGGTGTGAGGCAGTCGGTGTGCTGTCCTTAAGCTGGCCCCTGGAGGGCATCCTGCCTCGTTGGTGATGTGCCTCCTCCTCCCCCTCTCTCCTATTAGGCACCCACGTGGAGTCAGTGACCTCATCATCCCCTCCCTCCTCATCACTGGAGCAAACCTGGTAGTATGCTGCAGCAGGGGGAACATGACTGCCAGATTGCTGTCCTTCTTGGGCACCCCCTCTCTCTGGGCTCACGTTACTGCCTTCCTCTAGCTGAGTATCATCATCGGAGCCTTCAAAACGCTGGGCATCCTCCCGGAGCATGTACCCAACACTGTGGTCAAACAGTTCGGGGGACTACTCAGGAGGACATGGTGGGGCTAGGGAAGGAGTGACTGTTGCCATTGAGCCGAGGGAAGAGGCCGCATTGGCAGCTGCTTTGCCAGACAAAGTACCCTGAGCCTGGGTGAGAGAGGATGAGGAGGATGAGGATGGCTTGGTCATCCACTCTACCAAGTCTTCCGCATGTTGCGGCTCAACGCGGCCAGCTGCTGAAAAAAAGAACAAGCGTGTCCCACGGCTACGTGCTGATGAGGATGCACCGTGTCCACGACCAGCACTGTTGCCTCAGGCAGTTTATGGCTTTATCTATGTACATTGATCTGCTGTTGATGATTGAAATAGATAAAAATGGACAAAGATTTGACTGAGCTGATTGAGTAGATACAATGTTTTGTTTTTCTTGCTTCTAGCCCGATTGTGGTACCACTTGCCGACCGGCTCACGCCGATATACATCGCCAAAGTGGCACGGGTGTTCAAAACAACGTACCTGTACGTCGCTGCGTCATCCGCGACTAGCGGGCGCATGCCGGCGGCCGCACACCACGGGAGCATGCCCGCAGGTCCCGCGGACTCGATGTCCACCGGTGGCCCACGATCGTGGCACAGAGAGGCAGAACAGGGAGATGTAAACAAGGCGTTTCCCTGTTCTGCCTAGCAACATGACAGAGATCTACTGCTCCCAGTGATCTCTGTCATGTTCTAGTGAGCCCATCCCCCCTACAGTTAGAACATGCTGAGGGAACACAGTTAACCCCTTGATCTCCCCCTAGTGTTTAACCCCTTTCCTGCCAGTGACATTTACACAGTAATCAGTGATTTTTTATAGCACTGATTGCTCCCAAAATAGTGTCATAAGTGTCCGATCTGTCCGCCGCAATCACAATAAAAATTGCAGATCGCCACCATTCCTAATAAATAAAAAAATCCCTTTATTTGTAGATGCAATAACTTTAGCGCAAACCAATTAATATACACTTATTGCAATTTTTGTTTTTACCAAACATATGTAGAATACATATTGGCCTAAATTGTGGAAGAAATGTGTTCTTTTATATATTTTTTGAGGGATATTTATTATAGCAAAAAGTAAAAAAAAATATTGTTTTTTTTCCCAAATTGTCTCTCTTTTTTTGTGTTGATAGCGCAAAAAAAAACAAAAAAAACAAAAAAAAAACGCAGAGGTGATCTCAAATACCACCAAAAGAAAGCTCTATTTGTGGGGAAAAAAAAGGATTTCAATTTTGTTTGGGTACAATGTCGCACGACCGCACAATTGTCAGTTAAAGCGGCGCAGTGCCGTATCCCAAAAAAGGGCCTTGTCAGGAAGGGGGTGAATCCTTCCGGGGCTGAAGTGGTTTAAGAAATCCACAATTGTCTTTTCAGATAAAGTAACAATGTAAGGTGGGAGATTGTGGAGGATCTTTGATTGTAACAATGTGTGAGAGCGGCATAAGTGTTTATTCAGCTCTGCCACCTTGTGGTCATTCCTGGTAGAACACTTGGGTGTGTGTGCAGTACAAGGAGGTGAATAGGGAATGTATACAGCCAGAAAGTGGAGATGATCTCCGCAATAAATCTGGAATCAGGATGGAAATAGAAGGAAGGTTTATTCATCCCCCTCCCAGTCTGACCGATCTACGGTACTTCTCATCTAAAGATCATTATTATTAGTTTCTTTTTTTCTGTTTTATTTTCCATCATAGGTATATATAGCATCACCAACATGCCACCCACATCTCTCTACATGGAGCCGGACATATCTGTTTTGGATTCCTATTCTCCAATTTAGTTATATATTTTTAATGTGATAAATTATAATAATACTGTCAGGTAAAGTTCCCTGTAAAGACAAACCCTTTGTCTTCTTATCACACTCAGACTTGTAATAGAGGTGAGGAGTAATGAGAGGAAATGTGATCACAGTACATCATTCTCTCATCTCTTTTCATTCCAATCTTTCTATGTCGATCGTCTTACTCACCGCTAAACGCCTCCAACCAAAACCATCCACCCCTCCATAGAGCTCCAATATCACCGCACATTATAATTCATATTTCAGGAAATGATTGGCCCTCTTGGCTATGAATAGACCCGCCTATGAGGGATCAGAGTTGCTACTTTCAAATCTCCCGCCATAATTCTACAGACCGTTAGGAAGATTCAGCCACATTATCCCGCTAAACCTGACATTGTAGAAGTTCTATTGATAGATCTGCTCATCTTCCTCCAAATGACTTCTCTTGTGTCACTTTTCAGGTTCCAACTATTTCCTCCAAACTGGTAAAATCCTCAAAGATTTCTGCCACAAGCCCACCAAGCAGTGGCCCGTCGATTATTATCCTGGAGGAGAGGGAGGGGACATCCCCCCTCCCGCCACCTCCCGTCCCACCGGGAGACCCAATCCGAGATGTGTCACTTCCGTCGCCTAGAGATAGACTGGCATGAAGCCGGAAACGGCTCTTTGTCTTCTCTCTGTAAACACGGAAGCCACGTCACAATGTCACTTCCGGTTTACTCAGCTGCCAATGGCGCCGGATTAAAAAAAAATATACAGTATTCAAAATCACCGTTTTCAGCGTTCTGAATACTTTGAAGTGCAAAGGAGGGATCGGGGGTCTTTTAGATCCCTCCATAAAGAGTACCTGTCACCACCTATTACTGTCACAAGGGACGTTTTACATTTCTTGTGACAGCAATAAAAGTGATCACATTTTTTTTTTAAAACACAATGTAATAATATAAAAATAAATAAAATAAAGAAGAAAAAGAAAATTTTAAAGCGTCCCCGTTCCCGCGAGCTCGCGCAGCAAAGAAAATGCATATAGAAGTCGCGCCCGCATATGTCAACAGTGTTCAAATCACACATGTGAGGTATCGTCGCGATCGTCAGAGCGGGAGCAATATTTCTAGCACTAGACCTCCTCTATAACTCTAACCTGGTAACTGTAAAAAAAAAAATTAAAATGTCACCTATGGAGATTTTTAGGTATCGCAGTTTGTCGCCATTCCACAAGTGTGCGCAATTTTTAAGCGTGATATGTTTGGTATCTATTTACTCGGTGTAACATCATCTTGTACATTATACAAAAAAATTGGGCTAACTTTACTGTTTGGTTTTTTAAATCCATGAATATGTCTTTTCCTCCAAAAAGTTGCGTTTAAAACACCGCAGCACAAATACCGTGTGATATAAAATATTGCAACAATCGCCATTTTATTCTCTAGGCTCTCTGCTAAAAAGATTCTATTATGTTTGGGGGTTCTAAGTAATTTTCTAGCAAAAAACACGGATTTTAACTTGTAAACAACAAATGTCAGAAATAGGCTTAGTCATGAAAGGGATGAATTATTAAAGTAACGCAGTGCCGTATGAAGGGGGGTAAATCTTCCAGACGTCAAGTGGTTAAAAGCCTTTACAGGTTACCAGTCGTGTGATGCTGTACCCAAATAAAAGCGCTGTGCTGACTGCTCAGTACCCGCCTATCAGTCTTATCAGCGCACATCAGTGGAGGAGAAAAATTAGCCGTTTGCAAAATTTTATGACAATTTTTATTTTATTTTTTCAAAATGTTCTGTCTTTTTTCCATCTGTTTAGCAAAAAAAATTAAAACCCCAGCGGTGATTAAATACCACCAAAAGAAAGCTCTATGTGTGTGAAAAAAAGAATAAACATTTCATAAGGGTTCAGTGTAGCATGACCGCCCAATTGTCATTCAAAGTGTGACAGCGCTGAAAGTTTAAAATTGGTCTGGGCAGGAAGGGGGTAAAAGTGCCTGGTAGGCGAGTGGTTAAAGTAGATCTTTTTCCAAAATATTTGCGTTTGAAAAACTGCTATGAAAATACCTGGTGATATAAAAAATTGCACCACCCACTGTTTTATTCTCTAGGGCCTCTGCTTAAACCAGTATGTAATGTTTGGGGGTTCTAACTCATTTTCTAGCAAAAAAAAAAAAAAAACCTGCAAGGGTTAATTGTCCATTTATGTCCAGAGGAAGAATAAAAGGAGAGTTACTTACCTGATCCTCCTCCCCGCACCATCTGCACCCCAACACTACAAAGGTTATTGGTGACCAGAGCAGGGTCCATAGTCCTGCATTGGATGTCAGGACACCAAAGGACAGTCCACCGGGGGATGGTATGGGGGCACCTCCTGTTGGGGGAGGGGTGGAGGATCAGGTAAGTAAAATGGTTTCTCCTCTCCCTGGGGCAATACTAGTGATTAATCATTACAGAGGGGCTGCAGATGGGCTTTAAGGGGAGAAGGAGAGACAAGTAAGATATGGAGGGGGGGTTCTCTTGTTACTTGTCCTGGGGGGGATGGGGGGTTCCGTCATGAACTTGCAACAAGGGGTGATAATGGTCATGTTCCTGGGGGATGAGGATGAGCTCCATGTGGGGGAGGGGGGTCCCGGATGAGCTCCATGTGGGGGAGGGGGGTCCCGGATGAGTTCCATGTGGGGGAGGGGGGTCACGGATGAGTTCCATGTGGGGGAGGGGGGTCCCGGATGAGTTCCATGTGGGGGAGGGGGGTCCCGGATGGGCTCCATGTGGGGGAGGGGGGTCCTGGATGAGCTCCATGTGGGGGAGGGGGGTCCTGGATGAGTTCCCTTGTGGGGGAGGGGGGTCCTGGATGAGTTCCCTTGTGGGGGAGGGGGGTCCTGGATGAGCTCCATGTGGGGGAGGGGGGTCCTGGATGAGTTCCCTTGTGGGGGAGGGGGGTCCCGGATAGGGTTGCCACCTGTCCGGGATTCACCCGGACAGTTCGGGTTTGGAATCATGCATCCAGGTTTCAGACCGCCTGAAACCCAGACACATTATTCAGACCACACTATGGTTCCCAGCAGGGTTGTTGGCTGCAGTTGTCTAATCTGAGAATGTCTGTTACACTCTCTTTCACACTGCCCAAAGCCAACACTAACAATTCCCCTCCCCCACATACAGACAGGAGAGGAGAGAGGGCTCAATCTGTTCCTCTTCCCCCCACCCCTCTGTGTCTGCCCACACTCCAGTCCCCGGCGCTGTGCCTCAGAAAAGGAAAGTTGGGGCCGGAAATTTGAAGTCCAGCAGCCTCAGATACATCTGGATGAGAGGTGCTGACTGCCAAGGGGTGAGTGAGCTCACCATCCATCCCTGTCTGTGACTGAAGTCCCCCCCCTTCTCTCTCCTGCCTCTGGGTAAGTACACTAAAGGTAAATCAGAGTTCTCAGAGCACCCCTTACATCAGAGTTCCCCTTTACACCAGAGACCACAGTGTTCCCCTTACATCAGAGTCCTCTCCGTACATCAGAGTTCTCAGTGTTCCCCCTTAGATCAGGGTTACAGTGTAAGGGAACTCTGATGTAAAAGAGGAACTCTGTGGACTCTGATGTAAAGGGGGACTCTTGTGCCTAACTTCATTTGATTAGAAATGTTATTTAATTGCAAAATATATGTATAGTTTATATATTTAAAAAAAAAAAAATTGTTCTGCACCGCTAAAGTGTTCGGGTTTGACTTGAAGAAAAGGTGGTAACCCTAGTCCCGGATGAGCTCCATGTGGGGGAGGGAGGGTCCTGGATGAGCTCCATGTGGGGGAGGGGGGGTCCCAGATGAGCTCCATGTGGGGGAGGGTCCTGGATGAGCTCCATGTGGGGGAGGGGGGGTCCAGGATGAGCTCCATGTGGGGGAGGGGGGTCCTGGATGAGCTCCATGTGGGGGAGGGGGGTCCCGGATGAGCTCCATGTGGGGGAGGGGGGGTCCCGGATGAGCTCCATGTGGGGGAGGGAGGGTCCTGGATGAGCTCCATGTGGGGGAGGGGGGGTCCAGGATGAGCTCCATGTGGGGGAGGGGGGGTCCCGGATGAGCTCCATGTGGAGGAGGGGGGGTCCCGGATGAGCTCCATGTGGGGGAGGGAGGGTCCTGGATGAGCTCCATGTGGGGGAGGGGGGGTCCAGGATGAGCTCCATGTGGGGGAGGGGGGGTCCTGGATGAGCTCCATGTGGGGAAGGGGGGGTCCCGGATGAGCTCCATGTGGGGGAGGGGGGTCCTGGATGAGCTCCATGTGGGGGAGGGGGGTCCCGGATGAGCTCCATGTGGGGGAGGGGGGGGTCCAGGATGAGCTCCATGTGGGGGAGGGGGGTCCTGGATGAGCTCCATGTGGGGGAGGGGGGGTCCTGGATGAGCTCCATGTGGGGGAGGGGGGGTCCCGGAAAAGCTCCATGTGGGGGAGGGGGGGTCCAGGATGAGCTCCATGTGGGGGAGGGGGGTCCCGGATGAGCTGCATGTGGGGGAGGGGGGTCCCGGATGATCTCCATGTGGGGGAGGGGGGCCCCGGATGATCTCCATGTGGGGGAGGGGGGTCCTGGATGAGCTCCATGTGGGGGAGGGGGGTCCCGGATGAGCTCCATGTGGGGGAGGGGGGTCCCGGATGATCTCCATGTGGGGGAGGGGGGCCCCGGATGATCTCCATGTGGGGGAGGGGGGCCTTCATTTACTGCCCCCCCAGGTGTAGGATTGGGGTGTAGAGGAGACTCTGATAGTCAGCAATGTTCTATGGTAGAAATCCCCACACTGCCCCCTATAGTGCTGGAAACACACTACATCACCTTCTCTGATCACCTCTACACAGAGGCACTAGGAAAGGCCTGTTGAATGTGGATGTGTGGTGGTGAGAGGAGGGATGGGCCCCTCAGTACACATCATAATACACATATTATCATTCCATATAATATCATATGGAAATGGAAGGGGGGTGTGGCTGATATGTCCTAGTTAGATATGGCACCTCATCCCAATGATTATTAGAAAAAAGGAACAAAGGGAATGGGGATTATCATGGTGCCAGACGACTCAAGAAATCATTAATAATAAAGTATTTTATTACATCAATATTGTAGACATACAAAACATACAAAAAATTCATCAAAATCAAATAAGAAAAGGAGAGCACATTATAATTACTACTAGCCAGAATGGTCTTGGCCTGCTAAAGTTGTGCGTCAATTCTTCCCTACATGTTTCGCCAAACAATTGGCTTCTTCAGCGAAATAAGACGTGACCAATATAATAAATGTAGCTCTAAGAGGAAATTGAAAAATGCAAAGAATTAAACATAGATAGTACATAGCAACATAATTTAAATATGATGTGTGATAATGGAGAAGCGGCATGGCATGAGGAGTCCCCCCCCCCGTGAAAAAGAACCACCCCACAACCCCAAATGACAATGCTCCCTTACCTACACCGATGTCACCGGTCGGCCGGGTCAGGACAGAGACCGCCCAGAGGCAGCAGCCCAGTTCCACCACAGTGTGGCTGCAGGGGGCAAAAAGGTGCATATTAGGATAGAAGAGGATTGAAAAAAACATTTAAATCAACATGGGAACCAAACACATCCCATTTTTTGGGCTAACATAACCTCAATACCTACCAATGATAGTTGAAAAACTGAAGTCCAATACTAGGGCGCTGGAGAAACCAATAAAAATCCAATTGTGCAATAGGAAACACTTAGATTGAAGCTGTGGTATCAGAAAACAAAAAGGGAATTGCTACTATGAAAGAAGTGATCATTGGATATAAATCGAAAAAAATCACAAAATGATCTCCAAAAGTAGACCATCATTTACACTTACCCAGGACAAAACGATGCATGCCTAAGCTTCCAAATCAGATAAAGTACTGGAATTGATTGCTCACTGTAGACTGCCAGGCAGACTCCCAAACACTACACAGAGCGTAAAGGCAAAATCGGTCTTAAGCAGAAACAACTAGGAAAGAAAAAAGGAAAAGACCGGGTAACATAATGAAAAGAGATCCGAAATAACAAGAGCTGAAGAATCCAAGAGCATGCCCTATAGATGACACTAACCTTGTATGTGAACAAAAAGCGTGGCAGCGCCCCAGAGTCCAACGGTTAGAGAGCTGGAGATGCCGGCCTTTATACCCCCCCACCCGGTCGGCGTGGGACATCACCGATCGGGAGCGGACGATGGACGGCCATCGCGCATGTTCAAAGACCAACGTCAAACAGCCTACAGTGCCCAGAATGCTGAACGAGACAGCAATCGCGTCATGTGACCCAGTCACGCAGCGCAAGGAGCGTGGGCAGGACGCCCAGCAGTGTGGAATCAATAAATGTAACCAGGGCCGTCTTTAATATTGACTGGACTCTGGGCAAACATTTTTTCTTGGGCCGCCCCCAATGCAATTTCGCTCTCCACCTGCTCTGAGTCTACAATAAATAGCAGCTAGACTCAAATCAGTTTACTGAATCAGATCAGGCAACAATTGTGATTGGTTGCCAGAGGTTACAGTGTATCATTAACACTCACTGACTGTCTGCTAGAGGTTACAGAACACATTATGGCTCACTTATTATTTGCTAGAGGTTACAGCACATGACTTATGCTTGTTGATTGGTTGCTAGAGATTACTGTACATCAATACTGCTCACTGATTGGTTGCTAGAAGTTACTGGACTTCCTTACCACTCACAAATTGGTTGCTACACTGACCACCAATGTAACTGAGACATTTAGCCTGCGGTCACATGTGTGTGTGTTGGGAATGCATGCAAAATCGCTTTCCTGACACCACAGAAACGCGCTACCCTTGTTAATGACATCCTCACGCATCTGCTGAGATGTACGTATTCACATCTACCACACGGTGCTGTGGCCCCATGTTATTTTGAAAAGGGTTCCACCTCCAATTTGCTTACCTTTGCAGAACAGGCTGATGTTAGGCTGAATGACCACAGTTGTAGGTAAGACTATCAAGCATGCGCCTTTACTTCCCAAGTGGGCAGCATTCTGCAGAAGTGATGGTGGATATGACCTCAGGGGGGCATGATACACATATGAATGCCACCTCTATTTACATAGCAATGCCGGTCCGCTGCTATTTACATAGTAATGCTGCCACTATTTACATATCAATACAGGTTATTTACATGTAAAAACAGGGTCTGCAAGTGAGTCATCTGTACATGGTAATAGGCAGAGCTGGACAGCATTAGTAACAGAACTTCACACTGAGATATTAAGACAGTACAGGACTAAAACTTCAAGGGACAAGGGAATTTGAACTGGGATAGTTGGTAAGTATGAGGCAGCTGCTTTGGGCCCCACAACAATGATGGAGCCCAGGGCAGATGCCTCTTTTGCCTTGCCTTAAAGATGGCCCTGGATGCTACTTGACGCTATAGACAGCATCATGATCGAGATCCTACTGGTACTCAATTCTTGATTATCGATCGATACATTGCCCCATGGAGGGGAGGAGCCAATAAAAGAGGAGTTTCTAGACTAGAAACTTTCTGGATATACGAATTACAGACCCACTATCCACAAGGAATGAACTTGGAGTGGGATATTAATTTGTTTATCAACCAATCCTAAAGGAAAGACTTTTCCATTATATCCATTTTATTTTATAATATATTTTATTTTTTAATATTCACTTTGTATTGGATTTACCTTAATTTGACTGCATATGGCTATTTTTATATTTTCCACTTTATGGAGAAAATATATTTTTAAATATGTATTTTTATGGAGATTTAGATATTTTCATTAATATTAAATCTATACTATTCATATTATTTTTGTATGTAACTGATGACCCCATATGAAATAATTCACTACCTTATTTATATTTTATCATTTTTATTTTCTATGTCTTTTGGTAGTGCCATCTAGTGGATTTTTTTCATTATCATCCATAAACAGATTTTTACTGTTTAGATCCCTGCCTATGTGTTTTCACTTTAAAGTGGGGAATGTGATGATATCTTAATAGGATATTTTTATTGTTTTTTGTACCCATCTTTAAACTGGCTAAACGGTCTTGTCATGGGATGCTACTCAGGTCGAGGCCTGGTTCAGCATTTGGATGTGGGTACCATGACGTTAGTGATGTGGCTGCGTCCCGAGTGGCCGCGTCATCTGACCTGGAATAGTCCCGTCATGTGTTGCTACCCATGTTGAGGCTTGGTCCAGTTCTCAGATCTTACGCCGTGACGTTTGTGACGAAATGACGTCGCGAACGACCGCGTCATCTGACTAATTCTAAAGCGAGACGTGGTTTCATCTCCTGGTTACAACGCTACGGAGATCTGACGCAGTGACGTCACGATTGAGCCCCATAACGAGGCTTGGATACGTTTTTATAATTTTTTAATCCCCCGCTTTTATAATTTTGAATCCCTTTTTCTGTTTACGTTGGGGAGCTTATGTGTGGCCTATTGCTTCCCACACACATATATATATGTATTTATGGACTACAACTATTCCTATTAGATTTACAAGGTTTAAGACACCTAATTTTGATTGACACTTCCGGTCTAACAACCGGAAGTGACACAAATAATGTTTACTTCCAGTATTATGCATTTTTCATGTGGGGTCATTAGGGATTTATAAGCGGTAGTGTTTGTGGGGTCTGCACCCCAGATGACAGCTTTTTAGTTGAAACGCGTCGGGTGGACCCACACATATATACTGCTCTTGTTCCTGTATTTATTAAGCCTATTTGATGATCCTCTAACATGTGAGTTTACACTTTTTTTTTCCTTTAATAAACCCTATTTAAACGGTATCATGCTATGGACATTTTTTATCTATCTCTGCATGGTTTTTGAACACCGAGCCTTTTGTCCTATCGGAATACTATCTCCAATTTGATGTTTGAAAACGTCTGTGCCAAGTTGGTGGTTTGATCCAAGACCTGTCGTGCCTGTTTAGCCCGGTGTATCCATCAAGTCAGTTGACTCACAAGCCTGTATGACTTGGGGGGCATAAGCCTCTCCAGGTCATAAACATCTGGCAAGCCTCCTTTTGTTCACAGGTGGTGGCCCATTTGTTATCACAGTTTCTTTGGAGTATCAACGTCGTGCGAATATCTGCCTAAGTGTGTTTTGGATCATCCTCGGACTTGTCAAATTTATATGTACTTGCCAAATCTAAAAACATACTTGCTAGCTTTGTTCTTCATATTCACATCATAATTGTTATTTATTGTGGTATAATTGTTTTATTTATGTATTTAGTCACTTTTTATTGACTCTGCTCACGTTTATAGTAGGTCATTTATTGATTTTTTCATATCATGTTGTTTATTTAGCATGAGTCACTTATTCAGCATGAGTCACTTTTTTCACTAAGGTAGACCCTTTATGCACATTTATGTGTACCCCTTTGCATAGTAGGGTACTCGCTTAGTACTTTTTTTACCTTTCATGGTCAAATTTAATATTTATGTATGGTATAATAGCGCTACACTTTTTTACACCTACTAAAATCACATATTGCACATGCCGTTACAGCTGAAGGAGTCTGACCGGTTCCGCACAATATAAATGCTGGGGCTACGCGGACCCATATATTAAGAACACGTGGACCGTGTGTACATACATGTAAAGGAAACATGTGCAGAACAGGCATATTAAACACATTAATTGATAAAATATCAACTGCATAAAAATGGTATAAAAATTAATTAAAAATCAATTAAAAATCAATCAAATCTTGGATCAATATCAATATCATAATAATCATAAAAATCATACTTAAAACTAGAAAGACCTGGCCATCAAAGGGTTAACTGTGTGCCTAGCCAGTGCTTGTGTACTGTGGGGGAGGTGCTTTTACTAAAGGAAGGCACAGATTCTGCAAAGCCGGGAACACAGAACACAGGATCAATGCCTTCCTTACTGACAGAACGGCGATCTGCCTTGTTTACGTAGGTAAATCGCCGTTCTGCCTGTGTACTAAACAATCGACGGATGCCAGCGGTACCCACCGCTGGGCTCCCGCTGTGTGTGATCACAGCGGGAATGGGCCACCAGTGGTGCGCGTGAGCGCCCCAGACCTGGAAATTCCAGATCACGCACTAGGTACATGATTTGGCGCGGAGCGGCCGCCCTGACGCAGTATACCTATGGTGGGTGGTCTGCAACTGGTTAAGCAGAGGCCCTAGAGAATAAAATGGTGGGTGTAGCAATTTTTTATGGATATGCATAGAGAAAGGTCCCAAACACTGCACAGCTAGCAAAGCCTTTAGAGAACATGTGAAAGCAGCCTGAGCCAGCTTCATCCAAAGCCACGCCTCCAAGATGTTTAACCCCACCCACGGGGCTTAATTATGGAGGTGAGGAATTAGATGGGCCCCTGCCCAACCAGCACCCATCGCAGAAAACACCAGATGGATTTACCAGAGCGGAGACCTCAAGTTTTAGGAGGTTGCAAACCCGGAAGAAGGCCAAATACGTACATGTATGTGATAATGTCTGTACCTGCCATCCGCTCGCAGTATATTTACTTTGAGCCGCGGGCAGGTGGCTAAAGTGTAAATGAGGCTACATTTTTTTTTTTGTTTTTAGATTTTTTTACTGGGTCCAATCAGGAAGACCTCTCACTTCCTGTTTTGGTGAAAACGCTAGGATTTTGGAATTCTAATGTCTAATTTTGGTGATAGGATGAGCCGAACACCCCCCTGTTCGGTTCGCACCAGAACCTGCGAACAGGCAAAAAATTTGTTCGAACACGCGAACACCATTAAAGTCTATGGGACATGAACATGAATAATCAAAAGTGCTAATTTTAAAGGCTTATATGCAAGTTATTGTCATAAAAAGTGTTTGGGGACCTGGGTCCTGCCCCAGGAGAGATGTATCAATGCAAAATAAAGTTTTAAAAATGACTATTTTTTTGGGAGTAGTGATTTTATTAATGCTTAAAGTGAAACAATAAAAGTGTAATATCCCTTTAAATTTCGTACCTGGGGGGTGTCTATAGTGTGCCTGTAAAGGGGCGCATGTTTCCCGTGTTTAGAACAGTCTGACAGCAAAATGATATTTCAAAGGAAAAAGAGTCATTTAAAACTACCCGCGGCTATTAATGAATTGCCGGTCCGACAATTCACATAAAAGTTCATTGATAAAAACGGTATGGGAATTCCCCACAGGGGAACCCCGAACCAAAATTTAAAAAAAAAAATGACGTGGGGGGTCCCCCTAAATTCCATACCAGGCCCTTCAGGTCTGGTATGGATATTAAGGGGAACCCCGCGCCAAATTAAAAAAAAATGGCATAGGGTCACCCTAAAAATCCATACCAGACCCTTATCCGAGCACGCAACCTTGCAGGCCACAGGAAAAGAGGGGGGGACGAGAGAGCGCCCCCCCCCAACCGTACCAGGCCACATGCCCTCAACATTGGGAGGGTGCTTTAGGGTAGCCCCCCAAAATACCTTGTCCCCATGTTAATGAAGACAAGGGCCTCATCCCCACACCCGGGCCGGTGGTTGTGGGGGTCTGTGGGCAGGGGGCTTATCGGAATCCAGAAGCCCCCTGTAACAAGGGGACCCCCAGATCCCGGCCCTCCCCCTGTGTGAAATGGTAAGGGTACCCCTACCATTTCACTAAAAAAACTGTCAAAAATGTTAAAAATGACAAGAGACAGTTTTTGACAATTCCTTTATTTAAATGCTTCTTCTTTCTTCTATCTTCCTTCGGTTTCTTCCTCCATCTTCTTCTTCTTCTGGTTCTTCTGGTTCTTCCGGTTCTTCCGCCGGTGTTCTCATCTGGCATCTTCCTCCGGGTCGTTGGCGTCTTCTTCCCTTGAGCCGCTCCGCATCCATGATGGCATGGAGGGAGGCTCCCGCTCTTCCCTTCATCTTCTTTTCGAGCGCTCCGCATCCATGATGGCATGGAGGGAGGCTCCCGCTGTGTGATGCTTCTCCTCTTCTGACGGTTCTTAAATAACGAGGGGCGGGGCCACCCAGTGACCCCACCCCCCTCTGACGCACGGTGACTTGACGGGACTTCCCTATGGCGTCATAGGGAATGCCACAGGGAAGTCCCGTCAAGTCCCCGTGCGTCAGAGGGGGCGGGGTCACCGGGTGGCCCTGCCCCCCATTATTTAAGAACCGTCAGAAGTGGAGAAGCGTCACACAGCAGGAGCCTCCCTTCATGCCATCATGGATGCGGAGTGGCCCGAAAAGAAGATGAAGACAAGAAGATGAAGACAAGAAGATGAAGAGAGAAGCGTCACACAGTGGGAGCCTCCCTCCATGCCATCATGGATGCGGAGCGGCCCGGAGAAGAAGGGAAGAAGATGCCGCGGAGGAAGATGCCGGACGAGAACACCGGAGGAAGAACCAGAAGAAGAAGAAGATGGAGGAAGAAACCGAAGGAAGATAGAAGAAAGAAGATAGAAGAAAGAAGAAGCATTTAAATAAAGGAATTGTCAAAAACTGTCTCTTGTCATTTTTAACATTTTTGACACTTTTTTTAGTGAAATGGTAGGGGTACAAGTACCCCCTTACCATTTCACACAGGGGGGAGGGCCGGGATCTGGGGGTCACCTTGTTAAAGGGGGCTTCCAGATTCCTATAAGCCCCCCGCCTGCAGACCCCCACAACCACCGGCCAGGGTTGTGGGGATGAGGCCCTTGTCCTCATCAACATGGGGACAAGGTGTTTTGGGGGGCTACCCCAAAGCACCCTCCCAATGTTGAGGGCATGTGGTCTGGTACGGTTCAGGAGGGGGGGCGCTCTCTTGTCCCCCCCTCTTTTCCTGCGGCCTGCCAGGTTGCGTGCTCGGATAAGGGCCTGGTATGGATTTTTGGGGGGACCCCACGCCGTTTTTTTTTTAAATTTTGGCGCGGGGCTCTCTTTAAAATCCATACCAGACCTGCAGGGTCTGGTATAGATTTTGAGGGGGTCCCCACACCATTTTTTTTTTATTTTGGCCGGGGTTCCCCTTAATATCCATACCAGACCTGAAGGGCCTGGTATGGAATTTAGGGGGACCCCCATGTCATTTTTTTTTTTTTATTTGGGTTCGGGGTTCCCCTGTGGGGAATTCCCATGCCGTTTTTATCAATGAACTTTTATGTGTATTGTCGGACCGGCAATTCATTAATAGCCGCGAGTAGTTTAAATTACTTTTTTCCTTTGAAATGTCATTTTGCTGTCAGACTGTTCTAAACACGGGAAACATGCGCCCCTTTACAGGCATACTATAGACATCCCCCAGGTACAAAATTTAAAGGGATATTACACTTTTATTGTTTCACTTTAAGCATTTATAAAATCACTGCTGCTGAAAAAACGCCCATTTTTAAAACTTTTTTTTTGCAATGATCCATGTCCCCTGGGGCAGGACCCAGGTCCCCAAACACTTTTTATGACAATACCATGCATTTAAGCCTTTAAAATTAGCACTTTTGATTTCTCCCATAGACTTTTAAAGGGTGTTCCGCGGCATTCGAATTTGCCGCGAACACCCCAAATTGTTCGCTGTTCGGCGAACTTGCGAACAGCCGATGTTAGACTCGAACTCGAAGCTCATCCCTAGTTGGTGACATTAGGTTTGGCTATGCAAACACTTGTTGATTTAAAGCACAGGTTCAAACCGCTGAAGGACCGCTCCATGTACATATACTGCATCAGGGCGGCCCTTAAGCGCAAAATCACGTACTTGTACGTGATTTTTTTTCTTCGGCTCTGGGGTGTGTGCCGGCAGAGCCCCGCTCCCGCTGTGATTGGGCACAGCAGGAGACAATCAGAGGGTCCTGCAGACCCGATGGCTACAGGAAATCCAGTGATCTGTCCGAGAGAGGCAGAACGGCGGTCTGCCTATGTAAAGAAGGCAGATCGCCGTTCTGCTAGTATGAAGGACACAGATCTTGTGTTTCTGCTAAGCACCAAAAGAAAGCTCTATTTGTGGGGGAAAAAAAAGGACATCAATTTTATTTGGGTACAGTGTCGCATGACCGCGCAATTGTCAGTTAAAGCAACACAGAGCCGTTTTGCAAAAAAATGGCCTGTCATTAAGGAGGGGTAAACCTTCTGGAGCTAAAGTGGTAAAAGACAAGAAAGATGCAGCATATAGTGGACATAAAGAGGAATTATACTTTGCTCTCTAATGGCCTGTGGCTTTTACTTTCTCTTCATTCCAGCTCTGCAGCCTATGCAAGAATCTTCAGTATTTAACACTTGCAGGATGGTTGGATGCCTGTCTCCCCTGCTGCATTGCTGTGGTTTCATCCACCAACTGCTCTTTCAATAGAGGACTCAGCAGTGACATAACAATTGGAGGAAGGAGTCACATTGTGTGGTGGGGAACAAAGACATACGACACACCTGGGATGGAGTGTTGAATGATTTGCAGACTGACAGAGTCTGTGGGGCTGAAAGAGGATTGCTAGGAGATGGGTTGTTGGGGGAATGGAGAATGAGGTAAGCAAAAGTTTTTTTACTCTCCCCTAGCCTGAATTAGCAGTTAACCCTTGTAGTGTGGGCACAGAGCTCCACTGCAAGTGAGAATGTTTTGGTTTATTGTCAGATGGGCTTTAAAGAAACATGAATGTTAACGAAATGAGGTGGACAGCTTCCGCAATGCCCCCCCCCCCATAGAAGCTGCTGGCAGGGTAATCACCACAATCCTGAAATGAATCCAGAATGGATGAAACATTGAGGAGCTGAAAAAAGATGGGGCATTGAGGCCTTAAGGTGGCCCCAGGGACTTTAAACGGTGCTCAAATCAATAAAGTAGAGAACATAAAAAATTCATTTTTTATTTAACAATCTTTAAAAAATACAGACATTGGCCAAAGACCACATACAGAACAGTATATTCATTGATATAGAGATTAATACCACTTTCTCAACATGTTTCGCTTTCCTAAGCTTCTTCAGGAGATATATTGTGATATTATGGTCAACTATGAAAATAAAGAATATATGTATGTAAACAAATGTCTGCTTATAAGTTACAGTCATAATATATATTGATACATAAAGTGTGGCGCTAAAATAAACTTGTTCCTAATTGGGCAGGACCCACCAGAATATCAATCTGAGGGCCTAAACTAGCCCAGTAAGGTATTTAATGAAATGAGTTTTATCAAATCTCATATCTAAAGAATAAGTGAAAGAGGACCAGAATAACAAGGTCATTACCCTTATATTCCCATATGTGAAATATTGTGAATAAAATCCCATAGAAAACTACCAAATGGAGAATTAATTATATTGCCCTCAAGGGGACATAAGTATAGAGTTTGGTGAATGTATTAATCAACTGTGAAAAAAAAAAGGAAAAAGGGAAAAAAAAAAAAAAGAAAAACATAAACTTAAATTGGATCAAGTGTATGTGACCACAAAGTTGTGAATCAACACCTGTTGTGTTAGTGGACAATTAAGCAAACGTGTGGGCCTGCTCAAAACAGGTACTATACAGATGCGTATATGTTTTAAAAAGCATATATATAAACAAAAAGAAATTGTCTTGTTATAAATGCAAATGTATATAAATACAGTCCATGCACAAACTCAAATGAAATCAGGTGTGGGTTCAAATGTTAGTCCTATGAAGGTACACTGGGAAGTTAGGCCTCTAGGACTTCCTTCAGATGACCAGGATGGTTCCCATGTAATTAAATGGTAACTGTGGGTATAGATGTGCAAAAAATACTCTTACCAAAGGTGATGGACTCGCCAGCCAGCGGCTTTAGAGTCAGAATGAGCTTAAGATTAAAGGAATGGTGATGGTTCTAGTGCTGCTGCATCCGTTAGTAGGGACGCTGGAAGGTGAAGATCCCCAGCAACACGGCCTCACGAACTCCAATGCTCAAATGATCACACAAATCCTCAGATATAAAAATCAGAGAGGAGATTCCACAGAGCGTAAAAACTGCTTCCAAAAAAACTTTAATCAAAGTTTTAATAATCAAGGACTTACACTGGCTCATAAACCGCAACAGAGACCAGGCATAACAGGCATATCAGGGTCTGATATGCCTGTTATGCCATGATAGAATAAGCGCTTTTTTAGAGATTTTTATCTGTTTTTGTACCCTGGCCTCTGTTGTTGTCTATGAGCCATTGTACTTTTATCATTCCTGGTCTCTGTTGCGGTTTATGAGCCAGTGTAAGTCCTTGATTGTTAGAAATTCTTAAAATTGTTTAAAAATTCTTTCTCTAAAGGTAAGACTGAAAAAGTAAATTGTGACTTGGTGGTCAGTGTGTTTTTTTTTTTTTTTTTTATTATTATTATTTTTGATACACATGTGTTATATATTCCTTTGATGTATGATATATATATATATACGTTTTATCAATTTTTGTATTCTTCATATTTTTTTCCCTATGATCAAACCAATATGTATCAATATATATTATGACTGTAACTTATAAGCAGACATTTGTTTACATACATATTTTCTTTATTTTCATAGTTGACCATAATATCACAATATATCTCCTGAAGAAGCTTAGGAAAGCGAAACATGTTGAGAAAGTGGTATTAATCTCTGTATCAATGAATATACTGTTCTGTATGTGGTCTTTGGCCAATGTCTGTTTTTTTTAAAGATTGTTAAATAAAAAATGAATTTTTTATGTTCTCTACTATATTGATTTGAGCACCGTTTAAAGTCCCTGGGGCTACCTTAAGGCCTCAATGCCCCGTCTTTTTTCAAATATATTTTCTGGGATGTGGTGCTTTGGATTTTCCCTCTCTTCCAAATATTTTTTTCATTGAGGAGCTGAAAGAAGAGATGTAATCCAGTACCATGTGTGGGCCTTTGACCTCCTCTAGCATGCAGTGCACACCTTCTGAGTGCAAAGGAGGAGAATTCAAGCCTCATATTTTGTGTACAGAAGTGTGTAAGAAACGTGTTCATACGCCTGCTGCTTCCCTCCTATCCAGGCATATTGTCAGGACATGTAGTATGTTATATAGAACAATAGTGAAGGCATACAGTACTGTCAGTACATGAAAGGAAATTGTATGACACGTAATGAAGGCATATTATTGGAACATGTAGTAAAGGCATACAAGTGAAGGCCGCCAGATCCTGCCCCCCGCGCCACGTGAATGAGTATGGGGTACATCATACCCCTACCCATTCACCTGGAATAAAAAGCGTCAAAAATAAAACACACTACACAGGGTTTTAAAATAATGTATTGGGCAGCTCCGGTGGTCTCTTCCTTCTTCTCTGCGCTCTCCTCCTGCTATTAGGTCGTCTTCTGCTGTTTTGCTAGCTCTTGCCTGGTCTTCCCTGTCTCCTTCTCTTCTTCTCTCCTTCTCATGTTGCCAGGACGCTCTCTCCCGCTGTAAAACTGTGTGCATGGGGCGGGGCCCCCATAGGCATGGGGCGGAGTCGTCGGGTGATGTCATCCAGTGACCCCGCCCCCTAATGATGTCGCCCCTCGGGGCATGATGGGGCGGTGGGCGGGGTCAGATGACATCACCCAGTGACTCCGCCCCATGCTTATATAAGTCGTTGCGCAGCTCGCACGCTGCATTACAGAGGGGGAGAGCGTCGTGTCGTGTCAACATCGGAAGAAGACCGGGCAAGAGCTAGCAAAAGAGCCTGCAAAAGAGCAGAAGATAGCTCTAGAGGCCCGGCACAAGACTCCGGACAGAGGGAGAAGAACCAGAGAGTGGAGAAGAACAAGCAAGAGCTAGCAGAAGATAGCTCTGCAGGCCTGGGAAAAGAACCAGAGAAGAGGGAAGAAGACCGGGCAAGAGCTAGCAAAAGAGCAGAAGATAGCTCTGGAGGCCCGGGAGAATATCAAGGGAAGAAGACCGGGCAAGAGCTAGCAAAAGAGCAGAAGATAGCTCTGGAGGCCCGAGAGAACCAGAGAAGAGAGTAGAGGCCCGGCACAAGACATAGAGGCAGAGAAACGCTTAACCAGGGTTAACGCTGTATGCCAAGAACCAAGCAGACCGCTCCTAAGTCCACCGGAGGGAGGGCATAATACCCCCCACTGCCATCCTCATCACCCCCCACACACAACACAAAGGCTCTTCTCGGAGCCACCACATCCTCCTCACAAAGAGCTCCATACTATCTCATCACCACTACATCATACAAATACTCCTCACCACATCTCTACACCCCCCATCACACCGCACTCACATCTCTAAGATGATTACAAAGTAACAATTCACACTTCTCTAGGAAGGAGATCTTTTCTCGTGCCGATCTCTTCTCACCACAATACAATATATAGGAGAGGAGAACAAGACACCTTCCTAGAAAGATTCTCTTCATATCTCTAGACTTCCCTCATCATTACCAGGAGATCGGGAAAGAAAACCTGTTCAAGAGAAATACAAAGTCATCTCCTCCCCTCCTGTACACAGATCCCGGGATCACCTCTTTCTCAGCTCCGGTGTAGAAATCCTACAACTGACTAGTAAGAAATCTCACACTCACTATTCATTCTTCTGTATGAAGACGAGATTTCCTCTCCCCGATCTATCACAGGAATCTCTCCTCTGCTATTCTACAACTTTCTCCAATCTTCCCTCTCACACACACACCGATCACATTGTTACATCTTACACTCTCCCCTATTTCTTCTCACTCATCTACAGAAGACAATTATTGGCACCCTGGAGAGAGTTGTACATTTCTCATTCCAAGCGTCAAATTATTTTATATGTCAGCCAATCAGCAGATAGTGATCTGTACGGTGAGTGCAGAACTCCATCATCTGCAAACTGCACAGCGATGAGATTTCGGCGAGCAATTTGAAAATATTCCGATCAGTCAATCACAGCCTCTTGTCGTTCCTGTGTCAGCCAATAAGATCGTTTATATTATCATACAGGGAGCTTTCTAAAAGCGGGGGCGGGAGATCAAATTTTAATCCAAATGTGACATCGGGGCTGCTAATCCTCTTCATATTATTTGTGGGTGAAAATATGGAATTCTATTCTATGACAGTGAAGAGTCCATTCTCCTCATAACACAATGTTCTTGTTGCTGATCATTCTAACATGTCCGATCAGTACAATAGTAAACTGGACCTCGGTGTAGAGAGTTGGGAGGCCCCTGCCCTAGAGAGAAATCTATCACTACAAATGACCAAGATTTATTATCAATAATTGACCCACCATAGACTATAATGGGATGTGCCACAAAATAATGATTACTGAGCTTTGGGGGTAAAAAATGTTGACGGATTCTCTCCTTGGTATAAAAAAAAATATATATATAATTTTTATTTTTCTTTATACAGTATATTTTCTGAGTAGACTATATAGATAGCTGTGTGGTAAAATGTGGCAATAAACTTAGAGTATTTGAATGACAATATATTTATCATGATGAAATAATGATACATCACCACCAGAATAAACGATTTACTAGTCTGCTGTGTGCAGTGGCTACAAACATACAGTTGTCATAATGAGGAAAGAATGATAAATAGTACATGAAATATGACATGTCCTCATCAGATGACACCTTTGTATCTCTAACAATCTCCCCCATCACATCACACAAGGATCTCAGGTCTCCGGCTGATGTTTTTGTTCCAGGCTCCTTCTACTCAGCTATAGATGAGCAGAGTTCTGTATTAGAGGGAAATGTTTCCTGATCTTCACTCTTCACTCATCTAATGTGAAGATGATTGTAGTGGGAGATGTGAGAAGATTGTTTTCTGATGAGAATGTGTGTAGAAAAGCAGGTAGAAGGAAGAATGGGACACACACTCAGGAGGATGGATGTGTTTGCAGCCTCTGTGTTCAGCCTCCTGAGCAGATCATGAGAGCGGTAAGTGACAGATCGATAAGTGACAGTCCAGTGAGCAGATCGGGTCCTCGATGAAGATTGGACATCCTTCCGTTTCTTATTATAATCGTTTTTCTCTCTATCAGGGAAACACAACAAGAGAGAGAAGATTCCCCAACACTGGAGTGACAGTCAGTGGGCGTGTCTAACGTGTAACCAATAGCAGTGCAGAAGGCAAGTTCTATATCAACCAATAGTAGTGCAGAACGTCTCTATATAAGCCAGAGCACCACACACGATATTTATCTATTTTCAAAAGCTCGTTGAGAATCATGACGGAGACTGAGATCGCCCCAGCCGCCGCTCCTCCAGCGGAGCCCGCCGCCAAGAAGAAGGCGACTAAGAAGGCGGCAGCCGGAGGAGCCAAGAAAGGCAGCAAGAAGCCGTCCGGTCCCAGCGTGTCCGACCTCATCGTCACAGCCGTGGCCGCTTCCAAGGAGCGCAGCGGGGTCTCCCTGGCCGCCCTCAAGAAGCTCCTGGCCGCCGGAGGATACGATGTGGACAAGAACAACAGCCGCCTCAAGATCGCCATCAGGGCGCTGGTGACTAAGGGGAGCCTCGTCCAGGTCAAAGGACATGGAGCCTCCGGATCCTTCAAGATCAACAAGAAGCAGCAAGAGGGCGACAAGGCCAAGAAAGTCACCAAGAAGAAGCCATCGGCTGCGGCCAAGCCCAAGAAACCTGCGGCCGCCAAGAAGCCAGCCAAGTCCCCCAAGAAGAAAGTCCCCAGCAAAGCAGCCAAGAGCCCCAAGAAGGCCGCCAAGAAACCGGCAAAGGCTGCAGCTTCTCCCGCCAAGAAGGCGACAAAGAGCCCCAAGAAGCCCAAAGCTGCAGCCAAGCCGAAAAAAGCCGCCAAGAGTCCGGCTAAGAAGGCGGCTAAACCCAAGACAGCAGCCAAGCCCAAGAAGGCCGCTCCGAAGAAGAAATAAAGGAAGGCGGCAGTAGCCGGAGAACTCCTTCATCTCCACCCCCCAAAGGCTCTTCTCAGAGCCACCTACCTCCTCCTAACAGAGCCACACCTACCTACTTACACCCACCTTCTCCTAAAAGCTACACCCACCTCCTAACAGAGCCGCACCCACCTCCTAACAGAGCCGCACCTACCTACCTACACCCACCTCCTCCCAACAGAGCCACACCTACCTACACCCACCAGGGCCCGCATAGACTTTACACACAGTCTAGATGAGATGATATGTTCCCATCACACATTGTACATTTATCTCTTGCAGGGAATCTCAGATTACGTTTTATGATAAATCCCACAAATGATTACTAGAGATCCTGTAGATCGGAAATCCCTCCTGCTATAAAGGATCTTTTCAGGGGCCCCACCCCACACACATCTGTCATGTGCAGATAGGAGATCTGGAGGTCCCCGACAATTCCCGCACAGTCTGTGGGATCTCCCGGGGGAGGGGGACATTCACACTTCCTCTTTCTAGATGATCGTTCAGGATCTTCAATATTTCATGTGATCGGTATGAGGGAAATCATTGCACTGATCGGACATGTTAGAATGATCAGCAACAAGAACATTGTGTTATGAGGAGAATGGACTCTTCACTGTCATAGAATAGAATTCCATATTTTCACCATATTGTCACAACAGATAGTGGAAGGTGTTCCGCACACATTCACCGTACAGATCACTATCTGCTGATTGGCTGACATATAAAATAATTTGACGCTTGGAATGAGAAATGTACAACTCTCTCCAGGGTGCCAAGAATTGTCTTCTGTAGATAATGAATAAGAAGAAATAGAGAAGAGTGTAAGATGTAACAATGTGATCGGTGTGTGTGTGAGAGAGAAGATTAGAGAAAGTAGTAGAATAGCAGAGGAGAGATTCCTGTGATAGATCGGGGAGAGGAAATCTCGTCTTCATACAGAAGAATGAATAGTGAGTGTGAGATTTCTTACTAGTCAGTTGTAGGATTTCTACACCGGAGCTGAGAAAGAGGTGATCCCGGGATCTGTGTACAGGAGGGGAGGAGATGACTTTGTATTGATCTTGAACAGGTTTTCTTTCTCGATCTCCTGGTAATGATGAGGGAAGTCTAGAGATATGAAGAGAATCTTTCTAGGAAGGTGTCTTGTTCTCCTCTCCTATATATTGTATTGTGGTGGGAAGAGATCGGCACGAGAAAAGATCTCCTTCCTAGAGAAGTGTGAATTGTTACTTTGTAATCATCTTAGAAATGTTAGAGATGTGAGTGCGGTGTGATGGGGGGTGTAGAGATGTGGTGAGGAGTATTTGTAGGATGTAGTGGTGATGAGATAGTATGGAGCTCTTTGGAAGGAGGATGTGGTGGCTCTGAGAAGAGCCTTTGTGTTGTGTGGGGGGTGATGAGGATGTTGGTCGGGGGGTGTATTAGGCCCTCTCTCCGCGGATGCGGCGTGCCAGCTGGATGTCTTTGGGCATGATGGTGACCCTCTTGGCATGGATGGCGCAGAGGTTGGTGTCCTCGAAGAGTCCTACGAGATAAGCCTCGGAGGCTTCCTGCAGAGCCATGACGGCGGAGCTCTGGAAGCGCAGGTCGGTCTTGAAGTCCTGGGCGATCTCTCGGACGAGGCGCTGGAAGGGCAGCTTGCGGATGAGCAGCTCGGTGGATTTCTGGTAGCGGCGGATCTCTCGGAGAGCCACGGTGCCGGGCCTGTAGCGGTGAGGCTTCTTGACTCCGCCGGTGGCCGGGGCGCTCTTGCGGGCGGCTTTGGTGGCCAGCTGCTTGCGGGGAGCTTTCCCTCCGGTGGACTTACGAGCGGTCTGCTTGGTTCTTGCCATGGCTGATCAATGCTTCCAATCTCCAGAAGAAAGAAGTGTGAGAACACGGGCTGTGCGGCGTCTATTTATATACATCACTGCCTTCTGATTGGACAACTAACTCACACCCCTTTTCATGATTGGTTTACTTTTAAAAAAGCGCCATTTTTAAAATGCCCGCCAAGATCTGCCCGTTTTCTGTGTTAGTAGAGTTACCTTCTTTGTGTGGGGTGGGGGAGGGGAGTTCCTCCACATCATACAAGATCTCCATATTACCAAAAAGAGAAAATATTATTCATACATATTTTTATAATCAAAGTTTAGAGACTCTTCAAGTAGAAAGGTGACTTGTACAGCTTGTTCCATCCAGTACAATTCTGTACTAACATGGAGGGACAGATCGCTGAGCAGACAATGAATCGTGTCCCCCCAGCATTGTCCTGCCTGCTCCGGACACATCTGGGATCGGTGCGATCATTACCTCTAGATGTTCCATGTGGATCAGCATTAGATCATTGAACTCCTATTGCTGGATCTACATTATAATCGGTGTGCCGCCAACTCCTACCGGGGGATTTGAGGGAATGGACACAGGGCGACATCTAGATTACATAATCAATCCGATACATTTACATGAATTGGGTTTTATTTGTCAGAAAATGCTGCAAAAACATGATTTGAACTATAATTCTCATGATATCATGTCACCATTAGAAGGAGAATGACAGCTCTGATATGGAGCATATGAGAGGGTCTTATGAAGAGCATTTGTGTCTTGTTTGGATGATGGGGGGTGTTGGGGATTTACTTGGTGCTGGTGTACTACATAAAATATTATTATTTGACAAAATGTATATAGTGCTAACAGTTTAAACAGCTCTTTACAATACAAGGGTGACAGTACAATCTCTATACAGTTCAATACAAAATCAATAGGAGCGTCCTGCTCATGGAGCTTACAATCTAAAGAAATATTTTTGTAATCAAAGATTAGAGACTCCTTATCAGTGTAATAATCAGAAACATTGAGATTGCATTATTTGTGCCATATTTCAGTTAATTAGATGACACAAACAGAGATAACCCCCAGGATCTGAGGGATGTATGATAATCTGCATTACAATGTGTAACCTTCACTTTCTAATCTGTTGTAATGTAATCTGAGGCAACTTAAATTCACCATATATATATATATAGTATAATATACACACAAAATAGAGAGGGAGAGATACAGACCAGGAAAGACAATGTATGCCCAGCTGATGATCTAATCCGTCTCTTCCCCCCGATCTAAGGTGAGTAGATGATTTTATGTATATATCTATCTTTGGACCCCCCATAAAGAAAATAGATGCTGTATGACAAAATGAAAACACAAGGGGATCTATTAGTAAAAATTCTAAGCAGATGATCCCTAAACTATTCCTAATATGTAAGCATCCCCCCTGTATATGTGTCTCCAGACATTATCGTGATTTGTGAAGAGTCCAAGATCATTTATAAAAGGGAAAACAAACGTGTCGGTTAAAAATGACGTAATAAAGATATTATATATGTGTAATCCTTCTATACATACAAATCCGCTTTCAATGTACGGGGAAAATCTCCAATGTATTCTCCGAGGAGCAACACTGACACCTAGTGGTGACAAAATGCATGCCTTTTATACGGGGAAGACATACAATGAGATTGAATGGTTTGTTCCCACTAGCACAATATTCATCTATAAATTAGATCCTCCGAATATCCATTCTACAGGACGGGTCTAAGTGGGAAAAAAAATATGATCTGGAATTTCTCAATAAAGGGAATTTGGAAGACTAGCTGGTATTCGGATGGATTTATTCTAATTCATCCACAAATGTACAACTCCCCATCAGATTGTACAAAATGATCTTTCATAATCTGTTAATTCTTCACTTGTGTTAAAGATAAAATGTGATGAGAGCTCATTGATGGAAATGGTGGGTGGCTCTTAGAAGAGCCTTTGTGTCTTGTGTTGGGATGATGATGATGATGGGGGGATTACTTGGCGCTGGTGTACTTGGTGACGGCCTTGGTGCCCTCGGAGACGGCGTGCTTGGCCAGCTCTCCGGGCAGGAGAAGGCGGACGGCGGTCTGGATCTCCCGGGAGGTGATGGTGCGGCGCTTGTTGTAATGAGCCAGGCGGGAAGCTTCGCCAGCGATGCGCTCGAAGATGTCATTGACGAAGGAGTTCATGATGCCCATGGCCTTGGACGAGATGCCGGTGTCGGGGTGGACCTGCTTGAGCACCTTGTACACGTAGATGGCATAACTCTCCTTCCTGCTCTTCCTCCGCTTCTTGCCGTCCTTCTTCTGGCTCTTGGTCACGGCTTTCTTGGAGCCCTTCTTGGGCGCCGGGGCGGACTTGGCTGGTTCAGGCATGATTAGGATCAATCAGATCAACTCCGATGTGTGCTGGAGCCGCCCTCATGTGCTGATTTTATAGGCGTCCTATGAAAATGAGTCTCCTCCCTCCTCACTCATTGGAGGATTCAGTCATGTGATGGGGAGGAGTGGAATACTTTCCTTCTTCGTTTACGGATTGGTTTAGAAACAAGTCAGAACACTATTGGCGGGCTTGAAAAGTAACCAATCACAGAGTGTGACGTCAGAGCTTTGACGGTATAAATATAAGGAAGCGCCCGAATTTGGTTATCTTTATCAGAATAACACAGACGTCTCACAATGTCTGGCCGTGGAAAACAAGGAGGCAAGGTACGGGCTAAGGCCAAAACCCGATCATCCCGGGCTGGTCTGCAGTTCCCAGTCGGTCGTGTTCACCGTCTGCTCAGGAAGGGGAACTATGCCGAGCGGGTCGGGGCCGGAGCTCC
This sequence comes from Aquarana catesbeiana, assembly GCF_042186555.1. Classification (NCBI taxonomy): domain Eukaryota; kingdom Metazoa; phylum Chordata; class Amphibia; order Anura; family Ranidae; genus Aquarana; species Aquarana catesbeiana. The sequence goes on along the minus strand of NC_133331.1, from coordinate 280,690,164 downwards.
CGTCTATCTGGCCGCCGTCCTCGAGTATCTGACGGCTGAGATCCTCGAGCTGGCCGGCAACGCCGCCCGCGACAACAAGAAGACCCGCATCATCCCCCGACACCTCCAGCTGGCCGTCCGCAACGACGAGGAGCTCAACAAGCTGCTGGGCGGAGTCACCATCGCCCAGGGAGGAGTCCTGCCCAACATCCAGGCCGTGCTGCTGCCCAAGAAGACCGAGAGCCACAAGGCCGCCGCCAAATCCAAGTAATCCCAACAACTCCTTTCTACTCCCAAATCCATTCATTTACAACACAAAGGCTCTTCTCAGAGCCACCCACATCTCTCTACAAAGAGCCCACACATACCTCATTGTGTCTACCACATCGCATGGAATGAGCCCTCAATTCTCTTCATAGCTTTACACAGGAAATACATTATTTATTCACACTTCTAATACAGGAGAGTTGTACAGGGAGAACAATTACTACATATAAAGAGTCTGAAATTTATTATTGGGGGATCTGCTCATCTTACATGGTCATTGTCCTTCAAACTTTAATTCTGCCGAATGTATTACAGACCAGAAATCATTCATTATATACCAAAACAATCATCCCCCCAACTGATCAGGAACACAGATCTCAGAATTGTCCTACTATGGCGGGCGGGGTATGGAACGGATTGGCTTCATTTTTAATGGAACGTTTCAATCATCTCAGATCGGCTAATCTGACACAGAAATTGAATGATAAAAAAATGTAAATTCTTCCGGAGAATATTCTAAACACACTGGAATATATTGTTTCAAGGGGTTTGTACTATAGAGATCAATGAAAACAGAGAAAGATCTCAGAACACATTTCTTTGGACTCCTCATCAAAAACATTATTGGTTAATGAAGGAAACGCCCACAGCTCTGATTGGCTCACATTTAAAATTGATACTTTCAAATTTGCCGCCTGAATTCTTTGGAACGTTACAGAAATAATCAGCCCTATTATACCGCCAAATCCGAGACATATCATTAGCGCTTTATTTTCAAGTAGATTCATCGATTAGTCTGGAATAGAAATTGATTCAGAAGATTGTTGAATAATCTAAAATATGTTCTCTGTTACTAGATTTATAAAAAGTGAAAGGACTGGTAGAAGTCATGACACCGCCAGATACATATGTACAATGAATCCAACAGATCGTTATCCACTTTGTAACTAGAAATCAGCAACAATGTTTCTAAGTAATTATCTGCAGAGTATTAAATGGCTTTATCTTAGAAACATAAATGCGACTTTTTTCTCCTTTTCTTTAGTAATCCCTTATAGATATGTAAATGTTATTAATAATAACTGGTGATTTGTCTCCTCTGTGTAATCTCCGAACATGAATTAGAAAACCGTAATAAAGGAAGAATAGGTTTGTCATCAGATCTGTATAGGATGACGGGACTGGCCTCTATCGGATGTAGCAATAACGGATTTCCCCCAAATTACAACTAGAATAATAATATAAAATATGTGAATGGACTGGTAGAAATCATGACGCTGCCAGATACATAAAAGTATGTACAATAAAATACATTATCAGATCTGCATAGGATTATGTAACTGAAAAAAAAAAAAAGATACAAATATATAATCATGACAGAAAATATGTACTATGAATCAATAAAGAAAATATTGCACTTCTGATGAATTACATCCGTTTTCATTCGGCAAAATATTTAAAAGCTTCTAAATAAATGAAATTCTCTGCAGTGCAATAAATGAATAGACCCCGCCCCTCCTCCTCATGTCTCCAATCGGGTCCGCTCAGCTTTACACCCAGGAAGGAGAAATAGGGGGAAAAATGCATCTTTGTTTCCTTTTCAAAATAATCTTTATAAATATGAACAATTGTTATGAAGCGTTAAATATTCGTGTTCTCTGTGTAATCTCCAGGTACACGTGCGATGTCTGACCATACACACTGCGATCTGCTTTACTAAAGATACGTAAGAACACAACAAAATAATGTATCCAATGTTGTATCTAATTGGGTAGAAAATGGATCTATAAAGAGAGTGTACAATCAGCACTCAGGATGATGTAGTGAGTTTTGGAGATGGATGCGGTATATAGATCTTTGTATGAGAAGGTAGGTGGCCCTGAGAAGGACCTTTGTGTAGATGAAGTGGGTAGGTGTCTATGAGGGTTTATCCTCCGAATCCGTAGAGAGTGCGCCCCTGGCGTTTGAGAGCATAGACGACATCCATGGCGGTGACGGTCTTCCTCTTGGCGTGCTCGGTGTAGGTGACGGCATCGCGGATGACATTCTCCAGGAAAACCTTCAGCACTCCGCGGGTCTCCTCATAGATGAGTCCGGAGATGCGCTTGACACCCCCTCTGCGGGCCAAACGTCGGATGGCGGGTTTGGTGATGCCCTGGATGTTGTCCCGGAGCACCTTCCTGTGCCGCTTGGCGCCTCCTTTCCCCAGACCCTTCCCTCCTTTACCGCGACCAGACATCTCGGAAACCCTCGTTATTCAGACGAACAGTAAAGAAACCGCACACAGCCTCCTCCTTATAAACAGCCTGAGCGGACCTGATGGAAACCTTCCTGTGAAAGAGGCGGAGTCACACCCATTCATTACAATAAAATAGAGAATTCCATTCCTTTAGAAGGCTCCTAAATATTCTGTTTGTATTCAGATACATTAATGCAACAGCAATACATGTCCAGGAGATGAATTTATTCCTTCTTTTCAATTATTTTTTATTTATACCTGGAGATTATACGGAGAACATGAATCTTTAACACTTCATAACAGAAACACAATCAGCAGTTTCAATTATTCATATTAATTTCATATTTATAAAACGTTATTTTGAAAAGGAAACACATTACTTCTGACATCTCTCCTTACTGGGTGTAAGGCTAAGCGGACCTGATGGGAGACATGAGAAGGGGCGGGGTCTAATCATTTATTACACTGTAGAGAATTTCATTTAGTTAGACGCTTTTCAATATTTTGCTGAATGGAAACGGATGTAATGCATCATAAGCACAACATTATCTTTATTGATTAATTGTACACATTTGTCTGGCATGTCATCATTATCACCTATTTCTAACAATAATGTCATATTTCCCGATCTTTATATAGGAAGAGCAAACTATGTGCAATTTGCTATATGTAAAAAGATAAACAAAAGATATTCTAGTTTTAATATGGGGGAGTCCATAATTACTACATGTCCTAAAGAGGGAACATTAATTATCGGCCAGTTCTACGATCCTATACAGATCTGATGATGAAACGTGTAATACTTTATTGGCCATCATATAGAAAGGTAGAGAATGTAGAGAAGTAGAGAATCTATGAGAGAAGTCATCTCACTGTCATGTTCTCTATGTAGCAGTGGGGGGGGGGGACTTGCATTATGAGGACTTGGAATAAAAGAGAACATATGGAAATGTTTTACATTATTCAATAATTTTCAGAATCCATTTCTATTCATTCCGGACTAATCGATGAAAACAAAGCATTGGTGATATTTCTCGGATAAATGTCTCATCTGATGATCTCAGTGTCGGATTTGGCGGTATAATAGGGCTGATTATTTCTCTGTAACGTTCTTCACTATTCAGGCGGTAAATTTGAAAGTAGCAATTTGAAATCCGAGCCATTCAGAGCTGTGGGCGTTTCCTTCATCAGCCAGTAATGTCTTTCTTATGAGAATTTCAAAGAAATGTATTCTGAGCTCTTTCTCCATTTCAGCCCAGAAAATACTTGTTCTGTAGACTTTTCATTGATCTCTATAGAAAACATTCTCTAGCAGGGCGGATTCTGTATTGTGAAGTAAAAGAAAAGACTAGAAGAAATGTGACATTCATATTTCTAATGGATTTATTATTCTTGGTTAGATAAACTGCCCGACAATTCAGAGGAGCGTTGATCGATGTTCCCGGAGGAAGAGATATCAGATTTTAGTGTCGGATTATTCTATCTGAGATCATTGGAACGTTCCATATAATTCCGGCGGGAAATTTGAATGAATCAATTTCATATTTGCACCAATCACAGTTCTGGGCGATTTCTTCGGATAAAATGTATTGAGTGTGAAGGAGGATCTGAGATCTGTGTTCCTTTCAGCTGGGGGGTGTTTGTTTGGTATTTAATATTGAATGTTCTCAGATCTCCAGAAGATATTCAGCAGAATTAAAGGATGGAGGACAATAAAAACCAGTCCCTGTAAGGAGATCACATCGTTCCTTCACATGAAATGCAGTAAATGATACAAATCCTAGAAACTCTGAATTGCTGTTAGGACGGACAGACATGGAGGGGTGGATGGTTTTGGTTGGAGGGTTTAGCGGTGAGGAGACGATCAGCATAGAAAGATTGGAATGAAAAGAGATGAGAGAATGATGTACTGTGATCACATTTCCTCTCATTACTCCTCGCCTCTATTACAAGTCTGAGTGTGATAAGAAGACAAAGGGTTTGTCTTTACAGGGAACTTTACCTGACAGTATTAATAATATATAACTTCAATGGAGAATAGGAATAGAAAGCAGGTATGTCCGGCTCTATGTAGAGAGATGTGGGTGGCATGTTTGTGAGGCAATGCTAAAATAATAATAACATTGATCTTTAGATGAAAAGTACCGTAGATCGGTCAGACTGGGAGGGGGATGAATAAACCTTCCTTCTATTCCCATCCTGATTCCAGATTTATTGCGGAGATCATCTCCACTTTCTGGCTGTATACATTCCCTATTCACCTCCTTGTACTGCACACACACCCAAGTGTTCTACCGGGAATGACCACAAGGTGGCAGAGCTGAATAAACACTTATGCCGCACTCACACATTGTTACAATCAAAGATCCTCCGCAATCTCCCGCCTTACATTGTTACTTTATCTGAAATCACAAGTTGTGAAGATCGTGGAGTTCTTAACGAACAACACAATAGGGGAAAGAAACAAGAAAAACGAAACATTGTATGTACTCAATCAGCCCAGACAAATCTTTGTCTATTTGTATCTATTTCAATCATCAACAGCAGATCAATGTACACACAGGGTGGGGGATGAGCTCATTCTTTGTACTTATAGTTCTAATTAACAATAATAATAAACATAATTAACATGTACAAAGTATCATCTACATACAAATCTGATCACAATATTACCTCGGACAGCACACAGTCCTTTATAGAAGGTAGAAAATGTTTCCTAACATGGACATGTTTATCACCATAATGAACTTACACATGATCTCCAAACCTGGAAACCATTTTATTCCCATCATCATTCCCCAATGTCTGAACGTTTATTTTTTATACTGATTTCAATAGATTTGTATTGCACTTTTGAAAAGAATATATGCCATACAGCCAGGGGCGTTGCTAGGTCTACAAAAGATCTGGGGCTAGAGCCCATAGTAGTGAAGTAAAGAAAGTCATACACATGTATATAATATACGTGTGGGTGTACAGTATATATATCTCTGAGTGTGGATTCCCGCTTACATCAGGGTTCTCAGGGAGCCCACCCCCCTTACATCAGTGTCCCCAGAGCCCCTCTTACATCAGGGTCTCTAGAGAGCCTCCCTACTTACATCAGGGTCCCCAGAGCCCCCCTCATTACATCAGGGTCCCCAGAGCCCCCCTCATTGCATCAGGGTCCCCAGAGAGCCCACCCCTCTTACATCGGGGTCCCCAGAACCCCCCTTACATCAGGGTCCCTAGAGAGCCTCCCTACTTACATCAGGGCCTCCAGAGCCATCCTCATTACATCAGGGACCCCAGAGCCCCCCTCATTACATCAGGGTCCGCAGAGATCCCACCCCCTTACATCAGGGTCCCCAGAGAGCCCACCCCCCTTACATCAGGGTCCTTAGAGAGCCTTCCTACTTACATCAGGGTCCCCAGAGATCCCACCCCCCTTACATCAGGGTAACCAGAGCCCCCCTTACATCAGGGTCCCCAGAGAGCCCCAGGGCTCAGGAGTTGGCTACATAAACAATGCAGGGCTCAGCTGTGCCCATCTATGCACCCCCCACTGCAGTGCCCTCTTTCCCCTGCACCCCACCACACACACTGTGTAAGTAGAACTCTTACCTTACACAGGTGTGCAGCAAGCAGTGATCATCACTATTATAAGCAATAACAGTTAAAAAAAATACCTGTTCAAACCCCCCCCCAGCGTAAAACAGTGTCACTAAGGTGACACAACTACTCTGATGACAGGATGTAAAATAGTAAAAAAAAGACAGAAAAAAAAGGTTGGTTACTAAATGTATACAAAATGTAATAAAAAATGTTTTTTTTTTTCTTTACATACTGTCACCAGTCCATATTTATTTATCACTAACACGCAAGTCATATGATGACAATGTACTGCACTGGTGACAGTATGTAAAAAAAATAAAATAAAAAATTGTGAAAAAAAAAATGATTTTATTTAATTTTCTTTATTTTTCAAAAAAATTAAGACAAAAAAATGACAATTTAAAAAAAAACTTGCCATGCCTCTTACTAAATACCTCGGACTGTCTAAATATCTGTCTGTTTTCCGAAAAGGGGGAATTTGGGGGATATTTTTACAGTCCTTGGCATTTTCGGAGTGTTGAGAAATTAGATAGTCCGTCAGTTCATCAAGATTGATCAATCAAAAATATTCAAGATATCAATCAATATTCAGATATATATCATAGTTTGTGGACTCTATGAATTTTCTACAGACTAAATAGAATACACTGATTTGGGTAATTCTCACCAAAGGAATGTAGCAGATTACATTTTGACCTGAATTTATGAAAAAAAGATTATTTATTTGCTAAATGTTATGACAGAAACAAAGAAACACTTTTTTTTTAAATTTTGGATATTTTTTTCATTTACATAGCAAAAAAATATAAACCCAGTGGTGAATAAATACCACCAAAAGAAAGCTCTATTTGTGTGAAAAAATAAATGATACAAATTCCATTTGGGTACGGTGATGCATGACCGCATAATTACCACTTAAAGTAGTGCAGTGCGGAATAGCAAAAAATGGCCTGGTCATGGGGGGGGGGTAAAACCTTCCGGAGGTCAAGTCGTTAAAAAGTTGTTGCAGTCAAAAGAGTGGGGATTCATTTTGTTTTAATTTTTTTTTTTTATAAATCAGTTCCTGATCACTTCTGTATTTTAGAACAAAGAGACACGGGACAGACAGGATCTCTACACACTTGTAAAGTTTAATCGGGTCATTTAGATACACGTTCCAGCCGCCGCTCTCTCTCTCTTCCGGGTACCGTCGTACGCTCTGCGCATGAGCGGTCCCGGAAACGAAAGTGAGGCCTGGTTCACGCATGCGCGCGAGCTTCTCGGGCCTGGCACTACTGTGACGTCACGTGGCGCCACTTTTAAATTCGGGAGAAGCCTGCAGAGCCTCGGGAATGATCGTGGGCTTGTGGGGTGACTTCCCTGGGCATCTGTTGCGGCTTTCCCAGCTAGGTACTAGTGTTTAGGGGTTTGTCTATTCCCTTATTGGTATCTAACCTTTGCCTTCCCACCTGCAGTGCCTGCCTAGTAGCAATGGACCCTTCACTGCCTCCTGGTGGCCAGCCCCCTCGCAGCAGGTATAGATGTGGGACATTTGTTTGTTTCCATTTTTTCTTCCTGCTGGGGGGAAGAGAGTGGGGTACAGGGCATTAGTGGTAATATATGCCTTTCTCTTTATTTCTTCTCTCCACAGCCCTTCTAGGTCTGATACACAATGCATTCCTGCAGAAGGAGCAGGTCTTCCAAATCTCACCACCGGCACTCTCCTTCTGGTTCCAGGCTCCACAGGTCTTCCTCTAAATCCAGACAGTGCAGTAGTGATTCTTCCCACCCCCCCCTCAACTCACACCAGCAGGGGGACAGTGAAGTCATGTTTTGGTTGTGGGGCCACAGTCCCTGCCAGCAAGTCTCTTTGTGACCGCTGTTTTTCCAAAGCAGCTAATGAGAGGGAGGATGCAAATCAACACCTTGAATCTTTAGTCAAATGGGTTGTGAGAGAATCTCTGCAGGAGAGAGAAGCTAATAAACCCTGTGAACCTCCACTGGAGCCTCTGGGTTCTCCTTCAGGAGAAGGGCAGGTCCACGAAACGTGGGAGTCTTCCCAGCCTAGCCATCCATCAGTTCCTCCCTCGCATAGCGAGTCGGAAGCAAAAGATCCGGGGATGGGCTTCGAATACGCCCTGGTTCCCTCTTTGGTGAGAGCCGTTAAGGATGCTCTAAATTGGGAAGATCCTATTACCTCTCCTCCTAAGCAGAGTAAATGTTTCAACAGTTCAATAAGGAGCGTCAATTTTTTCCCTTCCTCACTGAAGTGGGTGACATCTCTAATGAATGGGGTAAAACAGACAGAAAGAGTTCTATGCAGTCTAAAATGCAAAAATTGTATCCCTTCAAGGAAGAAGAGGTTAAACATCTTGAGTCAGCCCCCTTGGTGGACGCAGCACTATTGAGACTCCTTAGGTATGTGACTCTTCCTCTGGAAGATACGGTCTCCTTCAAGGATCCCTTGGAGAGACGGATTGATTCCGATCTGAAGATCGGATTTACTTAACATCAGGCATGGCCTGTAAACCAGTTCTGGCCTTAGCACAGTCTCTAAAGCAGGGGTCTCAAACTGGTGGCCCTCCAGCTGTTTCAAAACTACAAGTCCCATGAGGCATTGCAAGGCTGACAGTTACAAGCATGACTCCCACAGGCAGAGGCATGATGGGACTTGTAGTTTCACAACAGCTGGAGGGCCGCCAGTTTGAGACCCCTGCTCTAAAGCCTTGGAATCATGGTTGGACAGCGTGATCGAGTCCCTCAGAGCCATTTCCAGTGAAGTGGCCAAGAACTTGCCTATTCAAGAGATCAGGCTGGCATCCGCCTTCCTGCGGGAAGCTTCTATTGACGTCATCTGCCTGGTGTCCAGGGGTTATGTTGGCAGCCGTCACAGCCCGTCGTGCCTTATGGCTCCGTCCCTGGTTGGCGGATTGGGCTTCTAAGCAATGGATGGCGAGATACAAAATAAAAGGATTTCACAGCCAGTGCTGTTTTTAAAAGTACTTTTATTAAAAAAAAAAAAAAAAAAAAAAAAAGATAAAAAGTCCTGCGAGCCACAATAAACCTTATGCTTAGTGGATGTCACTATTCAGTTGCATGCGTTAAACATGTCTCATATATCGTGCAAACGGTTAATACAAAAGAAAAATATGCTGTGCTAGAGTGTGTTACATTGTGCAAATCAGTATTCATCTTCATCTTCTCTTCTTTTCTTCTGCGGGCCGCTCCGCACCCATGCTGGCATGGAGGGAGGCTCCCGCTGTGTGACGGCGTCTCTTCGTCTGACGGTTCTTAAATAACGGGGGGCGGGGCCACCCGGTGACCCCGCCCCCCTCTGACGCACGGTGACTTGACGGGACTTCCCTGTGACGTCACGGGGAATGCCACAGGGAAGTCCCGTCATGTCCCGTGCGTCAGAGGGGGGCGGGGTCACCAGGTGGCCCCGCCCCCCGTTATTTAAGAACCGTCAGACGAGGAGACGCCGTCACACAGCGGGAGCCTCCCTCCATGCATGGATGCGGAGCGGCCCGCAGAAGAAAAGAAGAGAAGATGAAGATGAAGAAGATGAAGAAGAGAAGAGGATGAAGAAGAAGATGAAGAGAAGAGCGGGAGCCTCCCCTCATGCCATGGGTGCGGAGCGGCCCGAGGAGAAGAAGATAGAAGACGCCGCGGAGAAGATGCTGGACGAGAACGCCGGAGGAAGAACCAGAAGAGCCAGAAGAACCAGAAGAAGATGAAGGAAGATAGAAGAAGCATTTAAATAAAGGAATTGTCAAAAACTGTCTCTTGTCATTTTTAACTATTTTGACAGTTTTTTAGTGAAATGGTAGGGGTAAGTACCCCCTTACCATTTCACATAGGGGGGGGGCCGGGATCTGGGGGTCCCCTTGTTAAAGGGGGCTTCCAGATTCCGATAAGCCCCCCGCCCGCAGACCCCCACAACCACCGGCCACGGTTGTGGGGATGAGGCCCTTGTCCTCATCAACATGGGGACAAGGTGTTTTGGGGGGCTACCCCAAAGCACCCTCCCAATGTTGAGGGCATGTGGCCTGGTACGGTTCAGGAGGGGGGGGGCGCACTCTCGTCCCCCCCTCTTTTCCTGCGGCCTGCCAGGTTGCGTGCTCGGATAAGGGTCTGGTATGGATTTTTGGGGGAACCCCACGCCGTTTTTTTTTTTTTTTTTGGCGCGGGGTTCCCCTTAAAATCCATACCAGACCTGAAGGGTCTGGTATGGAATTTAGGGGGAACCCCACGTCATTTTTTTTTTTTAATTTTGGCCGGGTTTCCCCTTAATATCCATACCAGACCTGAAGGGCCTGGTATGGAATTTAGGGGGACCCCCCCACGTCATTTTTTTTTTTTTTTTAATTTTGGTTCGGGGTTTCCCTGGGGGGAATTCCCATGCCGTTTTTATCAATGAACTTCTATGTGTATTGTCGGCAATGCAATAGCCGCGGGTAGTTTTAAATGTGTTTTTCCTTCCAAATGTCATTTTGCTGTCAGACTGTTCTAAACACGGGAAACATGCGCCCCTTTACAGGCATACTATAGACACCCCCCAGGTACGAAATTTAAAGGGATATTACACTTTTATTGTTTGACTTTAAGCATTATTAAAATCACTGCTCCTGAAAAAACGTCCGTTTTTAAAACTTTTTTTTGCATTGATCCATGTCCCCTGGGACAGGACCCGGGTCCCCAAACACTTTTTATGACAATAACTTGCATATAAGCCTTTAAAATTAGCACTTTTGATTTCTCCCATAGACTTTTAAAGGGTGTTCCGCGGCATTCGAATTTGCCGCGAACACCCCAAATTGTTCGGTGTTCGGCGAACTTGCGAACAGCTAATGTTCGAGTCGAACATGAGTTCGACTCGAACTCGAAGCTCATCCCTACTACCCACCTAAGAGTAGGATTGCTTGTGGTCCGGTAACCGCAATCCTATAACACGTTAACACGTCCAGAGGCATATTACACTAAAAAGTAGCACTTCCCACGAAGTTATCCCCAGGACCCCACTCTAATAATTGACAATTGAACGCATGACGGAGCGGACCCATAAATATTTTCGCTCACACCTGACGACCATGCACCTTTATCCACGTCCTTCATAGGGTTCCAACCTGAGATAATCATAACTTATAATCAACCCGATGGATTCAATTACACAAGGCCCGGGGCCAAAACATGAATCATATAATGACCTTTCAAGGTACCCAAAATGACACATATTCATAGAATAGCCTCTAGGCACAGATTCGTTTGATTCAACGTTTACTACTGGAGTATAGTTATTCAAGGTTAGATCATACTTTAAACTTTTTTCTGTTGTTTTTTTTGATAACACAGTTGTACATGCTGTATAGTACTGAATGAGATGTTCATTGTATCACATTTTATACAACAATACAATCTTATGTACCTTTATTATGTTATGCTTATGTATAACTTGACTTTTACTGACAATAAACTTGATTCTGGAAAAAAAAAAAAAAAAAAAACAACAAAAAAAGAAAAGATGAATGTCTCTATTATTGCATACAGCACAAAGTATAATCCCGGGTGTCTATAGTATGACGGTAAAGTGGCACGAGTTTCCCATGCTTAGAACAGTCCCTGCACAAAATGACATTTTTAAAGGAATAAAAGTAATTTAAAACTGCTTACAGCTGTAAGGTAATGTGGGGTCCTGGCAATATGGATGAAAATCAGTGAGACAAACGGCATGGGTACACCCACCCAGTCCATTACAAGGCCCTTTTGGGTCTTGTATGGATAGTAAGGGGAACCAAATTAAAAAAAGGAAAGGTGTGGGGCCCCAGGCCCTCTGAACAGCAGTATACAGGCGGTGCAAACAAGACAGGGACTGTAAGTTTGTTGTTAAGTAGAATCTGTTTGTAATTTTGAACTGGTACATTTTTAACGTGTTTAGCTCCAGCCAAAAAATCTATTTGAAGCTTTTTGGAAAACATAGGGAAGGGTTATCACCCCTGTGACATTTGTTTTGCTGTCTGTGCTCCTCTTCAGAAGATTTCACCTCACGTTCTGTCACAATGACAAATGTTTTTAGAAAGTTTGGGAGTTTTAGTGAAACAAGGATTGGTGATAAAGCATCAGTGAAGAGGAGACACGTTTTTCCCATATTAACTCTTACAGGAGAGAATTACCCTTCCTAGGGGTAGATTTCATCTCACTTCCTGTTGTCTCCTTCCATTTGCAAGTAGGAGTCATTTGTAAGTTGGATGTTTGAAAGTAGGGGCCTGCCCTATATACTCTGCAGAAACTGGGGCCTTAGGTGTTGGTGTTGCCACAACACTGTAAGTCCTCACAGTTGCTCTTGGTGGGCGCAGGAACGGGCCCTGCTGTGAAATATTAGATCAAGAATCAGAAAAATTGGGCCTTTGATGGTGGTGGTGCTGGTGCCACAACACCATAAGTCCTCACAGTTACTCTTGGTGGGCGCTGGAATGGGCCCTGCTGTGAAATATTAGATCAAGAATTGTAATTACATGCACCTGTTGAACAGGGGCAGAAAAATTGGGCCTTTGGTGGTGTTGGTGGTGGTGTTGCCACAATACTGTAAGCCCTCATAGTTACTCTTGGTGGGTGCTGGAACAAGCCCTGCTGTCAAATATTAGATCAAGAATTCTAATTACATGGCCCTGTTGAACAGGGGCAGAAAAATTGGGCCTTTGGTGGTAGTGGTGGTGCTGGTGCCACAACACTGTAAGTCCTCACAGTTACTCTTGGTGGGCGAAGTATCGGGCCCTGCTGTGAAATATTAGATCAAGAATTGTAATTACAAAATACAAAAATTGGGCCTTAGGCACTGGTGCCACAACACTGCAACCCCTCACAAACACTCTAGTTGGAGCGCAGGAACGAGCCCTGCTGCAAAGTATTGCATCAAACATTGTAATTACACGCCCCTGTTAAACAGGGGCAGAAAAATTGGGCCTTAGCCACTGGTGGCAGCGCCCAGAACAAAAAATATTCTTACAAGCTATCAGCATGATCATTGAGGAGGAAGAGGATAGTTACTCAGCATAACAGGATAGTCACTCAGCATTAGCATAGAGAGTCTTGAAGGAATCTGACATTTCAAAAAGAAAATATTCAGTTACATCAGCATCAGGTGCTTGGTATCTGGTGGTGATCCAAGACTGATTCATTTTATGAAGGTCAGTCGATTGACAGAGTCGGTGGACAGGCGCACCCTGTGATCGGTTACAAAGCCTCCAGCAGCACTGAATGTGCATTCCGAAAGAACGCTGGATGCAGGACAGGCCAGGAGCTCAATTGCATACTGTGCAAGCTCTGGCCAGTAATCCATCCTCAAGACCCAGTAACCTAGAGGATTTTCAGTGGGAAAGGTGTCCAAGTCAGATCTTGCCCCTAGGTATTCCTGCACCATGTAAAACAGACACTGGCGATGGTTGCTGGAACTGATCATACCTTGGGGCTGCGGACTAAAAAATTGTCTGAACGCATCGGTCAGACGGCCACCTTCTCCACCACTCCTTCTTTGACTGACCAAAGCCTCAGCAACACGTTGTCCAGGAACAGGAGTTTGTAACCTCCCAGTCTCTGGGAACGCGTTGCACAGACCTTTCTGCAAGGCCTCCCGAAGATGTTTCATCCTCTGCTCCCTCTGCAATGACAAGATAAGGTTTGCAGGGTTGCCAGCAAGTAACGATCCCTCTCCTTGATACCACAAATATGAGGATCCTTCTGCAGGCTTTGCAGGATCAGGGAGGCCATGCAGCATAGGTTTGCTGAGGCATTTGGTCTGGAGTCCTCTGGGTCACTAAGGACAACATGATCTGCAGCCACCTCCTCCCAGCCACGTACAAGTCCATGGGTTTCTTGGGACTGTAATCCCTTAAAGACTGCTGCTGATGCTGAGTGCAAGGCTCCACCTCCATGCTGACACAATCCTCCTCGTTCTCTTCCTGTGTGATCGGCGGGCACGCAGGAACACTGTCTGGATAAAGGGGGCCTTGAGAGCTGAGGAAGTCCTCCTCTTCCTGCCTCTGTTCTGCCTCAAGTGCCCTGTCCATTATTCCACGCAGCGTGTGCTCCAACAGGTGGACAAGGGGGGCAGTGTCACTGATGCATGCACTGTCACTGCTCACCATCCTCGTGGCCTCCTCAAATGGTGACAGGACAGTGCATGCATCGCTGATCATGGCCCACTGGCGTGGGGAAAAAAAACAAGCTCCACTGACTCTGTCCTGGTGCCATAGTCGCATAGGTACTCATTGATGGCCTCTGCTGCGTGTGCAGCTGCTGCAGCATGGCCGACGTTGAGTTCCACCTGCTGGGCATGTCACAGATTAGGCAGTTCTTGGGCAGGTTAAATTCCTTTTGGAGGTCAGCCAGCCGAGCACTGGCATTATATGACCGGCGGAAATGCACACAGACTTTCCTAGCCTGCGTCAGGACCTCCTGTAAGTCTGGGTACCTGCCCAAGAACTGCTGCACCACCAAGTTAAGGACGTGAGCCAAACAGGGCACATGGGTCAGTTGTCCCTGTCGGAGGGTGGAGAGGAGGTTGGTGCCATTGTCGCAAACCACCATTCCTGGCTTAAGCTGGCGTGGAGTCAACCACCTCTGAACCTGCCCCTGCAGAGCTGACAGAACCTCTGGCCCAGTGTGGCAACTGTCCCCCAAGCACACCAGCTCAAGCACCGCATGTCATCTTCTTGCCTGCGTACTTGCGTAGCCCCTTGAACGCCTACGGAACACCACTGGTTTCCGAGGACAAAGCACAGGAAGAGGCCATGGAGGAAGAAGAAGAGGAAGTGGTGGAGGAGAGAGGTGTGGCAGAATCACCAGTAGTGGAATTTTGGAGGTGTGGTACCGGAACAACCTCCAACACTACTGCACCTTGTCCTGCATCCTTCCCAGCTGCCAGCAGAGTCACCCAATGCGCCGTGAAACTTAGGTAATGTCCCTGTCCATGCCTGCTGGACCATGAGTCAGCAGTAATATGCACCCTACCGCTGACCGCCCTGTCCAGCGAGGCCAAGACATTGCCTTCCACATGCCAGTAGAGAGCTGGAATCGCCTTCCGTGAGAAAAAGTAGCGTTTGGGAACCTGCCACTGAGGAACCGCACATTTCACAAACTCACAGAAGGGGGCAGAGTCTACTAACTGAAAAGGTAGCAGTTGAAGTGCTAGCAATTTTGCCAAGCTAGCACGCATGTGGATGGCTGGGAGCAAACTTCTTTCTGCGGTGCAGCAGCTGGGGCAGGGAAATTTGCCTGGTACAATCTGAGCTTTGTGTACCAATAGTAGATTGCCCGCAAGTACTTGGC
The DNA here is from genome assembly GCF_042186555.1 of Aquarana catesbeiana. Classification (NCBI taxonomy): domain Eukaryota; kingdom Metazoa; phylum Chordata; class Amphibia; order Anura; family Ranidae; genus Aquarana; species Aquarana catesbeiana. The sequence goes on along the minus strand of NC_133331.1, from coordinate 280,674,782 downwards.
TGTGACACACCTAATTCTACACCTTCATTCCTCTCAGTGCAGGTCTCAGAGAGGACTGAAGGTATAGTGGGGTTGGAGATCCCAGCTGATGAGGAGCAAGGAGAGGTCCTCTTTGTTCTTTGGTGTGGGTCTTTTAGGTACGTTTGCCAAAGAACTGCATGGCAGGTCAACATATGTCTGGTCAAGCATGTGGTGCCCAAGCGGGAGATGTTTTGGCCATGCGAGATACGCTTGAGACATATGTTGCAAATAGCAGCGGTGCAATCTGATGCACTCGTCTCAAAAAAGGCCCACACCAAAGAACTTTTGGAATAACACGCAGAGACAGCAGCGCCCTGCACATGCGGAGCTCTGCGGTGTGATGCAGTCGGTGTGCTGTCCTTAAGCTGGCCCCTGGAGGGCATCCTGCCTCGTTGGTGATGTGCCTCCTCCTCCCCCTCTCTCCTATTAGGCACCCACGTGGAGTCAGTGACCTCATCATCCCCTCCCTCCTCATCACTGGAGCAAACCTGGTAGTATGCTGCAGCAGGGGGAACATGACTGCCAGATTGCTGTCCTTCTTGGGCACCCCCTCTCTCTGGGCTCACGTTACTGCCTTCCTCCAGCTGAGTATCATCATCGGAGCCTTCAAAACGCTGGGCATCCTCCTGGAGCATGTACCCAACACTGTGGTCAAACAGTTCGGGGGACTACTCAGGAGGACATGGTGGGGCTAGGGAAGGAGTGACTGTTGCCATTGAGCCGAGGGAAGAGGCCGCATTGGCAGCTGCTTTGCCAGACAAAGTACCCTGAGCCTGGGTGAGAGAGGATGAGGAGGATGAGGATGGCTTGGTCATCCACTCTACCAAGTCTTCCGCATGTTGCGGTTCAACACGGCCAGCTGCTGAAAAAAAGGACAAGCATGTCCCACGACCACGTGCTGATGAGGATGCACCGTGTCCACGACCAGCACTGTTGCCTCAGGCAGTTTATGGCTTTATCTATGTACATTGATCTGCTGTTGATGATTGAAATAGATAAAAATGGACAAAGATTTGACTGAGCTGATTGAGTAGATACAATGTTTTGTTTTTCTTGCTTCTAGCCCGATTGTGGTACCACTTGTCGACCGGCTCACGCCGATATACATCGCCAAAGTGGCACGGGTGCTCAAAACAACGTACCTGTACGTCGCTGCGTCATCCGCGACTAGCGGGCGCATGCCGGCGGCCGCACACCACGGGAGCATGCCCGCAGGTCCCGCGGACTCGATGTCCACCGGTGGCCTGTGATCATGGCACAGAGAGGCAGAACAGGGAGATGTAAACAAGGCGTTTCCCTGTTCTGCCTAGCAACATGACAGAGATGTACTGCTCCCAGTGATCTCTGTCATGTTCTAGTGAGCCCATCCCCCCTACAGTTAGAATATGCTGAGGGAACACAGTTAACCCCTTGATCTCCCCCTAGTGTTTAACCCCTTTCCTGCCAGTGACATTTACACAGTAATCAGTGATTTTTTATAGCACTGATCGCTCCCAAAATAGTGTCATAAGTGTCCGATCTGTCCGCCGCAATCACGATAAAAATTTCAGATCGCCGCCATTACTAATAAATAAAAAAATATTAATAGAAATGCAATAAATCTATCCCTTTTTTTGTAGATGCAATAACTTTAGCGCAAACCAATTAATATACACTTATTGCAATTTTTGTTTTTACTAAACATATGTAGAATACATATTGGCCTAAATTGTGGAAGAAATGTGTTCTTTTATATATTTTTTGAGGGATATTTATTATAGCAAAAAGTAAAAAAAAAATATTGTTTTTTTTTCCCAAATGGTCTCTCTTTTTTTGTGTTGATAGCGCAAAAAAAAAAAAAAAAAACGCAGAAGTGATCTCAAATACCACCAAAAGAAAGCTCTATTTGTGGGGGAAAAAAAGGATGTCAATTTTGTTTGGGTACAATGTCGCACGACCGCACAATTGTCAGTTAAAGCGACGCAGTGCCGTATCCCAAAAAAGGGCCTTGTCAGGAAGGGGGTGAATCCTTCCGGGTCTGAAGTGGTTTAAGAAATCCACAATTGTCTTTTCAGATAAAGTAACAATGTAAGGTGGGAGATTGTGGAGGATCTTTTATTGTAACAATGTGTGAGTGTGGCATAAGTGTTTTTTCAGCTCTGCCACCTTGTGGTCATTCCCGGTAGAACACTTGGGTGTGTGTGCAGTACAAGGAGGTGAATAGGGAATGTATACAGCCAGAAAGTGGAGATGATCTCCGCAATAAATCTGGAATCAGGATGGGAATAGAAGGAAGGTTTATTCATCCCCCTCCCAGTCTGACCGATCTACGGTACTTCTCATCTAAAGATCATTATTATTAGTTTCTTTTTTTCTGTTTTATTTTCCATCATATGTATATATAGCATCACCAACATGCCACCCACATCTCTCTACATGGAGCCGGACATATCTGTTTTGGATTCCTATTCTCCAATTTAGTTATATATTATTAATGTGATAAATTATAATAATACTGTCAGGTAAAGTTCCCTGTAAAGACAAACCCTTTGTCTTCTTATCACACTCAGACTTGTAATAGAGGTGAGGAGTAATGAGAGGAAATGTGATCACAGTACATCATTCTCTCATCTCTTTTCATTCCAATCTTTCTATGTTGATCGTCTTATAGGGATGAGCCGAACACCCCCCGGTTCGGTTCGCACCAGAACCCGCGAACGGACCGAAAGTTCGCACGAACGTTAGAACCCCATTGACGTCTATGGGACTCGAACGTTCGAAATCAAAAGTGCTCATTTTAAAGGCTAATTTGCATGGTATTGTCCTAAAAAGGGTTTGGGGACCCGGGTCCTACCCCAGGGGACATGTATCAATGCAAAAAAAACTTTTAAAAACGGCCGTTTTTTCGGGAGCAGTGATTTTAATGATGCTTAAAGTAAAAAAAAAAAAGTGAAAT